>NC_080541.1:107391813-108001820 GCF_028640845.1 Ahaetulla prasina | reverse complement strand
AAGTGTGATTGGATACACAAGGAATTTGTCTTGGTGCATATGCTCTCAGTGTACATAAAGAAAAGATACGTTCATCAAGGTACAACATTTACAACACAATTGATGATCAATATATCAATATAAATCATAAGGATTGCCAGCAACAAGTTATAGTCATACAGACATAAGTGGAAAGAGATTGGTGATGGGAACTATGAAACGATTAATAGTAGTGCAGATTCAATAAATAGTCTGACAGTGTTGAGGGAATTATTTGTTTAGCAGAGTGATGGCCTTCGGGAAAAAACTGTTCTTGTGTCTAGTTTGCTGGGTTTTTTTTAGCAAATTAGCAAATTAGTTTGCTGTTTTTCCCCTCTGAAAAATATCAATTCAAGAAAGTATATTATGTTTCCATGTATGACTGTATGTGATACATAGAACATCTCCATGCATACTGATCACTCTCCAGCCTTTTGGTATCACATTAAAGCCAAGATTTTAAAAGATAATTATTTCTAATGTAAATATATATGATTTTTAAGTTGTACTATTATTCTATATTCACCTACTTCCCTTTCATACTGCTTGTCCTACGTATAAGTTTTACTTTTCTTAAATCAAACAGCTTAAAAAAGTGTATCTTTGTCTTAATATTTATAAATTTCACTTCACAAAAAGAGAATGAAACTGAAACTGCATATAAGTCTTCCAAACTTATGCATATCAATCATGAAAAGCAAGCATCTGCTACTCAAAATAGGAGGTGTATATCTAACTTTTCCTCGCAAAATCAGTAATGTCACATTGTTCCATAGATCTTTCCCAAAAATATATTACTGGCTGCCAATGACAGGAATATACAGAATATTATGATTCATGATGTGGGGCTACATCCAGCTCTATTTTATGGACTACTCCAACCTGTTGTCCTTCAGCTATGCTGAATTGTATTTTTTTTTAGTTCTGTTAAATCATGTCCAATTCTTAAGGACTGCTGGACAATACCCTGCAGTTTTTACAGCAAAGTTTTTCAAAAGTAGTCTGCCATTGCCGCCTTTCTTGAGCTGTGAGAATGTGAGTTGCTGGCCTTGGGCCTAAGGCAGGATTAGAACTCATAGCCTCCCAGTTTCTAGCCTGATACCTTAACCTTTATAGTATACTAAATTGGGTGTCCTCAATTATAGTTATCATAATCCTAATATTTATGCTGGATGGGTTAACAAAAGAACATGATATCTGGAGGATTCTAGGCTAGAGAAATCAAGAAGGATAAAGGGATGTTTTTGTGAAGCTGCTCATTTGCACATCTATTAATAGTGTTAAAAGCATACAGCAATTATTACAATGCTATTGTGCTAGCATAGCATTTTGTAAAGGAAATAGTTATAAAAGAAAAGTGTTCCATTGAACCAAAAAACATATTTCCTGTTCCTGCTTTTTTCAGGAAGGAAAATAAGAACTTGGAATCTACATCCTAAAACACATCACTGAAGTTGAAGCAAGAGAAAAAAATAAAATATTCCCGCATGATATTCTAGTTGAGCAATGGAGCATGAGTAACTAATGGGAGGCTTTTCGTGGTCTGATGAGTTTAAGCTATGAGCTGAAAGTTTAACTGTTAATGCACTTGGGATGTGCACAAATGTACATTAAAAAAGCATTCAACATTTTTTCTTCCCATGGGGTAAGGACAGTTTATTCCCACATTTGCTGTTTATGGTGAATACAATAGTAGGTCTCACATAGTCTCTCTCCACATCATTATTGTCCTTCCCTTGTGTTTCAAAGGTTATTTTGCTGCCTCTATTTTTAAAGCACTTATAAGTTTTTTAAAAGTGTTTGAAACTAAACCTAAAACTGTTGCAGAATTAAGGATAATGATGGAATCATGGTGCTCAGCCAAGTTTTATGATCAATACGCAAAACCACTTTCATCTTAGACAGAATGCATCATCAGGAAATGGGCAGGTAATTGTTATACACGTGTCTATGCACATGCACTCCTGAGCTGCTTTTGACTCCCAAGCCGGCCATTAGCAAAGGGAGAGGAGATGCAGGCAAATAAAGCTAGCTGAGGTCAGAACAACTGCCAGAGAATAAAGCAGATCAACTGACCGTAGCAACCTCAGAGGTAGCTAGTATATATCCTGAGAGGTCAGGGTGGGGGGGGGGCAGCTGTTTCCAGCTTACCCGTTGTAAGCCTGGATGTGGTGATTTAAGCATGTGATGAAATGGCAGTCAGACAAAGCAAGAAAAGCTGCTGCTGACAGGAAATTCTGGTACTTCTCAGCACAGAAAGTAACTGAATAGCAATCATAGAAGAATGCTGGAGGAAAATCCAGGGGTGATGCAAGCCCACCCTTAAGGACCACATATGGCTGTCAAGAAGGGGGGAACTAGATCCTCTTGGACAAAGATCTTTTAAAATGCAAAAGAATCTTATTTTTAAGCCCCTGAGTTTGTAGTGATGAAAAGTTGTATCCTGGGCCAATTATGCAAAGGGAAACAGAGAGAAAATCAGTCAACCAGCCACCAAACCATGAATGAATTATGCTTTACAAAGCTATCCAAATTGCTCAGTTTTAAGAAACTTGCTTTTTAGGCATCCTGGGCTAAAATCTTGCAGATCTGTTTCCTCTCACATACGCTCCTGGAGGTGGACAGGAGATGAGATACCTCCCAAAATTTCAAGTAAGGATGACGGGTCATGAAAAACCAGCAATACAACAGCAAGAATTCTACCTTGGATTTAGCATTTCACTTGCAGAGCTCCTTTTAAAATTCTCCCATTTTTTAAAAAAAAAACCTAGACAAAAAATTGAGGGCATTTTTACAGAATCAACAACTATAGGTACTCCTCAACTTACAACCACAATTGAGTCCAACATTTTTGTTGCTAAAATTAAATGAATTTTGCCCCGTTTTACGACCTTTTGTGCCACAGTTAAGTGAATCACTGTTAAGTTAGTAAGTAACATGGTTGTTCAGTGACTCTGGCTTCCCCATTGACTTTGTTTGTCAAAAGATCCCAAAAAGTGAACACATGACCCTAGGACACTGCAACCATCATAAACATGAGCCATTTGCTAAGCATCCAATTTTTGATCACATGACTATGTGGATACTGCAATGGTCGTAACTGTGAAAACCAGTCATAAGTCACTTTTCAGTGTTGTTGTATCTTTGAATGGTCACTAAGTGAACTTTTGTTAAGTCGAGGACTACCTGTACTGACATTTTTTCACCACATCTCTGTAACAAGGGATAAAAATCAGTGTATTAAAAATGAGAGTTGAAATTAAATTGATGCAGCAGAATTCCTAATCCTATTTGTCTACATTGCACAAACTAATGGGGCATTTTAAAAAAGAGAAAACAGGAAATTATATTAACAATTTCCTGTTTTAACTTAACCCATTCTTTTGACACAACATTTTCTGAGCAATCCTGCCTTATTTTATGGAGAAACTGATAATTCCCTGATGGGTATTCGAGGTAGCCTCTCCAGTAGGGATTCTCGAATGCTGCAGTGCAATGCAATAACAAGAGAGGTAAGTATGACCATGACTCAAACTCATCAGTTTTCACTGAAATTGAGTTGGCGAGAAACAAATACACCACAAACTGTCAATTTATATGTCAAATAAAACAGTAATATAACTTTAAAATTTTATAAAATAAATAAAATAGAAAGACAACACTGAATACTTCTTCAACTGACTGCTGGTTGGTTAAAGATTATTAGCAATTTTTCAAAATATAACAGTGTTAAATGGGAACACTTATGCCCAGCCCTTAAAGTCGCAGCCATCGCATCATGCCCACGGTCACATGAGTAGCATTAACAAGTGGCTTGCAATTATGGTAATCACAGCATCCCTTGATCATGTGATCATCACTTGTAATCTCCACTCTTGGCTTCCAACACGCTGAGTTAATGGGGAAGTAGACAGGTCATTGCAGTCATGTGAGTTTCCAGTTCCACTGACCATCATTAACCAAGAATTACATACATTACATGGTACAATGGTAGAAATCACAAACACGTGCATTTATTCCTGCAAGAAGAAAATCATAACCACTGTCAGCCAATGTCAATGGACTGCCATTTTCTCTATCAGCTATAGGTAGTCCTTGATTTATTACTACTAAATTGGTGCAGTGGTAACACAAGGTGTCATATGACCGCACCAATTTACGACAGCATTCTTGGCTCTTCCTGCTGTGGCGTCTTGAGTGATTACATTAGTACGCAACTCCCCCGACTTGCCTGTCTCTTCCACGCAGTGCACCCTACTTTACAGTGTGGCAAGCAGCCCTAGGATGCATGGTTTTGCATTTGCTTGCCATGCCTAAGATGTTTCAGCAAGTACCAGCAAGCATTCATTTGCCTTCTCTCCCAGTTCCACCTCCCATCAACGTTTTATACACCCAGCACCTTCCAAAGTGGATAAAGCTGTGCCCCCGTCACAGACCTTTCCTTTTCTGGAGAAACTGGGTCTGAAAAGGAGAGAGCAATGAAAGCTAGCTGAGGTCAGAACAACTGCCAGAGAATAAAGCAGATCAACTGACCGTAGCAACCTCAGAGGTAGCTAGTATATATCCTGAGAGGTCAGGGTGGGGGGGGGGCAGCTGTTTCCAGCTTACCCGTTGTAAGCCTGGATGTGGTGATTTAAGCATGTGATGAAATGGCAGTCAGACAAAGCAAGAAAAGCTGCTGCTGACAGGAAATTCTGGTACTTCTCAGCACAGAAAGTAACTGAATAGCAATCATAGAAGAATGCTGGAGGAAAATCCAGGGGTGATGCAAGCCCACCCTTAAGGACCACATATGGCTGTCAAGAAGGGGGGAACTAGATCCTCTTGGACAAAGATCTTTTAAAATGCAAAAGAATCTTATTTTTAAGCCCCTGAGTTTGTAGTGATGAAAAGTTGTATCCTGGGCCAATTATGCAAAGGGAAACAGAGAGAAAATCAGTCAACCAGCCACCAAACCATGAATGAATTATGCTTTACAAAGCTATCCAAATTGCTCAGTTTTAAGAAACTTGCTTTTTAGGCATCCTGGGCTAAAATCTTGCAGATCTGTTTCCTCTCACATACGCTCCTGGAGGTGGACAGGAGATGAGATACCTCCCAAAATTTCAAGTAAGGATGACGGTCATGAAAACCAGCAATACAACAGCAAGAATTCTACCTTGGATTTAGCATTTCACTTGCAGAGCTCCTTTTAAAATTCTCCCATTTTTAAAAATTGTCAACGTTTTGAGGAAATGGATCAATTTAAACTTTTTGTAAAATAAATTGCATATATAAATATCCATTTCAAAAATTATATAACAAAAACTTTTAGGAATATAAGATTTTTGCTGGATCACAAGGAAAGGAAGCAGGTGAAAACAGGTTCATAAACTTAGTAGTACAGATAATCCTCATTTAATGACCACAAGAACTACTTGTATTCAAAAGTCTAAGCTAGACTACCTTGCCTGATGCAAAATATTAAAAAACAATTAGGACACAGTCCCCTTAAGTTATTCATTAGTCCTTATAGGAATTCAGAACTTCCAATACTATAGGAAAAAGAAGTCTTACTTATCACTGTGACCTTTCTACATTTGGCTGAGAAACTGGAGCATAGAACCAAGAGGAAAAATTGGCTGCAGAAAAGAATTGCAAGGAAAACCAACAGGGAAAATGTTAAGCAGCTCTGCGGCCTGCAACTTCCCATATAAAATAGCTCAGAAAAGGCACAATGGAAGGAAACCCACTTTTACTGCCATATATATTGTTGTAAATGAGATGATCAACTGCTTTTTGTTTTTTTAAAAAAAAAAAAAGGTTTACCTATATTTTTAAAAATTGTCAACGTTTTGAGGAAATGGATCAATTTAAACTTTTTGTAAAATAAATTGCATATATAAATATCCATTTCAAAAATTATATAACAAAAACTTTTAGGAATATAAGATTTTTGCTGGATCACAAGGAAAGGAAGCAGGTGAAAACAGGTTCATAAACTTAGTAGTACAGATAATCCTCATTTAATGACCACAAGAACTACTTGTATTCAAAAGTCTAAGCTAGACTACCTTGCCTGATGCAAAATATTAAAAAACAATTAGGACACAGTCCCCTTAAGTTATTCATTAGTCCTTATAGGAATTCAGAACTTCCAATACTATAGGAAAAAGAAGTCTTACTTATCACTGTGACCTTTCTACATTTGGCTGAGAAACTGGAGCATAGAACCAAGAGGAAAAATTGGGTGCAGAAAAGAATTGCAAGGAAAACCAACAGGGAAAATGTTAAGCAGCTCTGCGGCCTGCAACTTCCCATATAAAATAGCTCAGAAAAGGCACAATGGAAGGAAACCCACTTTTACTGCCATATATATTGTTGTAAATGAGATGATCAACTGCTTTTTGTTTTTTTAAAAAAAAAAGATACAGTCTCTCTCAAATTAGTCACAACTTTTGTGACTCTGTACCAGTATTTGTAGTTTCCTTGGTAAATTACAGAAGTGGTTTGCCATTGCTTTGATAAGCTAAGGCACAATTTGGAGTCATTAGGATGCTGCCCTTTTTTTTTCTACCAACCTTCTGTTGCACTGTCATGCAAAGTCAGGAATAAATTTGAAGCTGAAAACAGTAACAAAAGTCTGTAAATTTTCCTGCTGAGCAGCCAAACTAAAGATTTCTGAGCACTTCAACCTTATATAGTCCAAACATTCTGCAGCATTTTCCCCCAGATAGAAAGGAAGTAAGGATCACCTTGCAATTTATGGCTGCTCTGCCCACCAAGAAAAAGAGTTGAATTCTTCTCACACTTGCTGCATTGAGTATAAAATGTGGAAGTTGCCTTATCAGAAATGTAAATTCTTTATTAGATAGCAGTAGATTTTAATGCACAGAATGGCAATGAAAAAGAACAGATAATAAATACCCTGTTTTCCCAAAAATAAGACATCCCCTGATAATAAGCCCAATCAGGCTTTTCAGCACATGCACTAAAATAAGCCTCCTCCCGAAAATATTTAAACGCAGACCTGGAAATCAGATTAGACGGCAAGAGGAGCCCCATCTTGCTCCACGTGCCCCACAATAATAAGACCTCCCCCCAAAATAAGGCCAAGCGCTTATTTCGGGGTTCAAAAAAAATAAGACAGGGTCTTATTTTTGGGAAAACATAGTAATAAGTCCTATATCTTAGCAGCTGATCTTCTTGTCATGCATGTGCAAAATAAAAAGCTAAAGTTGTTCCCCTGCAAATGTTAGTTTTAAGCACATTTGTGCAACTTAATTGCCCAAATGAAAAACACCTCACACATGTTCTCAAAAAATCAAATAGCACTTTCAGTTAATATTGAATGCTAAATATGTCAGAGGCAATACATAATTGCAACAGCAGGAGGCAAAAGGTCCTGGCTTTGTGATACAAGCTCTGCTATCTTTCTTTGTGCACTTTAATATTGCACACATGCCCAAAAAGGACATAGTCGGCAGAAGAAATATTACTTTTATCAATACTAAATACAGTGGTACCTTTGTATTCATCTTTAATTGGTTCCAGGAAGCATGATGAGTACCAAAAACAGTGAATATCAAACATATTTTCCCATAAAGAATAATGTAGTGAGTCACAAGGCAGCCAACATCGACAAATTTTAGCTTGTGCATTGAATAACAAATAAATCATGAGTACAGGGACAAAATTTTCATGTCAAAACGCATTGAGTACCAAATTCAATAAGTTTCAAAGTGGTTGAGTATCAAGGTACCACTGTATGTTTGATAAGGTTACAACAGCTACATTGAATTTATAAACATTTTGTATACCACTCATAAAACTCCCATTTTACAACCTTGTAATCCCTTAATTCGGGGTAAAGTGGGGCAACTGGAATAATGGGGATTAAACCTGATCAACAGAAAATCCAGCTATGTAACCTAGACAGGAAAGAAAATCCAAAAGGCAGTAGCAACTATTTCACTATTCATGACAAGATACATGAAGCACTGAACACAAAAGTTTTGACCTGAAGGAGACTTTATTTACCAGAAATTAATCATAATTAATCAAATAGCATTCAGCCAAATGAAATATCTAAATGTTATAAACAGCAACAAATTTTGCACAGGATAAAGTACTAATCCAACTTGGTTTAGAATCCTAAACCAAGAACCATTGTGTACAGGAAATAGAATATTTGTAAGCATATACATTGTACTGGGTCCTTTTCTTCACATATATCGTACTTTTCAGAGTATAAGATGCACTTCCCCCACCCCCAAAAGAGGGTGGAAATGTTGGTGTGTTTTATAGACTTTTCGCCGCGAGCTGAAGACGTACCTATTCTTCCGAGCAGGACTGGCTTAATAGGGGTTTTAATTCGTTTTTAAATGGGGTTTATTTTTATATTATGTATTTTACATTTAAATTTAGGCCATATGGAATAAGTTTTTTAAACAGTTTTTATTGTAATATATTGTATTGTTTTACTTGGCTGTTCACCGCCCTGAGTCCTTCGGGAGAAGGGCGGTATAAAAATTAAAATATGATGATGATGATGATGATGATGATGATGATGATGATGATGATGATGATGATGATGATGATGGCGGCCATTTTTGGCCTCCCAAATCCCTACAACACGTTTTTACCAAAAATGGGTCTTTTTGGCAAAAACAGGATGCACAGAGGGTTTGGAAGGCCTGCAGAGTGCTCCTGGGGCCTGGGGAGGGCAAAAATGGGATGGGGGGTCGGAAGGCCAAAATCGGGCCCGTTTTTCACAAAAACATGATGCGCAGAAGGTTTGGGAAGCCTGAATAGTGCTCCTGGGGGCTGGGGAGGCCAAAAATGGGATGCGTGGGGGGGTTCAGAAGGCCAAAAACAGGTCCATTTTTCACAAAAACAGGATGTGCAGAGTGCTCCTGGTGGGTGGGAAGGGCAAAAACCGAACATGTGAAGGCTGAAAACTATTTTGTTTTCTTGCTTTCCTCTTCAAAACTTTGGTGCATTTCACACTCCAGTGTGTCTTATAGTCCAAAAAGTACAGTAACTAACTCTTAAATGTTTCTGGTTCGGCTGATGGGGGAAGATGTGAAAGCAACACAGGTTTGGAAGGTTACATGAAAGGTGTTGTGCAGGTCAGGGAAGGACTGTAGAGGTTGGGGAAGATTTACCCAAGCAACTTACAACTTTCCCTGCCATTGCCAAGCTTCCCACCAGCCAAGACTCATAAGAAGCTGGGCAAAGCGCTTTTGAAAAAGCAGTATCACAGTGCTGAAGTAGCTACAACTTTCCCAAATTTCATTTCCATGGGATCGGTCCTGGCATTCTGTAAGTTAGCGCATTAGAAGTACCTTGGTTCAAAAATTGTTGCCCTATGACACCCTATTTTTCCCAATTGAACATTACAAAGAGACATAAGCGTTTAGGGCAGGGGTGAAATCCAGCAGGTTCTGACAGGTTCTGGAGAACTGGTTGCAGAAATTTTGAGTAGTTCAGAGAACCGGCAAATACCACCTTTAGCTAGCCCCAAAATGGGGTGGGAATGGAGATTTTGCAATATCCTTTCCCTGCCATGCCCACCAAGCCACACCACGCCCACAGAACCAGTAGTAAAAAAACTGGATTTCATCACTGGTTTAGGGGTGTTTTGTGTGTAGGTTTGAATTCAAAAAGATACATTTTAAAATGTAGTTTATACTCTACTTTGCTGCACTGGTTCAGAATGATTAACAGCAAGCTCCTTTTTGCTAAAGGCAAACAGTCTTTATCTTTTAGAGCAGGGGTCACAGGAGATGGATTGGAATCAACCAGGCCTCTGATTTGCAACAGATCAACAAGAATGAATTAACAGCAGCAACAGTAAAATGATTCTTCTTCACTTTAAAACAGCTAAAATGAAGGAAACCTGTTTTGGTGCAGAGGAGATTAAAAACAGGTTTCTGTGTTTAGGTTTTATTACTTCTGTTCAACTCTGAAGCACAAAACAACCTCCAAGGTTCAGAATTCTTTATTTTTAATCCTATGCACTTTGGAAGAGTACAGCTTGAGTTTTCTTGTCTAAATCAAAGCATAACACACAAGCTTGAAATCTGCTTTCCCCTGCCCTGGAGACTTGCAGACTAAGGAAATCGAACAAAGCAATGTAAAATGAAAACATTATTGTAAATATAAAATCAGTTCTTTAAAAGCAAAATGCAATGTCTACATTACATAGTGAATAACCAGTTCCAAAATGACATTCAAAGAACAGTGTGTTTCAGTTATCAGTTAAATGTTTTAAATGGGCACTGCAAAGCGGGCTGAGTATAATACAGATAACTAGAATGGGCATTGGTCTTACCTGACAAGCCCTTTCTCTGAATGGTGGGAACGGCAGTCAGGCATGGTTAACTCTGTCAGCCATTAGAACCAAGTTTGCTGATTTTTATAAGCCCCGTCTCTTCCTGTGATTTTCCAGTTTATCAGCAAGGACGCTGATGCAGACTGACATGTCTATCTGGAATGAGAAGTTGTTAGTAGCCTCCCTTCCCAACACCCAGGGCCGACCAAAGCCAGGGTGGGACTGACTGCTATTCCCCACTATACAGAGAAAGGGCATGTCAGGTAAGACCAACGCCCATTCTCCTGCTTGGTGGAAGGGCAAAACCGAACATGTGAAGGCTGAAAACTATTTTGTTTTCTTGCTTTCCTCTTCAAAACTTTGGTGCATTTCACACTCCAGTGTGTCTTATAGTCCAAAAGTACAGTAACTAACTCTTAAATGTTTCTGGTTCGGCTGATGGGGAAGATGTGAAAGCAACACAGGTTTGGAAGGTTACATGAAAGGTGTTGTGCAGGTCAGGAAGGACTGTAGAGGTTGGGAAGATTTACCCAAGCAACTTACAACTTTCCTGCCATTGCCAAGCTTCCCACCAGCCAAGACTCATAAGAAGTTGGGCAAAGCGCTTTTGAAAAAGCAGTATCACAGTGCTGAAGTAGCTACAACTTTCCCAAATTTCATTTCCATGGGATCGGTCCTGGCATTCTGTAAGTTAGCGCATTAGAAGTACCTTGGTTCAAAAATTGTTGGCCTATGACACCCTATTTTTCCCAATTGAACATTACAAAGAGACATAAGCGTTAGGGCAGGGGTGAAATCCAGCAGGTTCTGACAGGTTCTGGAGAACTGGTTGCAGAAATTTTGAGTAGTTCAGAGAACCGGCAAATACCACCTTTAGCTAGCCCCAAAATGGGGTGGGAATGGAGATTTTGCAATATCCTTTCCCTGCCATGCCCACCAAGCCACACCACGCCCACAGAACCAGTAGTAAAAACTGGATTTCATCACTGGTTTAGGGGTGTTTTGTGTGTAGGTTTGAATTCAAAAAGATACATTTTAAAATGTAGTTTATACTCTACTGTGCTGCACTGGTTCAGAATGATTAACAGCAAGCTCCTTTTTGCTAAAGGCAAACAGTCTTTATCTTTTAGAGCAGGGGTCACAGGAGATGGATTGGAATCAACCAGGCCTCTGATTTGCAACAGATCAACAAGAATGAATTAACAGCAGCAACAGTAAAATGATTCTTCTTCACTTTAAAACAGCTAAAATGAAGGAAACCTGTTTTGGTGCAGAGGAGATTAAAAACAGGTTTCTGTGTTTAGGTTTTATTACTTCTGTTCAACTCTGAAGCACAAAACAACCTCCAAGGTTCAGAATTCTTTATTTTTAATCCTATGCACTTTGGAAGAGTACAGCTTGAGTTTTCTTGTCTAAATCAAAGCATAACACACAAGCTTGAAATCTGCTTTCCCCTGCCCTGGAGACTTGCAGACTAAGGAAATCGAACAAAGCAATGTAAAATGAAAACATTATTGTAAATATAAAATCAGTTCTTTAAAAGCAAAATGCAATGTCTACATTACATAGTGAATAACCAGTTCCAAAATGACATTCAAAGAACAGTGTGTTTCAGTTATCAGTTAAATGTTTTAAATGGGCACTGCAAAGCGGGCTGAGTATAATACAGATAACTAGAATGGGCATTGGTCTTACCTGACAAGCCCTTTCTCTGAATGGTGGGAACGGCAGTCAGGCATGGTTAACTCTGTCAGCCATTAGAACCAAGTTTGCTGATTTTTATAAGCCCCGTCTCTTCCTGTGATTTTCCAGTTTATCAGCAAGGACGCTGATGCAGACTGACATGTCTATCTGGAATGAGAAGTTGTTAGTAGCCTCCCTTCCCAACACCCAGGGCCGACCAAAGCCAGGGTGGGACTGACTGCTATTCCCCACTATTCAGAGAAAGGGCATGTCAGGTAAGACCAACGCCCATTCTCCTGCTTGGTGGGAAGGGCAGTCAGGCATGGGACATACCAAAGTTTGTTGTCCTACTGGGAGGGAGCATTCCGGCCCCGCAAACCACTTTCCAAGTAGACTCCTTGCAAAACTCTCCAGCCAAAGGCAGTGTCAGCTGAGACATAGGAGTCCAACCAATAATGCCGAATAAACGGTGTCGGGGAAGACCAGGTAGCTGCTCGGCACACTTCCTTCAAGGATGCCTGGGTAGCCTAGATGGCTGAAGTGGCCGCACTCCTGGTAGAGTGAGCTGTAATGTTCCGAAGAACTGGCAAGGCCTGAACCTCATATGCTGTGGAAATAGTGGCTGTGATCCACCATCCCAAGGATGGGGCTCTTAGCTTGGAACCCATGGACGCCGTTTGGAAAGCAACAAAGAGGGCCTCTATCCGCCGAAAGGAGGACGTGCGAAAAAGGTAAATCCTGAGCACTCTGCGGAGGTCCAGGATATGCCAAACCCTCTCCAGTCGGTGCCCCAGAGATGGGCAAAAATTGGGAAGCACAAGTTCTTGTGATCTGTGAAAGAGGGATGTGAAAGAAGACCTTCAGGAGGAAGGTTGGATCCAGGCGCAACACAACACTGTCATTGTTGAAAATGCAGAGGTCATTGCAGATAGAAAGTGTGGCCATCTCTGAAATGCGGCGGGCTGAAGTGATGGTGATAAGGAAGGCCTCCGTAAAGGACAGAAATCGGAGACTAACCTCTCGTAACGGCTCGGAGCTCTGGTCAAAGCAGACAACACCTTGTTGAGGTCACTCACGCTCTGGTTACCTCTCGCTTGGACTACTGCAATGCTCTCTACATGGGGCTCCCCTTGAAGGGCATCCGGAGGCTGCAGTTGGTCCAGAATGCAGCTGCGCGGGTGATAGAGGGAGCCCCTCGTGGCTCCCGAGTGACACCTATCCTGCGCAGGCTGCACTGGCTACCTGTGGCCTTCCGGGTGCGCTTCAAGGTGTTGGTGAACGTCTTTAAAGCGCTCCATGGCATAGGGCCGGGTTACTTACGGGACCGCCTGCTGCTACCGAATACCTCTCACCGACCAGGCGCCTCACAGAGAGGGACTCTCAGGGTGCCGCCGGCGCGACAGTGTCGCCTGGCGACACCCAGGAAGGGCCTTCTGTGGGGGCTCGCCTCTGGAACGAGCTCCCCCCAGGACTTCGTCAACTTCCGGACCTCTGAACCTTTCGCCGCGAGCTCAAAACGTACTTATTTATCTGCGCTGGACTGGGTTAGTTTTTTAAGTTATGGGTTTTTAATGGTGATTTTATAGTTTAGGGTTTTATATCGGTCGTCTGACCGTTTTTAGTTTTAAATTGGCCGGTTAAATATTTCATTTTAAATGTATTTTAAATTTATTGTGTACCTATGTGTTTTAATAAGGCTGTACACCGCCCTGAGTCCTTCGGGAGAAGGGCGGTCTAGAAATCTAATTAATAAATAAATAAAATAATAAATAAATAAATAAATAGCCGCATTTAACACCACTCCTGCGCAAGCTGCACTGGCTGCCTGTGGTCTATCGGGTGCACTTCAAGGTATTGGTTACCACCTTTAAAGCGCTCCATGGCTTAGGACTGGGATATTTACGGGACCGCCTTCTGCCACCGTTTGCCTCCCACCGTCCTGTGCGCTCTCACAGGGAGGGACTCCTCAGGGTGCCGTCGGCCAAGCAATGCCGGCTGGCGACCCCCAGGGGAAGGGCCTTTTCTGTGGGGGCCCCTACCCTCTGGAACGAATTCCCCCTGGGACTCCGTCAACTTCCTGACCTTCGGACCTTCCGCCGTGAGCTGAAGACATATTTATTTCGTCAAGCAGGACTGGCATAGGATTTTAGAATTTTAATACTTGTTATTGAGGTTTTAATTCAATTGGTTTTATTGTTTTGTATGTATTTTATATAGGGCCATATTTAATAGGTTTTTTAATTATTGTTTTATTATATTTATTATTGTGGTTTTATATGGCTGTGAACCGCCCTGAGTCCTTCGGGAGAAGGGCAGTATAAAAATCTAATTAAATTAATAAATAAATACTGGAGGATGTAGGTTAGTAGCGGCCCTTAAAAAATTATGGATCACAGAGTCCCTGGAAATAGTATCCGATGAGCCACAAGTCAAAATAGAAGAATTGGCAGCCACTTGATGTCGGAGAGAGTTGGGAGCAAGGCCAGCCTCAAATCCATCCTGCAAGAATTCCAATATCTGAGCGATGGAAGCTGAAGTTGAATTCAATCTGTGCCTACGGCAACAGGTGGTGAAGGCCCCCCAAGTAGCGTCATAGATGTGGTTGGTGGAAGCCCTGCGGGAGGCCTGGATGGTCATGATTACCCTGGAGGAAAAATTGGCCCCCTTTAGGTAGCACCACTCAGTCTACAGATGGTTAACTGGCACCACTCCGGTGGACCAACGCCCCCTGGAGGAGAGCAATCCTGTTGTCGAGAATCCTCCAGGGCCCTGCCATCAACAGGGATACCAAGGCCACCGGAGCCAATGCGGAGCGAGAAGAATCAGTTCCGCTCTTTCCTCCAGTAGCTTTCTGATGACCCTGGCGATCAATGGCAGAGGAGGGAAGGCATAGAGGAGGAGGCCAGGAGGCCAAGGGCTTCACAAGGGGTCCACTGCCTCCGCTTCCAGAGTTGGAAACCTGGCATAGAACCTCGGGACCTGATGGTTGTCCCGGGATGCAAAGAGGTAAACTGAGGGAAGGCCGAAGCAGGTCGTTAAGTCTTTGAACAAGACTGGGTGAAGGATCCATTCCGCCTGGTCGACCAGGGCCCGCTAAGTCGGCTCGAACATTTGCCACTCCTGATATGTGGGCAGCCCGCAGAAGTCAGGTGGGCCTCCGCCCAAAGATCCAATCATAGGACCTCCTGCATAAGGGCCTTTGAATGAGTCCCTCCCAATCTGTTCACATGTTCCTGGCCGATACATTGTCAGTCAGCACTAACACATCTTGACTTACGACAAGGTCTCTGAACGTCTCTGAAGCTCAGGAGAGCCAGGTGGATGGCCTGGAGCTCCAACCAATTGATGTTCTGTCTCAGATCCTGCTGAGACCATTGACCCTGAGCCATATGAGGGCTGAGATAAGCCCCCCCCCTCCATACAGACTGGCGTTGGTTGTGAGGACTAGCCGATGAGGCTCCCGGAATCTGCTGCCCTTGGAAACAGCATTGGTAGTCCACCAGGTCAGGGAATCAATGACCTCTATAGGAAGTGGAACTATAGTCGAGGATGTGCTCCTGTGAGCATTGGAATGGGAGAAGGAACCACTGAAAGCCCCTGCTGTGAAGACAAGACCAAGGAATGATGCCAAAGGAAGAGACCATCTACCCCAGAAGCCTGGACAACCCCATGAGGGAAGCAGAACGCTCCATCCAGAAACATACACACCCCCAGCTCCATAAGGCTGGACTGGCATTCTGATGATAGAAAGACCTCCAATTGAATGTGATTGAATAGGCCGCTCACTAGGTATGGGAGCAAATAAGAAGGCCACATCCGCAGCCTGTGCGGGCCCTCTCAAGCCTGGTTCATCAGGAGATAAAGAGGCCCCAGAATACCCTTGCACAACAGATGGTTGGCCAGAAGCAAGTGGAATAGGTAGCAATTAAGGGGGAGGCTCAACCCTAGAAGGAGGATTAGCCCTCTTGTCAGCCTCCTGTTGGGCCTTTTGAATGACCCGTTCGATGGCTTTATGCCGCCTCTCTTCAGCCGTGGAGGCCTTGAAAGTTTTGGAGCGAGAAGGAGGAGGTGATTTGTGCCCTTGAGACCATTTGCTGTGGGGAGCTGTCCCAGAAATTCCCTCACCAGGATCACTGTCGTGTTGCCTCCTTCCCCTGGTGGTTACCACGCGGGATGACTTAGAGGGTTGGCATCCGCTTTTTTTAAAATTCCACTGTATATGCGGCCAGGCCGAGGCGAATAATAAACAGGTCGCTACAGGTGGAAATCAACCCGCTACTCACTGGCTGCTGAGGTGTTACCACAGGATCACTCAGGCTTCTGGCCATTTCAAGTGGAAAGAGCGTCAAGAAAGGGCAAGCTGCCGCTCAAACTGCTAATCGCTAACCATCTGGCTGTAGCGCGATCAAAAGGGTGCGGAATGAGGTTTCGCGCCAATTGGGCTGCTGAGCAAAGGCTCTAAACGCAGTTGCACTGTACCATTGCTGATGGTCTGCAAACGGGTGATTTGGATCAATGCGTCGGAGAGAACTCATGAGCGCTGCCAGCCAGAACTGCCAGCCAGCAGTCCAAAGCCACCACACAGCCGTCAGCAGAATTAGGCAAAACCCCTTCACGCTGGTAAGTGATCCAAGGGAGATAAACTGTGATTTAAAGTAAAGCCTTAGGAAGAATTCCTTAGCTGTAAAAGACACATCTGTCCAAGCCAGACCAAGTCGATAAACTAGAGAGTCACAGGAAGAGGCGGGGCTTATAGAAATCAGCAGACTCAGTCCTAATGGTTGACAGAGTTAACCATGCTTGACTGCCGTTCCCATCGAGCAGGAGAATAAGTCCCAATCTTTGCTAAATAGTGCCCACCTCCACTGCATATACAAAATCCATCAATACAGGTAGTCAAATTTTAACACTAGCATAACACGGGAATACAGGAATGTCCATCACACCGGAAGTTCCTTTGGGAAGCAGAAGTCAGATTATGTGATTCATACCAGTTAGTTTTACCAAACAAGGAATGGCCAAGGAACTCAGAAGCAATTATTAGGGAAAAATCACAACTGCTTCCCTCAGGCTATGTATCAGTTGACTGCTTTATTCCATTAACAACAAATTTATCCAACTTTTGATGTTTCTAGTGCTCTTCCAAGTGGTAGAGGCATTAACATTCACAAGTTCTAAAATGCTCTTCCTCTATACTTAACAGCACCAGTAGCCAGTGAGTACATAGCTGAAGTTAGTTTTTGAAGCTTAAGTTAGTTATGTTAGTTAAGTTAGTTAGGCTAACTTAAATGCCCGAAAAGTGAAGAGGATAAAAGTCATTTTATTGGTGGTGCCCAAAGAAGTCAAAGTGAAGATGAAGTGAAGTCTGCAATTGTGGCTCACAATACTTGTGGCAGGTTTGTGTCACTCAACCAAGCATATATTTGCAGCAAGTACAAAATTGTAGCCATCTCTGAAGAAAACTCAAAGGGTTAGAGCAGCAAATGGCCACACTTTAGCTGATAAAAATAAAAGAGGAATTATCGAAAGGAAAATTTAGCAGACACAGCTCTACAATAGCGGCTACCCATATGGAAGACAGTTGAATAGAACAGCAAGTAGAATGGATGAGGGTAAGAAAGAAGAAATCAGAAATCTAGAAGATATCCTATATCTTTTGGAAGTCAAGCCCTTGTAATTTTCAAGCCCTGTTCAGGAGAAAAGACTCAAGAGAATGAGAGATAAATATAAATTTGTAAAGAGGATGCAACTCTACCTATAATAGGAGTCATGGTAGTTGATGACTCATTACCATCGGGAACTGAGTTCAAATATACTGACCAGACCCATCAGTTTGTGAAGAGTGCTTTCTCCCAGGAATAATATGGAGGTGACAAAACTATTTCTAAAACATATCACGCCCACTGACAAATACTCCTTCTTAACGCATATGGGGATAATGAGAAGTTAAAATACTGTCACTAGAATCTTTGAAAAACTTTAATATGGTGTTCTTTTTCATCCCTTCTTCTGGAAGAAGACTAAAAAAGAAAAGAATACTACAAAACAATTGTTAGCTATATTTTAAAAAATGATGTCAACTGAAGATTGTCAATTTTTCAAACTATGGTATGAATTATCAAAATAATGGACTTCCAGCATAAGAGGGGCTACAACCATAAGAATTGATAAAATCTATTTCGCCAAAGCACAGTTAGCTTGATTAGAACAATTTTAAGCTTAATTCTATGATGGGTCAAAATGCAATCCCTGAAGTAAAGAAATCCAATAGAACTTACACCAGGAGTGTCAAACCCGATCACATAGCAGGCCGTATCGTGATGTATTGGGTGGAGTCGTATATTCTGTTTGTAGATTCATGTGGGATGACGGAGGCTGGTCTTGATGATGTTATCTGGGATGAGTTTGATTCTGTGGCTCCCGAGGACATGGACAGGATACTGGGGAAGCTGAATGCGACCACGTTTATTGGACCCGTGTCCCTCCTGGTTGGTACTGGCCACACAGGAGGTTACACGAGGCTGGCTACAGGGAATTGTTAACGCTTCTTTGACGCAGGGTGTCTTCCCATCCGCCTTGAAAGAGGCAGTGGTGAGGCCTCAAGAAGCCCTCCCTGGATCCAGCTATTTTATCGAACTATCATCCTGTCTCCAACCTTCGCTTTGTGGCGAAGGTTGTTGAGAGTGTGGTGGCGAGACAGCTTCCCCGGTACCTGGATGAAACTGTCTATCTAGACCCGTTCCAGTCTGGTTTCCGACCTGGGTACAGCACGGAGATGGCTTTGGTCGCGTTGGTGGATGATCTCTGGAGGGCTCGGGATAGGGGTTGCTCCTCTGTCCTGGTCCTATTAGACCTGTCAGCGGCCTTCGATACCATCAACCATGGTATCCTGCTGCAGCGGCTGGAGAGATTGGGAGTGGGGGGCACCTGTTCTGTTTCCCTCCCCCAATACTCCCAACAAAGAGTCAGTCAAAGGCCTCCTTTTCTAATTTATTTACATAGATAAATGTCCTGGCCACGTCTACCCACGGGCCTGCCAAGTTTCTGGAGATAACGAGGAAATTATAGATAAGGCCAGAATTACTCACGAATATATTCTTCCCTCCATTGATACAGTTTGCCCGTGCAAATTCATTGCTTTGTCCAAGACAAAAAACCAGGAAGTCCCGCCTCCTATTTATAGTCTCTGCAGATGTCACTGCATGACAATCATAACTTGGCTTTATCCCAACGCTGCTTCTGCTGCGCGCGCCGGTCACGTCTGCGCAGTCTTGCATCACTCCAAAACTGTTCTTGGGGCGTTGCCAAATCAGAAGAAGGCTCAAGAGAATCAGGCCTTGCGGCCCCTCCTCCTCCCTTTGAGTGGGTGCCAGGGAGGGAGAGGGCCCAAGAGAAGCAGGGTTTGCCAGGTCTTCTCCCTCACTTTCTGAATCATCCGAGTCCAGGAGTCCAGGTCCAGGAACCTGGGTCACAACAGCACCGTTTTTCGGTGGTTCTCCTCCTATCTCTCTGACCGGTCGCAGACGGTGTTGGCAGGGGGGCAGAGGTCAGCCGCAAGGTGCCTCACGTGTGCCACAGGGGTCAGTTCTCTCGTCTCTCCTGTTCAACAGCTATATGAAGCCGCTGGTGAGATCATCCGTGGTTTGGGGTGCAATACCATCAGTACACTGATGATATGCAGCTGTACATTTCCACCCCTGACCACCCCAACGAGGCCGTTGAAGTGATGTCCCGGTGTCTGGAGGCCGTGCGAGTCTGGATGGGGAGGAACGGGCTTCGACTCAATCCCTCCAAGACTGAGTGGCTGTGGATGCCGGCATCCCGGTACAGCCAGCTGGTTCCATCGCTGACTGTTGGAGCCGAGTCATTGGCCCCTATGGAGAGGGTCCGCAACTTGGGCGTTCTCCTGGATGCTCGGCTGTTGTTAGACGAACATATGACGGCCATTGCCAGGGGAGCTTTTTATCAGGTCCGCTGATTCGCCAGTTGCGTCCCGTCATAGACCAGGATTCCTTATGCACGGTCACTCATGCCCTCGTCACTTCCGCCTAGACTACTGCAATGCTCTCTACATGGGGCTCCCCTTGAAGGGCACCCGGAGACTCCAACTGGTCCACAATGCGGCTGCGCGGGTAATAGAGGGAGCTACTCGAAGCTCCCATATAACACCTCTCCTGCGCAAGCTGCACTGGTTGCCGGTGGTTTTCCGGGTGCAATTCAAGGTGTTGGTTACCACCTTTAAAGCGCTCCATGGCATAGGACTGGGCTATTTACGGGACCGCCTGCTGCCACCGATAGCCTCCCATCAATCTGTGCGCTCCCACAGAGAGGGTCTCCTCAAGGTGCCGTCAGCCAAACAATGTCGGCTGGCGACCCCCAGGGGGAGAGCCTTCTCTGTGGGGGCACCTACCCTCTGGAATGAGCTGCCTCTGAGGTTACGCTTACTCCCCGACCTCTGGACCTTCTGATGTGTGCTCAAGACCTTTTTGTTTCACCGCGCAGGTCTGGCCTAATGTAATATGATTTTTAATCGGGGTTTTGTTATTGTTTTATTACTAATTTTAATGGGGTTAGCCAAATTGAATCAGATTTTTAAAACTGTTTTTAATTTTATTGATAATATTGATAAAATTGTTTTATGTTGGCTGTAAACCGCCCTGAGTCCTTCGGGAGAAGGGCGGTATAGAAATCAAATAAATCTAATCTAATCTAAATCTAATCTGATGAAGGAGCATTCCATCGGCAGCTGAGAACATCTTGGAAAAGCTTGGGGTCCTGAATCTCCTCAGACTCTAGAGCTGGTTCCTCAAATAGAGGAATGGAAGGATGGTTAGGCTTGGAAGCCAACTCAGAGGCAGTTGCAGAGGCAAAGCCAGTGGTAGCCCTTGCTTTGTGTAAGAGAGATCAGAAAAGCTGAGGCTTAAATAGACCCATAAACGATGGTTGATCTGGGGAAAGATCATCATCGTCAGACAAGTCTAGGTCTCTCGTGTCCTCTGCTTCTGATGAAACCTGACTAGGAGAAGCACCAGTGAGGGCTTGTGCCCGAGGGCGGGATTGATCCACCGACAATTGGGAGTGACAGTCTGCTGCACTATCACAGTCAGACACCCAGGATTCAGTTCTACGCTGCAATTCTGTGGCTAAGCTCTTCTGAATTGCTGCCTGAATCATGTTAGCTATCTCAGGAGAAATAACAGGTTCCCTCTCCAATGAAATTCCTGGTTCTACCCTTTCCTCCTCTCCTAAAGTTCTGGAGTGTTGTGGCGGAGGGATTTGTGCCTGACTATCTGTGGCAGAAATTTGGGGCACAGGGCCAAAAAGCCTCTCACTTATCCACCCAAGACTTGGCTAAAGCAGAAGAAGATCCATTTGGGGAAAGAGCTAAGGGAGTTTCCTGAGTAGAAATGCTAACTACAGGACTTTGGGCAGATGGGGCAGGGGCTGGGAGGGGAGTGGCAGAAGAAGTCTGTTTAGGAGAGGTCTCCTGAAGAGCGGAAAGGTGAACTGCTTTCTCTATGGCCTTTTCAATGGCCTTGTGGCGTTTTAGTGAGTCCTTATCCATAGATGTGGAAGGCTTGTCTGCCTTTGATTACTAAGATCTGGAGGATCTAGTCCTCTCTGAGGCTTGAGAAGACCCTGATGCTTCTCTGGAAGAGGAATCTCTCTTATGAGAACGCTGAGGGAGAGGGTCGGCCATCTTGGAATCTGGACTAGGCCTGTAATAGCCACGAGGTGAATCAAATTGGTGGCCGGAAGAAGACTTTCCTGCAAGGAATGGTATTAGAATAAATAAGGACAGACTGTAAGAGAGTCTATTCTAGGGTTTTCCCCTTTAAAATTACTCTCTTTTTTCCTGTGGCCATTAGGGGGAGCTCTCACTGCTCTGCAGCTGTCCGGTGTTGTCCTGTCTCAGGTCTGAGCTGCTCCTTCTCTGGGCACTTTCTGAGCTTCCGCCCAGCCAAGGGAAAGCGCGCCTGAGTCCCACAAGGCTTTGAAAAGCCGAGGGCAAAAGAATTTGCCTAGGCACGGCTGTAGCCGTCGCTGGCAATCAGCTGGGGATCGGAAGCCTCCGCTGCCCCCGTGTTGCTTTCTGGCGCGCAGCCAAGCCGGAAAAACTTCAAATCGCCCTGAAAGGTGAGAGAAAACCTCCAAGGGCTGGAGGTGTGCAGCGGTCTCCGGCATGAGCCGTTCAGGCTGCAATCCAGCGGAGCCTCTACCAGCTGCCTGGGAGGCACCACAGAAATGCTGAAGCGCCCTCGGCGGTCTCGGCCGTGAGTCCTTCGCGCTGGAAGGAAGCAACCCCAGACAGTCAGCTTGGGAAAGCTCTGCTCTCTAAGATCCTTGCTTAAATTTTGTTCCAATTGTTTTAATCAATTTTGAATGATTTTGAATTTTTTTGTAATATATTTTGGGAGAGCTCAGCAAATAATGTCTAGTCAGAATCAAACTGAGTCTGAAAGCTGGGAAGCAAGAGGAAGAGGAGGAGCTTCTCAAACCGGCAGACTCGGTCGTCATCAGACAGGAGTCATCCCACTCTGACTGACTAATTTGAGATAGTGGGCTCAAGCAGAATTTGGAGGGTCATGAAGCAGGACGCCTCAATCTGGATTCCTGCAGGTTGGGGAGGTCTGGCATACAAATTTATACTATTAATATCTCTAAAAGGTTGCATTGCCAGAGTCAACTACTCGCTACAACTTTACATTTTTTAAAGAAACAGATAGTTTTCTACATTTTTGGTTACAAAGTTGCCAAATAATTTTCTAATTCTAATCTTCTTTGGCAAAAGAACTAATTACATGTTTTATAATATATTGGGTCCTTTTGTCAATCTATCTTATCATGTCATTTCAAATTGGGAAGCCTCTGTAAAAAAATAAAGTAGAAAAGATATTTTGGTGGCAAAATCTATGATCATGCAAGCAGGCTTCCAATGGCATGCTTTTTTCTATTCCCATGCAATTCATTACTCTATTTCAGACGGCTTCTCCAGTGCTTCAAGAATGTTAGGGAAGCATGAAGAAAGTTACCAGTGTGCAGAGGAAAGGAGTCTTCCAGTACTCTTAGTCTTTTCCACTGCCAGAAGGATATTACTGAACTCACTACATCAGTTCTCTCAAAGCCATTGCACTGCAACTGCACAACAGGGTATCGTACATACTGGCATTTGGAAGAGATGACTGAAAAGCAGCATTATAGAATACTATGCAAATTTTTGCTATTCAAGAACTCTTGAGAAGAAGCATGTCTCCCTAGCCTGTAACTGAATTCTGTTTTGTTATTCTCTAGATTTCTTAAATATGACCGTTTTCATTTGCAGAATTTTGGAAGAGATTCCATAATTGTTAGATTTATAGACCTGATCAACTTCCACTATACTATGTTGAAAGTCACTTCATTTTAGATTTCTAGGGAAACACCAAATCAGATTACCTATTGTGTAAGCATTTCAGAAGTATTTCCTTAACAGAACGACTCAGAGTGGGGCAAAAAAGCAGTGGGAGCTGGAACAGCTTTCAACTTCCTGCTGGCTTCTCCAATGAGTGTCCTGTGAATATGGAAGGAAGCATCAGAAATCTCCCTTCTTTCCTTCCTCCCTCCCTCCCTCCTTCCCTCACCCTCCTCCCTAGAATTCCTGCTAGCTTCATCATTTACCTTTCTTGTGATAAACTTGCAGGGAGAACATCAGTGGGGAAGCCAGCAGGAAATTGCGAGTCCATTTAGGTGACTGCTGCCCAGTGGGAGAGGGAGCAAGGATTGTGTGCTCGAATGTACTGCATATACTGTATTAGGAAGGTGAGTGGGTGTTCACAAAAATCCCACATGGGTTGGGTAGAGCATAAGGGATGGTGCGGGTCAAGTAGGGTGCATAGGGGTTTAGACTAGGCAAGGCACACAGAGAGGTGATTTAGAAAGGGTGCACGCAGTACACAAGAAGTGTTGCACAGTTTGGGGCAGCATTAATTGGGGTAAGGGGTTGCATGAGCCAGTAAAGGTTCCTCCTTGTTCCTCCCTCCCTTTCTTCCTATTCCTCCCTTCCCTTCCTTCCCAGTAGGCAAGTAAGTGGCTGCTATTGGGTGGGGGAGGAAGTGAAAGATTGCTAGAAAATTGTCATAGAATGTTGAAAATGAAGAGTATGTGACTGCAGCAGCAATCCAGAAGCACCCAGTAGTACTGAAGTAGCCATAACCTTCCCAAATTTCATTCCCTCAGAAGTCATGGATCCTGAATTTTGGACATATTCTTAAAGTTAGCCCATTACAGGTAACTTGGTTCAAAAATGTTGTCCAATAATACACATTACAACCAGTTAAAGATTGTGACAAGGAGATTTTTAGTATTTCCTACTCTAGTTGTCAGGGCTGCATGCACAATCTAGGTTATTGACAAATTACAGGATCTGCATAAAACTGATCCTTCAGGAAAAAAATATAAGTTTCTCAAACCTCCTAACAACTATTCAACAGAATGAGTTCTGATTCTGAGCCTAAGATTTAATAAATACCATATCTTTTATATATTTCCTGCTCTTGATTGAACCATCACTTATTTATTAATTCTGCTTGCTGAAAAAATATTTGCAAAAAAATGCACACATTTAACATCTTCTGAGGCTTCTCCAGATTTTTAATTCTTTACAAGGTGGTTTAGGAGATCTCAATCTTCATCAGATAGTTGCAGTTCTTGCTAGTCCAAATCTGACTGACCATCTCTAGACCCAACTACATCTGCATCAACAAAACTTTTCCTCCAGAATACAAAGGTGGCATTGTGATTATTTTGTCTCTATGGCCTTAAAACTAAACCCATGATCTTTAGTGGTGTATCCTATATTCTCAGTCACAATTTTCTGTTTTGTTTTATCTGGATTTGCTCCCAGTTTTCATCTATTTTACAGATACACAGTTGCAGATGTGCACACAAACACCAGAAAATGGCAAAGGAAAAAGGAAAAAAAGCTAGGAGAAAAAAAGCGTAAGGTTGTAAGCATAGATAGTGCCAAAACTAATGCAAAATAAAGGCAAGTGCTGAGCAAAAACATGTATCTGAGGCACTGAAAATTAATATGCTCCTCAATATATTTTTAAATAACTGTCAAAGTACGGAAGTCACAGTACAATTGTCAGGTTATACAGACACAGATTAACAGAGTTGGAAGAGACCTTGTAGGTCATCTAGTCCAATCCTCCACCCAGCAGACCCTACACCATTTTTGACAGTGGCAATCCAGTCTCTTCTTGAAAGCTTCCCACAACTTCTGGAGGAAAACTGTTCTATCGGTTGACTGTTCTCACTATCATAAAATTTCTCATTTCCAGGTTGCATCTCTCCTTGTTCATTTTCCATCCATTATTTCTTATCTGGCCTTCAGGTGCTTTGGAAAACAGTTTAACCCACTCCTCTCTATGGCAGCCCCTCAACACTGCTATCATGTTTCCCCTGGTCCTTCTCTTCACTAGACTAGCCATGCCCCATTCCTGCAACTGTTCATCAAATGTTTTGGCCTCCAGTCCCCTAAACATCTTGGTTGCTCTGCTCTGAACTTTTTCTGAAGTCTAAACATCTTTTTATAGTGTGGTGACCAAAACTGGATGCAGTACTCTGGATGTTGTCTTATTAAGGCTTTGTAGAGTGGTATTAGTACCTCCCTTGTTCTTGATTGTATCCCTCTATTAATTGGCTTTTTTGGCTGCCACCACACACCGTTAGCTCATATTTATAATTGGTTGTTCACTAAGACTCCAAGATCCCTCACATTTACTGCTATTAAGCTTGGTTTCACCTAGTCTATATGTGTACTTCTGATCTGGTTCAAGAGTGCAAGGAATTACAAATACCTTTACAATGAAAAAATGGGTGGTGAAGGTGGTGGGATTGGTAGAGATGGAAAGATGAAAAGTGTGGATGAAAGAAAAAACTTTGAGAGATTTTATTTTTACTTGGAAACCATTTGGGATCTTGAAAGAAATTGAAAGAAATGAAATGTTGATTTTGGGATTTGAAGATTAGAATGAATGTGATTATGGAAATAATCTACACAAATGTTGATCTTAGAGAAAGGGTTTGATATATTTTTACTTATATCAGTACCAAAGAACATTGAAAGGCATTGCTTTTCTATTTTTCTCTCTTTTCTTCCTCTTTCTTGCACTCTCTTTTTTCTTTCCTGAGTTTCTTCTTTCTTAAAAAAAAATCTGTTTCTCTTTTAAGCTTTTTTTTTAATCAATAAAGGGATGGATGGATAGATGGATAGATTGATTCATCCATCAGAAATTATTTTAGTGTTTCCTTGAAATAGTGGAAACTAAGTGGCAGATGTACCAAACTATGAAACAGCAGTTTCTAATACTGTTAACTGATGCTCTGAATTTTGCTCCATATTTGAGATAAAATATTGTTTCAAGTGTTCCAACATCTCTGAAGGAATAGACTCAGAGCATCAATAAAATAACCTGTATAGGCTTATGACTGCATTTGTGACCAGAATTTCCATAACTAAGATGGTTGTTATGTGAGTCATGCCTGCTTTTATGACCTTTTTTGTCACAGTTTTAAAGTGAATCATTGCAGCTGTGAAGTGACTCACAAAACTGTTTAGTGTATCTCACTTTCCATATTGCTTGTTAGAAGCCAGCTGGGAAGGTCGCAAATGGTGATCACATGACCCCTGCAATTGTCATAAATACAAGCACCCGAATTTTGACCATACAGCCGTGGGGATGCTGCAACAGTTTTAAGCCCGAGGATCGAGTGTGTTACTTTTTTCAGTGCCGTTGTAACTAAACAGTTGCTAAACAAATAATTGTAAGTCGAAGCTTATTGGCTGCCTACAGTTTGGCTGTTTAAATCTCACTAAGGCTCAAGGTTGACTCAGCCTTCCATCCTTCCAAGATCGGTAAAATGAGGACCCAGATTGTTGGGAGCAATATGCTGACTCTGCAAACCACTTAGAGAGGGCTGTAAAGCACTGTGAAGCGGTATACAAGTCTAAATGCTATTGCTATTTCTAGTCCTTGATTTAACTGCAGCTGATATACTACCTATTCTCCTCTAAAACAAGTTCACTCACTGGCCATATATAGATAATCCAATTATGTTATAGTCAAAACAATGTTGGAAGTTGTCCACTACAATATTTAGGTTTGAATGGGGGGGGAGGGAACGACTGTAAATTGTAGCTTGAGACGTTTCTTTCTGTTCAATGAAGGGAAATACAGTGATGCATAAGACTCATCTACTACACTTTACTTAAAGTGACATTTGATCCTACAAATGACACAGAAATGAAAAACAACTTTTTGTGTTTGGGGCATTATGATTTTCATCAATATTAAGTAGATCTTGATTTTTTTTCAAAGCACAAATTCATCAATCTGTTTAGTATTTGGTGACTCCTTAGAACATTTTAACTGCACTTCAAGCTCTTGATTTCTTTGATTTACTTAACTTTAAATTAGACCCTACACAATCACTTTCAGTCACTGACCTCTGACTTCCTAAATGCTTATTCACATTGTATTGAAACAAATGGCACTATAGCTAAGTATTACTTAAAAATCAGGACACTGAGCTTAAGTTTATATAAGCAAGAGTTTCAGTTAGATAGATGCAAGGATAAAAAAACAATAATTTTTTTAATTGATATTTTTTCTTCTATTCAAATTAGATTTCAGATATTTGATTAAAAGAGATTTCAATTTTTTTCTTTAAAAATTGCAAAACATACCATTGTGAATAAAAACCATTTGTAATTTGAGTTTAATTTTTAAAGACAATTGATCAGAATAAGTAGGCACATATATGTACAGTAAAAAGCCTGTTCAAGCACATTACAGAAAATATATATATTATGTATGCATACTTATTTGAACTGTAGTTGATCCCCCATCTAATTAAATCAAACTGCACAACAGCTTTGACAACAATTCAAATCAATTCATCTAAAAAAATCAGAATAATTATGTTATAATATTAGAATGGAACTATCTACTAAAACCGAATTATACAGTTCTGACTCTTCTGGGATTGAGATTTAAATTATTTTGAAGTGCTCAGAAGCAAGAAATAAACAGATGATTTTGGAGGGTTGAAAAATATGCAATATGAAACTATCTTTCTCATCTTTGTTTACACATATAAACTCAAACACCCTATCGTAAATGTCACTAAATTAACAGGTCGGTAAAATTATTGTAATGCATATACATTTTGCACTCTGGCATGCAACTGGTATAAAAATAAAGCACAATTCACAAAAAGGCAAAAGTTTGCAGATGCACCTAAGATAGATTCCCAGTGGAGCTGGAAAGAGACAGAGCAATCCAGCCAATAGTAGCTGCAATTAAGAATTACAATTGGGTGAGCCACAACCGGATATGCAAATTAAATACAAAAGAATTCAAAGTGTACTGTTTGCATGACTCACAGAACAACATAAAAGAAGTCTTGAAAACACCTGTTCGCCTCATGCAAGCTACAGAATTACAGATCCTATCTATCTGAATCTCTAAAAATGTAAACATGACATTTCTGAATCTCTACCAGAACATGATCATATTTGGGAACAATAAAAAAAATTACATTGAAAAGACCATATGTAATAAAACATTACCAAGAACACTGCATTCATTCTTTTCCTAGTTTTAAATATTTGTAAGTAGGCAGCTTAGATATCATTCCATATCAGGCTAATCAGCAATATGGGAATTGAGAAAAAACAAAAAAAGTTGAATGCATGGGAATAGATCACTGACTAAGTTTCTGAATAAGCAAGAAGTGATAAGGCCAAGCATGCATATATAATGAATGAATATGAGCTGAACAAAAAAGTGAATTCACCAGTACACAAGCACACCACAGACCATATATACCAGTGTGGATTTACACACACACACACACAGATGACTTGGTTATACAGGAATTCCGCGACTTACAATCATAACTGAGTTCAAAATTTCTGTTAAGTGAGACGTTTAAGTGAGTTTTGCCTCATTTTACAACCGTTCTTGCCTCAGTTGTTAAGTGAATCACTGCAGTTGATAAAGTTAGCAACCCCATTGTAAAGTGAACCTGGCTTCCCCTTTGCTTGTCAGGTCACAAAAGGTGATCACATGACCTTGGGAGACAGGAATAGTCATAAATATAAACCAGTTACCAAGCATCTTAATTTTGATCACATGTTCACGAGGATGCTGCAAAGGTCATAACTGTGAAAAATGGTCGTAAGTCACTGTTCTGTAACTTTGAACGGTCACTAAATGAAATGTTGTTAAGTCAAGGACTACCTGTATAGCAACATACTACAAATTGTAATTGCAAAACAATTATATGCAGGAAGACTAAGCAGGTTAAGAGGAAAGAGAAGACTGAAAAACTATGGTTGAGTAAGAAAAAAAGGAAATGTATGGGGGGTGGCGGGGGACAGAGAGAGAGAGATGAGAAGGATTATTAAAAAAGATATATAAATGGTATTGGCAAAAGTTAGATAGATTTTCTTTCTGTTTTATTTATCCACTGCCTCCAATTTATTTTCATTCACTAGTTTTTACTTTTTTGTATGCCACAAAACATTGTTTACCCTAAATGGGAAGTGAGTGATTAGTATGTATGTATGTTTGTTGGTATGCATGTTCTCTTTAACAATAAACTCACTAAATTGCAGCAGTATCACCTGATAATGACCGAGGGTTCTAAAGAGCTCATCTCAAAGACTAAGTGGTATAGCACCTCATTTCAAGCCTCCTAATATCACAGTTCTCAGAAGCAAATCACCAAGAGCAGAAAGTTTTCAGGATGACTGATCAGGCACATTTATTTACGTATAGTTTTAAAGTCTGTCGGTTGTCCTGTCTTTAGATTGTTCCCACAAACCACGATGACTGATTTGATCCTAATGGATGGGGCGCTACAGCCAAGATACTACATGCAGTCCACAGGCCTAGATGCAATCATTTCTCAAATTTAGGTGCTGAATGGAGGATCAATCTGTTTCACAATGATAATACAGGAAAATAAGCAAGGTTGGTATTGATAAATCCCAGAATTCCGGCATGCTTAAACATTAGAATCACCCATACTGAATGTAGACACATATCCACATCCACAAAATTAGGATCCTGACACTCCAAAAAAAAAAAAAACCCTCTTGGAGTCAGACTGCAAAATCACTTTTAATCACCAGCCATCTTTTTTTTCTTCCAGAATAACCCTGACACCACAAGAGGCCAGAAAGACTTTTACAAAATGAAAGGCAGAACATAGAATAAACCTTTTGCTTTTCAATACTCTCTCACCAAGGTGAAAGGGCCATTGCTATGCAATAAAGTTTACAGGAGTTGGTGCATAGAAAAGAGGCCAGCATGTTATTTATCAGCTTGCAAAGAGAAAAGAGAAATGGGGAGGGGGGGGGGCTTTTCACTTGAATAAATGTAATGCTATTCTTTGAGTCACAACTAGTTGTGACGACAAACTTGCCATCTATCTGACACTAAATTCAGGTCTTGCTGACAGGAAATCCTTGAGGAGGTTTTATTCTTTCTGAGCACAGCAAACCAAGATATTCTGCTCTTTCTCCTTCTCACCCTACAGACTGTAGTCAAGTCCCAGCCCCAGCCCCACACACTGATAAGGCCCACTCCACAGACTTTTCCACTTACTATCAATGTATTATCAAGCAGCGTCACTGCTTAAGACTCTCCATACCTTTAAGGCAAACAGATGTGGCATTAAATGCAGTGGAGCGCTTTGGTAAGGTTCTCTCACCTACTGATGGAAATTTCCAAATAGTCAATTATGAAAAGCACGAAAAGCAGTGAACTCCAGCAAGGATCAGAGCACGTAGACTGTAACCAACAGCAATATAGGAAGGACTAAGCATCATGAACACGAGCTGATGGGTGGTAGGACCTGCTGCCTGAAATGAACGGTTCAATTAAGAAACAAATTTAGATTAAGTTTATTTTAAAATATATCAGTTTGCTTTTTAGTCATGTTGATTTCCCTAATTAAGGCAAAATATCAACAAGCCCTAGGTTTTGCATCTGCTCCTATTTCTTAGAATCATATCCTTTTGGCCACTAACAAACCCAGTTATCTTTTGGAAATTCCTTCCTGCTGCTGCGGGCCAAAGAGCAGTTTTAGTGAGGATGGGGGAAGGGTGTCAGGGCAAACTGACTGAGGGTGAAAGATAGCAGCAACTTTGGTTCTCCCCTCAGGGTTTAGGGTTAGTGGGGTTAGGGAAAGGGGTCGCAGTGGGGAAGGGAAGTCTTGTCCCACACAGCTTCTTGCTGCCGACATAGCAGACAGCTGCATAGTGGTGCAGTTCTACAATCTCCCAAGTCTGCAGATTTAAACCTAAGCAATGAACTGCAAAGAAAAGAAAAAAGTGTGGCTGCCACCTCAAGATAAATGGATAGCCCATAAACCAACCAGGAATCAGAAGCAAATGCTGTTAACAAAATAATCTTCAAGTGAATCCCTGACTTCTAACTTTTTTGCTGCTTATTCCATGAAACCACCTCAAGTAAGAGAAGAAGGTGAAATGAAGCCTTCCTTGCCGAAAAAACTAAGCTTCTAGGCCGTCTCTTCTTTCCTGCCGACCGCATATTTTGGGTAAGGTCATCAGTAGCAGAGCCAGCCAACCTCCTTCCCTCCCTCTTCCCCCGCCCCCAGCTTCAGGCGCTGCAGGAGGCAGGCATGGAAGCGCCAGTCAGGCTCGCCCACTGTCCGGCAAGACCTGGCGGGGAGAAGCGGAGGCGAAAACAGCTGACAGCCCCTGCAGAGGCGCTCCTCAAGGCTCGGGCGCCTCTCTAATCCGCCGCCTGCTCGCACAAGCAAAGCAGGGACGACGTGGTGGGTCACCCAGACCCAGCAGCCTTCAACGCCTGGCTGGCTAGCTGCAGACACTACGGCTGTAACCTGGGAAACGAACCACCGATTAGGCGGCCCAGGGGGCGGATGGGGGGGAGGAGCTCTTGATCTTCAATGCAGTGGCCGACCCGAGAGGGGGGAGAACGGAAAGAGACCCTGCAATAAATCCCGTACGCTGAAAGCTGGCAGCTGTCGCCTTAAAGGAAGGGAAAGGGGGGGCGCTAAATCTTCCAAACAAAACTTTGCTCAGCAGCCACGAACCAAGCGCTCACTTCCCCCCCCCCTCTACGCCCTCCCCCAAAAACCCCAAGGACCAGGAAAACCGAGAATTGGCCGAACCTTCCTGGCGGCTCCACTCCCAGCCTCGGCGGGCAGCTCCGGCCGCTTCTCTTCCTGCTGAAGCAGAAAAGGAGCCGAGGTCTCTGCCCCGGGTTGGCTTTCGGGATCGAGGGAAGAGCCCGCCCTCTTCAGGGGACCTCCCGAAGCTGCTCTTTTGCCGCTGGCGCTGCTCAGAATCGCACGCGGCACACACCCCAAATCCCCCCTCGCTTTTTGTCTGGAGCCACTGATCTGAGACCAGCGTGGATGTGCTGCAGCGGCAGCAACACCTCCCCTGAAGGAAAGCAGGGAGGGACGGAGGGAGGCGGCGCGGAAGGTGGAAGGAAGCCAGAGGCACTTACGCCATCCACTCGGCAGCATCCGAAGGGAAGGGAATTACTTCACCGCCGCAAACTTTTCCGCAAGACTTTCTTCCTTCCCGCCCTGCATCTACATATAGAACCAAGAAAAAAGGCCTCTTCAGATTGTTGCACCTACCAGAAGCTAAGCGGTCCGGAGCTACAAGAATAGCAGCCGTGAAGCAGAGGGAGGAAGGAGAGCTGCACCCGCCACCCCGGGCAGTCCGTGTGTGCGTGTTGCGCGCGCGCTGGCGCTAGCCGGATTAGAGAGGCAAATCCAGATCGTGCCCAGTGGTGATGCTGGCGATCTTAACACCTGCCCCAAGGTATCCTCGCTCAAAAAGGGACCTCAGCGAAGCGGACTCCCCGCCGGACACATTCAGGAGGAGCAGCGAAGCTAAAGCAGGCGGCGGCGGGCATATTAAGAAAGAGGTCGGAGCGGACAAAGTCAGAATTGCAAATAAGTTGATCGCGCTAAAGATAGCTGACGAGAATAGTTCTTACCTCCCTCCCTCCCTCCCCGCCAGCAACTCCACGACAAACCCACCTCTACATCCTCGCTCTGCAAGTGCCGAGACAGGCAAACCACATTGCAAAGGGCTGCCTCTTGCTGCCGCCGCTATTGCTAATGCCCGGGGCTGTAAGCAAAACCCGGACCGGATTCGCAAGAGCAGGCTCTCATTCGGCTCCCTGATTTCTCCTCCCCTTCTCCTGCAGCTCACGCTTTCTCTGCCCTTGTCTTTAGCGCTCCGATGGTGTATATCCCCCTAGCCTCTCCAAAAGCCACAAGTCGACAATTTCGTAGCCATCGGTTCATTGGCCTTCCGAAGCTGGAGTTCGTTCTTTTGGGGGTTACGATCGCTTAATCCAAACAACGCTGCTATCTCCCACCCGATTCCTTGCACCTTCTTCCCAATGTTATTATTGCGGTTCAATCTCCTTCCCCATCCTGAGAGAAATCCGATAGCAAATACTGTGGCAAGTTCTTTCCCTTTAAACACGCATACGCACGCGACCCAAAGTAGAGATGAAAAACTTTGAAGTGTTAGTTGCGGGAGGTAGCTGGGTTGTATTGCACCACATCCAGCGTTCCTCGGTACGGTTAAGACGTTTACAAGTCCACCAAAGCAAAGCGAGTATATTTTTGGAGAAAGGGATGAAGTTTTCAGATCCTCGCCGGGAGGCTGGTTTCAGCCACAAGTAGGGCCACGTCTAACAAAAGAGGTGAAAAAGGGATAGGCTTGGAGTAAACAACGAATGTAAACAAATAAATTAGCGTCAGATGTAAAAAAAAGCCTGATCAAAGTGAGCTTTTGTGGTCATCCACCACGGCCTTTAGAAAGAAATCCAATTTTGTCTACAATTAATTTGAATGTGAGCTCAACAATCCAGAATAATACTAATTTTTATAGTGGCAGGAAAATAAGAGGACGGCGCGACCCAAACCCTCCCCTACGTACCGGAATCGGGCAGGACCCAACCGCTTGGGTCAGCTTTTGGCTGGACTCTCCTCAGCTGTCATATTTCCATAGCGGCTACGTGGGCGGACCCTTGATCCCTTTAGATTCCAGTAACCGCGTGACCCCCAAAGACGCGGACTTGAGCCATTTTCTCTTCCTTCCACCCTCTCCTTCCCCTCGCGTAAGGCTACAGGGCAAGCTGCAAATAGCATGGCTCCTCCCTCAAGGCTGGGACGTGATGAGCGCAGTATGGGTGGGCTCGGAAGAACCAGACACCCTTTCCCACATAACTTTGAGCACGGGAGGGGGAGGGGGAGCGGAAGCCTTCGCAGCGCCTCGGCTCGGGGCAGTGGATTGAGTGCGTGATTCGCCCGAGGATCAGTGTGGGATGAGGAGGGAGAGGCAGAAGTGGGCAATTTATTTTCCGCAATGTGCAGCGCCGTATGACAAACGCCTAAGAGATAACCGCTGAGCTCAGGCTAAAGAACATCGTGCGGCAATTGGGAGCCAGTCCACCCAAATTTAGTTTCAATTCCCGTTGATTGCAGGACCGAAAAGTAAATTTAATTCGGAGTGATATCAATGAGCCAGTGTCGTTCAGTTTAAGCGCTAGAAATCTTTTAGGGATTCCAGTTTCTGCTACTGGATAAATAAATAAAACATTTGTTAAATGCAGTAATAAAGCGGACCTAAGTGCTACAAAAAAAAAGATACTTCTTTAATACGGGACTTCTGGTTGCCATGATGTGTGTTCTGCAGGCTATATAACAAGAGTGCTATTCAGATGGTGATCACCCGCGGCTCTTTTTTGATTTTCCAGATTCCTCTTGATGTCACACTCAAGTAGAGTTTTAAGTATATCATGTAATACTTATTAAATATTTCACTTGTTAAACTGTTATTTAATGCCAAGTTTTAGTTTATATTTCAACTTGCTATCTGAGCCTTTTGCTTATAAATAAATTGATTGATATTACTGCTATCAATTTATGTCTGATTTTTTAAATGAGAACATTTATTTTTTGTCTTTTTTCTCCAAGCTATCCAAACAACATAATAAATATATTTAACATACAGTGAAAAACATCCAATTAATGAAAAGACCACATAAAACAGAAGAAAAGCAAGGTTAAGAACAGCCAGTAGATGAAATGGGGCACAGTCATTATCTGAAAGGTAGTGATTTGACCTGGCCTGAAAAGGGAGTGGAGTTTTCTTTCCCTGGGAGCAAATTCCAAGACTGAAGGCAGCTACCAAAAGACCCCATACACCTATTCATAAGTAAACACTCAACATTCTTCAAATAGTGGTGAGCCATAAAAAGGGCTTTGGTTGAGAACCCAAAGTTCTCGGCATTCATATACAGAACTGGAGATAGATCCTAGCTACTTCCAAGAATGACTGGCCAGAGACTTTAAGGGGTTGTCCAAGGAAGGCACAAACCGCAATTTCCTGTGGTTTGCCTTAACATCTGATAATTGGAACCATATTGCTGCTGAACTGGAAGTTCCTTTAGCTGTTGTGACTAACACCAAATGTTGTTTGTCATGCATAAACTTACTCCATTCTTGAAGAATATCTAATGCAGTATTCATGTCCCTGCCTTATGACATTGACATGAATTAGGTGAGTTAAATTCACTTGATGATCCTCAATTTTTTCCCATTGTTCTTACAATAAGTTAATACTATTTGCAGCACTGCATTTTCAATTTCCACCTCATTTTGTAGGGTCAAAAGGTCATAGGGAATGCTCTAAGCAAACCTGGAATCAGTCAATAAAGGCTGGTGCCAGAAGTTATTGACTTGACTGAAAAAGAAAATGTACCAAATTCTCTTCAGGTTATGTGAGTCTTTTCCTATTATATTCAGAGAAACAATGTCTTGGGTGCTAGACAAAGACAGAACCGCATATGTGCTTTTCCACAGGATAATGTAGAACAGCAGTGAGAAACTTAGAGAATAGATATCACAAAACTACAATTCCCAATAGCTGGTCAGTAGTGAGGAATTGTGGTTCAGTAACACAAGAAAAGCCACATTCCTTCGTTTATACTGCAGAACATGCATTTAACAAATAGCAAACAAGGAAAGTAATATACATTCACTGGTAGTCCACAGTGCCTTTAAAACATAAATATGAAATAATATTGGGGATAGAAAACCTGTCCAAATGAGAAAGGGAAAAAAGCAGAGGAACAGAAGGGACAGGACAAACTGGCAAAGCATCAGCCAGGGAGGAATTGGAAGAACTAAAAATATACTCATCAAAATAAGAATGTATGAAGGAAAACATGGAAGTCACTAAAGCTAAATTAATTTGTTCCAGATCACATGGAACCAATAGCTGTGTATGAACTAGATTTTATTTATGAGATTTATCTGCAGATTTAAGATACGAAGAGATGATAATGACTATAATTAACTGAGAAAGGGAAAGAATAGGTAGAACAACATAATTAAAATTGTTATCATAGACATAGGTGTAAATAATATACGACAGCATAAATAACCACCCAAACCATCCACTCGGTTAAGGTAGCAAAACAACAATTTGCATTTGATACCTCTCTAGATTAAACTAAAGAATTCATGTTGGACCAAAGTTAAAAAGTTGGTGTTGAAAATAAATTATTAAATAATAACAATAATGAAAGAAGGTATGTGAAAGTGGGCATAAAGCTCGATTTGGAATAATATTGCTTGACATAGTGTAAGCCGCCCTGAGTCTTCGGAGAAGGGCGGGATATAAATGCAAATTAAAAAAAATATTAACTTTTGGGGATTTTGTAAGGATGTACATAAAACAGCAAAGATTGTTTTGAACTTGGGACAAAACAACATAAAAACACATAAAATTCATCACAATAAAACTGGAAACACTTCCTTCAGAATAGAACACAAAGCATTTTAAATTTTCCAGTTATAGGTAATAGCAACATAGAAAAAACCTCTTGATTTAATGCTCCATCTAAATAAGTCTAGATAAACTAGCAATCAGTATTGACTGCTAACAGCTAGACAACTTGCAGAAAAAATAGACAAAGATTATTTTAAAACATTTTTAAGAACTCCCAATTACAAACTTGACAAGTAATTTGCCCTGAAAGCTAGACAGAAAATGAATCCTAATTAGTCCATGCCAAGAGGAGTAATTTCTGAGATGTTTATTAAAATCACACTCTTTCCCCTATTTTACTATAGGATAGTTTGTAAATAGCCATCTATTTAGACTACCTTCTGTTACTTCAGTACTTAATTTATAGTTTGAATCATCAGATACAGGAGATTTAGGAGAGCATGTTTGAGAAATTTTGCAGCTTTCCTGATGAGTGATGCTGAAAAAACAAATAGGTGGAGCAATATGGTAGCTTCTGCTTCACAGAATGAACACATCAGATAGATAGATAGACAGGCAGGCAGGCAAACAAATAAAATGTTTCTATCCAGGAAAGAAGCTCTACATGGGAAATACAAAACTCGCTAACCCAATGTCTACATTTATATTCTAAAAACTCAGTAATGACCAACAAAAAAGATGAAGCAACAATCATGGACAACTCACTTCTTAGAAAAAACAAACAAACCCACCTCACACTTTGTGCACCTGAAATCCACTTTAGCAGACAGGCCAGTCAACAAGTTAAAACATGTCTTTGTAGAAGAGTGTACTATGGTCTGCATCAATCATGCACAAAAATGTACATGTAATATACATGTAAACATATCCCCCAAAGCTCAACGAAACAACCCTAACCAACTAGAAAAGTCTTTGCATTCTACCAAGAATAGGGCAAAAGATAATGTAATCAGACCAAACCAGCACAAAGACATTTAAGGAGAAAAAAGAGATTATGTTTTTGCTTTACTTAGGTGTATGTGTAGGAATTCTTGAATGGTTCTGCTGATTGTAGGGCTTTCAGGGTGCCTTTGAAAATGAAGCTTTATCTTTAAAGGCATCTGGAATCTTGTCATGTTTACAGTTTTTATTAGCTTATAATCTAAAATACAAAAATACAAAAGCAAATAATAGGAAAAATAAGAGGGGAAGGGAGAAGTGTACAAAAGAAGGGAAAAAAGAAAAAAAGGCATTGACTTCTGACTCCCTCTGGTGCAGTAGAATAAGACAGTAACATCAAACCTCAACTTTTAACTTTTCCATAATAGTATTTATTTATTTATTTATTTATTTATTTTGTCACAACAATATATGTAGGTATCATACAAAAAGATTATATAGTATATAAACACATATATGAGTAAATATAAGGAGGTATAAGCATATATATATATATGTCTTTGGTTGTTCGGGTTTTCTCCCGTGTAAATTGGAAGTGTCTTGGCGACGTTTCGACGAAGTCTCATTCGTCATCTTCAGGCTTCAGCTTCGTGCTTCTGGGAGCAATGTGTGATCAGTTAGAAAATCAAGGAGTATATGAAATCCCATGCACCGCCTGCCCCACCACATATATTGGACAAACCAACAGAAGAATAAGTGCACGCATTGAAGAACACAAGAACTCAGTCAAAAAAGAGGAACCAACTTCTTCCCTGGTCCAACACTTTAAAGTCACAGGACATGATATTGACTTTAAAAAGACCAGAACTATCGCCAAAACTGAACACTTTAACAACAGAATAATCAGAGAAGCCATTGAGATAGAAAAACGCCCACACAGCATGAACAAACGAGATGATACCTCCCGCCTACCAGCCATTTGGAAACCCGCCCTTATTGACAAACGAGTCCTTAACATGAGGAATGACACCAGACCCACACTCACGAGGTCCACACAGGATGTCACCACCGCACATCCACCCAGAAAGCAGACCCAAACCCACACTGATCATGAAGCACGACCAAGGACCAGAAGCCAGACTGCAGCTGCAACATTAGCCATTTCAAACCCCTCCAATCCATACATGCAGCAGACTGACACCCACTATGAAGATGTAGCACGACCACAAAGCCAAACAACAGCTATGCAGCTCACCAGCTCAAATTCCCCTGCAACACAGATTAAATTGAGCACAACCAAGCCCCCACCCAAACAGGACACACCCCCAGCCAATCAGAGCACAAAAAAACCCCCAGCCAATCAGAGCACAGCCAAGCTCCCACCCAATCAGTTCAAACCCCCACTAGCAGTTAAAAGGAAGAAACAGCTGCGATCACACATTGCTCCCAGAAGCACGAAGCTGAAGCCTGAAGATGACGAATGAGACTTCGTCGAAACGTCGCCAAGACACTTCCAATTTTACACGGGAGAAAACCCGAATAACCAAAGACCTACATACAAACACCCGTGAAAACCTCAGAAAACAAATATATATACATACATATATATATATATATATATATATATATATATATATATATATATATATATATATTTTTTATATAGATATATTTATATATATAGAAAGAAGAAAAGAAAAACAATAGGACAGGAACGGTAGGCACGTTTGTGCGCTTATGCACGCCCCTTATGGTCCTCTTAGGAATGGGGTGAGGTCAATAGTAGAAAGTTTTTGGATAAAGCTTTTAGGATTATGGGAAGAGACCACAAAGTCAGGTAAAGTATTCCAAGCACTGATGATTCTGTTACAGAAGTCATATTTTCTGCAATCTAGATTAAAGCGGTTGACATTAAGTTTAAATCTATTACTTGCTCTTGTATTATTGCAATTAAAGCTGAAGTAGTCTTTAACAGGAAGGACATTACAATAGATGATTCTGTGAGTTAAGCTTAGGTCTTGTCGAAGGCGATGGAGTTCCAAGTTTTCTAAGCCTAGGATTTCAAGTCTGGTGGGATAGGGTACTTTATTGTTTTCAGAGGAATGGAGAACTCTTCTTGTAAAATATTTCTGGACACGTTCAATTGTATTGATGTCAGAGATGTGGTGAGGGTTCCAAACAGGCGAGCTGTATTCTAGAATTGGTCTAGCAAATGTTTTATATGCTCTGGTTAGTAGTGTGGTGTTTTTGGAAAAGAAGCTACGCAAAATTAGGTTTACAACTCTTAGAGCTTTTTTTGCTATGTAGTTGCAGTGGGCTTTGGCACTTAGATCATTTGACATGAAAACTCCAAGGTCTTTAACAGGATGGGGGTCGTCTGTAAGGTAATGTCCATCTAGTATGTACTTAGTTTTTGGGTTCTTTTTTCCTATATGTAAGACTGAGCATTTGCTGGTTGAAATTTGGAGCTGCCAATTTTTAGACTAAGCGGTTAGATGATCAAGGTCGTTTTGAATGATAGAAGTATTGTCTGTGGTGTTAAATAGTTTGACATCATCGGCAAAGAGAACACAATTACTTGAGATTTGGTCACAAAGATCATTAATGTATAGTATAAAGAGTGTTGGTCCAAGGACGCTGCCTTGAGGAACGCCACTCTTGACAGGAACAGGATTTGATAAAGGATTGCCAATTTTGACCACTTGTTGTCTGTTAGACAGAAAAGCAGATATCCATTTGTGAAGGGGTCCTGAGATGCCATAGGATACTAGTTTTAGGAGAAGTTTATCGTGTACTACTGAGTCAAAAGCTTTGCAGAAGTCTATGTAGATTGCATCTATTGATTTGCCTTGATCAAGATTTGAAGTCCATATGTTTTTGCAGTGGAGAAGTTGTAAGTTACATGATAATTTTTTCCTGAAACCAAATTGTTTATTGGAGAGTAGGTTGTTTGCTTCTAAGTGTGAGGTAATGGATTGGTTGATGATTGATTCCATGACTTTGCACGTGACGCAGCATAGAGAGATTGGTCTGTAATTTTCGACTAAGCTGGGGTCTCCTTTTTTGAAGATAGGGATGACTGTGGCCAGTGACCAAAGTTTAGGAAGGGAACTGGTAGTGAAAGCTTTATCAAAGATTATGCTTAGGGGTTCTGCTATACTAGTGGAAAGTTTTTTTAAGAAGTAGGCACATAGTCCATCGGGTCCAATAGATAGCGATGGTTTTAAGTTATGAAGAGCTTTTCCAACGTTGTCTTCTGTGAAATCTATATGAGTTAAATCATCATAATCATTGCTGGTACGTTTGTGGAATGTCGGATATGTGTTATTGGAGTTAACAAAAACTGAGCCAAAGAAAATGTTGAAGAGGTTTGCTTTAACTGTTTCATCATTGCATTCTTTGTTGTTTGAATCTTTTAGTGGTGGGATGGATCTTGAGTCTTTAAGTTTATTTTAACAAAATTATAAAAATGGGGGTTTTATTGGTTCTTATTGTTTTAGTGATCAGGCTTTGATAATATTTAGTTTTAACCTGGGTTTTAAATGTTTATTTATTATATTGTTTTATATTGTTTTAATATTTATTTATTTATTTATTTATTTATTATATTTGTATACCGCCCTTCTCCCGAAGGACTCAGGGCGGTTCACAGACAAAAAACAACAGAAAACATATAATAGATTAAAAACAGCTAAAGAATAGATAGTTGAATTCAATTGATGCTCTAACTTTTGAATACAAATTTAAAACCTCATTTAAACCCCTTTTTTAAAAATCCCAATTTAAAAAACTACATTCAGGCTAGTCCTGCTCTTCGAAACAGCAACGTCTTCAGCTCGGCGGAAGGACTTGAGATCGGGAGTTGACGAAGCCCCAGAGGAGCTCGTTCCAGAGGGTAGGGGCCCCCACAGAAGGCCCTCCCCAGGAGGTCGCCAGCCGACATTGTTTAGCTGACGGTATCCGGAGGAGTCCCTCTCTGTGAGAGCGCACTGGTCGGTGAGAGGCTAATGGTGGCAGTAGGCGGTCCCGTAAATATCCCGGCCCTAGGCCATGGAGCGTTTTAAAGGTGATGACAAGTACCTTAAAGTGAACCCGGAAGACCACTGGGAGCCAGTGCAGGTTACGCAGGAGGGGTGTTACATGGGAGCCAAAAGGTGCTCCCTCTATCACCCGCGCAGCTGCATTCTGGACCAGTTGGAGTCTCCGGGCACACTTCAAGGGGAGCCCCATGTAGCCCCATTCACAATATGCCTGTGAACCGCCCTGAGTCCTATGGGAGATGGTGCGGTATATAAGTTTAATAAATAAATAAATAAATAAATAAATAAATAAATAAATAAAAGGCACGATTGGAATTTGTGCGCAGAAGGTTCTCTTCTTGCTTGGTGTGGTAATTTGTGCATTCAGTTTTTATTTGGTTGCATATGTTTCTGTAGCGGTTTTTGAAATTTGTAACATAGCCTTTTTTGTTTCTTTTCCAGAGGGATTTTTTTTTTGATTGAAGCTTTTTTATTGATATGGGTAGTTTGTTTTTCTTGATCATGGTAGTCATTTGTGGTACATATAGTTTAATGACTCTATTGATTTCAAGTAGGAAGACTCTATATAGACTCTTCAGCGGTTATGCAGGTTGCAAACAGATTTTGCCAGTCCAGAAATGAAAGATCGTTGTTTATAAGGTCGTAATTGGCTTTTTTGAAGTTGTAGTTGGGAGTACTGTTGTTATGACGATTTAAGTATGGACGTATATTGAGACGAAAATCAATCATGCAGTGGTCACTGATGGAAAAAGGTTCTTTAATTTGTAGTCCGTAAATTGAGTTTGAATTGTTGCAGAAGATGAGATCAAGGCAGTTGTTGAGTCTTGTATTGTTAGTTACAAGTTGTTCAAGACCTAGGTTTGTAACAGCATTGTATAGTGTAGTATGGATTGGGTCAGTTGAACTAAACTAGTCATTTCTATAACAACAAATCTAATCAATAAAATCAAAAATCAAAGTTTCATTTTTTTCTACCTCAAGCACAAAGTCCAGAAGCAGTTTTCAAGTAGAAACAAAAGTACTTAAGTTTTGTTCTTCGATCAAAGAAGTCAATTTAGCCATCTCTGCTAACTCCATCAACTTTTGCAGCCATTCGTTCATTGTGGGGATTGAAATGTCCTTCCATTTTTTTGCATAAAGTAGTCTTGCTGCAGTCAACATATATAACATCGAAGTTTTTCCAAAAAGCATCTGGAATCTCAACACCAGATTATAAAAGCATGCACAGAACACACATGCACACACAATACATCTGTAGAAGTAGTGTTTGTATTTATATTAAAAATAGTCTGACCAAAATATTTGTTTGTATGGTTTGTGTGTGTGTTTGTGTGTGTGTTTGTGTGTGTGCGCATCGTATTTCCTCTCTCTCTACCAATGGTAGTGAAGAGAACAGACTCACATGAAATCTTATTATCTGAACATCACTCAAGTGCTGTTCATGGATTGGAAGAGTCTTCCAATGTGGTAGAGATACCACATGGTATCTCTAGCCAGCTGCATCTTTTAGTTAATGTAAAACAAAGACTCATCCAGTAAGGCTTTTCAGATAAGTGTCATCAGATGAGCTGTATCTTGAAGACAGCATTTAATCCTATCCAAGCACAAACCTGGACAGAGGGCAAATCTCCTCCAGAAATCAGACGGATGAAATCAGGGAGTAGTCTAGGGGCAAGATGGGTAGGTTTAGCAAGGATAATTTTATATTTAATACATCTTGCTTTAACAAATCAGCATCTCAGCATGAATAATTTGTGTCTCCACAAATATCTGCTCTAGAGAACATCCTTTCACCCTGGATAATAATAATATATTACCTTGACCTGGTTGTGAAGTTGTATGCTCTGAGGAAGATGAGAACTATGCCAGAGGTTTAACCGTACCGGTCAGGTCTCATCAGAGGAGCCAGACAAAGGTTGTTTCTTCTATAAATAATATAGTAAGACATAATTTACAGAAACTCATACTGAATCAGTCATTGCCTGGGTCAACAAGAACCATGCTATATGTTGAAGTTCCTGGAGATCTGGTGACAAATGGACTACAGGACTCAGGACTGTGGGCTGAGCAAGCAGGGCTAGGAGGTGCAGGAGGACTGTAGGGGAAAAAAGGACTTGCAAATGTACAAAGATTGAAAACATAGAAATAATGATCTGTTATTACAAATCAAGTCCAACAAGAAGAGGATATCTGAAAAGAATGCACCATTTCTGAAAAGAACAAATCCAGAATCAGAAGTAACAGAACAAAGACAATGAACACAACAAGAATAATACATCAATAAGATATTGTAACCAAAAAGATGGGTGGATGGAGAGTTAGGGAACAAGGGGGAAGAGGTGAAGTCTGCCATGAATCCAGCAGCCACCTCCAGCATTTAACAAACCCCCCTCCATTTGGTCCCCAGCAAACCAGCACAGCCAGATCTTCAGGGTCTTATGAAAGGACAAGAAAGTGGGGGCAGATCTAACCCTAGAGGATAAGATGTTCCAAAGGGTGGGCGCTGCAGCAGAGAAGGCTCTTCTTTTGGATCTAGTTGGAGTTCTCTGATAGCTGGGATCTGAAGTAGGCCCTCTCTGCTGACATACGTAGGACAAATTAAGATTATAGAATGATTGAATCTTGTCTCTTGTGTTTTCTAACGTTTCTTAAAGAGCTCTATGGATAAAGGACAGTATGGTGAGAATATAAGGCAAGCATTAAAGCAGATGTTTAAATTATTTTGAAAGTTGCACTAGTTAAAGTGAATGAAGAAGTAAATTGTCATTTGTTTTTGCCTCCTCTTTTCAACAGGGGACCAGCTGCCATGCTTTGCCTTTTTTTTAATAACTATGAATGGGGGAGAGCTATGAGCAGTTTCTTTCCATCCCCATTTTGAAAGATAAGTTTTCCACTCCATGACACTCTCTCTCTCTCTCTCTCTCTCTCTCTCCCCTGTCATCTTCCTCTCTCCAGCCAACACAGTAGCATGCACCCATGGTTACAGTTATTTGGCTATAAAAATTAGGAGATGTAAGCTTCAAAAACCCACATGATCACTGCTAATATAATTTAATGGTTATCCATATTTTTGCAGCCCAAATCAGGTATCTCCTTCATATTTCGCCACCATTGCTAACACAAGGCTTTAATTTTATTGCAACTGTATATCAAGAACCTAATGATTGCGCTCTTATAGAAATTTAATAAATGTTTTCTCCTACCTAGAGAAAACTGACAAGGGGAAACTAGTTTATTTGTTATTCATATATGATGCATAAAATAGTATTATTTGCTCAGTATCTGTAGTCGCTTGAAGATGGGCACCAATATATAGATATAGCACTCTGGTTGGCTGGAAGAAGAACATTTCCTGAAATATGGTGTTCCATGCCTATTCTATGCTTCAAGACTGACAAGCAGGCAATTTCAGGTCTCATTCAAACTGGTTTATAAAGGACTGGTAAATAGGAAAATGTACAAGTAAATTTAGAAAACCTATGTTGTAAAACCTAATGTCTGGACACGTTCATAACAAGACAGATGGTTCCACACCACAGATAGCTAAGCATCAAGGCACTTAGGACATTAAAACAATATTTGGAGCTTGGAAACCAATTTTTTATCCGTGTATATTTTTCAGTATTAGAACCTGTTTGGTGTAATGGTTAAGGCATCAGATGAGAACTGGGAGACTGTGGATTCTAGTCCCACCCTAGGCACAAAGCCAACTGGGTGACCTTGGACCACTCACTCTGTTTCAGTTCTAGGAAAGAGGCAATGGCAAACCACTTCTGAATAACCTTGCCAAAGAAATTGGAGTGACTCATCCAGAAAGTCTCTGAGAATTGGACACCACTGAACCCAAGGGGGGAAAACTCTTTCGGTATAGCTTTGATGCAGTAATAATAGTGTCACATTTTGTACTAACTAATCAGTGTATTCTTCTGAGGTAGCCTGAAATATGTTTTGCAACAAGTTTCATTCTTTCTTCTTACTGTGTGTTATTTAGATTTGCAGTTAATTACTAGATACGATTTGCAGTGATTTGAGAAATATTTTTAAATAGCTTTAATAACGGCATGTCTGCTACGGCAAAATGAACAAATTTCTGACTTTTGGGGCTTCCTGTATCTTAAATTAAAAGTGTCTTACTTGTAATTATTGCCCTTTTTCCTCATGACTAAGGAAATAATATTTCTAATATATATTCCGGTGAAGAAAAATTGATGTCTTTGAACTATAGCACTGTGGGAAAATGTTGAGAATACCTTGGATCTCAAGAAGAACAAATTGCTACTAGATGAAATAAAATCTGAACACCCCCCCCCAAAAGAACTAATAACAAAACTAATATCTTAATACTTTGGACACATAATGCAAAGATGGAAATTGCTTGGTAAAAAATAGAAGACAATTGGAAAAGAGGCCAAAGGAGACAAAGAGGCAATAAGACAAAAATCATGAATATAGAAGACCTCGAAGAAGCAGCCTCTGACAGATAATACTTAAGAAATTTTATCCTGTGGGTCATGAAGAACCAGAAGTGACCGAACAACTGAGCAACCACCATTCCAGCAGAATATTGGAATATTTTTGCTGGCTAAAAATGTACAGAAAAATGAAATAAGAAATGAAAGCCCCCTACTCTAGCAGGAATAGAAACTCACAATAAGAGTCAATTAACAGAGTCTATTCACAGAAAAATTAACAAGCAATTTATTAGCAATCTTGCTCCTTTGCTCATCCAGAAGCAATAAAAAGGTAATAATATATAAGCAGGAATTTTAATTAAAGTTTCAAGGAATCTTTACTAAATGGTCTAATTTTTAAGCAAATTGTAGGGAAGAATCCTGGTTTTGCAAAAAGGCATTGCTAGTGGCTGCAATGGTATATTAAATACTGAGCAAAACTTAATTTCACCTGTAAATATTTGCAGAAGGTAAAACTTCATGTCAAGAGATCTTGTGTGGAAACATGTAAGAGAAAGATAATGAGTTTAGAGCAGAGGGTCTTAAGCTTTTTGTGGCATGGACAAAAGAATACATATGTAAATTGTATTATCAAGAACAAATATACTCAAATGCAGTTATAAACATATTTTAAAAGAAGATATATGTAATATAATAAGACAAGAGCCAGTATGGTGCTTGGTTAAGGCACCAAGCTAGAAATCAAAATTCTGTGAGTTCTAGAGCTGCCTTAGATATGCCTTAGACACCTGCTGAGTGACCTTGGGCCAATCATTCTCTTTCAAGAAGGCAATGGTAAATCACTTCCAAAAATCTTGAAATAAAACTGCAGGTACTAGTCTATGCAGTCACCAGGAGTCAACAGTGACTTGATGGAACATATACCATATATACAGTATATAAATGTACATGCTTCTTTATCAATCAAATCAAGTACAAAGGCTTTTTAAAAAGTTTAAAAAATAAGAGAAACTAGAATGATCTTTGACAAGGGAACATGCATGTCCTTTTGGACATGTAAACAATTTCAATTTCCTATTCTGACGGTTATAAATATTGAAAATTCTGTTTTACAGAAATACATTGTTGCAAATGGAATTAAAGTTTTCATAGCATTTTAGAAGGCAAAGATTGGCCTTTTTCATGCAATACCAGAATTCTCTAAAACACAAGTTGACCACAAATTATATTAAGTTTCCTATCCTAACAGCCATGAATTCATATTTGCTGAGGTCAGCATTATTGACACAGTTTATATCAGAAAGAAAAGCATTTTATACCCCTTGTTGAACCAGAATAGAATAGAATAGAATAGAATAGAATAGAATAGAATAGAATAGAATAGAATAGAATAGAATAGAATAGAATAGAATAGAATTCTTTATTGGCCAAATGTGATTGGACACACAAGGAATTTGTCTTGGTGCATACGCTCTCAGTGTACATAAAAGAAAAGATACATTCGTCAAGAATCATAAGGTATAATGCCATCAAAGTACAAACAATTTCGAAAAAACTTTGCTTTTTTAGGTTATAATAATTTTCAAAAGTGAAATTTATTGAGATTAAATATTTAAGGAGTCTAAAGGTGATAAATTACTTCGTTGCCTACATTCATTACTGATAGAAAGCTAGCTTTCAGTTGGAGATTAGTGATAATAAACTTGCATTTGTTTTTCCATACAAAGGCAAACACTTTCTGAAATCTAATTACAGAGCCTCTATGCATCCCAGGTTAAGAAAACCTGCTTAATTACAACATTTGTTCAATTTTGAGAGTAAATTATTGAGAAATATCAATACTGTCCCTTTTATTTATGTTCTTGTTTTGGAACATAGAATAGAATAGAATAGAATTTTTATTGGCCAAGTGTGATTGGACACACAAGGAATTTGTCTTGCTGCATATGCTCTCAGTGTACATGAAAGAAAAGATATGTTCATCAAGGTACAACATTTACAACACAATTGATGGTCAATATAAATCATAAGGCTTGCCAGCAACAAGTTATAGTCATACAGTCGTAAGTGGAAAGAGATTGGTGATGAGAACTATGAGATGATTAATAGTAGTGCAGATTCAGTAAATAGTTTGACAGTGTTGATGGAATTATTTGTTTAGCAGAATGATGGCCTTTGGGAAAAAACTGTTCTTGTGTCTAGTTGTTCTGGTGTGCAGTGCTCTATAGCGTCGTTTTGAGGGTAGGAGTTGAAACAGTTTATGTCCAGGATGCGAGGGGTCTGTAAATATTTTCACGGCCCTCTTCTTGATTCGTGCAGTATACAGGTCCTCAATGGAAGGCAGGTTGGTAGCAATTATTTTTTCTGCAGTTCTAATTATCCTCTGAAGTCTGTGTCTTTCTTGTTGGGTTGCAGAACCAGACAGTTATAGAGGTGCAAATGACAGACTCAATAATTCCTCTGTAGAATTGGATCAGCAGCTCCTTGGGCAGTTTGAGCTTACTGAGTTGGCGCAGAAAGAACAGTCTTTGTTGTCCTTTTTTAATGATGTTTTTGATGTTAGCTGTCCATTTTAGATCTTGCGATATGATAGAACCTAGAAATTTTAAGGTTTCTACTGTTGATACTGTGTTGTCTAGTATTGTGAGAGGTGGAAGTATGGAAGGGTTTCTCCTAAAGTCTACCACCATTTCTACGGTTTTGAGTGTGTAATACATAACCATGCACTGATCCATCCCATTGGGTAGGTCTCAGACTGACTTTACTGCAAAAAATCAGTTGTCCATACAAAAAACAGTTGACAATGATAACTAAACCTCGTTCATTGTAAAGCAAAAAAAATCTGGCAAGAATATGTCCTTATTTGTTAGATTCAGTAATAATTATTTTTATATATTTGGGATAGGAAAATCTTGGCTAGATCCTCTAAGATAAAGTATGGATGACTTGGATTCTATTCACATATGAAGGGTTGGTTCTATTTGGGAATTTTAAATTAAGAATAATGTTTCATTATTCATAAAGCTTCAAGTAGTTTTGTAACTACAGGTAGTCCTCAATTTACAACAGTTCATTTAGTGACAGTTCAAAATTACAATGGCACTGAAAAATGTAACTTATAACCAGTTTTCAAAGTTATAACCTTTGCAGCATCCCTATGATCATGTGATCAAAATTTGGATGCTTGGGAACTGGTTCATATTTATGACCGTTGCTTTATCCCAAGGTCATGTGATCGCCTTTTGTGACCTTCTGACAAGCAAAGTCAATAGGGAAGCAAGATTCACTTAACAACCAAGGTTTAAGATTACTAAATTATAACTGCAGTGATTCACTTAACAACTGTGACAAGAAAGGTAAAATGGGCAAAACTCACTTAACAAATGTCTCATTTAACAACAGAAATTTTGGGCTCAGTTGTGGTCAAAAGTCAAGGACTATCTGTACAATACTGTACTCTAGCTATTATTTGTTCAGTACATAGTCCTTTCCTATTTACTACAGTTGCTTGCTGTTACAAAAAATGAGACCAAAGTATTTTTAATTAAAGTCTTCAAAGTTCTGAAACATTTCAGTGTAACTTTCAGTATTCTGAGCCCATCCAAGTAATCTTCTAGTTGTAGCACTTTTATCTTGAGTTAAAACAATTCACAGAAAATACGGCCATCAACTACAATTGCTCAGTGCCTGGATGGTTCTCTTTTTCTCTCAGCAACAGGTGGAGGAGCCAGACACTCAACCAAGCTAGATGATAGTGAGGGGACTAAGCCGCTAAAAGTTTAGGCCAAAAATGTTTCTTTTATTTTATTTTGAATCTGTCCTTTTGCAAATACAGAGACTGCCTAGTTGATCTATGTTCTGTTCTCCATTACAAAGGGATCTGCATATCTGAAACAGAATGGAAACAAAGACAATTTTGCCTCCTAAATTTTGTATTAACAAAAGTAGACCCTTTAATGAATCAAACGTTTAAGTCGATCTCTCAGCATCCTTGCAGAGTTCCTTGTTGTAATTTAATGTCATTTTACATTCTGCTAGTCACTATGTTGTACCAGATAGTATCTAAACAGCATTCGTTGGAACTTTCTCTTACTCCACTTAAAAATGCAACTGGGGTAGCAAACATTTATAACCTCAGCCAAAATTCTCTTCTCCCTTGTTTTAAAAAGCATTCACTTGATAATAAACTTGAACATTTCCAACTATTTTATAAAAAATTGTTGGCATAATAAAGGTAATGCCCTTGTGGATTTGCAGTTTTCAAATTTTCTCATGACCATCACAGCTCCCAATGGATAGTATGCATCCATATTGCATTAGTCAGTCAGCACAAATCTTACTTGGTGGATGTGTGCTTGATTATTGCCATTTTTCCACCGTGATAATGTTCATCAGTTAAAGCAAGCATCTTGCATATTTTTGTTATTCAGTTTCAGTTCCATTCTATTCTTGCTTCCTCTTTTTCAGAGAGCTATTACTTCTTTCCTCCTCCCTTCTTAACAAACAGTAATATTTCTTGCAGACTGTGTTCTGAACTTGCATTTTCAACTATAATACATTCCTGTTTCTTGCATTGCCTCTTCATAGGTTTTTCCATCTGTACGTCACCCTCCTACATATTTTGGCTCTCTCAGAAAATCTGACCTAAAATATTAATAGCTGCAGAATGAATTCAGACTTTATACTTGACCTCCCTTTTGCTTCTATCTCTTTCTGTCACTTATCCTTCCTTATTCTCTCTTTTTATCATTGGTGTTGTACAATGGTCCCCTCCCCATGCCTCTCTCTTATTAATGAGACCTCTCCCTCTCCTGTCTTCTCTCTCTGCTCTAATTGTTATGGGTAAATTAATCAGTTTTTACATTTTATGTAAATGTGTCAATAAAACATTGGAAAAACTTGTTCCATAAATAATTTGGAAATATTAAAAAGTACATTTGTACTTTTTGGAAGATCTGTATTCTATATTTCTATCCAAATGGAAAAATGAAGAAACACCTACAGAAGAAGCTATAATCAAAAAAATAATAGACTGTGTAGAAATGGACAGACTGAAGATAAAAGAAAAAGAAGACACAGATTATTTTCGAACATGGGACTTGTTTTACAAACAGACAACAGAAGTAGAAAGTAGGATCTGGAAAAATAGTATTATGTAAGCAAATTAACCCAGACAACACGCTGTTCAAAAAGCACTTATATATGTAAAGAGAAAATGTATAAATAAATAATTTTAAAAATTGATTTGATAATATAACTCTGTAATAAAAACCAATTATTAGTAAAAATAATCCTTCCATAAATTTTGCTTTGAAACTCTTTATTCTTATGTAAACTTTTCATTCAATGCTATTTCCTACAGTTTTAAATAACAGTAATCTAAAGAAAGAAGTATTTAACTTCCCACTGTTTCCATAGGCTAAATCTTGAAGACAATAATAATAATAATGTGGCATCATTTTATAAATTTAGCCAATAAAACTACATTACAGTTAAATGCATAGATATATGATAGGTATCACCTCACTCAACAACAGACTGTGAGAGGGATCTAGGTAGTAGGGCATAATTAACTGTAAGCCAGCAGTATGCTGCAGCTGCCAAAAGAGTCAATGCAGTCCTTGGTTGCATCAACAGAGAAGTAGCATCAAGACCACAAGAAATGATAGTCTTATTTTACAGATTTACAGAGTTGGAAGGGACCTTGTAGGTCATATAGTCCAACCCCCATCAAGCAGGAGACCTTACACTATTTCTGACAGATGGCAATCCATTCTCTTCTTGAAAGCTTCCAGTGATGGAGCTGCCACAACTTCTGAAGGCAACTTCAGTTCCATGGGTTGATTGCTCTCACAGTCAGAAAATTTCTCCTTATTTCTAGGTTGAATCTCTCCTTGATCAGTTTCCATCCATTATTCCTTGTCTGGCCTTTGGGTGCCTTGGAAAATAGCTTTTCCTCTCTGTGGCAGCCCCTCAGATATTGAAACACTGCTATCATGTTTCCCCTGGTCCTTCTCTTCACTAGAATAGCCATGCCCAGTTCCTGCAATCATTCATCATATGTTTTCGCCTCCAGTCCCCTAATTATCCTAGTTGCTCTTCTCTGCACTCTTTCTAGAGTCTCAACCTCTTTTTTATCATGTGGTGACCAAAACTGGATGCAGGTGTGGTCTTACTTAGGTTTTATAGAGTGGTATTAGTACCTTGATCTTGACTGAATCCCTCTGTTAATGCAATTTAGGATTGTGTTGGCTTTTTTGGCTGCCGCCACACAGTGTTGGCTCATATTTAACTGGTTGTCCACTATGACTCCAACCACCAACTGGACTCGGTGGTCGAGGAAGAGAAAGGGGTCTCAGGAGCCAAGCTCTTATAAGTCAGAATTTTAGCCTTTGCCAAGGAAGGAGGGTGGGCATCAGCTCTGCCCACGTTGCCCTTTAAGCCTCTTGCCCATCAATGCCCTTTGGGGAACCAAAGCTCTGCTACTTTCTTCAAAGACCAAGCAAAACTTTGATTGGCATATGCTGGGCAGGGCTCATCTCCACTAATGGCCCTTTTTGACAAGGTGCTTTGGAGGGAGCCAGGAAGATGAGTGGACCCCCCCTCCCCCGGGAAGGCAGAAGAGGCAGCTTTCGGAAAGGCCAAATTCAAAGAGCTGGCCATCAAAAAAAAAGGTATCAAAAGAGAAGCCAGCCGAGCTTTCTACCTGCTACTTACCTCTACCTGCTAATTACCTCCGGCATTGGATCCACCGGCTTCTACCTTATAATGCAAATGAAGGACTGTGTGTTTTATCTCTGTGGGTGGAGGGGGGCATTGCTTTCTTTCTGGATCCACTCTGAAGCATCCAGCAACAGCTCAGAAGCCCTGGCTGGGGGTTCTGAGTATTGCAGTCCCTAGAAGGCGCCAGACTGAGGCACCAGGTGCAACTCCTGCTTTTCCAATTCCCACTGGGCTATTCCCGAATCCTGGTCAAGAGACACAAAGTACTCCGTTCCCCCAAGGATGGCAACGGTTGGTACTGCACTAGTGAGACACACTTGGAATACAATGTCCAGTTCTGGTTACCATGATACAAAAAAGATATAGAGACCCTAGAAAGTGTGCAGAGAAGAACAAGAAAGATTATAAGGGATCTGGAGGCTAAACTGTGTGATTAAAAGTTAAGGGAACTAGGAATGTATAACTTATCAAGGAGAAGTTTAATAAGTCCGTCTTCCAGTACTTGAGGAGCTATCACGGAGAAGAGAGGGTTGACTTATTCTCCAAAACACCTCAAGAGAAGGACAAGAAGTAATGGATCCAACCTAGAAGTAAGGAAAATTTCCTGACAGTGAGAATAATTAATCAATGGAACAGCTTGCCTCCTGGAGTTGCAGGTGCATCACCGCTGGAGGTTTTGAAGAATAAATTGGACAACCATTTGTCCAGGATTATAAGGTCTCCTGTTGGACTAGAACAGGTCCCTTCCAATCCATGATTCTAGTTACCAAAATGGTAAGTTGTCTCAAACCCTTTCCATCAGAATAACTATCTCAATAAAGGTTGTCCCATATGAGGGTAATATGCACTAAATTGATTACAATTCTTCTAACATCATCTGGAAATACTCTGATTAATACAATTGCAATTCCAAATGTAACACCTTTTATGAATTTTTTAATTGATTTTTAAAAATATAATTCACCAAAGTTGGATTAAAATTGTAGAGACAACCAGTGTGATATAGTAGTTGAAATATTGAACTGGAACAGGGAGATCAAGTTCTAGACCTCTTATAGCCACAGAAGGCACCTAAAGCACCTCAGACAAGATTCTCCTCTTGGCCCTAATTAGTATCAGGCTCTGAAAAAAGCAGCTGATAAACAACCCCCCCTCAATGCATCATAGACTGATAACTCACGGTATGAACCAAACAAGTGCAGTACAAGCACAAATAGATCTTGAAACCATGTTGAATAAATGCTCAGAATGACAGCAGCCAGTAAAGAATTTAGTGGAATGAACACCATAACAAATTCTGAGATGACTAAGTTCAGATACCAATTTTTATTCAGAAGAAATAGATTTTCCATCCCTAGTCACCTCTAATCCTATAAAATTCACTTTTGTCTCATGCCCAGAATTGATCATATTCATCATGTATTTAAATTTATGTACTCAAGAAGGGAAGAAGAGGGAAATATCAGAATATATGATTTTTTTTATTAAATGTCCTTTTCTCTCTCTGTTTTATCCTTTTTTTAATTTATTTTGGTTACTAGTTTTTCTCTTTGTCTGTGTTTGCATAATGTTGCAGACTACAACAAGGAATACTTTGGTGGGTATGTGTATATGTGCATGTAATATAAAAGTAAAATATGTTGCTCTAGCCTAGTAGACTGCAATATTTTCTTTGTCTATCTACACACAGATGGGGGGAGGGGGGAGAGAGAGAGAGAGAGAGAGAGAGCCTCAAAATAAGAAGATCTAACCCATGTTACGACACCATGATCTTAGCCTTCATCTACCTAAAAAGGATTTTAAATGAATGAATTAAAAAAAACATAGCTAATAAGTTTAAAACAATAAAAAGTTTGATGGATGTGCTTTAGGCATCTGTTGTTACAGTTACAGCTGGAATTGATAAAACAGTAGTTAACTTCCAATTTGTTGAAAGACAAACAGCTTCTGAAACTGCTGTAAAAACATGACAAAAAGCTGATTAAATGCTACAATCCAAGCTTTTGACTCTGGAAGCATAATTGCACTGAAGCTACGTAACATTATTTGCACTGCTAAAGAGTCAGAAAAAGGAAGCCCAGGAGTCTTTACTGAAGCTTTTGTTTAACTCCTTCAAAAAATTAAGTATTATAGACATTGTGGTAACCATAAACCTATGTAGTATAGGAATGTAGCTCTTAAAATATTGTCTGGAATTCTTCCTTACCAGTTTCCGATCGTACTAACTTGACATTTCTTGATCAAGCAGAATATATTTGTCATGCATAAGGGTATAATATAACATTAGTATACCTAGTAGATTTAAATAATGCTAAAATAAATCCTATTGTAATTACTTCACTAGATGCAAAGGAAGATGGAATTAATTGGAATTATCTAGTACTATGGGCTTCAATAAAAACAAGGATTTGGGATAATATTAATATTTTATAAATGAATAAACTGTCATGGGTAATTGATTTCATGTGCAGTATTCCTTCACATATACATAAGCTGTATTATCAAAAATGCATGGTTGTGGGTATTTATCTGAAGAATTGTGTCTGTTTTTTACTCAGGCAGGTTCAATTGCCAAAGAAGGTTTTCATTCTCCACATTTAAGTTTGTATCTGAACTTTTTTCTAAGATTAATGAATGGCATCTTTTGCCAATTGGGAGTTTGCTTCGTGGACCATTTTGCAATTGCTAGTAGATCATGTTAGGAAACTACTTTAGAAAGCATGAAATTTCCACTCCTAGTATATTATTAGTTAGCCAAAGCCAAACCACCTCTGGTTTGATCCTCATTGTCATGCTAAATTAACAATATGGGGAAATCTAAGCTTCAAAATAGCGTAGCAGTTGGGAGACCGGGACATAGATCTAAGAGTAGTTAATAAGATTAGATTATGTTTTAGTTAGTTGGAACCTGCAATACAAATATTATTTGTGAAACATGTAGAGTGGCAATAACTTTTAAACTGAAGATATTTTTATATTTACTTATAGATTGGTAGTGTTAGTATTAGAATATTTATATGCCTATACTTATGAATTTGGTACTGCAATATACAGTAAACTAAACTTTTACAACTGCAAGAAAAATGTTATTGCAGGATACAAGTAGTTTTTATCTTACAACCACAATGGAGCCCAAAATTTCTAGTGCTAAGCAAGACTGTTGCTAAGTGAGTATTGTTCTATTTTGCAATCTTTCTTGCCAGAATTGTTAAGTGAATTTCTGTAGTTGTTAAATTAATATCACATTTGTTAAATAAATCTGGCTTCCCCCATTGATTTTGCTTGTCAGAAGGTTGCAAAAGATGGTCACATGACCCCGGGACACTGCAGCTGTCATAAATACAGGTGTTGCCAAGCCAAGCATCTGAATTTTGATCATGTAGCCATGGAGATGCTGTTACAGTTGTAAGTGTGAAAAATGGTCATAAGTCGTTTTTTTCAGTACTATTACAACTCCGAATGGTCGCTAAATTAAGTGTCGTATCTTAGAATTCTTGATGAACATATCTTTTCTTTTATGTACACTGAGAGCATATGCACCAAGACAAACTCCTTGTGTGTCCAATCACACTTGGCCAATAAAAAATTCTATCTATCTATCTAAACAAACGGTTGTTAAGTCAAGTATTTGTATTTCTCTAACCACTGTATAATGGCCTGAGAATTTCTCTCCATTTCTGTATTTAGACATGCATTTTATCAACAAAATCACAAGTGGAGGACAATTTTAAAATTCAGACTGCATATACTAGTTTGCATTTAATTTCCAGTTTGTTTCCTATTGTTAAATGACTTAAATATTAACAAATTACCACAAGGTAAATAAAATTCTGTTCATGATAACCTCATAGATATCCATTCCCCCCCCCTTTTCTTTTGCAACAATACATATGTAGTTTACTTTCTTCCAGGAATTTTACCCTCAAGTCCAACTGTAAGCTGTATTTTCTATTATTTTCTGGTGGTTTCTAAACCATAAATTATTAATGTTAAATATGTAGGCTAAAGTTTGGAATTTAAAGAGAATACATGATAATCAGGGATAGGTAGAAGATGAAATCCTTGGGCAAGAAATACGTATAGTGATTAAATGCAGGGTTTCAACACCAGAGATGAAAAACAATGAAAATTTTCTTAAGAATCTCAACAAACTGAAGAAAATAACAAGAAAAGGAAAATGACAGATGTTTTTATCATGAAAAATGTTTCTGAAAATCGGAGAAATCCCCCCAAAAATTTACAGTTAAGGTAAAAATTATTTAAGTATAATCATAATAGAGATCTAATAGCCAAATGATATTAAATGGGGAGGAAATCATTACACTGAAAGTCTTAAAAATGGAATTGTAGAACAACAAAGCAGATGTCAGGTGGGAATCTATTAAGGAATCATCCTGAAAGTGAAAATGAGATACAAAAAGCAATTAAAAATATATTGAATTGTTCAAACCTGTTGAAAAAGAAGTAGCTGAAATGCCATCAGTTCTGTATCAGCCAATATGGAACAAAATTCATACAGATTGGGAAAGTTTGTTTACATATTATGTACATGTTGAAATGACCAAGTAATTCCATTCCATTTTCAAATAAGCAAAGTTTTGTTTAAGATGCTAAAATAATAGAGCCCTAAGTAGAGGGGGAAATACAAACAAACAAGCAGGTCTCAGGAAAAGGAAAATACCAGATTAGATGCAAACATAAGATAAAGGAGAGAGCAACAAAAAAAAAGTAGGCACATCTTTGTTGTATTGACTACAGTAATACCTTTGATTATATAGGTATGCCAAAATTTGGAATATATTAAGAATAATTAGTGTGAATGCCCAACCCAAGAAATTTTACAATGAATAACTACTTTAATTTGGAGGAATAGAGTATAGTAGTTCAGAGCAGAGAAAGGAATTTGGTAAGAATGCATATTTCTTCAATGTACTGTATTAGAATTATAAGAATGGCAGGACTGGAAGAGTTACTTCCTCATTTTAATTGTTAATGACAGAAATTTAACCTAAGTCACTATTGGAATTCTATTTTCCAGTACAATTAAAAAATTGAGTCAGTCTATCTGGCAAAATGTGTATGTATGTGGACAATCTATTACTGGCAGATTACATATAAAAAGTACAGAACAAGTGATGCTCTTCAAACACAACTTCTTATCCATGGACTGGACAAGGCCTCAAACAATGAAGAATCCCAGTCTATTCCCCATGAGACTTTGTGAGAGAAGTATATACAATATTGTCTTGTCCAAACTAAAGCAATTAAATAGATGGCATGACTTAAACTGATAGTAGTAATAATTTCCAATGTTAAGGCTCCAAGTATAGCACAAATATTTAGGTACCGGTAGTGATTAGCGGTTGGGGAAATGAATGCAAGGAAATGGGGGAATGAGTTACCAAAAGGCGGGGGGATTGATATTCTTTTATTTGTATTTTGTTAGTAGGTATCTGCTGTAGAAAGTTAGCACCCACCCCTCTCCTAGAAGAATGGAATATTTTTGGAAACATTAAAAAGGCAGAATATTTCCCCTAAAAGAGAAATAGAAACCTTAAGACAGAAACTCAGCCCCAGTTCCCTGCCCCCAGCAGATATTTTAGTTATCTAAAAGACAAAAGACAGGGTGAGCTTATCTATAAAACAAAAGACCTTCACCCTCACTCAAGATCCAAACCAGGACAAAGCCATTAAGCCATAATAGGAATTGCCCAAAATCCCTTCATTGCATCACCCAGCAAGTTTCAACCAAGCCTGGGACTCAAAACAATCTACAAAATTACCCCTGCATGGCCCCATGTGAGTCTGACAACCAATCAGAATACATTTCTTTCACAGGAATAGGAAGCAAGTTCAAAGCCCAAGAGCGGATATATAAATCTCTCTCTCACACGCCCATGTGCTCGATTGCCCAGGACCTCAAACTATGTGGACCTGTCCACCATTAAACCATCTTTCCAATCAGCTTCCATGTTTCCAGTGTCTTTCTTTCCACTTGGAACTGAACCCAGATGGACATTTCTTCCATCATTGCTTTTGGTTTTTTTCTATTTTTTCTCTGTGAGATATGTCTTTAATCTGTCAAAATGTGTGCATTTTATATGAAAGAAAGAAAGAAAGAAAGAAAGAAAGAAAGAAAGAAAGAAAGAAAGAAAGAAAGAAAGAAAGAAAGAAAGAAAGAAAGAAAGAAAGTCTGTTGAAATAGGGAACTAGCCAAAAATAAAATAGCAGAATTGCATGGTAAGCAAGAAGAAACCACACAAACATGATCCAAAATGAAACATTTCACAGTCTTTATCAGATATACTCATCAGATAAAGCAATGCAGGAAATGCCCATGGTACAGGGTATCAGATCAGGGTATCAGATCAGGGATGCCTAAGAGCAGAATTGTCCTAAAGATGGATGGATGGATTGATAGGAGGAGAAAGAGAGAGACAGACAGACACACAGACAGGGCAAGCAGTCATACCTTGACCTTTGAAAGACCTTATCCTGCCACTAGGAAAATGACAATGTATTGCTAGTAAGAAATTGACTTGTGCAATGTGCATGCTTTAAATTCAGGGGTTATCCCCTTGAGGACTGCAGAAGTCAGTGCATCCGAGGTAAAGGTCTGGCCACGAACAAAATTTCAGTTACAATGGAGGAAAGATAGGATAGTGGCACAAACCCAACTGAGAAGAATCTATGGACTGTGAGATTGGATAATATGCTTACAATGGCTTGGAAGCTAATCTCCCAGATATACTGCTTAAGATGACTCCTGGCATTTCCAAACCTTAATGAGCAGTGACTCCCCAAAGACAGACCTAAGGACTGGAGTTTCCTAACCTGGCTGGTTTAAAATGCCCTCTGAAAACCAGTAGGCCAGATCCACTGGGGTGTGGGTGGGGAATTAACCTTGAATTATCCAAATGCATATCCAAAATGTGAGCTCAGGGGTGCTGCTGAAGGAATGTCAGGTATTCTTTATTGAAAAATATGGGGAAAATACTGCACCAATTTAGAAATAATAATCCTTGTCTGAACTAGATTGACTAACTTCATTATTCTAAACAACTCCGACTACAATATTTCTACAAGCATAAATTTAATCCATCCACAATAATTTTCAATAGACATATCTCATGATTTGGGGGCTGCTTTGGAATAGTATTACACTAATAGTGGAGGATAAAATTTCACTCTTCAGTTATCAGTCCTGGTATTTCTGCTATCAATTTCTTGCTTTTCCTTTGTACATCATTATTATTTAATATGATGTTTCTCTTTTCTTCTTTTAGCAAGATTTAGCAAGATTGAAAGTAAGATTTCTTATTGCCATAAGATCGGCAGTAACAATCATGGCTAAAGTTTAGGAAGAACATTTTCACACATCTCAGTCGCCATTCATGCTTCAGGCTTTCGCAGAGTGGTACCAAAATCCACCATGATCACTGACTAATATTAATCAATTTATAGTAGTAAAAATGCAATTAGTAAAAATGCAGTATGCTTTAATATTTGAGTTAATGGGGCAGTATTTCAGTGAAGCATACTTTCACCTTTTTAAATGTCATGAATGTAACCGTTTATTACCTCAGAAAAGTAAAAATTATGTATAACATTGTGTAATGCTATCATTACCAAGGAGTCCTTGTTGAATATAACTTTCACATAATTAAAACCAATTTATGTGCAATGTAGCTGTATGATTGCCCTAGGTACTATTTGCGATGTTCTGGGCAATCTTTGATATTTTCATTTTTAAAAGTTGTTTCCACATTTTCTCATTTTCTCAAGAAAATGTAGCCCTATGCATCCTAAAGTACCTGACACCCACCAGTTATTGTAAATTTAAAGCACCAAACAACTACTATTTGGGTTTTACTCTAATGCTATTGTCACTGAAGAATTGTGACTGATGTATTGGTAGAGCTATGGAAGCAGCTTAAAAGGATGCACCCTTTGGTAGAACTGTTATGAGCTTGGAGGTGTGAACAATTGAAATCCAGTAGGCAGGCCCTTTCTTCCAGGCAAAGATTCAAGTAAAAAAAATCATTCTGATAACCTCCCACCTATTGTGGCCCACCAGCGGTTCCCGACAGTGGGGAGGTTGGGGAGGATCGAAAGCCAGACCTGGAGTCTGGGGAAGGCTCAGATGATGGCTCTGAGTCAGAGGCAGAGAGGGGGCCAAGGCCATCTGGTAGTTCTTTGCTGCTTCCGGAGAACAGCGTGAGCCTGTTCCCAGTATGCACATGCGCAGAGCTGCCAGGAGACATGAACAATTAAGAAAACAGTAAGGCTTGGGAGTAAAGCTTTGAGATGATTGGCCCCTCCCATAAGACATAAAAGAGAAGCTAACAGGACGTGAGCTTTTGCAAGAAGCAATTAGTTCATCTGGCCAATTCAGGATTTGAAAATTCTGTTTGTGACTCTGTGCCAAGTTTGGCCTTGACCTGCATCTGGAAATTAGTTCTCTGGCAGCATTCCACGTGAGATAGGTGGGTGTTGATAACCTTCCTCTGAATGACTATTTATCAGGCCTTGAGGACTGTAAATGAAAGTAATTTACAGTTGTATAAATAAAAGCGGTTTGCCAGGACTAAGTTTGTGCTGTTTACTTTCTAAGGAAGCCTAGGTCAGAACACCACCAATCAGACTGAACTTCCCAGCACACCCTAATCTTGCTGGCTGTAGAAAGTTTAGCCCTTTTCCAAAGACCTCTTTCATCAGTTCAGCACAAGTAAAATGAGAAAGGAAGGAACATCTTCCTGGTCAATCCCAGTAAAGAATGTAGCAAACACTTGGGGAAGCTGTATAACACAGCAGGTTCACATAGGAAAGTCTTTAATGAGAAATATCCTTTATTAAACCACAGTAGCCAAATTTCTAGCAATAAAAAGTAGTTGATTGGGAAAAGGGGAATATAAGAAAAACAAAGGATTGCAATAGTCACACACCATAAGAATTAGAAATAAAATTAATGCAGTCCAACTAAACTGGTTATCTACTTGAATAAAAAATTCATGCTTTGGCATATATTCAGGGTTTATGAAAGAAAGATCATCCACTTGCAAGATATTCCTTCTCTTCCTCTGCTATCTTCTCCTGTACATTATTCTAAGTTTCACAGAATAAGGAATATAATCGAAACACACTCTTTGCAGAAAGGAACAATTACTATGACCATCCTTGATATCATAGTCAAATAGGGGGGGAAGGATTTTGCAGCTGAACTCACATTCCTAATGATTCTTAATTTGGTGATCAAGGTGCTTATCATGTAGAGTGATTGTGCTACTATATAAAAAGATTATGTAGGAGCAGGTCTTTAAAATTCCCACCTACTGTAGTTATTTAATTCTATGGCATAAGATCAAAAATAAATGTACCAGAAAACAACAAAACCCTTAAAAATAATCAAAAGTAATCCCAAGTATTCAGGCTTCTCAGCGTGGGGTCAATTTAGCAAATGATTAGGAGACCAAAAACTAGGGATTGTCATAGTATTTCATGCAGTGAAATCATTAGTCAAGTGATCACTATATTCAATAAACTTTCACACATATTTTTACAAGCAGACAGCATCATGCCTGAAGCAATATTTAGTTGTTTGTAAGCAAATGAAACACAAAGAGGACATTTATTGTTATATTCTATAATAATTGGCACTTGCACTGTTTTTCATAAATATTAAACTTTTTGGTATAGCAAATCCTCTTTATTAGTGCAGTTCCCACTAACTGTTGTTTAGCAATGTATTTTGGATTTAAGTTTTGGGACTACACATAAACTAAATATAGTCCATTAGTTTTTAATAGATTGAAGAGAGGTTTGATTTTAAACCCAAGGAATATCAACAATGGGAAAATGTTAGAATACAAATATTACCAAAAGGCTATGAATTTCCTAATTTTTTAAAAAAAGTTTATGAATTGAAAGACAGAGAGAAAGAGAAAATTCTCCTAGGCCAGGAATAGACCTTATGGTTCTTCTTGATACTGTTGTAGATACCTCCCTTAGTGTCTGCCAGGTTCCCCAATACCCGAGACTTTTTTTTTTTTTCAAATGGCCACACCTACCATGGTAATTTTGTCTACAGCTGCTTCACAAATTGAGGCAGGGAATAAACTGATGAAATAAACAACAATACAACTCTTACATGCCTTGGAAATTCTAAATGTGCACTGAATCCAGAAATTCTCCATCCCTATTTTATGTTGTCATATGATGTATATTGTAAGAGAAGAGCAAGCAGAGCTAGGGGGCAGAGTTAAGCGGTTCATCAGCCTAAGTTATTATGTTACCACAGTCTAAGTCAGGGGTGTCCAAAGTTTTTTGAGTGAGGGCCAAATACAGAAAAATAAACAAAGGCCCGGGCCACTGGGGGGGGGGGCGGGGGGGGCTGAAATTTTTTTGTACCAGTTCTTTGGGCGTGGCTTATTTTGGGGTGTGGCTTGGTGGTCATGTGACTGGTGGGCGTGGCTAACTGCTCATGTGACTGAGTGGATGTGGCTATGGGCATAGAAACTACTCAGAGGGCTAAAAAAAGTAATTTTTGACCAGTCCTCACACTTATGACCATCCTCACATTTATGCCCATTGCAGCATTTTTAACAACCACATCACTCATTTCACAACTGCTTCTCTTCACCACGGTTACAAGATAGGGTGCAAAATGTAAAGATAGTTGTAGGTGTGAGGACCAGTCAAAAGTGTGAGAACCTGTCAGAAATCACTTTTTTCAGCCGTCTGGGTAGTCCCTATGCACAGTTTAGGCTTAAGTATACTATATGTGTGAGTTATATATATGTGCATGTGTATCTCTATGTTTGTGTACGTGTGTTTGTGTTATGTTGATTTTAATGTAATATTTTTAAATATAATTATTCAGAAAGGCATGCGGCTGGACAACAAACAGTATATAAGCCTAGTAAATTCATGTGTGGCCGGGCCACACACAAGAGGTGACATATTGACACATGACTACTGTGTGTATTTCTAACTCGCCTATGATGTGTAGAACATTGCTCTCAGTGGGAGCAGTGATGCTGTCCTTTGGATTGAAGGATGGCTGGGATGTCAGGAGAAAGTTTGGTGGTTGAGGCACTCAGGACTTCACAGAGATGGCTATCAGTCATTCTGGATCTCAGTCTGCTTTTGTTCTGATTTAACAGAGAAAATGTTTGTTCACATATGTATGTTGAGCGAACAGGCTCATCATTCTTTTGCGTGGCGTCTCATCAGAGGAAACTTGGCATGATCCAAACTCTGATAGAAGTCAGGAGGAGAGAAGCTGATGTTGACTCTTCAGAGAATCATCACATTGCATTTCAATCAGTTCTAACTGCAGACTCTCCTCCACTTCTTCTGCATCCACCAGGAAGGGGGTCGAGAACAGCTTGATTTGTTTTTCAATGACAGAAAAATCTTGAAAACGCTGGTTGAATTCTGTCACGAGAGATGTAATTACAGAAACATATTTCTCCTTTTTAGCAGAAAGGTCTGCCTTTGGAAAAGCAGACTTGATTTCAGACAGCGAGGGAAGTGTGCAGCATTAAAGCTTCGTAGTTGTGTCTCAAACAGGCGGAGCTTTACACAGAAGGCTTTCATGTGCGCATACAGGTGTGACACCAGCTGTTCTTTGCCTTGTAGGTTCTTGTTCAGTGTATTCAGATGATGAGTAAGATCAACTAAAATGCCAGGTCTGCCAGCCACAGAGGGTCACTCAGTTCATGAAGAGGTCGGTCCTTCTCTTTCAAAAATTGTCGATTTCTGATCTCAGCGAATAAAACCGCTGCAGCACAGAGCCAGCTGAGCCAGCGCACATCAGAGTGGTAGAGTACATCCCGTATTCAGCATCCACGTCAGATAAGAAAGCTTGAAATTCCCTGTGGTACAGTCCTCTAGCTCGAATTATGTTGACAGTTTTTACAACAGTGTTCATCACATCGCCCAGCTGCACAGTCTTGGCACACAGTGCTTCTTGGTGGATTATACAGTGCATCCTAACAGCCTCACCTCCGCTCTCTTTTACCTTGACGCACACCATGGATGCCATTCCTTTGCGCTCACCCGTCATGGCCGGAGCTCCATCCGTTGTTACTCCACAGAGCTTGTCCCATTTAAGCCCCATCTTTTCAACTGCCTCTGACACAGCGTCAAAAATATTTCCACCCGTCGTTGTGCCTTTTAGGCTCATCATATCAAGCAGCTCCTCCGTACAGCAAAAATTATCATCGACTCCCCGCAAAAAAATTAAAAGCTGTGCAGTGTCTGTGGCGTCTGTGCTCTCATCGCATGCTATCGAGTAAAAATCAAAAGCACAAGCTTTCTCTCTCAGCTGAAGTTTCAGGTTAGCTGACAAGTCCTCGATTCTCCGCACCACTGTATTTCTGGATAAGGTCACGTTGTTGAAATCCTGCACTTTTTCCGGGCACATTACTTCTGTGACTTTGATGAGGCGCTGCTTTATGAAATCACCGTCTGAGAACGGTTTGCCATGCTGGGCAATAAGTTTTGCGACTTCATAGCTTGCTGCTGTGGCGTTTTCCTGTATTTTGTTAGCACGAAATAAAAACTGTTGTTGAGCTTGCAGGCTAGCTGCCATTTGCTTGAATTTCTGTGCTCGTTTGGCACCTGTGTACGATGCGTAGCTCTGATGCTTGGTCTCATAGTGCCGACGGACATTATACTCTTTCATCACGGCAACATCTTCATTGCAAATCAAACAGACACACTTTCCGTTGATTTCTTTAAAGAAATATTCATTTTCCCACCGTGTTTGAAATCTTCTACACTCACTTGCTATCTTGCGTTTCTTCGGTGCTGCCATTTCTGGTGACTCGTGGTAAATATTTAGGACTATATCAGAGGCCTGAAAACCTGGGACATTACAATACAGATGGATACAGTCAGTCTACTAAAAAGCAACAATATGTGGATATCATCTTCATTTAAGGGGGGAAAATGTTTCATATTCATTCATCTTGGCCACGGGTGTCAAACTTGGTCCCTTAAGACTTGTGGACTTCAACTCCCAGAGTCCCTCAGCCAGCAAAGCTGGCTGAGGAACTCTGGGAAATGAAGTCCACAAGTCTTAAAGAGACCAAGTTTGGACACCCCTGATCTTGGCTTTTGTTTTGTATTTGGTATGAACTTGAAACTCCCTTCGTTATTCCCTGCCCAAGGGGTGGAGGCGCGAGGAGCCTCACCAGGCGGCCCGAGGAAGGCGAGGCTAGAACTGCTGGGGTCGGGCACGGCCAGCAGCCACTTTCCCGCTTGCCGCTGCCTCCTCCGCCCCCTCCCTTCGTTATTCCCTGCCCAAGGGGTGGAGGCGCGAGGAGCCTCACCAGGCGGCCCGAGGAAGGCGAGGCTAGAACTGCTGGGGTCGGGCACGGCCAGCAGCCACTTTCCTGCTTGCCGCCTCCTCCTCCGCCCCCTCCCTTCGTTATTCCATGCCCAAGGGGTGGAGGCGCGAGGAGCCTCACCAGGCGGCCCGAGGAAGGCGAGGATAGAACTGCTGGGGTCGGGCACGGCCAGCAGCCTCTTTCCCGCTTGCTGCCGCCTCCTCCGCCCGCTCCCTTCGTTATTCCCTGCCCAAGGGGTGGAGGCGCGAGGAGCCTCACCAGGCGGCCCGGGGAAGGCGAGGGTACAACTCCTGGGGTCGGGCACGGCCAGCAGCCTCTTTCCCGCTCGCCGCATCCTCCTCCGCCCCCTCCCTTCGTTATTCCCTGCCCAAGGGGTGGAGGCGCAAGGAGCCTCACCAGGCGGCCCGGGGAAGGCGAGGGTACAACTCCTGGGGTCGGGCACAGCCAGCAGCCTCTTTCCTGCTCGCCGCGTCCTCCTCTGCCCCCTCCCTTCTTTATTCCCTGCCCAAGGGGTGGAGGCGCAAGGAGCCTCACCAGGCGGCCCAGGGAATGCGAGGGTACAACTCCTGGGGTCGGGCACGGCCAGCAGTCTCTTTCCCGCTCGCCACCGCCTCCTCCGCCCCCTCCCTTCGTTATTCCCTGCCCAAGGGGTGGAGGCGTGAGGAGCCTCACCAGGCGGCCCGGGGAAGGCGAGGGTACAACTCCTGGGCTCGGGCACGGCCAGCAGCCTCTTTCCCGCTCGCCGCCGCCTCCTCTGCCCCCTCCCTTCATTATTCCCTGCCCAAGGAGTGGAGGCGCGAGGAGCCTCACCAGGCGGCCCGGGGAAGGCGAGGGTACAACTCCTGGGGTCGGGCATGGCCAGCAGCCTCTTTCCCGCTCGCCGCCGCCTCCTCTGCCCCCTCCCTTTGTTATTCCCTGCCCAAGGGGTGGAGGCGCGAGGAGCCTCACCAGGCGGCCCGGGGAAGGCGAGGGTACAACTCCTGGGGTCGGGCATGGCCAGCAGCCTCTTTCCCGCTCGCCGCCTCCTCCGCCCCCTCCCTTCATTATTCCCCGCCCATGGGGAGGAGCCGCGAGCCTCGCAGCAAACCACCGGGCAAGCACCGGGAGGTGGCCGAAAAGGGCCATATTCATTATACTTTTAAAATTTGCTGCGGGCCAATAAAAACTGACCTGCGGGCCGCAGTTGGCCCGCGGGCCGTAGTTTGGACACCCCTGGTCTAAGTCCAGCCCCTCTTGAATTCTGTTGACCCTTATCTGACACCAGTTTACTATCATATGTTAATTGACTAGATTCTTATGTACAGATCTGAGGATAAATCTTCTGAACTGGAATTTTTGTATGACCCTTAGCTTTCATCTAGGGCAAAAGCTTGCTATTGACTAAATTATTTTTTTCTTCCAGTGTGTCAAGTAAACAGACCAAGGGTCTTTCCATACTGCTGAGCTGATTAACTATTTATCTACCCATCCATTCATCCATCCATCAGCTGAAGAAAAATATACCAACATTAAAAATGCCGATCAGCCTCTATTGCCTCTATTTCCAATGCCTACCAGTCAACTGGTTTCATCCAAAATAACAGATTTAATACACCTTGGACAGTACTGAAATAATTGGAAAAACACAACTTTAACCCTGAAGAATGATTTGAGACTGTCTCAGTCATGAACTAGGGACAAGATAAATTTAGTGTCATGAGGATGTGACAGAAAAGAAATATTGCCAGGATCTTTTTATCCCACTGTAGATACATATGGACAAAAACATTTAGTTAAGTCTGGAAAATATTTATTTAGTTCCGTAGAAATAAAAAAATATTTATTTATTAAATTTCTTTGCTGCCTATCTCACCACAAGGCAACTTATGAAGTCAGAGCAATAATTTAACCAGGAAAAAAATACCATAGAAATCATATGACCAGTTATCATTAGCCAAAAAAAAGTAAAAATCCACTTGGTTGAGTTGGTTTGCTATAGAAATTGAATAAATAAAATAAAAATATTTTTATGTAAGAAATCCTCAGCCCAAGCTCTTGACAAATAATTGTTAACTGGCTTTCCTTTTTTTAGAAAGATTACTGGGCCCTACTGCCCAAGATGGTGATAAGTTTTAGAGACTTAGAATGACTTTATTGTCACTTTAAATGTACACTAATCGGCATAAATTAAAATGAAATATCATTGCATACAGCTCTCAAAGGGTCACCACCTCCAATATACACTACATAAACATGAAAAACAAACAAATAAATAAATACACATATACCCACATATATTATATGGGATCATTAGGAAAGTAGAAGAAGCCATATGAAAAGCCATATGAAGTCGTATGAAAATTTGAAATGTAACTGTCTGAACTCTTGTTGAAATTCTCTGAATGAGGAAGGGTAGATTGCATAAATAAGGGTTCTTTTGGAAGACGCTCTAACTAATACATTTTAGGTTTACTGAAAAACTGTCATTCAGGCATTAAAGCCAAAGAGAGTTAGTAGAGTTAAGATGTTTTTTGTATATTTATACCGTATTTGTAAGATGGGAGAAGCAAATTAACACAAGTGTTCATAAGTATCAAAAGTAAATTTTTCAAGAACCTAAAAGATGATTGGGAATTAACAATTAATGAAGAAAAGTTAGTCAGTTAAAAAGTTATTCGAATCTATGACTGGAACTCTCTGTAGTTTGTTTTATTTATTTATTTATTTTAACAAAGCAGCCATGTGGAGCTGTTAATTTGACCTAGGAAATAGCACCGTCAGTTCAGACAGTAATTTAGGACCAAGGAAATGGCATAAAAAGAAACTCTTTCATCCTTACCCCATTTTCTCAATACATTTAACAGCCCCAAGAGACTGCTTTGAAGTTAAATAGTAAGTCATCTGAGATGACAGAATCCTAAAAGGACAATTTTGGAAAATATTCGTCAAAATTATTACCTTTTGCAATCCAGAGACAAACAAACAAAAGTATTTTATTGCTAGTATGATTGATAAACTACTTAGGATTTTGTTAAATGTGTCAAAACAGTTGGCTTCCATGCCTAAAATAGGATTACAAATCAGACTTAGACTAGCACCTAAACCACTATACCAAATTGGCTGTCATTTCTAAATAGGAAAGTCACTAAATTAATTAATAAATGTAAAATGACATAAAACTATAGCACAATATTAATAACAGAGAAAATAGTGCCATAAAACAATTTTTAAAATGGTATAAAGGTAGTCCTCAAGTTACGACCACAATTGATCCCAAAATTTATGTTGCTATGTGAAACATTTGTTAAGTGAGTTTGCCCTATTTTACAACTTTTCTTGTTAAATGAATCATTGCATTTGTTGAATTAGTAACATGGTTGTTAACTGAATCTGGCTTCCCCATTGACTTTGCTGGTTAGAATGTCGCAAAAAGGGATCACATGAGTTTTGGACAGCAATGGTTCATAAATATGAACCAGTTGCCAAGCATCTGAATTTTGATCATGTGACCATGGGGATGCTGCAATGGTTGTGTGTGAAAAACAGTCATAAGTCTCTTTTTTTCAGTGCAGTTGTAATTTTGAACGGCCACTAAATGAACTGTGGTAAGTCGAGGACTACCTGTACTCCAGATATATAAATTTCAACTTGAATATTACGTACTTAATTTATTTGTAACAGATAGCAAGCTCTAAAGGTCACTTTAGAGGAAAACACACACACGTATTTGTCAGCCCTTTGAGGTAGACCAGAGCTGAACACCAAAGTCATGAATTCTAAATCCACTTTTATGGTTACAGTAACAGAATCTTGACAATTTAAAATTAAGAACTGGAAAGAGTCAAGTCTATTCACTTTCTCTCAGCTGTGGTTTCAGATTTTTCTTGTTTGACTGTTGCCTTGACTATGGCTCTTCCTCAAGGTTATTCGAACAGCCTCAAGCCTAACCTTGAGGAAGCCTAACCTTCCTCAAGGTTATTCGAACAGTACACACACAACACAAATGTCTGTAACCAAATTCTTGCCCACTCTAGCAAGAAATCCAGGAAAGACCTTTGGCTAAATTCCTAAACAAGCATCATTCTCACTCAACTAAGATTAAATAGCCAGGGAGAAATTTTCTGGATATTTTATACTGCAGTTTTCTTGGGAGCATGGTAGTTGGAAAAAAAGAAATAAATGCTCCAAAATGGAGGGGAAACCTGCAGGATTTTAGGAAAGAAAATTGCCTGAGTCTTGTCTCTCCTCTTGGATGTGATTCTTTTCTTAGCTATTTTCCCTGAGATTCAATTTTCATTTGCTCATTGTTCTTTCATTTACACATGCTCTTGAACTTTTGGCTCTTTTCTCTAAATCCATTGCCTCCTTTGTGTTTCTTTTAATATTTTGTGCTTTTTAATGAAGTAAATACAATTTTATATAAACAAATTTTACTGTCAGTTTATGTCTCAGTAGATGTAACCAGGTAATAGCCCTCAGATGTCACAGGCCTCTGTAGATTGATTTAGTAGTTGCTGCACTTAAACTGCCATCATTTTTAATTAGGGAAAGGCATTTTCATTTTTTAACTTTGGTCACATCTCCTTGGCTTGGGGTTGGAAGAGAAAAGGTAAAAGTGACAAGACCTACTGTTTCTCTGGAGCAGTGGTTCCATTGCCAACCTGCTCTGTTAGGAAGAGAACCAGTTTTGCAACAGCATCTGCCAGGAAGGGAGGAGCAGAAGGTCAAAGGCACCAGAAGCCCCAACTCTTTTGTACAGGTCTTGTGATTTAACTCAAGCAGGATTTCCTTGACTTAAGTTTATCTTAATTTCAATCTTCAATCCTGCCCCCATCATCCTGCTTGCTAGTTGCTTCATAGCAGGCAGACTTTTTTCTCAGCAAAAATCAAGCCAAAGTTAAGAGTTGAGCTGTTCTTCTCTGTTTTTAATTTATTAGCTGTTTTACTACCTTCTTTGGTGAATTAGTGTGCTGATTAATTTCTCTTCTTTTTATATTTAGCATACCGGATCTCCTGAAGCTCTTTTTATTGTTCTTGTATTCCTTCTTCAAATTCAGAGTTTTGGCCTTTCTAATCATTAGCAACTTTAATTCTAAGTCACTTGTCCATACTATATTCTGGTCCTGTGTCTCTCTTTCCATCTGCCAGGTTTCAGAATTTTGTTTTTTGCAGCCACGTTTGGCTCCTTTCTGCAGTTCTTCCTGGCATAGCTTCCATACATCACTGCTCTGAATTTATTAAACATTTTTTTCTTGAAGTCCAAGATTATATTCAATTTAATTTTCCTTTAAATCAAGAATTCCAATATAATATTACCATTTCCCTCAAGTTTCCTGCTATCTCTTCCTCAATCAATACCTTGTATTGGTTAGTATCAAGGCAAAAACAGCCCATCCTCTTGTGACTTCCTTCATCTTTATTAACAGAGCTAATTAGGACACAGTAAATTCTTGATTCACTGGATTAATGAGTAGAAGTTGTATCCATTACAGATGAATGTTTGTCCAATCAAATATTTATCCTAATCTTGCCCAATAACAAGGAGGTCAAGGGGAATAAGTAGAATAAAGTTGGTGCACATCATCCCCATTTTCCTCAGTGGCTCCCGAGAATGTCATATTCCACTGACTCATTCCCCCCCCCCCCCCGTCTTCCCAGCACCTTCCCTCTCTCTCTTATCTACTGCTAATGTCCCAGTGGGGTTTTTCTATTTTGTTCATTAAAGTCCATTAAGCAAGATTCATTAAATCAAGGATTTAACACATCACTTTTATTAATTCCACTACTTATTTTAGCCTATAAACTCTCTATTGTACCACCAAGTTCATTCACCTAGCTAGATTTCTTAGCAAGTGCAGAGGTTTTAACATACAATGTGACTACTCCCTTTCTATTGTTTTTGTTCCTTTCAAACAGATTGTATCCATCTATTACCATTTATTTATTTATTTTGTGTCCAGATCAAACTGTAAACTGCCAAAACAAAGCCACCTTTTTGGCTTTATCGTTGGCCAGAAACAAATATTTTTTGATACATTCTGCTGGTAGTAATCGACAGATCAACAAATGGACAGATTCTGCATCTCTCCACATTTGCACAGCATATTGTTATCCACCAGCAACACCCACCTGAGAATATAGGTAGTCCTCGACTTATGACCACAATTAAGCCCAAAATTTTTATTGTTAAATAAGACATTTGTTGACTGATTTTTGCCCCATTTTATGACTTTTCTTGTCCCAATTGTTAAGTGAATCACTGCAGTTGTTAAATTAATAACCTGGTTGTTAAGTGAATCATGGTTTCCCCATTGACTTTGCATGTCAGAAAGTTGTAACAGCTGATCACATGAGCCTGGGACACTGCAACCGTCATAAATATGAACCAGTTGCCAAGCATCCGAATTTTGATCATATGACCATGGGGATGTTGCAAAGGTTGTAGCTGTAAAAAATATTCATAAATCACTGTTTTCTGTGCTGTTGTAACTTTGAACGGTCACTAAATGAACTGTTGTAAGTTGAGGACTACCTGTATTGGTCCTACATTTAGGCACTCCTACCCTCAACCTCTTCAATGTTTTCCAAGTAACATAAGAGATATCAGATTCTTCAGCCATGTTCTCTTCTGAGATTATTCCTTGTTCTGTAAATTCTTTTTTTTTTTGTTCAAAAAAGTTTTATTTTGACATTCTTATCCAATAACATATCCAATAACATATTTAATGTACCATCATATACAATTAATCGGATCTGCCCGGTCACCACCCCCTTCCTTTTCCTTTTACTCTCCTTCTCTACCTTCTTCTACTTTCCATAACCATCCTCCCCCTCTCTTATCTACTGCTAATGTCCCAGTGGGGTTTTTCTATTTTGTTCATTAAAGTCCATTAAGCAAGATTCATTAAATCAAGGATTTAACACATCACTTTTATTAATTCCACTACTTATTTTAGCCTATAAACTCTCTATTGTACCACCAAGTTCATTCACCTAGCTAGATTTCTTAGCAAGTGCAGAGGTTTTAACATACAATGTGACTACTCCCTTTCTATTGTTTTTGTTCCTTTCAAACAGATTGTATCCATCTATTACCATTTATTTATTTATTTTGTGTCCAGATCAAACTGTAAACTGCCAAAACAAAGCCACCTTTTTGGCTTTATCGTTGGCCAGAAACAAATATTTTTTGATACATTCTGCTGGTAGTAATCGACAGATCAACAAATGGACAGATTCTGCATCTCTCCACATTTGCACAGCATATTGTTATCCACCAGCAACACCCACCTGAGAATATAGGTAGTCCTCGACTTATGACCACAATTAAGCCCAAAATTTTTATTGTTAAATAAGACATTTGTTGACTGATTTTTGCCCCATTTTATGACTTTTCTTGTCCCAATTGTTAAGTGAATCACTGCAGTTGTTAAATTAATAACCTGGTTGTTAAGTGAATCATGGTTTCCCCATTGACTTTGCATGTCAGAAAGTTGTAACAGCTGATCACATGAGCCTGGGACACTGCAACCGTCATAAATATGAACCAGTTGCCAAGCATCCGAATTTTGATCATATGACCATGGGGATGTTGCAAAGGTTGTAGCTGTAAAAAATATTCATAAATCACTGTTTTCTGTGCTGTTGTAACTTTGAACGGTCACTAAATGAACTGTTGTAAGTTGAGGACTACCTGTATTGGTCCTACATTTAGGCACTCCTACCCTCAACCTCTTCAATGTTTTCCAAGTAACATAAGAGATATCAGATTCTTCAGCCATGTTCTCTTCTGAGATTATTCCTTGTTCTGTAAATTCTTTTTTTTTTTGTTCAAAAAAGTTTTATTTTGACATTCTTATCCAATAACATATCCAATAACATATTTAATGTACCATCATATACAATTAATCGGATCTGCCCGGTCACCACCCCTTCCTTTCCTTTTACTCTCCTTCTACCTTCTTCTACTTTCCATAGCCCTCCTCCCCCTCTCTTATCTACATCCACTCCTCTTTCCTCCCTACTCCTTTCTTCTCCCTCTTCCCCTCTTCCTTCTTTTCCTCCTCCTCCTCTTCTCTTTTCCTCCTTCTCTCTTCTACTTCCTTCTTTCCCATCATTCTAAAGTAGTAGCCAGGCAGGTCCGATCTTACATTAATTATATCTCTTCAATCGTCTTTGTACATTAACTATCAATCCATTTTCTACCCCCTCCCCCTCCCCTCCCCTTCCTCCCCCCACCCCCCAGGACTTCCGAGAACCGAATACAGGGTATAAAACTAACAACAAAAATTAAAATCTAGCACAAATCATAATCCATAGTCATTCCTTAAAACCTCCACTCCCCTTCCAAAGACAAAGAAGATACTTTTCTTCCAATCCATTATATATCAGACCATTCCATTCCTAGAGTTCACAGAAATTTCCGATTGAGTTAGTGTTTATTCTTGAATAAAGTACATAGTTTTTAATATCCAACCTTCATCAATCAATATCAAAACAACGTTCCATCTTCCAATATTCACCAAGGGTTCTTCTAAAATGTCTTTCTTCCCTAAGCAGTCTCTCAAAATAGTTCATATTTCCAACTTAGTTTCTTTAATTTTTCTGTCCAACCTTCAAGGGTAAGCAATAGTCCATCTTTTCACATCTTTAACATTTATATATACGACAAATAATATTACAAATATCCAAAGTATCAATTGTAGTAGTTAAAATCTTCACTTTACCTTACTTATATCAAATAACATTATTAAAATTACACCTATAACTTATCCAAAATATATCTATTATAACAATTACATTCTAATTAACATTACATCCATCTCTTAAATATAATATTTAATCCAAATTCCTAAATTTTACTATCTATCCTCCAAAATTAAACAATATTCCATCTTCCTATTCCTTTATACCTTAAATATATCAAATAGTACCCCTAAAATTACACATTTATATCCACAATAAATCATTTACAAAAATTAACCATAATCATATATAATAAAGTTAAACATTCTCCCTCCCCTTCTTCTGTCTTACACATTTTCGACCATCTATTCACCATTCAACTTAACATCTGTTAACAAAGAATTCCCAATCTTTAATACATTAGTATAAAAATCTCGTGCTTTACAAATTGTGTTGAGAAAATACTTTCTTCCTTTATAATTCAGTGTTAAACCAGCTGGAACCTCCCATCTAAAATATATCTGATGTTTCTTAAGCTCATCCACCAGAAAGGCAAATTCTTTTCTCTTTCTTAACATTTTAGGAGGAATTTCCTTCATCATTATTATATCTTGTCCTAATATTTGAAATTTATTTTTATAAAATGCTTGCAAAATTCCATACCTAATCCTCTTATTTGTAAAATAAATAACCACATCTCTCGGTAAGCACTTCTGCCTTGCCCACCAAGAATTAACACGATAAATTTTTTCAATATTAACTTCAAAATCTTCTGGTTCCACTCCTCTATCTGTGCAAAGGCCTGAATAAAAATCTCTTTCAAATTTTCTTCCTTACACTCTCTTATTCCTCTCACCCTTATAGCATATTCCATTAATTTATATTGTAATATAACCCTTTCTTCCTCTGCCTTATCAGCCTTAACCTGAATATCATCTATTTTATTTTCTAAATTCAAATTAATTTGAACTTCATCTATTTTCCTTTGCAAATCTGAATTAATTTGGTTAAATTCATTCAGTCTTTCTTCTGTCTGTGTACTAGATAACAATAATGGGGTAATTGATTCCTTTAATTTTTTCATCTCCCTACTCTGCTCTTCCACCAAATCTTTAAAATCCAGTATTTCTTTCTCCATTTCATTAAATTTTTGATCTATTTCTGAAAGATGAGCCTCCATAAGCTCCTGTAAAAAATTCCTTAGACTTTCTTTAATATCCTCTCTCAATTTCCGTACCTGAAGTGAAGAAATTTCCAATATTTTAGAAGTGGTTAAATCTCTTTGCTTAAAAGCCATTTTTAAACTAAGTAATATCAAGAAGAAGAAGAAAAAAAGGGGGGGAATAAAAAGAAAAAAAAACCAATAAATTTTTCTTCTTAAACACTGTAAGAAAAAGATAATAAAAAAAAAGAATAGATTTTTTAAAAAAGAATTCCATTTAAAAAAATATCTTATTTTCTTCTTAAAGGTTCCACGCCAGCAATTGTAATCAGCATTTCCTTAGCTTTCACTTTCAAAACACAAAACGCCATCTTTCTTCATCTCCACTCTTAAATACAAATAACTTCTCTGTCAGGGAGTTAAAATCATCTTACAAACAAATGCCAGCCCTCCTGCTTTCGGCTCTTTCCGTGTTGACAATTTATCAATAATCCTCTTCAGTCACGGAGATGGACGCTGCGTTTTGCTCTGCTTTTGCAGAGGCGTTCTGGATTCTGGAGCTTTTTTTGAGCTATAGAAGGAGCGTTCCCATCAAACCACCAGAAATCATTCTGGGGCTTTTCTTGGGGGCTCAACTTCAGCTCAAATGCTCATCATCCCCCTCCTTGCCCGAGGGTAGAGATTTACGAGCTGTTGATAGCAGATTAACGCTGTCTAAACAGCTCTCACAGAATCACAAAGAACGGGCGGACTGAGATTGCCCGCCATTTAGCGCAGCGGAGCCACCCGGAAGTCCGTTCTGTAAATTCTTTACTCCCTCTTCTAATTCGGTTTTGCTCTTGTGTGTCTTCAAAAATATTTGTTCTTGCCATAAAACTCTTCCTAGATCTCAGTCGACAAGTTTTGGTCATATACTCATTCAGACATCGGGGATCATGCTTCTATTTGCCAAGAGAACGATCTCGGCATCTGCTGCTACCTCTCTTATCTATTGCCATAAAATATTCCAATTGTGAGAATCATCCCAGTGGATCTCTGTTACACCTATTTGACAAAGTTGTTTTTATGTATTCATAGTTGAAATTCATATTTCAGAGTTTGGTGGGGGGTGGAAACATACACTAATACATAGACAATGACAGACATAAACTTTTAATGCATAACCAATGGTCTTTCTGATTTGGGGGGGGGCAATTATTAGCTCCCATTACACTTCCACTTCCTTTTACATTACATGAATATCCACAAACTTTTACTGAGATCTTGCCTTTAGCATTTTTGTCTTCATCCCACATAAGACTCATTTGAAAAAAATCCCTATCACACTCACCAGGTGCAAGAAAATGATGGAATCGTCCAGACAAGTTGAATGTTTATCTCAGAAAAGGCAATGCAATCCAGTGCTGGGAGCTTTACCCACATTTATATATCATCCATATATAATAGTGAGTTATCATGCTATATTATTTAAAATGTAATTAATCTTTTTGGAGATGATAACCAGTCAGTCAACTGAAAATGATCTACTCAGTTTTGTTAAAAATCCACATAGGTATTTCAAGTGTAATTGAATTATCTATATATAATTTAGACTGGTAAAAAAATAAAAAAAAACAATTTCAGTACATTTCAGGATTTATTATTAGTTCACTGGGGGTCTAGAATAGATATTTAAAAGTATTTATTACAAAGATCTGGCATCAATTAAAAAAGAAATGTAATTATCTTTTGCATAAAATTAAAAAAGTTTTACTAAGTCAAAGCTTTAACAGAACTTTCAATAATTGAAAGCTTAAACCAATTATCATCATTATTTTTTAACATAATATTTATTCTAAAACTTTATTACTGTTTCAAGTAGTCCAAATCCCATTGCAAATAGCGGCAAAAGGTTTTTCTGCATTACTATTTATGCATAATAAACAACTCTGGATAAACCAAAGTACAGTGAAGTTTAGTAATAGCAAATGTGAAACAGATTTTTTTTTTCAGTTAGGAAAATGAATTAACATAATTGTTTAGTTTTTTTACATTGTGGGTTGAAAATGAGTTAACACTGGACTCTGAATTAGTAAAGATGGTAACATTCTTCTTTGACAGTAGTAATTAATATCTCTTGGTTCCATGTTTAAAATTTACTCTAGATCTTTTTGCAAAAGTTTTCTCACAAATTATCCTGATTGGTACATCCTTCTATTAATCCATAAATTATTATAGTATCAGATAGCAAAAGTAGACTCAGAAAGGATGAAGATGCAACTTCTCTATACAGAGTTATGCTAATTAGAATATACATATGATTGCTCAATAATATCGGGTTGAACATATATAAGGTTGGTGTTCTGTTTCCCCCTCCCACCACTCCCAACAAAAAGTCAGTCAAAGGCCTTCTCTCAGTTTATTTACACTTGGCTGGATTCCTTCTGGCACAGAGATGTTCTGTGTCTCCACACCTCCACATCTCTCCACACGCCTCCAAAATCCCTGGAGATAACCAGAAAATTATAGATAAAGCACGATTCACTCACGAACAGATTCTTCTATCCATGAAACAGTTTGCCTGCGCAAATTCATTGCTTTGTCCAAGACAAAAAGCCAGGAAGCTCCGCCTCCTGCTTTATAGCTCCTGTGGGTGTCACTCCGTGACTCATCATTCTCTGACCCTGTCCCAATGCCTCTTCTGCTGTGCGCGCCAGTCACGTCTGCGCAGTCTCGCATCAAGCCAAGATTGTTCTTGGGGCGTTGCCAAATCAGAAGAAGGCCCGGGGGAATCAGGCCTTGCCAGCCCCTCCTCCTCCTCCTGGGTCGGTGCCAGGGAGGGAGAGGGCCCAGGGGAAGCAGGCCTTGCCAGCTCTTCCTCCTCACTCTCTGAATCATCCTCCTCCAGGAGTCCGAGTCCGGGAACCTGGGTCACAAGAGTTGGTGCATATGGTTAGTGAGTTCAGTTACGCAGTGGATTTTATGAAGTAAAGAGGTTGAAATACCAAAACAATTGTGAATTGAGACAATAAACACAGCTACTTTCTCAAGTTACTTTTATGAGTTTATCTTTATACTAGCCTTGCTTTCCAGAGTCATTGCTCTTCTCCTCGTATCTTTTCCCATCTTTATCAAGTTTTTTGGACTTGTAAGCGTTTTATGGTTTTGCTAACAGGATTTATTGGTTTCCACATCCCTGGAAAGGTAATTAGGGAGGGGGATGTTTGGCCTGTTTTTACCAATACCTCAGTGGTGCGTTTCAAAAATTTTTACTACCAGTTCTGTGGGTGTGGCTTGGTAGGCGTGGCATGACTTGGTGGGAGTGGCTTGGTGGGAGTGGCAGGGGAAGGTTACTGCAAAATCCCCATTTCCTCCCGATCAGCTGGGACCTGGGATGCAGAGAACAGATGGGGGCGGGGCCAGTCAGAATTTTTACTACCGGTTCTCTGAACTATTCAAAATTTCTGCTACTGGTTCTCCAGAACTGGTCAGAACCTGCTGAAACCCACCTCTGCAATACCTTATTTTCTCCTGCAGTTTGGAGAAGGTGGAAGTGTCCAATCCTTCTCCTTTTTTCCCATTTCTTGATGATTTTTCTTTTGAATTTATCAATAAATTAAACAACTGAACGGTAAAGTGTCGAATTGTATGGAATTAGAAATGTAATTACAGATGGGAATCTTGTTATTAATAAATCAACCTTGCAGAAAGAATTATAATGAATCATTATTTCCATCATAAAATAACTATTTTGCATCAATTAGACAATAAATAAATTTGAAGACTAATATATAACTACTTTGTTTACTAGAAAGAGAATTTCAATTTTTACAATACTTTGACTAAGCTTGATTCTCTTGAAAATATTTAAAAAATTGGGAGGATGACAGATCTCATTGAAACTTTTGTGACATAGTGTTTCTTCCAACTCTATTTAGCAAGTTAATCAGGAACTCACCATGTATTTAATCCATAGTTGATCATTCCCTCTGTTAAAATTGTATCAAATTAATTTTTATTTTTCTGGATTGTATTGATTTGCCATTGCTGGTAGGAATATTAAATTATTTCATCTTGTTAGTTTAAATTTTGTTGTTTTTCCCAATTATTTGTGGTTTATTGTCCAAATTTTCTAACACAAATAGATTGGTGGGGAATAAGAAATGGATTTAGTTAGTTGTTAGTTGCTAAGCTTATTATTGCAGAAATTGGGAAAAATATACTTTCATTGCATCAATTATATTTAAAAGTTTTGTGTGAAAAAATGATGCTACAAAGCAGAGTTTTACATTATTCAAATTTATTCATAATGTATTAGCTATAAGAATAATGTTTTTCATATTACAAGAATCTACATTAATGACATTCAAGGCAAAAATATGGATTTTAAAAGGATTTACATTTTTAAGATTGTATTTTATATTTTATAGACACAAACATGCACAAAAATTTAGGTATCTATAAACATGAGTAACTCTGTGAACCCTTTTAATTTATTTTCTTCTTTTCAGTTTTGTTGGTCATTTTAGTTCAGAATTTTTTTAATTTGTATCATTTTGTTTTGGAAAAATAAAAGAACAAAAACAGGAAAATTGATTGAAATTAATGAATTCCTGAATTGTCTTAGTGATTTAAATTATGAATCAATGTATCAGTGACTTAAATTGTCTTTCATCTTCTGATTCTATTCTGGAACTTTCTTATTTTATCTATACTTAGTTCAAACAAGATAAAATGAAGAGGCAATGGAGAATTTATTAGCTAGTTATATGATGAATTGCATAATTTAAGTGAGTGCATTGGTGTGTATACATGCATTTACCTACAGTATATTTATATACTATAGAAAAACGTATTAAAAATAGAGAACTAGAGGAATAAAGCTAATGTAAAGACAAAGTTATTCTATATTGCCTAAATGTACTGTCAGGATGGCACCCAGTTTTGGCTTCTTTCAATTATCTCAGTAAAAATAGAGCTATGGGCCCAAAGCCACCTGCATCATTTAATAAACTGCTTCTGTCGAAATTGGAGGATGACAGATCTCATTGAAACTTTTGTGACATAGTGTTTCTTCCAACTCTATTTAGCAAGTTAATCAGGAACTCACCATGTATTTAATCCATAGTTGATCATTCCCTCTGTTAAAATTGTATCAAATTAATTTTTATTTTTCTGGATTGTATTGATTTGCCATTGCTGGTAGGAATATTAAATTATTTCATCTTGTTAGTTTAAATTTTGTTGTTTTTCCCAATTATTTGTGGTTTATTGTCCAAATTTTCTAACACAAATAGATTGGTGGGGAATAAGAAATGGATTTAGTTAGTTGTTAGTTGCTAAGCTTATTATTGCAGAAATTGGGAAAAATATACTTTCATTGCATCAATTATATTTAAAAGTTTTGTGTGAAAAAATGATGCTACAAAGCAGAGTTTTACATTATTCAAATTTATTCATAATGTATTAGCTATAAGAATAATGTTTTTCATATTACAAGAATCTACATTAATGACATTCAAGGCAAAAATATGGATTTTAAAAGGATTTACATTTTTAAGATTGTATTTTATATTTTATAGACACAAACATGCACAAAAATTTAGGTATCTATAAACATGAGTAACTCTGTGAACCCTTTTAATTTATTTTCTTCTTTTCAGTTTTGTTGGTCATTTTAGTTCAGAATTTTTTTAATTTGTATCATTTTGTTTTGGAAAAATAAAAGAACAAAAACAGGAAAATTGATTGAAATTAATGAATTCCTGAATTGTCTTAGTGATTTAAATTATGAATCAATGTATCAGTGACTTAAATTGTCTTTCATCTTCTGATTCTATTCTGGAACTTTCTTATTTTATCTATACTTAGTTCAAACAAGATAAAATGAAGAGGCAATGGAGAATTTATTAGCTAGTTATATGATGAATTGCATAATTTAAGTGAGTGCATTGGTGTGTATACATGCATTTACCTACAGTATATTTATATACTATAGAAAAACGTATTAAAAATAGAGAACTAGAGGAATAAAGCTAATGTAAAGACAAAGTTATTCTATATTGCCTAAATGTACTGTCAGGATGGCACCCAGTTTTGGCTTCTTTCAATTATCTCAGTAAAAATAGAGCTATGGGCCCAAAGCCACCTGCATCATTTAATAAACTGCTTCTGTCGTAAATTGGAGGAGCATTAAGGATATAATTCTGAGGTAATTTCTTAATAGCATAGTAAATTGTTGGAATGAGCCTAAAATTGAATCAATTCTATATATATGTTTTTGAAATATTTCATGTTTACATATTTACACCTTTTTTTCAAAAGTTTGTAAGTCATTAATTTTTAACTCCATCTCAACTTGGCGAGTACTTTCTGTGTACTATATTCTGACTAGACTGACTGGGTAAACACAAAGGTCAAGCTTCTCTTGAAATCAGCTTTCTTTTTCTATAAATCATTGACAGCGCTGCGGAGGAATACAGCTGTGACTCGTCTTTCCAATAAATTCATCCTTCTTGTAGGGATACAACGTATTTATATTCTGAAGACACCATGGGAGAATTTTCAGTTGTGCACATAGGGCCAAGGCTATGTTTGTTCTGTTTGCTGGCAACAGCACGGATTGCCTCAACTGATACAGGGAATAGGTGATACTTTTGTTTTCCACTTTTTCATCAGCTAATCACATCCACTCTGATGCATTACATTATTTTTGTGTGACCAGAATACCACCCCAGTTTTGAATTTTAGATCATTTTGGATTTTCTCTTCCCTTTATATTCCAATTCATCTACCCAAGTGCTGACAGTAAACTAATCAGATGGGTGATTCTTCTTACATTTTCTGCTCCTTAATGGTGAATCTTTCAACTGTCTAAAGGTAGAAAGCGCAAAGATATGCTTTGACTAGGTAGAACATTGTGTAAATCATGTGTTAAGCACAACGGTCTCTTTCATTCTGTTCCCTAAAATAGGAGATGCTGCAGTAGTGGGTTCCACTTACCTTCACTACTGTGAATATGCAGAGTATCCATGATGAGGTCTGGGCGGGTGGGCGGAGTCAGCGAACTGGGGCGAACTGGTAGAAACCCACCACTGGGATGCTGACTGATATGAAGGTGGTGGCAGTCCAAGACCAATCCTTATTGAAAGTAGAACTTAATGGGTTGAGGAAGCCTATCTAGACTGTGCTGAGCTCATTTTACACACTCAGGTATTTTGAATTATGCCAGTTCTGTTTGGCAGGGGCACTTTAACCTTTGTCTCAATCAGCAAAATGTATTTGGTTAGCCATGGACTTCCGGACCTCCGAACCTTTCGTCGCGAGCTCAAAACTCACTTATTCATCTGCGCTGGACTGGGTTAGTTTTAAATTTATGGGTTTTAATGGGTTTTATCCTAAATTTTTAATCTTGGCCAATTTAATAAGTTTTTAATTGTATTTTAATCGTATTTATATTCTGAAGACACCATGGGAGAATTTTCAGTTGTGCACATAGGGCCAAGGCTATGTTTGTTCTGTTTGCTGGCAACAGCACGGATTGCCTCAACTGATACAGGGAATAGGTGATACTTTTGTTTTCCACTTTTTCATCAGCTAATCACATCCACTCTGATGCATTACATTATTTTTGTGTGACCAGAATACCACCCCAGTTTTGAATTTTAGATCATTTTGGATTTTCTCTTCCCTTTATATTCCAATTCATCTACCCAAGTGCTGACAGTAAACTAATCAGATGGGTGATTCTTCTTACATTTTCTGCTCCTTAATGGTGAATCTTTCAACTGTCTAAAGGTAGAAAGCGCAAAGATATGCTTTGACTAGGTAGAACATTGTGTAAATCATGTGTTAAGCACAACGGTCTCTTTCATTCTGTTCCCTAAAATAGGAGATGCTGCAGTAGTGGGTTCCACTTACCTTCACTACTGTGAATATGCAGAGTATCCATGATGAGGTCTGGGCGGGTGGGCGGAGTCAGCCGAACTGGGGCGAACTGGTAGAAACCCACCACTGGGATGCTGACTGATATGAAGGAGTGGTGGCAGTCCAAGACCAATCCCCTTATTGAAAGTAGAACTTAATGGGTTGAGGAAGCCTATCTAGACTGTGCTGAGCTCATTTTACACACTCAGGTATTTTGAATTATGCCAGTTCTGTTTGGCAGGGGCACTTTAACCTTTGTCTCAATCAGCAAAATGTATTTGGTTAGCCATGGACTTCCGGACCTCCGAACCTTTCGTCGCGAGCTCAAAACTCACTTATTCATCTGCGCTGGACTGGGTTAGTTTTAAATTTATGGGTTTTTAATGGGTTTTTATCCTAAATTTTTAATCTTGGCCAATTTAATAAGTTTTTTAATTGTATTTTAATCGTATTTATATTGTATTATTGTGTATTTTTTACTTGGCTGTGAACCGCCCTGAGTCCTTCGGGAGAAGGGCGGTATAAAAATTTAAATAATAAATAAATAAATAAATAAATGGTGGTAAACCAAGCACCAAATCAAACAATAAAAAAGTAAAGGACATAGCTAAAGGCCCCATATGATGACATCTTGTAACAATTCACCTAATGAATAGCCAAAAGAAATGAAAATTATTATGTCTGATAAATGACAGAAGCAATGGTCAGTTAGTTCCTGAAGCAAATTGCAATAACATAAAACACAAAGTGTTAAGTTTGGGCAATAACGAGGCAGGAGACCACACAAGTGACAACAGCTCTTTAGTTTATTGTGACCCAGCAAAAGACCAACAGCAAAAACCCCTCTTTAAATACTATTTTGGCTGAGGCATCAGCCAATCAGCAACGTGCTAGTTCCCGCCCAAACTTCCCTCTTAAAGTTCAAATACATAACACTCTTCCCCTCCCAGAACGCATTGAGCCCCTTTTTTTTGCATGGAATTTGCATGTTATTTCTCCACGTAGTCACGCAGGTAGACAGGGCCTCTCCTAACTCTTTCTGACCTGCGCAATTCATTCCCTGGGAGTGAGTCGAGCTGGTCGGAGGGACTGTTTGTTCCTCCCAGCTCCTCCTCTAGGCCCTCCGGCCCTGGATTAATTGCAGAGTCGTCCCTGCAGACTTCTGGAGGAGCCGGTTGGCGTCGCTGGACTTCGTCAAGTTCAGATAAGTCCTCCGATCGCCGCGGGTCTGGGTTAGCTGTTGGTTCAAATATTTGGTAGTCAGGGTCTGGTTGCACAGTTTCTGATTTATTTTGTACCCTTCTTCGTAATTGATCTATGTGGCGCCTCCATACTTGGCCATCCCCCATGTCCACTGTATATGATTTTGGACCTGTTACTCCAGTGATTGTTCCTTTAAGCCATGCTGGGCCTTCACTATAGTTATGTGCCCACACTGAATCACCCATTGCCATTTCCCTGGTTTTTTCCTGGATGCCTTGGTACCTGTTAGGGGAATATGTTGGGTTTAATCTATCTAATGGACACCTGAGTTTCCTACCCATCAATAGTTCGGATGGGCTGCGCCCTGTGGCTACACAGGGGATTCTGTGTTGTACCGCTAGAAAGGTATCGATTTTGGCTTGCCAATCACCGGGGGTTATTCTAGATAGCGCTTCCTTGGCACTGCGAACGAATCGTTCTGCAAGTCCGTTCGTCGCCAGGTGGAAAGGCGCCGAGAGGACATGTCGGATGCCCTCTTCTGCTAAGTACCCCTCGAATTGGGTAGCCGTGAATTGCGGGCCATTGTCGGACACTAGGGTGTCTGGCAATCCATGCGTTACAAAAAGGTGCCGCAACGTTGTAATTACCGTATAAGCAAGATTTCTAACCACTTTGAAAATGCGTCTACCACGATTAAAAATCTTTCCCATGGAATGGCCCGGCAAAGTCTATGTGGATCCTGGACCAAGGACCCTGGGGTATCTCCCATTCCCTTATGGGGGCTGTCGGGGGTAGTGGCCTTGACTTTTGGCAGGCCTGGCATTTCCCTACCCTGTCGCTAATGTCTTTATCCATTTGTGGCCACCACACATAATTCCTCGCAAGGCTTTTCATTCTCACAAACCCTGGGTGACCCACAAGTAACAGTTCCAACACGTTTTCTCGCAGTTTCTCCGGGATAACCACTCTATCCCCTCATAACAGACAACCCCCTTGAACCGACAATTCCACGCGTTTTTTGGTAAAGTCTTTGAAACGATCCCCCGGTGTATCGGGCCATCCCCTCTGTACCCAACCGATTACAGTCCTTACAATAATGTCTCTGTACGATGCCCTAGTCACTTCCTTAGAGGTGACCGGCCCAGAGTCTAGAGAGTCAATTAGTAGGATGGGTGTCCCCGGGGTCGGGTCTTCGATTGTCTCTGGTAGCGGGCATCTACTCAAAGCGTCCGTGTGTCCTAGGTCCTTCCCTGGACGGTGGGACAATTTGTACGAGTATGCCGCCAGGAAAATAGTCCAACGGGTCATCCTGGGTGATAGGGCAACCGGAGTTGGACGGTCCCCTGCCAGGAGTCCTAATAGTGGTCTGTGGTCTGTTACTATTTTGAAATGGCGCCCAAATAGGTATTTGTGGAATTTTTTTACTCCTGAAACTATGGCCAGGGCCTCTCTGTCTAACTGGCTATAGTTTCTTTCTGCTGCTGACATCGTGCGGGAAAAATATGCTATGGGGGCTTCCGATCCGTTCGGCAGCCTATGGCTGAGAACAGCCCCTACCCCGTAGGGTGACGCATCGCAGACTAGCACTAGTGGTAATGTTCCGTTATATTGGATTAGCAGGCTATCACTGGACAAAAGGTTCTTAACGCCCTCGAATGCCCTAGCCTCAACCTTGCCCCACGTCCAAACAGCCTTTTTTGCTAATAGCTTGTGCAGCGGCTCTGCTACTGTTGCTTTATTTCGCAAGAAAACCGCATAGAAGTTCACATGCCCTAAAAATGCCTGTAACTCAGCCTTATTTTTGGGAGCCGGAGCCTTTTTGATGGCTCACACTTTGCTCTCCGTGGGGTGGATGCCTTCTCTGTCTATTTGGTAACCCAAGAATTCTACGGATTCGACTCCTATCTGGCATTTGTTGAGCTTGACCTTAAGTCCAGCAGACCTGAAAATGCCCAAGACCTTCCTTAGTTTGACCCCTAACTCATCTAGGTTCTCTGCTGAGACTAGTACGTCGTCAAAATATGGCACGACCCCCGGTATTCCCTGTAGCAGACGTTCCATTAGATTTTGGAACAACCCTGGGGCTACGCTGACTCCAAACTGGAGTCGGGTGCATTTGAATGCGCCTCGATGTGTTACAATCGTCTGCACCTCGGCTGTGTCATTGTCTACGGGTAATTGTTGGTAGGCTTGGGCCAAATCGAGTTTGGCAAAGACCTGCCCTTGTCCCAATGAGTGCAACAGATGTTGCACTACGGGAACGGGGTATGCGCTCTTTTGCAATGCTTTGTTAAGCGTTGCCTTGTATTCAGCGGAAATCCGTCCGGTTTGACTGGGGTCACAATCGGTGTCTCCCATTTGGCATGATCGATGGGAACTAGTATGCCCTGGTTTACTAGTTTGTCTAACTCCCGGTCTATCTTGGGCTTAAGGGCGAAGGGTACCCGTCTAGCCTTTAACCTAATGGGAGCTACCTGGGGGTCTAAATTAAATGAAATAGGGGTCCCCACGTACTTGCCCAGGCAGTCCTGGAAGACGTCCTCGAACTCTTTCAGCAGTTCATCTTTTAGGTTGACTCCGTTTCTGTGGACCCCGGTCACTTCCATCCCCAGGGCTCTGAACCAGTCCAGGCCCAGCAAACTTGGAAGGTTTCCATCTACGATGGTGACCGGTAGAATTTTCTTTAGGTTTCCGTATCTCACTTTGACGGACGTGACTCCTCGAACAGGGATCCGGTTTCCCTGGTAGTCTTGCACTCTCAGCTTTTGGGTTTGCAGTTGGCATTTCGCGACCTCTGGCAGGTTCCTCGCGATGGTGTCCCAGGACATGATCGTGATCGACGATCCGGTGTCCACCTCCATCTTACACGGCACTCCTTCGATGTGCATCTGTGTGAATATCTTCTTTTCTATTCGCGTTGATGTGTGGCCCACTCGTACAGTTTGGTTCAATTTCGCGCCCCTTTTGGATGAGCCAATCCCTGGCCGTTTCGTCGGTCCAGCGCTCTGCTGATTGGCTGGCTTGAATTTTGGCGGGACGGTTGTGGGGCTCAACAGGCTTGTGCGATGTGCCCTTTCTTTTTGCACCACCGGCAAATTGCGTCCTTGAATCTGCAATTTTGTCGTTGGTGTTGGCCTCCGCAGCTCACACACTCGTCCCGGTCGCCTCTCTCCGACCTCCCGGTATAGAAGACCTCTTCTTCTTCCTCACCCCTGGATTCGGCCTCGACGACCTCGCTGTGGACTGGCGCTGTTTTCGTGCCGGTGTTCGGTTTTTGTAGAGTCTCCGCCGCTTTGGCAGACATCTCGTGTGCCCTGGCCTCATCCAGAGCCAGGGCTAGGGTCAGGTTGCTTTTGGACAGCAACCGCCTCTGTAAACGAATGTCCCGGACCCCACAAATGAGTTGTTCCAGTAAAGAGTCATCCAAATCCCGGTACTCACAGTGGTTCACGGCTTTCCTCAACGCGGCCATGTACACGCTTATCGATTTGCCCTCGCGCTGAACTCGCTGTCTCAGCTCGAAACGCTGCACAAACGTCGACGGCACCAGAGCGTAGTGTGCCTTCAGTGTCGTTTGTAGCGTTTGCCATGGTACCGACTGTACCGGCGTTGGTTCCGACAGCGACTCGGCGGTATCGAAAACCTCTGGTCCGCAGTGACTCAGGAAGTAAGCACGCTTCCGATTGTCCGAGACTCCCTGTAGTTCGTTTGCTTCGAGGAAACACTCGAAACGAGCCATGTACGACCCCCATTTCTCCTTGGCAGGGTCAAATGGTGCTGCCGGTATATAGCTGGACATGGCTATGAAACCGCTTCCGATACTGGCTGGGTTTTGCGAATCCGTACTCCTTCAGCTCTTTTCCTGGTCTCGCTGCCTCAGTATCCCACCCTCGTCGCCAATGTTAAGTTTGGGCAATAACGAGGCAGGAGACCACACAAGTGACAACAGCTCTTTAGTTTATTGTGACCCAGCAAAAGACCAACAGCAAAAACCCCTCTTTAAATACTATTTTGGCTGAGGCATCAGCCAATCAGCAACGTGCTAGTTCCCGCCCAAACTTCCCTCTTAAAGTTCAAATACATAACACAAAGCAAACAAAAAGCAAGATATAAGATTGGAAAGGAGGTTTAAGAATATTTAGCAAGCCTTTGTCTAATCTATAATCTTTGAACAAAGTTCTAGAATAATTCCAAACATCTCAGCAAAATGTAGATTTCATTGACCCTTTGATACTGCCGCCTGATTTTAAGATAGATCCAATAGTACTTGTGATAACTTTCACTGTGCATAAAATTGCTGGAGTATTTTATTCATTTCTACATTTCTGGACCATATGACTTAACAGCATTTCTTTTTTTTAATACTACCAGTTATTTTTGTTGTTATCCGAACATCTTAGGGATTGAGTTTGAATAAGTTCTCTATTTTTCTACTGAATAAAAGAGGGACATTAGGAAAATACAGAATAACACAATGGAAGGGACCTTGGAGATCTTTTAGTTCAAACCCCTGCTCAATCAGGAGACCCTATACCATTTCAGACAAATGGTTGTCCAATCTCTTCTTAAAAACTTCCAGTGTTAGAGCATTCAAAACCTCTGAAGGCAAGCACTTCCACTGATCAATCGTTCTTACTGTCAGGAAATTTCTCCTTAGTTCTAGGTTGCTTCTGTCTTTGATCAGTTTCTCCATCCATTGCTTCTTGTCTTACCTTCTGGAAAATAGGTTGGCCTTCTTTGTGGCAGTCCCTCAAATATTGGAACACTGTACATGCCACCCCTAGTTCTTCTTCTCACTGGATTAGACATACCCAATTCCTGCAACCATTTTTCATATATTTTAGCCTCCAGGCCTCTCAATCATCTTGACTGCTCTTTTCTGTACTCTTTCCAAAGTCTCTTTTTTATATTGTGGTGACCAAATTGGATGCAGAATTTGAAGTGTGATCTTACCAAGTCATTATAAAGTGATTCTGATTCTATTCTCGCTCTGTTAATGCAACCTAGAATTGTATTGCTTTTTTGGCAGCTGCAGCACACTGGTGATTCATATTTAAATGACTGTCCACTAGGATTCTAATATTCCTCTCCCTGTTACTGCTATTGAGCCAGGTTGCACCTAATTTGTACTTGTACATTGGTTTTTCTTGCCTAAGTGCAAAACCCTACTTTTCTCTAAGTTGAATTTCATTTTGTTAGATAAGGCGCAGTGTTCATGTTTATCGAGATCCATCTGGATCTTGAGCCTATCTTTTAGGGCAGGAGTGTCAAACTGGTGGTCTGTGGACTGGATGTGTCATGCACAGGCCATGCTCACCCCAGCTCCGCAAATGGGGAAAACATTGCAAAACATCATGTGACAGCAATGTGATGCGGCGAGTTTGACACCCGTGTTTTAGGGAGTTGGCTATTCCTGCCAGTTTAGTGCTATTTGCAAATTTGATGAGTTTCCTTCTATTTGTTCATCTAAATCATTTATAAAGATATTAAAGAGTGCTGGGCCTAAAACAGAACCTTGAGGTACCCCACTGCTTCCTTCCTTCCATGTAGATGTAGTTCCTTTAAGGATTACATGTTAAGTGCAATTTATCAGCCAGTTATGAATCCATCTGGTGGTGATGCTGTCTATTTCACATTTTTCTAATTAAGAAGTAAGTTGTGGTTTACTTTGTCAAATGCCTTACTGAAATCTAGGTATACTATGTCCACAGCATTTTACTAGTCCACTAATTTAGTCACTTTGTCAAAGAATGAAATAAGATTTGTTAGGCATGGTCTGTTTCTGACAAAGCCATGTTGGCTTTTGATTATAACTTTGTTCATGCCATATTTTATATTCATCCCTTATTTTAGGAATTATCCAACATTTTATTTTATGGTCATTCCTTATTTTAGGAATTATCCAAAACTATTCTGTCCGGCAAATTTGTCTCAATCCAACACTGTGATGATCCAGGACAAGGCATGAAGGCCACATAGCCAGCTGAGAGTTCAATTTCCCCCAAAGGCTCCCACATTCTTGGCAAGTCCCAGAGCAAAGTGCGCACATACACACACAGCCTCTGGCTGCACAGAGTCCAGCAAAGTGAAGGAACTGGGAAATGAGTCCACAAAGCAAAGAACAAATAATGAGTCCATGAAGCAAGGACGAAGCAATGAGTGCACGAAGCAAGGAACAAACAATGAGTCCATGAAGCAAGAAAGAAGCAATGAGTCCACAAAGTAAGCAGTCCTGCAAACTCCAAATGTTTGCAAGGGCACACAAACTCTACAAATTCAGTGTTTGTTCCCAACAAACACCCCTCCCCACAGCTTCTCTTTAAATCTCAGTCCCCTTGTGAAGAGGGGCAGGGCACTCTCCTCCTAAGTCATCAGGTCGGCCTGCGCTGTTCCCGCCTTCCCTCCACTCTCCATGCTTGGGGATCAGGAGGAGGCGGTCCTTGCTTATCACCTGAGTTCCATCGCTCCTCATTTCTACTGCTTGCTGTCTCTCGGTCATCCTGCCCGTTCCTCCCTGCTAACAAGCCATCCCAATCCTGAGGGGCCCTGGGCTGCCTCTTCCTGCTCTTCCCCACATTCCTCCGAAGCCAGCAAAGCCATCCCCTCGATCTCTGTCTCTCTGTCAGCTCCAGCTCTGGCTCAGCCTCCTCCACAGATTCAGGCTCCAATAGGGGCATGACAAACACTATGAAACTTCACTTTAAGTATGAAGCTTGAGTGACTTTCACTCATAGCAGTAATTTCAATAATATAAAGAAATCCGGAAGTTGAATCAGCGTCATCTCCCTAATAACCCAGTTATTTGGAATAAAATTGATTTTTTTTTTCATAACTCCTTCTTTAACTTGGTTTTTGCTCATGTCAGAGTAAGAGACCACACTGTAATATGAACTGACTTTAATACGTGGGTATGATTTTTAAGGATAAAAGTTTAAAATTTGCCTTGCTCAATGGCAACAAAAATCTCACCAACATCTGGAAATGTCCATCATTACAAAATCAGTAATATTTATTTACCTTCCTACAATCTAAACTTGTGAAACAGTAAACTTGGTTGAGAAGAACATTAACTATCGCACACAGCCATATTGCAAGGAGCTGAATCAGCTAAGCTTGTGATCAATGTTATTGGAATGGCTGATAGATCTAATCTTTCTAAAATAGAAAACTGCCCCCCACCTTATATGGGGGTCATCCATCACCCAAGTCAATGCTGCTTCTTCAGCCTAAAGTGGACTGGAATATTCTAATGACTTTGGTAATTTTCAAGTATTTCCAGAGTTAGTCAGGTCTCACCCTTAAACAAAATGATTCATTTAAGTAGTTCTTGTTTATTAACCACAACTGGTACTGATAGCTTGTTTGTTAAACCAAACGTTCACTAAATGAAACTACGACCATCCTTATCATTTTACTTCAGCTTTTCTTTGCTTTACTTATTGAGACTGCAAAGTCTTAAATGCAAGAGATGGTCATAAAGTTACATCATCATCATCTGCAAACCACCACAAAACAAGGCAGTCACTAAGTGAGGACCATCTATTTCTCATTCATCACTTTAGGAAAGATTCAGTATAGGCAGAGTCAGACCTCAACTTATAACCATAATTGGACCTGGAAATCTGGTCATAAGTTGTTGAAGTCATAAGTGAAGGCATCCACGTGACTGAACCCATTTTTCCAACATTTTTCATGGTGTTGTTATGCAAAACATGTGGTTGTTAATCATGGTGCAGTTATGTGAACCCATTCTTCTGAATGGGCATTTTTTGCCTTAGACCAGCAAAAACTAGTTCAAACCAGAAAAACCATCCCAAATAACAATCAAAAGACCACTGAATGCTGCAGCCAATCATAAATGCAGGCTGCTTGCTAAGCGCCCAGTGTATAGCCATGTGACCGGGAGGGGGGTTGTGACATTTTACAACAGTCAGAAGTGCTTTATGAGCCATAATGCACCTTCCAAGCCCATCAATATTCTGATGAGTCTTAAGTTAAGAACAGCCTGAACTAGCTTGATGTTAGATTAATATATGAATTGTGAAAAACTCCACTGATATGTCTTGTAATGGAAAAAGTTGTGTTGCTCACTGCAATATCTCACTGCAAGGTTTTTCAATTCCCCAAATGAGCATTCCCATATGCAACAAGGTGACATAATGAAATTAAGATCATATCTCTTTTGTCAGTCAAGACATTTGATAATACAATAGAACCTAAATTTAGGTCAAGAGATTTCATAATTTATTAAAATTATTAAAATCATATTTAAGACATTATCAACATCAACAACAGTTCAGAAAACTAGTTTCTGAAGGGAAGTGTTTACATATAAAGCTATGGTCTTTAAAAAAATTAAAGAGAATGAACAAAACAAATAATGAAAAAGAAATTGATCAGCAAGAGAACTGAACCCAACTAGACAATGCCAACTACTTCATCTTCTACATTAATACAGATTTCATGGGGCCAGGATAAGTCCAAAATTATTTTTGTCTCCATATAAAACAGCTTTTCCTGCTATTGTGACCTCCAAACATGTTGAAATTCGTATCCCATACTTCCACCAATCTACAAATGAAATAATGAGATATATAGTATTAGAGTACCAAGCAATGAACACTCTTAAAATTTATGACAGCATCAAACTGTATTTCTCACAATGGAGTACTTCTCAACCTATAAACAAAGAAGAAATTGCATGTAAAAAAAAGTTGAGCAGAAGACTAAATTTCTAACTGTCCACAGTCTATCAACTTCCCAGCTCCCACTTACTTTTGTCATGCCTCCCTTGGAGTCTGAATCTGTGGGGGAAGATGAGCTGGAACAAGAGCCGACAGAGATTGAGAGGGCGGCTTTGTTGGCCTTGGAGGGAACTGAGGAAGAGCAGAGTCAGTCAGGCAAGGCTTTTCAGGATTAGAAAGGCATGCAGACAGGGAGAAGCAGGAGAAACAGAGCTCAGGCAAAGAGCAAGGACCACCCCCTTCTGATCCTAGAGCACGCAGAGAAGAGAGAAGGTGAGAACAATGCAGACTGAGTTGGCTACAAGGGAGGGAAGTGCCCCGCCCCCCTCTTCACAAGGCACACCTGGGGACTGAGATATAAGGAAGTGCCGGTGGGAGGGGCATTTGTCAGGAACAAGCATTGAATCTGTGGAGTCTTTTATGTACTTGCCAACGCCTGGAGATTACTGTGCTCTGTCTTCTGAGGCTTGCCCAGTTTGCCTGCTTTGCTGAACTTCTTGCTCTAGTTACTGTTTGGATAACCTGGCTTACTGAACTACTCACAGCCAGAGGCTGCTGAAAGTGCGTGTGAGAGCTTTGCTCCAGAACTTGTAGTAAACATGGTGACATTTGGGGGCAAAGTTGGAGCAATAAAGGGGAGTTACACCTGTTCTCTGACTGTTTTTTATTTATTTATTTATTTATTTTGTCATAACAGTGTATATAAGCATTAACATGAAATAACTATTTAACATATAAGCATATATATGAGCATAAATATGTCATAACTGTATTAATTGGATATAATGAAGAGGAACAATAGGACAGGGAAAGGTAGGCACGTTTGTGCTCTTATGCACGCCCACTCTTAGGAATGGGGTGAGGTCAATAGTAGATAGTTTTTGGTTAAAGCTTTGGGGATTTTGAGAAGAGACCACAGAATCAGGTAATGTGTTCCAAGCATTAACAATTCTGTTACAGAAGTCATATTTTCTGCAATCAAGATTGAAGCGGTTAACATTAAGTTTAAATCTATTGTTTGTGCTTGTATTGTTGTGATTGAAGCTGAAGAAGTTTTCAACAGGAAGAACATTGCAATAGATGGTTCTATGAGTTAAACACAGGTCCTGCCGAAGGCAGCAGAGTTCTAAATTTTCTAAACCCAGGATTTCAAGTCTGGTGGCATAAGGTATTTTGTTGTATTAAGAGGAGTGGAGAATTCTTCTTGTAAAATATTTCTGGACACGTTCAATTGTGTTGATATCAGAAATGTGGTATGGGTTCCAAACAGGCGAGCTGTATTCAAGAATTGGTCTAGCAAATGTTTTATATGCTCTGGTTAGTAGTGTAGTGTTTTTGGAAAAGAAGCTATGTAAGATTAGGTTTACAACTCTTAGAGCCTTTTTTGTGATGTAGTTGCAGTGGGCTTTGGCACTTAGATCATTTGATATGAAAACTCCAAGGTCTTTAACGGGGTGGGGGTCATCTGTAAGTTAGTGTCCATCCAGCTTGTACTTAGTGTTTTGGTTCTTTTTTCCAATACGTAAGACTGAGATATAGATAGATAGATAGATAGATAGATAGATAGATAGATAGATAGATAGATAGATAGATAGATAGATATATATATATATATATATATATATATATATATATATATATATATATATATATATATATATATATATATATATATATATATATATGGGTCTTTGGTTATTTGGGTTTTCTCGCGTAAAATTGGAAGACTTAAACGTTGAGACTTCGTCAAAACGTTGCCAAGACACTTCCAATTTTACGCGGGAGGAAACCCAAATAACCAAAGACCTACATACAAACACCCGCGAAAACCTCAGAAAACATATATAAATATATATATATATATATATATATATATATATATATATATATATATATATATATATATATATATATATATATATATATATATATATATATATAAAATATTATATATAATATAATATTATATATATATATATATTTATATATATTTATATATATATATATTATATAATATATATAATACAATATAATATAATATAATATAATATAATATAATATAATATAATATAATATAATATAATATAATATAATATAATATAATATAATATGTAAGACTGTGTTGCTTTCGTGCCACACCCCAGGTCATCATAGCTTTTCTTTTAATCATCCTGCAAAAAACAGAAGCAAATATATCAGAAAGGACCCTAGAAGATAAGAGCTCTAGGTTGAGAAAAATAGCAATAGCACTTAGATTTATATATGCTTCATAGTGGTATGAAGCTGTATGTGGTTCATACAGCAGCGGTTTCCAACCGGTGGTCCGCGGACCACTGGTGGTCTGCGAGAAAATGTTGGTGGTCCGCAGCACATCCGGATGGAGGAGCTGCTCTGGGATAAACAATGGCCAGTCCTGTGACTAGAGCTCTGGAAGATGGGACTGGCCAGGCAGTTCATGGTGGGGCTGCAAATCTCCGCTGTTGAGGGAGGGTCAGGCAATTTGTAACTTTGCAGAACAGCCCTTGCCGGCTGGAATGAGGTAATGGTGCAAGGGGGGGGATGGTGGTACGGGCGGGCCGAAGCAACAGGTGGTGGGAACCCAGGCTGTTTTTTCCCCCTGCTGTAGCTTCCTGTTGGCTGAATCCATCAGTGGCCGTCCCCACCGTCACCTTCACTTCCCAGTCACTCCTCGCCTGGCAAGGGAAGGGGAGGGGGGGAATGGAGATTCACTCCATATTCCAAAGCGGGAGTTGGATCTCACAGCTGTTTCTTCTGGCCCTTGTTGGTGCTCCTGCACCTCTGTCTCTCAGGGAGACGCTTGACTTCCTCTCAGCCCCAAGATACTGGCTGGCTCATGAGAAAGAGTGGGAGAGAGAGAGAAAGATCCAGCAAGAGGCGAAGCTTCGCTCTCATTCTGGAATATAAAGCGAATCTCCATCCCTCCTCCCCTTCCCTTGCCAGGTGAGGAGTGACTGGGAAGGGAGGCCGACAGGAAGCTATAGCAGGGGGAAGAAACAGCCCAGGGTTCCCGTTACCCGTTGCTTTGGCCCGCCTGCACACACACCCCTTGCACCATTACCTCATTCCAGCGGGCCAGGGCTGCACTGCAAAGCTGCAAGTTTCTTCCATCCCTAGTTGGTGCTCCTGCACCTCAGTCTCTCGGAGGGATGATAGACTTCCTCTCAGTCCCAAGACACTGCCTGGCCCATGAGAAAGAGTGGGGGAGAGAGAGAGAAAGAAAGGGGGAAGAAAGAGAAAGAGAGAGAAAGAGTGGGGGAGAGAGAGAAAAAGAGAGGGGAGAGAAAGAGAATGAGACAGAAAGAGTGGGGGGGAGAGAGAAAGAGGGGAGAGAGAGAAAAAGAATGAGAAAGAAAGTGGGGGGGAGAGGGGAGGAGAGAAAAAGAGAATGAGAGAGAGAGAGTGGGGAGAGAGAGAAAGAGAAAGGGGGGAGAGAGGGGAGAATGAGTGGGAGAGAGAGAAAGAGGGAGGGAGAGAATGAGAAAGAGTGGGAGAAGGGGGGAGAAAGAGAGAAGAGGGGCAGTGCCTGAAGGACCCCATCCCATCACTGGGAGTCCATGCACTTCAGCAAGCGGCACACTGCATTCGTATTAGTGGTCCGCGGGATTTAAAATTATGGACTTGGTGGTCCCTGAGGTCCAAAAGGTTGGGGACCCCTGCTTTACAGCACTAAGTGGTTGATAGAGTCACCACGTTGCCCCCAACAATCTGGGTCCTCATTTTATTGACCTCAGAAGGATGGAAGGCTCAGTCAACCTTTAGTCGGTCAGGATCAAACTCCTGGGAGTGGGCAGAGTATGCCTGCAATACTGCATTCTAACCACTGCGGTACTATGGCTCTTGCACTGAGCCAGGAAGGATTAATATTTCTTTTTTCTCCCTCAGGTCTCTGCATCTCTACTTATATAAGCACAGCATCATTCTGAAAGGGGATATGAGGATTGTACTTCACCAGGGAAATGTAATTTCAGGAAATGACACAAATATTCTAACTGTAACTGACCATAACTCCCTTGCAAAATAAAAAACATTGAACATTGCATTACACAGCCAACTTAATTTAGTTTATCTAGGTTTTTTTTCCTAATACTTAGATCAAGCAGGTACTGGTTTTATTGCTTGTCAGCTTTTCCCTTTTAATCATGATCTATAAACCTTAATGCCCTTTAGGCTGAGATCCTAATCCCTGACAAGGACTGTCTCAGCTGCCTCAAATTACGCCCATAGTTTTGCATTTCAAAGAAGCCAGCCCAGAAATAGACAAATAATGAACTCCCCAAAAGGGCCCTTAAGAATTATTCCTGTGATGTGGGATCTTGTCCTAGAATTCAAGATCAGGAAATCCTAAATTTTGTAGACAAAAAAATGTTCATTAGAATCTTTCCAAATGAAATGAACACGAAACAAAAGAATGGCAAAAACTATATTGTAATTATGATGCTGTATAATAATACATTAGGGAAAATAGATTAATTCCATAGGTAAGGAATGTTAGAAGGAATGCGAAGTGATTGTGGTTAACCATGAAACAGATTTTGAGTTCATACAGGATAGCTAAATGAAAAGACCTTGAAGTGGGGCCACAGAGACAAATAATAAGGGTTATTAAGAAAAGAAGCTGAAAGGAAAACCATTAGCATTATACTGCCTTTGTATAAAACTGCAAATGGTGCTGGGGAACTAATTTTGCATAATAACTGAAAGCTCATGTGTTTGTGAAGCTGGGGCAGAATTGAAAAAATGAAATGCTATGTCAGATGATTTGGGTGATTGAACAGAAGTAAACAATAAACAGGAAGTTGAACCATGTGATCTGTCTGTTCAAAAGGCAATTGCTTTTTTAAAACGTATTTATAAAACCATACACTCCAGACAATAATCCACTCTACTTGTGCTGAAGTACCATGTCTAGTTCTGACAGTGACACCACCGTTCAAAACTCTGAAGCAAGTTCAGAGGAAGTTCATCAGGATGGTAAAAGGCCAAAGGAACAGATTGCAACATGACATAGTGAAATCTACTTCACTAGAAGTCTTTAAATTGAGACTGGACAATCATCTACCTGAGATGCTGTAATGACTCCTGTACTGAGCAGAGATTAGATGACCTTTATCAGTCGGTATAATTCAATTATTATTTGTCTCCCAAGTCTTATATTTACACATTTGACCCCACCCAGATCCACTAAATTATATGTGTAACAGTTGAACACAATTTTATTGATTCAATTTTCAATTATGATTTCACATGTGTAATTGCTTTTTCAATTGTGATTACATGTACTCTCTGAAGCAGGGAAGACACTCTAATAAGGTGATGATGAATCTATGACATGCATGTTACAAGTGTCATGCCATGTCATTTTTTACGACATGCCAGACCTCCAGACCCTCTGAAAGTCACCGGGGTGGGCCCTGCACTTGCGCACTTGGGTAGCAGCCTATGGAGCCTCCAAAGAGCATGCAACAAAGAGTGTGCTTTCCTGCTCTTTTCAGAGATTATTAGGCTATGCAAGAGCATTTTCTGAAATTTCCAAGCTTCTTGAGAATCAGAGCTATCTCAGATAGGCATTTAAAAAATATTTACAATTATGTAAATATTTATTTATTTATTAAATAACAATTTAAATAATTTTATTTATTACCCTTTCTTATGAATTATTTCTCTTTGGCAGGAGGTGTGACCCCATGAGTCAAGGAAGGCATTTTCTGAATTTCTTGGTTTTCTTAGGAAGGTTTTTCAGAAGTAGTTTACCATTGCCACCTTCCTAGGGCTAAGGGAAAGTGATTGGCCCAAAAGCCAGCTGGCTGTTTATTTAAGGTAGGAATAGAATTCATAGTGTCCTGGTTTCTAGCCTGGTATCTTAACCACTATACCAAACTGGCTATCATTAACAATTACTGAATTAATAATAATTAATTATTAAATGTGTACTTATGCAGTGGAATTGTTTAGCAAGGAAAAAGTACTTGACTGGAATGTGACCAAAGGCTTTGACATATGTAATAAAGCAGGATGACATTTTATTTTAAATCAAAATTGCTTATTTTCCATATAAATTTATACATAAAGCATACCTATAGACTGATAAAATTGAAAAATTATCAAAACAAAGTGTAACCACATTCCAGAAATCTTCCATTGTTGATAATGCCTAACCAAAGGAGGAAATGTGACTCTTACCACCAAGAGCAAATGTCATTTTGCTATCAAGAGTCAGGCAGTAAAAAATGTAGTTTAAAGAAGCCAGATGAAGTGAGATAAGGCTGGAAAGGTGTAAAGAAGTACTATAGTGGAATTAAGGAAACAATAATCTAAGAGGAATGAAATCCAACAAAGTTTCAGAGATTTGGTGGCATTTTAAATCAAATCAAAGGAGGAACCTTCACTTGATTACAGGCTTCAATTTTAAGCATATATTATAAGGAAGCTGCCAATCTCAGCTCACACGCTATGGAATGAAAGCTTAAAAAAGAATGTTTTGTTAAAAAACAATATTCCACAGTCACTTCCCATAGAAACAGAGAACTAGTAGACACAATTTGCAAAGATTTGTTCAGCCACAACCACAGGATTTGTGCTTTTCATTCTACTTCGGTTCAGTAATGCACAATGTTTAATCTTTGCTTTGGAGCTGTCAAGCAGCAATAGTGCAGTACCAAGTACAGCACAGTCCCATAACTAAAATTAAAATTCCAGCTCAGTGAACACAAACAATAATTATTTAATTAATTAGATTAATACAATGGCACTCAAAATCATGTATTAACCACCCTATAAGGTTGTACTGTGCTATAGAAGTACTCTGAGCTGAGAGATACTGATTGATTAATTGATTGAACTACTGAATTTATTTGCTGCCCATCTTGCAACGTAATGACTCTGGGCAGCTAAATGAAACCCAAAAAAGTCCAGAGCCATAAGGCAGGACAGTAGCTACTTAAGTATTTCAACAGGAAAGGGATACAGGTAGTCCTTGACTTACATCATTTCATTTACTGACTGTTCGCAGTTACAACAACATTGAAAAAAGTGACATATGACCATTTTTCACACTTATGACCATTGTAGCATCCCTAGGGTCACATGATCAAAATTCAGATGCTTGGCAACTGCACGAATTTATGACAGTTGCACTATCCCGTGGTCATGTTTTGTGATCTTCTGACAGGCAAAGTCAATGGGGAAGCCAAATTCACTTAACATCTGTGTTACTAAATAACTGAACTGATTCATTTAACAACAGTAGCAAGAAAGATCGTAAAATGGAGCAAAATTCACTTAACAGCCATCTCGCTTAGCAACAGAAATTTTGGGCTTAATAGTACTGGTAAGTCAAGGACTACCCGTATTAAAAATTGGCTAATCGAAGCTACCATGTTACCAAGAACAGCTTTTTTCGTATCCATTTGTTAGTTTTCTTTTACTTCCTTCTAAATCTAGCTAATCAATTTCTCATGCTCCATATTATCAGTCTCATTGCACAGTTCACCAAGCACAGTATTCATATCCAATGGAAATTAAAAAAAACAACAACCACCCAATAAGCTGGAGACCAGTGCTAGAAAAGTTACATCTTGGATTGATAGATAACACAAATCCACCTGAAGACAATTTATAAATGACATATTATTTGAGACCGTAAATTTCCAAAGTAGGTAGAGTGCAAAAGACCCTAAACTATTTAGACATGCAACTATGATAAATAAATATGTAGAAGAAGCATTTTATACTGTTGGCTACAAAAATTATTTATTTTATTTTTATTTTATTAGATTTTTATACCGCCCTTCTCCCGAAGGACTCAGGGTGGTGTACAGCCAAAAGATAAAAAACCCACTATATATACATTTAAAACAGTAAATTTAAAACAGAGCAAATTATAAAGTGGCCGACATTTAAAATTAAAAAACTAAAAACCCTAAACTAATAAAACCCCAATTAAAATTTAATAAAACTTTAATAAAACTTTTGGCTATTATCACTTGCGCAATATGATAAACTCTCAGCTGAAAACTAGTCAGAGCTTTACAATGTTTACAGACCTATATTCTGTATATAACATCATATCCAACAGCCAGATAAATCAAGAAGCTGAATAGCTGCACCTAATAGCAAAACACACTAGGAGAATTATATATTAGCATAGTTTTCACATAGTCCAAGACTAGGATAATTGTTCGTATCACTCAAAAGGACACATAAAATTTTGAAATTTTTTGAGAAACTTGCTAAGAAAGTTTTTAAAAATGTGTGTGCAGAATAAACCATAAAAAATAACTAATACAAATATTGTTTGAAAACAGCCAAAAGGTCTACCCTCACATTTTTTAACTCAGCAGAAAATTTTGCAAGGATGGGAAACTGTTTACCCAGACAGTGGAAGAGAGACAGATCAAATAAACTTTCCAAGGCAAAAAGACGATACTCTGGCCATATTTCAGCCATTACTGAGAATGCAAAGCAGAATCTCCTTGATAGAGCTTAAGGAAGAGGGGATGCCTAAATTCATGGACAAAGTAAGTTTTTTATTTTATTTATTTATTTATTTTATTTGTCACAACATTATATATAAGCATAAGCATGAAATAACTATACGATATATAAGCATAAGTATGTAATAACTATATGAAATTGTATACAATCAAAGGGAACATTAGGACAGGAACGGTAGACACGTTGGTGCTCTTATGCATGCCCCTTACAGACCTCTTAGGAATGGGGTGAGGTCAATAGTAGATAGTTTTTGGTTAAAGCTTTGGGGATTTTGGGAAGAGACCACAGAGTCAGGTAGTGCATTCCAGGCATTAACAACTCTGTTTCTGAAGTCATATTTTCTGCAATCAAGATTGGAGCAGTTCACATTAAGCTTAAATCTATTGTGTGCTCGTGTATTGTTGTGATTGAAGCTGAAGTAGTCTTCAACAGGAAGGACGTTGTAACAGATGATTCTATGAGTTAAGCTCAGGTCATGTCGAAGGCGGCGGAGTTCTAAATTTTCTAAACCCAGGATTTCAAGTCTGGTGGCATAAGGTATTTTGTTGTAATCAGAGGAGTGGAGAACTCTTCTTGTAAAATATTTCTGGACACGCTCAATTCTATTAATGTCCGAAATGAGGTATGGATTCCAGACAGGCGAGCTGTATTCAAGAATTGGTCTAGCAAATGTTTTATATGCTCTGGTTAGTAGTGTAGTGTTTCTGGAAAAGAAGCTACGCAATATTAAGTTTACAACTCTTAAAGCCTTTTTTGCGATGTAGTTGCAGTGGGCTTTGGCACTTAGATCATTTGATATGAAAACTCCAAGGTTTTAACGGGGTTGGCTACATCTATAAGGCAGTGTCCATCGAGCTTGTATTTAGTGTTCAGATTCTTTTTTCCAATGTGTAAGACAGAGCATTTGTTGGTTGAGATTTGGAATTGCCAAGTTTTTGACCATTCCGACACAAAGTCAAGGTCTTTTTGAAAGGTAGCTGTATTGTTGGTAGTGTTAAATAGTTTAACATCGTCAGCGAAGAGAACACAATTGCTTATAATATGGTCACAGAGATCATTAAATATGAAGAGTGTTGGTACTCAACTTGTGGATTATATATATTTAGAAACTACCCATCTAAATATATATAATCAGGGGGAAATGCCATGTTGTTCAGTAAAAAAAATCAGTCCACTAAGTTGAATACTATATTTATTAAAATCAAACAAGATAATATAAATCAAGGTTCCAGAACCTTTTTGTAGACAAGACACTATAACAAGCAGTGACTCGCTGAGGAGGCGGCAAGAAGCCAGGTGGTTTGAAAGTGGTTGGTGTTATCAGTGTCAAATTACAATTAGCATTGGGGGGGGCGACAAAAAAGAATGGCTGTTTTCTTCTTCATCCATCCTCTGAAAACACAAATTAACCCCAATCTGTCTCCTACAATGGGCAAAGCTCACAGTCCCTTATAGTGGCAAAAAACAAATTTAGACATTAAAAAATCTATCTCAACAAACTCAGAACAAACAGCTATTCTGTCCAATTCTAAATGGAAATATCTTATTATTATACTCAGCGGTTGACATCCTGCTACTGATTTAGCTATGGGGTGGGAACAGGCATTCTTTGTACTGGTACTCAACTTGTGGATTAAACTTCCAGGGGAGGTTAGGCAAGCTCCATTGGAGAACATTTTTAAATTTTAGTTCTGTAGACCTCACCCTGATTTTAGTCAAATGCTGAAATCAATATTTATTATTTAAGCTATTATTTCTGCCGTTTCAATTATTTCTATTATATATTTTGTTATTATAAACCAATTTAGTATCTCTAAAAGTACTAAATTATTCCAAATTCCCATGAAGTTCCTCCATTCGGTGGTGTATATTCCCCCCTTCATCCTGTAATTGTATTATTAACTTTTTTCTTTGTCTTTTTTTTAATTTATAGGCCAGCCATCTCCCTGGTTTATTGGCATGTTCAAAATGCACAGGTTTCATCGCTCTAAGCTTTTGGGCCATTCCTTCCTGGGCAATCAGATTTATTTTATGTTTAATCAAGTCTTTTTCCTCTCTAATTTTCTCATTTGGGGATTCCTGCATCTTAAGTCCCAATTCTTCAAATTTCTCCTGTAGTTCTAATTGTAGTTTCCTTTTTTCTTTGTTTCTCCTCACCCCTTACACTATTGTTAAGCCTCTAATGTAGGCTTTAGTCCTGTCCCAAAGGTTCTGTAGGGTTGTATCTTCCTTTAAGTTTTCCTTTAGAAAAAAATCCAGTTCTTTTTCCATCCCTTTTCCTCTTTTAACACCCTCTGATTCATGGTCCACCTCCCTCCCCTTTTTACTCCTCCTTTCCATTTCAATATCAGCAGGTTATGATCTGCCTATGTGTTTGGTGTTATCTCTACCTCCTCTATACTTTTGCTTAGTTCCAAATCTATCCATACCATGTCTATCCTGGACCATGAATCATGTGGGTTAGAGAAAAAGGTATACTGTCTTTTTTTGTGGATTTAATTCTCTTCAGACATCCTTTAGATTCAACTCTTGCATCATATCAAAAAAGGTAGTCGGTAGTGCTATCCTCCTCTTATTCCCCCCCTCCCCAATGTATAGACTTTTTTTGGATCTACTACTGTGTTGTGACCCAGGCCCAAGTAGGTAGTAGGAAACTCAGTCAGTGTAAAAACAAACTTTATTAGCGCAGCTGGGAATTAATTCATTCTCAGGGCAGTCCAACTAAATTAAAGCAAATTCCTCCCAACACAATTCCTCAGTCCTATCACCAACCTTGGTCCAATTAGGCAAACGGCCAAAGGCCTTTCTTGGCAAAAGTTCAGAAGACACCGATACAACACAAATGCAGCAAGACAAAGCTATCAATGTTGTTTTCCAGCAAAGAGCGCAAATGCCGTTGCTTGTCTTTTAAGCCTTATGGGAGGGGCCAATCATCTCTTGGCCCTATTCTTGAGCTGTCCTCTTTGCTTGAGCCGCTCTTGCCTTCTGGCAGCTCTTCTCATGCATGCATTAGTAACAGGCTCCTCCTGTTCCTCTGCATCACTACTGTCAGCCTCTGGAGACTCTGGAGTCTGAACCTCACTCCCCGATGGCCCTCCGACGCAGAGCCCTCATCCAGGCCTTCCCCAGCCTCCAGGACTGGCCCCTGTTCTTCCTCAGCCTCATTGCTGTCCAACTCCATTGCCAGTTCCACAGGCTGCTGGCAGACCACAATCTCACAATAAGCAAATATTTTCTGGTTCTAATTCTACTATTTTCCTATGTAATTTATAATAAAATTCCCCTGGTTAGTATTCTGTGTATAGATGGCTGCCAATAAAATCCATTTTTGTCTTATTATTATTATTATTTCAATTAATAAAATCCTCCCTTCATCGCCTTTGTAAATTTGTCTCGGTTGTAGCCAATCTTTTATATATACTACTACCCCTCTCTTTTTTTTTTTTTATGCAACAGCTGAGTAAAGATTCCCTAGTTTGGGGCTTCTAAAATGTGTCCTTGCTATCTTTTAATATGGACTTCTTGTAGACAGATAATGTCCATATTTTGCTTTTAGAGTTTGGATAGAACTTGCCTCCTTTTAGCTGGAGAGTTTAAACCATTTATATTAATCAAGATTAATTTGATTTCTTGTTCCATATTATCGTTTGTTAGTAGCCCTCATTCCTTTCCTTGGTCTTATTTCTCATTGAGTCCTTGACCTTGCCCCCTCTCTTTCCTGTTGTTCTCTTTCGATCCTCTCTCATACTTCTGCTTCTGACTCCTTCTCTTCGTCCTGGCTTTTATCTTCTATCTCTTCTCCACTCTTCTGTTCCTCATCTGTCGCTATACACTGATCATAAAATTCTTGGGCTTTATCAAGCGTATCAAGTCTAATTTTCTTGTCTTGCCAGGTTACTAGCAGACCCTCTGGAATAAGCCACCAGAATATAATCTTGTGTTTGACAAGTTCTGAGAAGAAATGATAGTTTCGCCTCTGCTCTCTCACTCTTCTAGGTACTTGCTTAAGAGTCAGCACTTCTTTTCCTTTGTAGGTCAATGATGTATCCTATGTCCTCTGATCGTGTTTTTTGTAAAACGTACATGCACTTCTCGTGGTAGCTTATGTCGCCGCACATTAGTGTGCACTCTGTATAACTCATTGATGCCATTTTACATTTCAGATTTCTTCATTTGCAAATTATCAGCCAGCAATTCCGTCATAATATTCATAAGATCTTCTTTATTTTCTGTTATGTTTTGGAATCTTAGATAGAACACAGATTTACCTAATTCAAGGTATGTTATTGCCTCTTCGAACTCTCGGTTTGCTACCATCAATCTTTTTTTGGTATCTTCCAATTTCTTCTCTGTTTGCTCTGTTCTAACTTCCACCGACTTTATTCTCTGCTTGTCTCTTGTATTTCTCCTATTTTATCATCTAATTTTCTTATATCTTCTTTACTTCTCCCATGTCATTCTTCAATTCCTCATGGTTCTTCCCTATTGACACTTGTTTTCAAGATCACCTCCTGAATCATGTTCAGTGTCGACTGCAGAGTTTGTAAATTCATTGAGGATCCAGCTTTCTCACCTCCAAACATCTCCTATTAGTTTCTGTCCTGCTGGAGAATATGTCATCTGTGTGGTTTTCTTTGCAGTTTTAACAATTGTCACTGTACTTCTCATATCTAGGCTCTTAAGCAACTTCCTCCACAATACCATAAAATGCCTATTCTTTATGTCCTCAAGGAACTGTCTTCTAATAAAAATTCCTTCTACTCTATTCACTTATCATATAACTGCTATTATCAGATAAATCTTACCCTTATATTAATATTCCCCCATAGCTTAGGCGTTAATCTCCAAAACGTTATTTACTAAGTTAACAATTAATCAAATTCTACAATTGATTCTACCGTTCTAATTAGCAATATTTTTATCAATTCCACTCTAAGTTCATTTAACAATACACAAGCAAAATAACATATAATAATTAAGAAATGTAGTCAAAGCAGGGGTGAAATGCTCCCAGTTCGGACCAGATCGCCTGATCCGGTAGCGATGGTGGTGGGTGGAGAACTGGTAGCAAAAATCCCTGCCCCCCACATGCCCAGCTGAGCCGCGCGATCATCAGAGGTTTCTTTTTTTTTACTTTTAAAAGCTTTTTTTTTTGGCCAAAAAATGTTTTTAAAAGTAAAAAAAAAGCCTCTGATGATCACGCGGCTCAGCTGGGCTCATCAGACCCTTTTAAAAGCATTTTTTCTACAAACTCTTCGGCTGAAGAGGTTGTAAAAAAATGCTTTTAAAAGGCTCCTCTGATGATCCCAGCTGAGTTGCCTGATCGTCAGAGGCTTTTCTTTTCTTTTAAAGGAAAAAAAATGCTTTTAAAAGAAAAGAAAAGCCTCTGACATTCAGGCAACTCAGCTGAGATCGTCAGAGCCTTTTAAAAGCATTTTTTTCTCGGCCAAAGAAGTTGTAGAAAAAATGCTTTTAAAAGAAAAAAAAGTTGGCCATGCCCACCCAGTCACATTACCACCACCATCAAGCCATGCCCACAGAACCGGTATTAACTAACTTTATATTTCACCACTGAGTCAAAGTATCAATTATTTAATTATTTAAAACTAAGTTTATATATCAAAATAAGTCCAATAGTTCCTCCTACTCATATATATAGAAGTTTATCTATCTATAAAATATATAATATATAAAATATATAAATATTACATAAGTTAAATGGTAAATAATAGCTATAAATGTACACAATAATAGATAGGTCATATTCTGTATACTGTAGATCTGCAGCCTTAATCTTTATGGTTTGATTTTTTTTGCTTAGTTCTAGATCCTAATTTTTCCTAAAATGTGGAGGAACATGTAGACTGATCCCACTTCAAGCCAGATTGCAATCCAAATAAGTTAACTTGCTTTTCTATCAAGCCTCCTACTGTTTGTCTAAAAAGTCTATTGTACCGTTCCATAACAATATGCTATCACTGTTATGAACATAGTTTGAAGATGCTCGCACAGAATCAAGTTATCAGTATATTTTGCATAGAATTTGTTTAGCCTTTTGGTGGCTCCTCAGAACCTCATTCAATATAATTCAATTCTTGCCACCTGAGATTGTTTGAAATGGATATGCTATAGAAACTGAACTTGAAGTATATTTTCTATCTGTGAGCTATGATCTTACCAGAACTCCTTTACTTTGGGCTTATTCCCCTCCCCCCCATTAGAAATATTAGGCTTCCAGTGTTAGTTGACTCAAGCAGGAAAACCTCTAGACTCTCTCCACACTTAAAAATTTGCACTGGCTTGTCTGAGCCCTTGGTGAGTTGCTGCAAACAGGGTTGGGTGTGTAAGGTTGGGTGGAGAGAAAGAACTTGGCTTGACGGTCATAAAATGATTCAATATAAAGCAACCTCAAGACTATTAAAATGTAGTGGCTATAACTCTAAGCATGCCCCCAAGTAATCTTCAAAAAGCAATACACTTGATAGGATAGGCAAATCTAACTGAGCTACGTTTTTTAAAAAGGAGATAGTGCTATATCTTATTGCGTTACATACATGTTCAGCCCCATAACTGCCATCTGATAAAAGACTTTTCAGGAAGTTTGAAGTTCCCTGCCCAAAGGAGAACATTGCCCGGTTTTTTGTTCATTACCAGCTTTAAAACAGTGAGGAGTGTCCCTTTACTTTTCCTGTTCAAGTCTGTGGATGCTGATCCTGTTTAAACTAAAGTAGTCCAGTCCACCTTTTTGCTGCAGCCCTGTGTCTGGCATCCTGCCAGCTGAAGTGTGTGGAAATGACACCGCCAGGGCGGCAGAGATTTTCCTTAATTTCTCTCTTTCCCGAATGCAGACAGGCTGACATTGGCTGGAAAGTGGAGCAGCTCGTCAGGGACAATCAATGAGAATCGATCGAGCTGCTCAGACTAGGCTCAGGGCTGGGAAAATAACACAGCAATACCAGTGTGCAGTCACACACACATACACGGAATGAGAGGGATTTTAATGCGACCACCACCTACTTCTATCTTTTCCCAACCCCCCTCCCCATCTCCTCTTTGGCCTCTTAGAAATAGCCATCAACCTCCCTTCGTACGCTGTAAAGTTTGAGAAAGTGGGGGCCTCGATGACGCAACGACGGTTTTCCCATTTAATGTTTTTCACGAAGGAAACTCAACAAGAGTTGAAGTACTTCGGACAATTGGCGACTCACTCACACGTGCACAATGCCTAAGAATAAATGCTTTCCTCCTTGCCTCTACTTCCGACAGCTCTGTGACCGTGTGCGCGGGCGTATTGGGCAAACCACTCACGGCATTATGGCTGCGTCTGAACGCGCGGCACCAAAGCGCGCGCGAAGTTGCAGCTGGCCTGGGGGTCGGGAAGGAGTCGGCGGCAGTCCTGGGAGTCAGCCGTGCAGAACTCCGCCCTTCCCAGAACGAGGTCACCGAAAAGGAACGCGACCAGGGGATTCTGGCGCCCTTAATAAAACAGGAGACGGACGCAGCCTAAGGAGGCAGGCGGTTTCTTGAAAGCCCGAGCCCTTGGAATAAGTGCGGGCGGCTTCTAGTTCTTTGGCGACAGCCTCTTAGCCGCTCTGCTCGGCTTCTGTCCTCGTCCCTCCACTCCCCTTCATGTTTACAAGAGAAAGCAAGGCGTTTCTTTTGACCCTCGGCCTGTCTGCAAACGACCCATGCGGGAGTAAGGATGATGGCCCTCCCTGTCCTGTCCTTCCCCATCTCTCTCCAAGGCTCCTAGCTCCGGTGCCCTCTTTCATTTGAGGCTCCAAAGGAGAGGAATCGGGCGGCAAGTCGAGAGAAAGCTGCAGTTCTGTGGGCGCTGGCAAGCCCCGCGGAAGCCGAGTAAAAACGCATCTGCTTATTATGTGTGGCAGCAGTCACGTATGCACGAATTGGAGAATTAACTTGCTTTCGCAGCGGAGACCAGCCGATGCTGCACAGTGACCAAAAGCTGCTGCGCTCCCAATCCTAGGAGCAAGTAGGCCCCATTGGACGCGGGACTTTGCTTTCCAATAAACACCCCGCATGGCCTCTGTAAGACGGGAGGGCGTCACTGGGATTTAACGTAACGTAGCAGATCAAAGAGACAGCTTGAGTCTCCTTCGCCGGTTCCCATGCGCTTCGCGAGCAGCCATCAGGAGCCCAGACCAGGTCGTGATTGCAGCTCAGAGCGAGGGGAAGAGCCGCTTCTGACGCAGTTGGTGCTCACTCGCCAAGGACGCCTTTTCTTGCGTCTTCTGGCCCTTTGATTGGCATGGTTGGGGCTGTTGTCAGGACCGGAAAGCTACGGCTATCTTCGAGGGTCTGGCTGTAAGCGCTGCCGATTGTCCCTCAGTTCAGCGCTTTTGCTTTGCTTCCGAGACTTTGTCTGTTTAAATTTGCTTACTGATTGCAACGAGTAGATAAATTAAAGTGGTCATTGGTTTAATAAAATGCCACAGGCTGGATCCAGAAAAATCTCCGGCGAATCAGTGAGTCAGAGGTATCTGAAGCTGAAATAACACTTCCTTTCCAAATTATTTTTTCCATTCTTTCGTATGGAAGCCAGTTATACACTACTGATTTTATCATACCTTCTAACTGGCAAATAAATGAAATGGCATAAGATTTTTTGGCTTATTTTTAGGCCAGTCAGTCTCTAGCAAAGTTAATTCACTGGTATAAATAGATAGGAAAAAAAACTGTAGTTCTGCTTTCAGGAGCAAGTAACAATTTACCTTTTTGTAATATTAAAAGAACTTACGAACTAAAATTCAGACTAAAACTGCAGTATTGAAGCTTTCCTTCTCCAGGAATGCACCCACTTACAGTATTAAAAAATCAGCAACCCTAACCCTTGCATGGGTCAAACAGAAACCAACTAGCAGAGAAATTAGGTTAGAAAGAGCATTCTATGCCAGACAACAAAAGCTAACAGTGCAGTAAAGAAAATATGTTCCTGTTCCATTATTTAAGGCAGCTTTTCACTATATATTGGACCAATGGGGATTAAGATTAAACTTGTTTCAGCAGCCAATCATGCCAGAGGCCTCCTTAAATAAAACTGCAGCAGAAAGAGTACAGACAGAAATTGGCTTGGCCTTCCTTGGCAGGGGATGTAAATGTTTGGATTGCCACTAAATATGACACAGGTACAAAGGGAAGAAAGTACATCCAGAGAAGCTAGTATAAACTGGCAGGAAACAAAGTGCTACTTCAGGTGTGAATCTCTCTGGAGGACTCCCAAGAATCTTCCTGGAGCAGTCTCAGTTATTATAGTAGACTCATTTTACCCAAACAAAGGGTCTGTTTCTCCCATTGCTTCTGAGATTTCTGGCTGTTAGGTGTTAAATTTTGAACGCAAGTCACTTTCCACTCTTGTACCCAAATAGGATCTCTGTCCTACTACCATACAATGACAAGGACTATATGGGCTGAGAAACATTAGCACTACTGGTAAATTGGTTGGTTGGCTGTTAAGTTGTGACTCTAGATGATACTGGTTGTTATTAATAATGTTTTTTGCCTATTTAAATTATATTTAAACATGACACATTATTATGTTTAAGGGGAAAAAGTACGGAATAGCGCCAGCAATGATTTGGAGAATCTTTCCTGATATGGTTAAAAAGTATCCCACTTCAAAAACAGCAAAAGCGAGATTGAAAATATAAGAGTTTCTGGTAGAAATTAGCTGAAACTAGAGGTACATAGCCAGAGGGCAAATAGCATTAGCATCTGATGCAGTTAATTTGCTGACTAAGACAAAACTATTTGTCTCTCTGGCAATCTCTTGCAAAAGATTAAACAATGGAGTTAAATCTGTAATATTCTTTAATCCAAAAGAAATCTAAACTCGGTTCTATACTTCTTGGGATTTTTCAAAATGTGGAACACAAAGCAATTTATTCCAGTTTCAATTTGCCAAGGAAAAGCAAGTTGAGAGAAATAAAATTTAACAGAGAAAATGGATTGTATAAAGCAAATAAAAAGGAGATTTATGATTTGAGGGATAATGCATGAACTTGGAGACATATATCTTTCATTTTACTCCTTTTCCTCTTGGCTTTGTTTACCTTCTCATACTTGTGTTTATTCTTTCATCCTTCCAGCATTAACTTTTTGCTTTTTTTCTCTTCCCTAATGTGCAGACCACTTGAATTCAAGTGGAAACTGTTTTAAAGTCCACTTCAAATGTTACATTTTTCTGGACTTCTGGAAGTGAAGTTAAATAAAAGCAACTGTGATAACAATCAACAAACAAGACTTCCCCAAATTTGGAAACTGCATAGCTCAGGGGTTTCAAACTTGATTTCATTCAGAGCCACATCAGGGTTGTGTTTGACCTCGGGGGGGGGGGAGATAGCCAAGGTGGGCATGGCCAGCTCAATGTCACGTGTGTCAGGGGCACCTGGGTGGCCTGGGTGAGGCTGGGGGGATCCATTGTCTCCAGTGGAAGAAGGCCAGACCAGGGAAAGGGCCAAACCCTTGTCCTCCAGAGAAGCCTCACCATCCCCTCTCAGGCCATGTGGTGGACCCCTGCACAGCGGTGCAGGCTGTCCAGAGCCCTATGCAGCAGAGGGCAAGTGCCCTGCCCAGCCCTCAAGCTCCCAGGCCCTGGGCCCCCACAGCCCAGCCCCGCTTCCCTGAGGGGGTGCCGGGATGTGCTTACCTCCTTGAGGCGGCTGCTGCTGTGCTCACTCTCCTTGGTCAGGTTGTTCATGGTGTGTGCAAAGTGTATGGGTCAGAAGGAGGCCCACTCCCTCTCCACACAAGGAGACCTGACTTTATAACCAAAGCATCCTTAGTGATAGGCTGGGAGACCACCACGAGAGGTCAGGAGTAGGAGACAAGGTGATGGCAAAAGGGCAGCAGGGCTGCTGATGGCCAAGTACTAAGGCAGGACTTCCCTCAGATTCTTCCTCCCTCTCATAATCTCCTTCCTTTCTTTTTTTTATTTTCTTCTTTTCCTTCCCTCTTATTTATTTATTTATTTATTATTCACACTTTTATACCGCCCTATCTCCCTAGGGACTCAGGGCGGTTTACAGCAATATAAAAAAACATATATATATACAGGGTAAAACATTAATTTAAAAAACTTATTACATAGGCCGAATATTTAAAATAGAGATATAAATAATAAAACCCATTTAAAACCAAATTTAAAATTTAAACATTTAAAAATTTAAAATTCTAGTCCAGTCCTGCGCAGATAAATAGATGTGTCTTAAGCTCGTGGCGGAAGGCTCGAAGGTCAGGAAGTTGACAAAGACCTGGGGGAAGCTCGTTCCAGAGGGTGGGGGCCCCCACAGAAAAAGCCCTTCCCCTGGGTGTCGCCAGTCGGCACTGCCTGGCCGACGGCACCCTGAGGAGTCCCTCTCTGTGAGAGCACACGGGTCGGTGAGAGGCATTCGGTGGCAGCAGACGGTCCCGTAAGTAGCCCGGCCCTATGCCATGGAGCGCTTTGAAGATCATTACCAAAACCTTGAAGCGCACCCGGAATTCATTTCCCTTTCTTTCTTCCTCCTTCCCCTCTTTCCTTCTTTTTTCTTCCTTGCTTTCTTCCCATCTTTCTTTGTCTTTCCTCTTTCCCTTTCTCCTTTCATGTCCCTTCTTTGTTGCTCAAATGCAAAGGGGAAACATTTCTTGATGCCTCCTTGCCTTGTGATCAAATGCCAGTAGTTTGGTGGTTATGCTAGTAGTTTGTTTTGCTAGCATGCTGCCAGCGAAAACACAGCTCTGGAGGGGAGCGCTGGGCCCTCCTGAGCTCTGCTTTCAGCTGCCACGGCCTCTTCCAGCATGCTGCCAGCCGCCAGGAGGTTGTAGATCAGCGCCCAGTCGGCCTGGGCTGGTCCATCACTGTCTCAAGGGTAGCCCCACAGGCCAGATCTAAGCACCTCGCGGGCCTTGAGTTTGACTCCCCTGACATAGCTTGTCCACCTATTGTCCTCCTCTGCTTTTTGTTAGCTTATCTTAATTTTTCTGTAAGGCATATGCTACTTTTCAAAAACTCTTCTCAAGTACTTTTCTTTCACTAAGGCTGTTGTCTATTAGGTGGATAAGTTTTAAGATATAAAAAAGGGAAATGCTCATTTTTAAAAAAAAATGTTTTCTCTATCTTTCAGTCTTGCTTTTTAAGTTTCACTCCCTGTATGGGTATACCAAGACAAACTTCACAGTTTTTAATGGAAATAGTTGGGCTTCTTGCCTCTTGCCAAGATTTCTTAACCCTTGCTTACATGTGGGGTCCAGATGGGTAGCGCTGCTCAAGACAGATCAAGTGCGTAATCTGGGGGTCCTTTTGGGCTTGCAGATCCTGCTTTAAGAGTAGGTGGCACCATGGCTAGGAGGACCTTTGCACACACTCATGTCCTCATTTCCTCTCGTTTGGATTACTGTACCATATTCTACCTGGAGATGCCCTTGAATACCATTCAAAAACTTCAATTTATGCAACTGCAACTGCACAGGTACTTAATCGTGATGGGTATACAGTACATAGAACACCACCACTATGGAAGCTGCACTGCATTCAAGATGCAGATTGCTACCTTTAAAACCCTAAATGACTTGGGATTGGGTTACCTAAGGGACCATCTCTTCTCAATAATTTCTCTTCATCCAGTTCAGTCTAGTAAATTAGGGTTACCGTGGGCCCCATCAGCCTAGGAATGTCAGCTGGCAGCGGTGCCCTTCTCAACAATAGCCTCTGCTCTCTGGAACTTTCTTCCTTCGGAGCTCATACTGGCCTCAACCCTGTTAGCCTTTTGTAAAGATAAGACCTGGCTGTGTGGACAGGCCTGGGGGTTCTGAAAGTGTAAGGGGCTTTGTTACCTAGTTGTAGTCTTACTTTTTATGTAATTATTAACGATAACTCCCAGTTGCCTATATGTATTATTTGTAACTGTTTTGTGTTTTAATGGTTTTAATTGTAATATTTTTCACAACCCTCAGAGTCAATTGGATTGAGATGTGTGGCTATAGAAATTGAATTGAATAAATAAATATGATCAGCTTGTGTGAGAGAAGTAAGAAAAGAGAATTTGCATCCATTGAAATAAGAGAGAAAAAGGATACTACAACATAGCAGAAAAATAATGACATGATGAGAACAGAATCTCCCCTAGTGCTGCATTTTTAGTAATACCCAGTTAAACAAACCCCAAACTCTGGAAAATACATTTCATTGAGACCTTTTAAGTTCGTCCATGAATTATCTCCACTACTCTTAAAACCAGTTTTTTTCATCTACATTTTTGCTTTCTGGCCAGAGCTCATGATGACTCCAGAGATTTTCAGAGTCACCAAGAGTGGGATTTATCTCCTAGGGGCGCTGGAATCTATTTTCCCAGTAGGTGGAAACCTGCTCCCAAATCCTACAAGAACGAGGGGGAATGGCTTCATTCCTTATTCCCAAAGCCACCATCTTGAGACCAGGTAAAGGAGGGAGGCGCATTCTCAAGGGCACAGCTGTTCATGCAGTAACAGAACCAAGAGAACAAGCATAAAACAGTGGGGTGCCCAGCCACAGATGGGCATCTGTAAGAGGATTGCTTTGAAAGGTCTTTTCCTGTGGTTTCAGAGGAAGAGAGAAGGAACAGGCTGAGAAGCAAATCTCTATGCAGAGTGGGAAGTGTGAAACCAAAGGGCTGCTTTCATCATCAAATTTGGCAGGTATGCAAATTCATGAAAGTGCAAGAGCACAACCTTTTCATTTGTCATAGAGATGACGAATACAGTGTGTGAATAGTACTTGAATAAAATGCCTGACATATTAACTAGATCCATGTATTGTATTGTGCTAGATCCTGCTTATTTGAGAACATGTGGTATCCAGAAATCAACTGAAATCAACTGGGCTACTAAATCATGTACTAATTGTAAGCTCACGTACAATACATTGCAGAAGTCAACCCTTGAGGTTACCAGAGTGTGTATTACCATTTAAATGTCATCTTGTTTTAAGAAAGGGCATGATAAAAGACACTCTTGGCCTTTGCCTCGTTCTTGGAAACAGGGAGAGTTTTGGATCCAGAAGCAATTACAAATGTTGTTTCTGCTCTTCTGGAAAGTAAGAATGAGAAAATATGTCACTCTACTTGAATTGTAACTTTCTGCAGCTTCATTTTATTAGACCCGGTGTAGCTCATTAACAGCTGCAGACACACATTCATAGGAGCCACATCATTATCCAAACATGTTATAGACAAATAGATTTAAGTATACCGATAGTATCAAGTTCCAAATCTCCTGAGGTCTCCTGACGGTAGCATGCAGCTATTGGAAAGACAGAATGGGGCCTGTAATGACACCATGTAAAAGGCTTCCATTTGAAGAAACAACTGTCTTTCAATAACACCAGTTCAAACCTACCTGAGAGTTAGGAATGGCATTTTTACCACTTATGCCTTCTATCCTTACATCTTCCAGGCTGTCCAAAAGGATACAATAGTTGGTGCTCTGGAAAGCCACTGAGAGGGCATCCATCAGCCATCTCTGATGCATGCTTTAAATGAACTTATTCCCTAAAGCATAAAATAGAACAAAATGAATCAGTAGTAGTTAAATGTAATTGGAGACAGAGGACTACAAGCATTACTTCCATGTGTTTGCAAGCAAAGATGACAAAAGTTTCTGTCCTACATTTATGCTTGGGATGGACTTTGAAAGCTGTCTTATCAACAGGAAACAAGGTCATTCTACTTTTTTTTTTTTTTTGTATTTACATTACTCTACCTCCTCTTTATACAGAGGAAAAGAAAGAAAACGGAGAAGTTCTTAAAACTGCTGCCACAAAATGACTTGGACTCTGTTGGTTTTTGCTTCTCAGCGTTCCCGATACCTCAAGGGGATGGCATAGTTGCCTTCCTTTACTCGGATGGAAAGTTGTAGGAGTGAATAAAGACACAAACATTGTTTTAAGTACCACAAGTGGCCCTTCTTTCTTAGAAGAGATGACCAGGGAAAGGCTGCAAGAGAATCCTTAGCAATGTGAATGCGGGGAATCTTGCAAACTAAATTTGACTCCTGGTTTCAGTCACATTCCTTCAGGTTTCCCTTAACTATTCCTTGCTGTTTTTTCACTTTCTAACCAGAATCACATTTAAAGAAAAGAAAAAAACCAAGCTATGCAGGCAGTCTTCAGCTTTATCCATTACAGGAGAACCCATAATACTCAGAGGCAAAAATTACCATACAAAAGGAAAGAAATACATCACATTTTTCAGGTTCCAGCGAATCCTGGAAAGGCTGTATCAGTCTTTTCAACTGAAATTGTTCATGGCTACCTGCCCAGAGGCTAGGAAGAGGCCAAAGATGGAGTGCTAGATTGGGTAGGCCATTGTTCTATACCAACAATGAAGGTTTTGGACTTTGAAAAATCACTGAATTCAGAAGGAGCTGGTGGAGAGGGGCAAAAGCTTTCTGATGTTTAGGCAAGCATCTCAAAAGCAGAGTTTTAATTCTCTTTTGTCCTCCAGCTGTTCACACACATAGCAAATAGACAAAGTAAATACTATCTGACAAACTTTTGACAAGCTTGAAACTCTTGAGGTTTACCTGGCAACTAGCTGTAACAGTTACGTATCTGTTTATCAATTGCATGATAATTATGTCCACTGCTTGCAGAGACCTCACATACTACATTCTTCTCTTCTAATCTTATTTATCTTTAGTCAGCACACCTGGATCTCTGTGTACATCTTCTCTTCTTTGTGCTTCCTGACACTTCACCTCACCACCACCCCCCAGTTCTCACATGCGGTAACAGTTTCCCCTTTTCTCCTCCTTTTCCATTCTCTAAACTGACCAGACTCTCCTCCCACTTACACAGCTTGTCAGCATTCTGGGATTGTTTTTTACGTGTTGTTGACCTCTACAACCTCTCTTCACGGAGAACTGCAGCACTCTTCCTGCTTTAAACATGTTCCATCTGCAACCTCCCTACAGAATTCCTAAATCTGATAACCAGGGGGTGTATTTTCGCTTTGAACAGAGAACGGTTGACCTTTGCTGGTGGAACAAAGGCTGCACAGAAAGGGAGGAGGGAGCCGGCTTCATTGAGAAGCGCTGTTGTTTTACAAACCCTGTGTAAAGAGGAAAGGTTGGCTGCAGTTAGCCACAAGCTGCTTTGCTTTGCTTTGCTTTGCTTTCTTCCAAGTTCTTCCTATCACAATCTCCTCTGGATTTTAGAAGGGGAGAGAGGAAGAAAGAAAAAGAGAGAGAAAGAATTCTCTAAATTATTCAGTAACAATAGGATAGCTGTAATAGCCACCTACTCCTCTAGTTTATGTTTAGCAACTCCGGTCTGAAAGAATAAGCAAACACTATTTGTTTCTTCAAGAGTGCTTCAGTTCTGCTCAGAGCTCCCAGTGGCCACAAAAAAGTGCAAATGATTCTTGACATTTGAGATCACTTTCTTGCCCAAACTGATTTGAGCTCCTCTTAGGGCTTAATATCGCTTCATAAGACAAAGTGCCCTGCGTTTCAGTACATGTAAGCTCTCTAGTGACTGGAGAAATGCCTTCAGATCATTCCTTTATTTGGAAAAAAGAGTTCAGGGTTTCAATATCTGCAGTTTGAAAAGTTTAAAGTTTTATACACTGTTAATCTAATCTACACCGTCTTTTCCATCAGGTAACAATATATTGCAGCTGTACATTTGGACTTGACAAAACGTTGAAGTATATCCTCTCCCTCAAAGAGGTGCTCCAAATCTTGATTCCAACTAGCTATTCTGAGAGCATTTCCTGGTCCCTGCCTCCTCCTCCTCCTCCTCCTCCTCCTTTCTTCCTCCTCTATTTTTCTTTTCCACTTCTTGCTCTACATTCCTCAGCAATTGAGAATTCCCAGTACTCAGTGGGCTGTTTCAGGGGGAGGGGGGAGGGCAAAGCAGTGTTTGGTCCCTCAGGATTTTTTTAAAAGATGTTTTTCTACTTCTGTAAACACTGGGGTTTCCCTCAGGCACATTGATATATGTGCCTCTCATTTCTTAAGTTCCTAAGTTTTACCAGCATTTACCGTCTAAGCTTATCCTTAGACAAAATATGAGAAAAAGTAAACGATTTAAAAAGCAGAGTATGTCTCCTTCCTCAACTTAATTCCAATTCTAATAGGGAAAATATCTAGTAGTTCTGAATTACGTTTATGGTTAAAATACATCAAGGGAGAGGTAATCAGAACAATAGGAGAGTCCTTGTATTTTCCTGTTTAAAAAAGGAAAAGTAAGACAGCTCTGCCATAAATTAAAAGGCAGCAATTAAAAGGTGTTTTTTTTTTAATGAACAGACAGGTAAAAGTAGAGGCCCTCTCTTGTATTGTTATGACAGCAAGCCACTTGCTTTAAAAAATTATGTGTCCCTAGTGAAATAGTAATCTCTCATTCATAATTACCTAAGGATGGCAAATTGGTGGTATTTTATTTGTTCCAGCTTTTACTTTAACATTCTGTCTCTCTGTTGATTGGATGATTCCAGGTTTGGCCTTTTTCTCTTACTTTGATACATCAGTTATATCATTTCTAAGCTATATCGTTCTAATTGCAAAACCATCTCTTGAAAGCTGTGTGAGAAATAGGACATTGTGTAAGTTTAAAAATGATTGGAAACCCCTTATTGACTATTTTGTAGGAAACAAAAAAATGAAGTCATGATATATATGGCTTAGAATAGAAATAATGGATTATAGAAAAAATGTAAATGCTTTAACCAGAGAATAAGAGGTTAATATATATTTCTAATGGCTGTAAAAAAAACTAGAAGTCACTTCATTGCATTCTTTTTATTTCTTTGATTTCTTACTTTTGTCTTTGCTCATTTCTGTCTTTTTCATTCTTATGTAAATTCATTCAACATATTAGCTTATTTGATTTTATTCTGTTTACAAAAAAGTTTATTTTAAAAAAAAATTTAGCTGTGTGAAATTAGGAAGGTTGCTGACAATACTATTTAGAGATCTATTATTTATTTCCATTTTGATAGTGACATTCACACCAGTGAGATATCCTGTATTCTTCCACCTTGAAAAACAATCTCACTTCTACCTGGAAAAGTTTTTATTGAAATAAAATGCTTTTAAAATATACATTGCTTGAATCGTATCTTGTATTATACTATTACTATTACTGCTTGGGGGACATCAAGATATATAGTGCTTCCAGATCAAATTTAGCACTACCAATTTTCTGCTATTAACTAAAAGTAAAATTCCTATTGATTATCCACACATTTCAGGGAGTCTTTGTGTATGGGTGTTTGTGTGTTTGTGTGTGCATTTTACTATATTCAGTTCAGAGAGTATTATAGCCAGTGTTCATTCCTTGTCCCCTCTTTTCTGATTCCTCAGAGTCATCACTTTCTTCTTCTGGCATATGGAAACAGATGTTTTTTGGCACAATTTTAGAGTCCTAATGCTTTGAAAAAAGCATATATCTTTTTCAGTGCCAGCAGAAAGAGCAAGTGGACTGCAGACTTTCTTTAAAGGCAATTTGATTAGGTTTTGGTTTTGATCACTGTAAAGCTAGAATACTTCCTGTTCTGATTCCTTTTAAACACCACTTATTTCTTCTGATCATCCACAAGGATATCTCTCTAAATAATTTTTCCATTCACTTTCAAATGTGCTACTTGTTTACCTCATTAGCCTCACTAGCAGACAGGAAGCCACCTCCCTTCATCTACATTTGAAGGAATTTACCTGATTTATTTTTTCCTCAAGTGTTATTTCTTCAAAGGGAGAAAGGAAATAAAGGCAAAGCAGAAATCATCAAGATGTTAGCTTTGCTTCCGTTAGAGTTTCACATTCTAAAAAAAATAAAATGTCAAAATATCTGCACATGTTTTGATGGACATAATTTCTTTTAAGATTGTCAGATAACCATTTCTTTGAATACTCTTAAGCTCCTGCTTGTGTCATCAGTGATATTTTCTGGCCACTTTGTGTTCTGTCAGTGTCTTTTTCATTTGCCTTTACTTTTTCCAAGCATTAGGGCTTTCCCCAACAATTCTTTCCTTCGCATTATGTCTTCAAAATACCATAGTTTTAATTTCATTGTTAGTACTTCCAAAGAATCCTCTTGTTTATTTCATCTAGGAAATAATAATTAGTTCTTGTGCCAAAGATGGACTTCGTCAGCTTCCGGACCTTCGGACCTTCCGCCGCGAGCTTAAAACATACTTATTTAATTGCGCAGGACTGAGCTAGATTTTAATTTACGGGTTTTAAATTGGGTTTTATTCTTATATTTTTAATTATTAGGCTTTTAGAATAAGTTTTTTAATTGTTTTTAGACTGTATTTATCTGTTTTTTAAATGCCTGTAAACCGCCCTGAGTCCTTTGGGAGATAGGGCGGTATATAAATATGAATAATAAAATAAATAAAATAAATATATTTTTTCAGGGACTTCCAGTTGACATCACGGCAGGAATGGCTGGAAAATAGTGGAGCTCCGCTGGGCTCCGTGAAATGCAGCCAGCAACTGTTTTGATGGGAGACCCTACAGCAGTGTAGGAGAACCTTTTTTGCACTGAGTGCCAAAATGGGAGTGTGTATGCGCACATGCGTGCATGGTGAAAATGGAAGAGCAGATGATGTTCTGGTTTCTTGCACGCGTATGCGCACCAGCCACCTGGTCTTCTGTTTTCTGGTGCACATGTGCGCAAAAAGACCAGCTGTCCGGTGTGCATGCACTGGCTCTGCCTGGCCTTTTGGAGGCCCTCACACCTCTCTGCCCACCCGCCTGCTGGCTTCCCTGGTCCCCATCGAGGTGCTAGGACATCCTCACCAATAACCCAGTTCCGCAACCCCATACAGGGAGAGAAAGTTGGGTGGGGAATGCTGCCTCCCTCCACTGGAAAGCCGGAGCCCCTGAATGAAATACATGTATTGAAAAATCATGAGTATGGATTGTATTTTACACAATGAGAGCAACCACCCCACTGCACATAAAGTTAGTTGCATTCGGGCATTGTCCAATAGGGTAGACACCCATTGCAGCACACTGATGGCCAAAGCGAAGGAGCGGGCACATCTCTATCAGATCTGCCACATTCAATGGTTATTCTATGGACTTAATCCAATGGTGTATTACACCCAGGGCCTGACAGCCCATTGAGGGTACAGGTGGAACATTTGCGTGGAGGGTGCTTCCATATATATGGGGAGGTTTTTGAAACTGCTGCACTCATTCTTTCAGTGCATTGGGTCAAGGTGGCGTACAAACCAGATCAAACTCTGAGAATGAGAGTGATGTGCCCAAAAGAAACATTACCCAAAGAGGAAGCATCCTCGGTATTTTACTGTATTAACTGCAATAACTGTGCAAGTAACTATGTATGGGAAACAGCTAAGTGGCTACAGACTAGAGTGCATGAACATGAACTGGCTGTCCAGTGCAAAGAACAGCGCAAAGAACAGCGCTCCCAGATCTGGACACATATGAAGGAGCACAATCACAGGTTCAACTTTCAAGAGGCTGAAGTTATTGCCCATGATACAACCAAAGGGGACACCTATTGAAAGAAGCCTGGTTTTCCAACAATAATTCCATCAATAGACACATCGACCTGCTACCGGCTTACCAAGCATTGAGGCACCAGGAAAGATCCTGCAGGATGAGAGAGACCAATTTCTATTGGGGAATAGAGATCGACAGCAAACCTTCCCCCCTTTGGACATGTAGACTTGTCCTGTGGAGGCATAGCCAGCCCGGACCAAATGCTGAGGAGCCCAGCAGAGCGGCTTTAAGCCACAATAGACATGGATAATGAGGAATGAGCTGGGCCAGTTACAAGATCATGGGCAAAACAACAAACAAATTTGGTTGACGTATCAAGTGTGCCTGTGAGGCAGAGGAGCAGTGGTATGTGGGAAGGAGCCGGAGAGAATGCCGTTAAAGCAATATCTGACAGCTCAGCGTCATTCCCTGGGGATGGGCAGCCCAAGCAGGGCGAGATAGGGGAGGAAGCAACAGGAGCTAAGCCTCCATCGATTAATATGTCTGAAGTATCTAAATGACAGAGCTAATTATAGGTGGGAGGCGGGTGGATGGGCCTATCACGCGTGCAATGACCAAATTGATCAATGATGTATAAAGGCAAATATCTCTTCAATGGTAGTTTTTACACTCTGACGATATTAGCAGAGGCTAACGAAAGCTAAGTAGATAATATATTTTAAGTTCCGGAGATCGCAATGTCTGTTTTTTCTTTATAGCTATACCTGGAACTCCTACTTTTAGGATAGTTCGATATATGTATGTATGTATGTATGTATATGTGTATATATATAATTTTTTGTCTAGCCTTTCTGATGGGGTTAGTATTTGTTACAACTGGGAGAGTCATAATTTTCCTTCCAAGTAGCAGGTGTCTGTTTACTTTATGAATACAATGAATATCCCTATAATTTTTAACCTTAGGAAGTCTGCTTCAGCTTCTTCTGAGCATGGTCAACATCCAATCTTGTTTTTTAACTGACTAAATGGACCTTCTCCTTGGTAGCAGAGAATATAGTTGATCAGATTTTAGGGTTGTCCAACCATAGTTACCCATTTACAAAGCCATCTTTTAGTTGTAGAAATAAGGCATTTCCCATAAGCACTGACTTTGTTGATAGAACTCTTTCAATCCGCCTCCTAAGCAAGAAAATGGTAAGAGAACACCTATCTGACCTTGACGAATATAAATCACCAGGACTTGACAGATTACATCCCAGAGTTCTGAAGGTGTGTGTGCAGTGTGCAGCAGCAGCCAAAAAAACTAATACAATCCTGGGTTGTATAAACAGAAGCATAGAATCAATATCATGTGAAGTATTACTACCGCTTTATAAAACCCTAGTAAGACCACATCTGGAACATTGAAACCTATTTTGGTCACCATACTACAAAAAAGATATTGAGACTTTGGAAAAAATTCAGAGAAGAGTGACTAAGTTGATCAAAGTCCTGGAGACTAAAACATATGAACAGCTGCAGGATTTGGGCTTGACTAGTCTAAAGAAAAGAATTAGGGGTGGCATGATAGCAGTATTCTAATATTTGAGGGGCTGCCACAAAGAAGAGAGGGTCAAGTTATTCTCCAAAACACCGGAGAGAAGGACAAGAAACAATGGTTGGAAACTAATCAAAGAAAGACGCAACCTGGAATTAGTGCAGTTTTGGTTGTGTAGAGGGCATTTATAAAAGTTTCAAACTGGATGGAGCTGGTTCTAAAGGAATTAGACTCCTAATTACATCATACTAAGTTTCTATAATTTTATAATCATACTTTTTAGACTCTGGTTTCTTTTTTGAGCTGCTTCTTCAATCCCCTTATACATCTCTGAGACAGATGCCTTTACATCAGTGGTGGGATTCAAATTTTTTAACAACCGGTTCTATGGGCATGGCTTATTTTGGGGGTGTGGCTTGGTGGTCATGTGACTGGGTGGGCGTGGCTAGCTGCTCATGTGACCGGGTGGCCATGGCTATGGGCATAGAAACTACTCAGAGGGCTAAAAAAAGTCATTTCTGACCGGTACTCGCACTTATGACCATCCTCACATTTATGCCCATTGCAGCACTTTTAACAACTATGTCACTTATTTCACAACTGCTTCTCTTCACCACGGTTACAAGATAGGGCGCAAAATGTAAAATGTGAGGACAGTTGTAGGTATGAGGACTGGTCAAAAGTGTGAGGACAGGTCAAAAATAACTTTTTCAGCCCTCTGAGTAGTCCCTATGGATCGGGTGCAACAGGCATAAATGATGACTGGTCATAAGTGTGAGGACTGGTCAAAAGTGTGACAACCTGTCAGAAATCACTTTTTCCAGCCATCTGGGTAGTCCCTATGCACATAGGGACTACCCAGAGGACTGAAAAAAGTGATTTCTGACAGGTTCTCGCATTTTTGACCAGTCCTCACACTTATGACCGGTCATCATTTATGCCTGTTGCAGCATTTTTAATAACCATGTCACTCGTGTCACAACTGCGGTGCTTCATGTGACCGGGTGGGCATGTCCAGATGGTCATGTGACATAGTTTCTTTGCCCTAATGACTGTTTGCTGCAATGTTCTTAAGTGTGAAAAAACGGTCATAAGTCATTTTTTCAGTGCCATGCTTGTTAAACCAATTACCAGAACAAATCCATTCTCCCTTCCTCTTCCTCTCCATCTCTTTCTCCCCCTTTCTCTCTTTCTCTCCTTAATCTCTTTCTCCCTCCCTCTCTTTCTCTCCTTCATCTTTCTCCCCCTCTTTCTCTCAATCTTTCTCTCCTTAATCTCTCCTTCTCCCTCCCTCTCTTTCTCTCCATCTTTCTCCCCCCTTTCTCTCCTTCATCTTTCTCCCCCCTCTTTCTCTCAATCTTTCTCTCCTTAATCTCTCCTTCTCCCTCCCTCTCTTTCTCTCCATCTTTCTCCCCCCTTTCTTTCCTTCATCTTTCTCCTCCCTCTTTCTCTCAATGTTTCTCTCCTTAATCTCTCTTTCTTCCTCCCTCTCTTTCTCGCCATCTTTCTCCCCCCCTTTCTCTTCTTCATCTTTCTCCCCCTTCTATCCTTCATTGCCCACCTGATCCAAGCTCCTCGCTGGCCGCGCTTTAATAGCTGGCTAGAGAGATGCTTGGATGCAGGCAGGCTTCTGTTGGCAGCCACGTGGCGCTTGGATTGGGTGGGCAGCAAGGTGAATGGATTGGGTGGGCAGCAGCCACAAGCTGCTCCCACCCGATCCATGCACCTCACTGCCCACCCGATCCAAGCGCCACGCGGTCATCGACAGAGCCTGCCTGCATCCGCGTCTCTAGCCAGCGATTAAAGTGCCTCGCTGGCCACGTGGCTAGCGAGGAGCTAGAATCGGCTGACTACCAAGAGGCTTGGATGCAGTCAGGCTTCGGTCAGTGGCCGCGTGGTGCCTGGATCGGGTGGGCAGCAGCTTGTGGCCACTGCCCACTGGATCCATGCACCTCCCTGCCCACCCGACACCAGTAAGTAATGGTGGGGAGGGGAGGGGCAAGGGGCAGGGCGAACCAGCATTTTAACAAACGGTTCAGCCGAACCACCTAGAACCGGCAGAATCCCACCACTGCTTTACATTCTGTGTAAAACACAGACTCATAAATAAAGTATAGCATAATTTCTTCAATTATTAAATGGTTAATATATGCTAATTTTCATAAATTAGTAATATAATTCTTAGATAACTATGCATCCTAAAAGATCTTATGATGTTAAAATGCTGTAAAATTTCTGGAAGAAAAAAAAATACTTCCTATTGTCTTCAAGTTATCACTTAGCTAACTTACATACATTCAAGAGCAGCTATGCTAAATTTGTGTAGAATTCAGGTATCAAATTCTATGGTTTGTCAAACTTAAGTCGCAATTTTCCAATTATTTTGCCCAGATTTGGACAGTAAACCCCAGGCTGCTTAGGAGGCAAACTAAGTCTAAGGTGTGAAAATGATTAAAGTCTTGTCAATTACAGGCAGCAGTTGGGAGCTAGGTAATTAAGGTCACAGAGCTTTTTTATTTGTATTCAGAACCTTTTGGGGAAGAGCTGCACTGCTGAGAAAGCAGCTTAGGAAGAGATATTTTATTTAAGGCAATCTTCTCCACTCTTGGGGGGGAGAAGGGATCAAGCACAGGGCAATAGGTTACCCTACTAACCGATTGGAATAGCAAACATGTGACTAAGAGATGCTGAGAAGATCATGAATATGTGTCTTTAAATTATGCCAAAACTATCTGGTACTGTGCATAAGCTTAATAGGGAATTTCTCAAACTAGAAAGTTTTATTTGAAAGTATCAACTGACAAAAACATGACAAGTAGTAGAACTCTGGATTTATCTAGTAACAACCATGGCATAAGAATGAAAGAGGAATGATAAAAATGATGAATTAATGAATGAAAAATAGATGTTTTTTGTTTGTTAAACTAAGAGAAATAAATGTAACAGGTCTAAATGAAGGAATTGATAATGCATGTATAGAAAGAGCTTACTGACATAGGATAAAGAGGATAAAGAGGAATGAGATGAAAAAAGTGATTGGATCATTCAGAGATCCCAATTAAGTATATATACATATTAATGGGAGAAATATAAAAAGATTGGATTCATTGTTTATGATGGACCAATAAAATTAGTAAAAGGTATAAGGATAATGAGAGGTTTTGAGTGTGGGCCTGACTAACTTTTGGTGGTGTTGTGCTAATGGGAAGTATGGAAAAGGTTGATAAAATGAAATCTGCAGGTTGTAGATGACAAAAAAATGCATATAGGAGGAGGACTGTTTCAGAAATTAGGATAAAAGAAAGATATTATATAATATGTACAAGTAGTCCTTGACTTACAACAGTTCATTTAATGACAGTTCAAAGTTACAATGGCACTGACTTATGACCATTTTTCGCAGTTATGACCTTTGCAGCATTTCCATGAACACATGATCAAAATTCAGCTATTTGACAATTGGTTCATATTTATGATGATTACAGTGTCCCAGATGTAATCATCTTTTGCGATCTTCTGACAAGCAAAGTCAACAGGGAAATCAGATTCACTTAACAACCAGGTTACTAACTTAACAACTGCAGTGATTCATTAACAATTCTGACAAGAAATGTCATAAAATGAGGCAAAACTTGTTTAACAAATATGTTACTTAACAACTGAAACGTTGGGCTGTGTTGTGGTCATAAGTTGAGGACTACCTGTATTCAGAGAAAAAGTATTACAAGGAATATATTCAGAAAGAATAAGGAATATTTAAGATGTAAAGAAGTAAAATTGAAAAATGTTTATGTCAATAAATATTATTTTGGAAGTAAATGAAAATGGCTAAACAAGGAATTATCTGCAGTGAAAGAATGAAGAATAACAATGAGAGAGAGGGGGAGGGAGGGAAAAAGAGAGGGAGAGGGAGAGAGACAGGGTGTGGGGGAGAGATGCAACAATGACTGAGTGGCACTGTCAGACCTGTCCCAATCTGATCCCTTAGGAAAGAAAGACCCTTGACTCCATTTGGTTGAAGTGAAGCTGAGAAAAATTCTTTTACTAAGAGATGTTGACTGCAGCAAAGTCAGGCAAACTCTGGGTTTCCCATACTTGAAAGATACAGAAAGTTTTTTCCTTATCCCAGCCCTCTCCCCCCTCCATGACCAGTCTGTCTTCAGCCAACTGGAACTTGTTTTGAGTGTTTTGAGAATGCTGAGTGTTTTGGGGTAATCAACAAACTTTCTCAGGATGCCTGGCCTTGGATGCTGGTACAAACTGGTTCTGAGCTTCTCTGGTCTTTATCACCTGTCATTCCCCCCTCCTGTTTCCTATCACATACACAAACAGCTTTATTGCCCATCTATACTCCCCTCCCCTGCATAGCCTTTGATGGCAGGATGCTTATGAGGTGCCAAGCTGAAGCTGGCAGACCTGACATTCTGCCCTCCTTGATAGAGACGTTAGTCCATTGGCTCTGTGGGACATACAGTTTGGCCCCCACCCAAGCTTAGACCATCTTGCATTGTACATTCACTCTTGTGCATTTGGAACCATTTGTCTTCCTCTAAAACTGCTTTTAGGGGCACCCTTTAAATCAGTGGTCCCCAACCCCTGGGCTGTGGGGAAATACCAGGCTGTAGTCTGTTTGGAACCGGGTCACGGAAGCGGTGGGCAAGCTCATGCACATGTGCACCTCTACTTGCGCAGTGGGTGAGTGCATGCTTAGCTCCATTTGCCCGAGTGGCGGGTGCATGTGCTTGCCATTCAGGCAAATGGAGCTGTGTGTGCATGCTTATCCATTGCTCATACTGAACAATCCCTTCTCCCCACCTCCCACTGGTCCACAAAGCTGAAAAGGTTGGGGACCACTGCTTTAGATAATTGGATATTTGGTTTTTGCTTTGGCTTGTGCCCGCGTGGTGACTGGGGCTGCCAGTTGCCTGGAGAGGATAACCGGCCTAATCACCTCTGGCTTTGAACTTTGAACTATTGTACTGTGGTTTTTCCAGTCTCTCTTGGAAAATAGTTCACTAAATACATAGAGCTGTTTTCCAATCTTCATCTTGTTTACGTCTTTCAGCAGTCTCTTTTTCTCTCTCTCAGTTATTTTTCTTGATCCCCACCCAGGTAGTCTGTTTTTTTCCCCCCACATCTCTTAACTCTCTGTCTTTTCCCTTGGTCTCAAGACAAAGGTTTTTGCCAACAAGAAGGGGACAAACCTGGGTAAGTTTCTTCCCCATCAACAGCCATAGGCTTAGATTTTGCAGTCAGTATGAACTCTCTTACCCGTCTGCTCAGGCATCTGATCTATGGGTACTAGTTGTCTGAATGAATGGGGGGGAAGGAAATGCCTTCTATGCCTTGCCTGAATGAATGGTGGTTTGTCCATTCACTGCAGATGTCCTTATTGACACTTCCTAAACATCCAAACAGCTTTGAGCATGTATGCAGCTGTTTTATACAGTTGGTGATATGTCCTGGAAGAAACAAAATACACTTTTTAAATTCAAGCTTTTCAGCATACTCTAGTTGAGATTTTGTGCTTCCAGAATTCTGAATTCCATCACAAACAGCAATAACATATTTTGAAAAATTCCCCTTATTTAAAAATATAACATTCCTTAGGGTAAACTTCAATACTACATTTTTAAAATTATATTGTTGTATGGATAAATTGAGAAGCCTGAGCAAAGTATCCAAAATACTGTACTATTACTCTTTTTGGAGAGCTAGGCTAGTGACCCTCAGAAGATGTTCCTTTGTTCATCTATTACTCTCAGTATGCATGTACCCACTGTTGAGATATTTTGCTAATTCCTCAATGCATGTGGAGAATTGTAGCCAGTCAGAATATAACCACATGGCAGTTAAGAAATTTGAGGTCATCCCCAAACTTTTCTACAGCAATAAAAGAATTAAATACCAGATCAATTTCTGCTGTAGAAAAATTAGTCAGTAATGTAAATATGTTGAAAGGTGGCCAGAGGACCATTGGGCTTAACTGGTTCTTCCTGTGCCTTCAACACATCACAGTGTGCCAGCTGTGGCTAATGTAGCTGTTCAAAAAAAAATATAGATAAAAAACCACCACCCCTCAGATGGTCATTAGATGACAGCAGAAAGGGTTTTCTGTATCTCTTTGCTACCATGTCTAGTGGATGTTCAGATTCATGCAGCCCAGATTGATAGACCAAGCACAAAACACCAGCAGGAGTTTTAGCAAAAGAGTGATGTGGAAAGAAAAAGGGAATACATGATGAATGAACTGCTGCTGCTGTTGTCACCTCTTTCACCTGCTTCTCCACAGTCAGCTGTCTCCTCAGCACAGTGAAGTGCACTGGAAGTGGAACCCTTGAGGACTCTAGAGGCATCCCCACTGATTGCTGCTGCCTGCTGTCTTTGCTCTCTCCTTCCTGCTTCTGAAGAAATGAAAGGAGGGAGAATAGACATTCTATATCTGCAAAAGTCTGGATGACCACCAGGTGATAATCTCATATGTATCTATTATTTGACGTCCTGAGTCATCCAGAGCTACATTTAGGGCACGGAGACTGAAATATTATAAAACCAATAGCCTGGAGGATTCCAGTAGGAGACCCAAGAGCTTATGCAAGACTACTCCTGGGCATCAGAATGGTCAGTACAGTAGCAGCAACCTTGACTTATCCCTCCAACCTATAGGCTTTCATGCCTGATTTCTTGAGAAGCAACACAATTGGTCATCTCTAGGGGTTCTGAAAGATCATCATCATACCACCCAAGAGGGCAAATCTCAGCCAAGGCTAATATCCCCACCCTTACGCAACTGGAAAACTCTATTGTCATCTTATGGTTGTGTAAAAATTTGCCAGCCAGATGTGGTATGCCTAAAAGAGAAGGCCTAATAGTGTGGGGGAAGCTCTTAGGAAGGTGTGAGTGATAAAGTTCAAGCAGGAAAGAGAAGGGAGATACTTCAGGTGACTGAGATGATGAAGTGAGACCTTGAATAGGCTCAGATCCACTGCTACTGTAAATCCCTTAGTATACTGTAGTTTTACAGTATAGTCACAAATGTGAGATGGAGAGCTACAGTATATAAATTGAATGAATGAATGAACAAATGAATAAATAAATAAGTTTTGTGAACTTCCTCTTCCCTTTTTTCTGGCCTTTTTGGTTGGAAGAAGGAGCTTGATGATTGACTTCTCTCTCCAATGGATGGGGTTACTTTGGAATTCAAGAATTTACACTTCTAGAACTGTGGTAAACATTGTGGTGGATGCCATAAGAATGAATGTGAAAGAACAATTCCTTGTGGAACAGGAAAAGAATTGATCATTTAGAAGGTTCTCAATTGCTTTTACACCCAGATCAGAAGATCAAGAGCCAGGATGCTCAGTTGGGGCTGCTGCATTAAACATCTTATAAATGTGCTAAGAGTAGCTTATGCAACATATCTCCCTTTCTCCTTTGTTGGCGGCAGACTCTTACAAACCACAGGAGCTTGATGAGGTCAACTAACAGGTAGAGAAATGTGCAGTGTTTGGAAGAAATATGTCTTGGGGAAAGTGTCCTGAGAAAATTTGTGCAGCTAGAATACATCTAGCACGTGCATACATACATCTGTCTGTGGGGCTTCTCAGATCTCCTGTATAAGCTGAATTTTTCTCACCTGTGTTACCGGATTCTACCCACAGTGTTTATAATATTGAAATTTTGTAGTTTAAAAAAAACAACTAGAATTTGGAATTCCTGAAGTACAAAATATCAATATAATAAGTGCTATGTACTGTATTACGTTTCCCACAAACCGAACCTCTTTCATCTAAGAAACTTGTGAAGGTTCCTCCCTAGCAGATTATAAGGATGCATAAGGAGTGAAAGAGAGAGAGGGAATCCCTATTATCCCATTGTGCTAGTTTCCTTCCTTCCTGTACCTGGGCAGAATGGGGTGGTGGATTTATTTTTTTCACATTAGCATTCTAAAGGTAGAAAACGGCAGTTATTTTAAAATGCTGAATTCTAGAACTCTAATATTAGGATAAAGTATTAAACTATGTGAGGGCAATCGAGCAGAGCAACTACATCCACATTTGGAGGAATCAATAGAAGAGGAAAAGGAGGATCAGAAAAATATAAGAAAGCCTGATGTACTGTAGCTGTAATTTCTCCCACTGGTTTCCATTGGATAGTGGAGGAACAGGTTGTGGGACAGGTAGTCCTTGCTTAGTGACTGGGCCGCGGTGTGGCTCAGGCTGTAAGAAGCCTGTTATTAAAACACAGCTGCCTGCAATTACTGCAGGTTCAAGCCCGGCTCAGGTTGACTCAGCCTTCCATCCTTTATAAGGTAGGTAAAATAAGGACCCAGATTGTTGGGGGGGCAATAAGTTGACTTTGTAAATATACAAATAGAATGAGACTATTGCCTTACACATTGTAAGCCGCCCTGAGTCTTCGGAGAAGGGCGGGATATAAATGTAAATTAAAACAAAAAATTCCTTCACTAAGCAACACAGTCACTAAGCAAAACGTGATGGCAACAGACAGCATCGCTTCTCATTTGGCCATTAAACAAGTCATGGCAAATCATTAAAGAAGACATCAAGGGTCTGCGATTTGTGGATTTATTGCCAGCTTTTTCATCAACCTTGCTTGTTGGAAGTTGGTTGTGAACACAAATAACTATCAAATAATTGACACACTGCGACTGGATATAAGTACAAAGACTCGTCATAATTTTACTTTTTCAATGCCATCGTAACTTCAAACATTGCTAAACAGGACAGTAATTAAGCAAGGTTAATCTGACAAGCAACAAAAAGGAGAGAAAAATAACATGAAAGGGGAAAAAAACCTTGCCAACACCATGTTTCCTTTCATCATTTACTACTCTTTGTTTCCTTGTCTTGGATTTGTTATGAAAGCTATTAGAAGATTGGAAGGTGGAGTGTGTGTACATTTTGGGGAATGTACATATTATAGATGTGATAATAAAAAATCATATTAAAAATTCAATCCTCGTATAGATGCTGAAATTCTACTCTAGAACATAGAATCATAGGACCAGAAAGGACCTCAGAAGTCTTCTAGTCCAACCCCCGGCTCAAGGCAGGAGACCGGGAAATGGTTCTTCAGTCTATTTTTGAAAACCTCCAGTGATGGAGAACCCACAAATCCAAAGGCAAGCTATTCCATTGATTAATTGTTCTCTCTGTCAAAAAAATTCTCTTTCTGTGTTATTTACTTCTGACCTAAAATGGTTAGTTGCAACCTGTACAGATGACACCGTTGACTGGCTCTTGTTGAAGGATGAGCTGTTCATCTATGTTTCACTGCTATCAGTCTAGCTCAAAATATCAAACATCTCCTGGTGTTATTTTAGCACTGCGATAGATGTCTATCCTCACCCACTGCCGCCATCACCTTCTGCAAAACAACATTCACTCTCTGGTTTTGATCAGTAGCTTTTCACCAAGAAAGGGTGGAACACAATTAACAGTTCGCCCCTCTTTTCCTTCCTTGTCAGTATTTATCTCCATCCTTTCTACTTCACTGGGCATGTCCCATATCGGCAAGTCTGGAGATTTAATTGGTTTTGCAAACTAGTGTCAAGTATTTGTGGAGACTCAAGGGACGGAGAATGGACCATTGTTCCAGAACTCTTGATGGCCTGGTGGGATTTATGGATTGTTTTCTGTTTCCCCCTTTTAAAATTCAATGGAAGGAGCAGTGTAAAGATGGATATGAAAAAGAACAGTTCCTTAGAAAATCTTTATGTAGCACTCAGAAGAACGGTGAAGGTTGTGCTTTTTTCTCTTGGTTTTGCATGCAATATTGTGATTCATAATAAAGTATTCAAATAAAAGAATATGCAGTGAACCCAGAAGCTAGGGATGAGTTGTTTTGTTTATTTGATAGGATTGAAAATTCCTTTGCCGAGAACAGCTGTAAGAGGCCACTGAGGTTCACTGCTCCTCCTCTCTTTCATTTGGCAAACTGATGACTGGGCAGGACAACAGCAGTCACCTTATCTCAGCACATCCTGAATTTAGTCAAGTGCTAAGTGTGGCTGAGAGAGGAAGGAACAGATTTAGAAGCCAAGCTTTAACTGGCAGAGAAGCATAGTGATAAGGGTCCAATCCAGGCCGCAGCAGCTCACACAAATCATTCTCCTCAACAGGATGAAGACATGAGAAGGGGGGTGGGGAGAGAAGGCTAGCCAGAAAGAGGCACAACTGGCTGAAGGATCATATTCCATTTCTTCCACAGAAGCATCAGATTATTGGACTACAGTTCTCACATTCACAATCAGATTTCAAGTTAATTTTGCAGCAAAAAAAAGGGTACAAGTAGTCTGTGACTTACAACCATTGGTTTAGTGATTGAAGTTACAATGGCAAAAGTGCCATTACAAAAAAGTGAATTGTGGTCATTTTTCACACTCACGACCATTACAGCATCCCCATGGTCACGTTATTAAAATGTTGACACTTGGCAACTGGCTCATATTTATGATGGTCGCAGTGTCCCAGAGTTATGTGATGACTTTTTGTGGCTTTCAGACAAGCAAAGTCAATGGGGAAGCCAGAATCACTATACAACCATGTTATTAACTTAAAAATTAAAATGATTCACCTAACAACTGTCTAACAACTGCATTATATATAGTAGTTTCTGTCACTCTTGAACTTGCAGTTACCCACCGTCATGAGTTCTATTGTTTTGAATGAAGGAGAGAGAATAACTCTATGGTAGGTAGTTCAACCCTTCTTTTCCTTAGCTGTCCTGGCTAGGAAGCGCTCAAAAGATTGTGGCTCTTCTGATCAGAGAGAGTCTTAAGGCTTGGCTGGAGCAGCTGCCTGCACTGTCAGAATCTAGAGCTAAACCTCGCAAGCCCAGCCTGAATTCTGGCTGCTGCCACTTCCAGGAGAGCTGAGCACCCCTGTGTTTTGACATGTTAATTTGGGTTTTTTTTTAAAAAATAATCTAAATGAGTCACTGACAGTCATTTTTAGAAGAAGCAATGCAACCAAGGCATCATTTCAATATTGTAAACACAAACTCCTTTTGTTGTGTTCTGGCTTTTGGTCCAACAGTATTTTATAGCACTAACTCACACCTGTGAATAGATTGTGAAAGTCACCTTCAGCTCTCACTTCTGATAGGTTCCTCTATGTGTCGTGATAGAAATAATACATACATTAATAAATTAGAAATCTATTTTAATGAAAAAAACCAAGATGAAATATATCCAAAATACATGTTAAGTATATGATGAATGCAAACACAATTCATTCATAAAGCAGAATACTGTGCCCAGTGACTTAGAAATGAAGAGCTTCAAAATATTATTCATAACTGTACAGTAAGAACTAAAATGCTAATTAAACAAAGAAAATGCATAAAATTATAAAAGAAGGAAAAAAGCTGAAACAAAACATACAAACCTACAAAATGTGTATTTACAGACACCCTTATATCAATAAACAGAGGCCCTGATTCATGACAGAAAGAGAAGAGGAGGAAAACAGGACTAATATTTCAAGCCAGAGCGCTCATGTTCTTCAGAGGGCAGCTGAAAGAAACAGTTCTCCCAAGGGAGCAAAGGCAGCATCCTTGCCAACTGATGAAATCTCTGTGGCACAAGCTTCCCTAACTTCCTTGTGGCTCTTTCACTGGCAAAAAGAAGCATCAAAAGATGCTGCACTCTCCCCCACCACACCAGGAAACAAATTTATTTCATCTCATTAACTTCTTGGCCCCCCCTATGCACCCCATGAGCCTCGCTTTGCCCCTTTCCCGCCTTTTAAAATTTTCTTGTTTTGGCCAGAACATATCCCCACCCGAAAAGCCTCTCCCCAGTTCCATTCCATTCCATTCCTTCCTGCTTTGCTGTGCTGTGCTAGAAGCTGCAGTTGATATACGAGGTTCTCCCGAGATTCTCCCTGCAGAAAACCACAGTATAATTAGTGAACATAAAATACCAGACTCCCCCTTGAGACTCTGTCCCCAAGGGGATATTTCTAGCCTCCAGAAGGCTATAGTTTCTTGCAGGAGACACTCAGTCCCCTGCATGATTGGAACATAGTTAATATTTTAAGAGTGGGAGGAAATCACACGTTGCTGCTTCTTCTATTCCGGCAGGGCTTATTTTGAATTTGCGGGGTGGACTGTGCTCTCTGCATAGTCCTCGGTTGTTGTTCCCTCCTTCTCTGAATTCTAGCACAGTCTTGCAGCAGGGTCACATTCCAAGAGAAAGACCCAGAGAAAGCGCAGATGTTACAGCCTGAAATGTTTCAGCAGGCAGGCTTGGATGGGAGAGGGGCAGGGAAACCAGGAGATCAGCGGGGATGCGGTGGCGGGTGGGGGGGGGAGCTCCATAGCAACTGGCCAAGTCTTCCCACATGCCAAGTGCCTTCTCTCAGGACTGTCAGGCACTAGTGGAATCTACCAGCAGCAAAGTGATAAGTCACGTCAGGGATGCTGCAATATGCTGGGCACCTTTCCAGATCTATCTTCACCTCCTGGGGTGAGAGAAGCTGTTAGTCAAGCACAAAGTGTGTATTGCTCACCACCCACTGATTCTTCAAGCTTTCAAATCAGGAGGCACTGCAAAAGGATGGGTAACAAACGCTTCCCCTTTTTTAGGTCCATTGGCATCATCTACCCCATAGCCTTGAGAGGAGCCAGTGGTCATTAAACATTTCCCAAGAGTGGCTGTCCAGTCAAACCAGGAAAATACCAACAGGGTGATGCAGGCAGCCTCAGTAGCTGCAGTGGAGGTAGAAGGCGAGCATGAGAAACAGTCTGCTGCAACTTGTGCTTCCGTTTACAGGCATCTGGGATGGAAGAACAAGAGAGAGGGGTGCACCACAACAGAATGAGCGTGTACTTTCATAGTCCCTATTCATTCCATGGATGCTTGTGAGCATATGTGCATCCTCAAGAGTTTACATACAAGGTAGGGCACATGGAGGGTACCTGACTGTTAACACAAAGAAAAAAAATTTGCAGTAAAAATTTTTCTTATCTCAGTATACTGAAAATGTACTAGTACAAGTAGTCCTTGTTTAGCCACTTCAATTGGAATTGGGGATGTGGTCATTAAGTGAAGTGTTCATTAAGTGAAACTGCAATTTTACAATCTAATTTCAGTTTTTCTTTGCTTTACAGATTTGCATAGGTCATCACCATCGTAACTGAGAATGGTCACTAAACAAGGAGTTGCTAAATGAGGACTACAGGTAGCCCTTCAATTACAATCACTGGTTCAGGGATGCTGCAATATGCTGGGCACCTTTCCAGATTTAGTTACAACTGCACTAAAAGGGTGGTACTTATGACTGATCCTGCTGTCACTTCATCCTTGCAGTCACATGATCTCAATTTGGGCACTTGGCAACTAGCGTGCCCCCTCAATGGTTGCAGCATCCCATGCACGTGCGGCCGCCATTTGCAACTTTCTCTGCCAGCTTCCCACAAACAAAGATAATGGGGTAGCTGGCAGGGAGAGTAACTATTTGCTTCTGTAAGTTGCTCCCACCACTCCCCCACCCAAATCCTGCTATGGATCTCAGGGATCCATATTCTGTAGCACTACCCCATCTGACTGCTCTCTGTAGTGTGCCTGCAGACAGCCCCCTCTATAGCACTGCCCCACCTGCCCCCAGCCCCCAGCAGCTGCCTGCCTGCATTCCATTGCACTCACCCATAACCCCTGTCAACCTGTCCGTAGCCCTTGCTGACACACCTATGGCCCCCACTTATTCACCCGGGACTCCCAACTTTTCCTTCTTAATGACTTGCACAATTCTGGCACTGCCAAGATTACCATCACTAAGAAGTGCAGCCATGTGGTGTCATGCTTTATGACTGCATCACTTAATGACAGAAATTCTAGTCCCAGCTGCCATTATAACCCAAGAACTACCTATCTGTATTATAGGGATGTACAGATTTTGCTTGCTTGAGAAGCACGTTTGACCCTTAAATAAAATCATGGAGGGGCCACTTTTCCTAAGAAAAACAATATGTTCTTGCCAACCACAGCAGTAAAGCCAGGGCAAAAACAATAGTTGATTTTATCTAAATGTAATTAAATTTATGCTCTTTAAATGCATTGATTATGACTTGTGCACTCTAGTAGTTAATGGTTGTGTACATGTGTTAAAAGCAACTGCATGTGATGAGTGTAAATATAAACAAGGTGAGCATATTTCATAGTCTTTCCCTTTGTGGTTCCCTGCACCTAGCCAGAACACGCAGCCTGGAAATACTGTATTGCAATTTATTAATGTATCTGAAAGGCCACAAAATTGGGCTTCACAACTGCCTATGCAGTAGCTTTGCTCATTGATGATCCTTGATTTAAGGCTTTATACTTCATCAGAAGTGAATCCAGAATGGAATCTTTAAGAAATAAATTTTGAGATCCAACTAGCTAGTTACTAAACTGGCAACGTCATGTCAATAGCAGTTTCATGTACAGATTCGTAGAGAACCCTAGGCTAATCTTCGAGTTTACCACAACATGGATGATTATAGCCAGGCAATTTGTCTAATACAGTGCTAGTGTGCCAGGCATTACATTTAATAATGGCAATGTAATGTTGTATTTAATAGGATGCTAACACTGTGAACTTCATGAGAGCAGCAGACTTAGCCAACACTTTTTAGAAAGAAGGAGGGTAATTGGGAACTTGCAAACAGAATGAGCAAGTAGGAGTATAAATAGGAACAGAGGAATTATGTGAGGGAAGAGAGGAGGAACATACTGATATCCTTCCACCAGAAGTTAAATACGGAGATGAGTTCACCAATTGTGAGCAAGCAGAGCTCCAAACTTGGTAAAAGCATAACACTGGGACTAGATTTTAGAGCAAATAATTCCTGAAGTAGAAAAAAGGCTTGTCAAAACTCAGTATAAAGGGAGCAAGCCAGCAAGAGATGCTTTCTGATTTATTACATTCAACTTGACAGGCATTCAACTATTTGCTCATTGACCATGAGTTGGGGATTTGGTGCAGCGTTATTCTGGCTGCCAGGGAACAAGCTCATTCCCTTGAAACAAAGATAGTTGAGGTGGAGATGCTTAAGGAGGAAAAGTGGTATGTACTTGAGATCAGTGGTGAAATAGATTAAGACAAAGGAGCATGCGCAAGATGGCGGTATAGTGGAACCGAGCGGAGGCTGGTGGGTTTTTTTCTGGCTATGTTGGGCTAAGGAGGGGGCTTTTTGCCACCATGGCCCCTGTACCTGGCAGTAGATCATGTCGTCGTCCCGATGAGGGTTTTTTTACCCTCGTGAACGGTCGGGTCGACGGAAACGGAGGTTTAGAGCATGGAGCGGACAGATGGAAGACGGCAGTTCCTGGGCATGGCTTCTAGGCACAGCGGGCTTGAGCAGGGCGGTTGGCTATCCGCCCACGGCTTCCCCGGCATTTTTTCGTCGTCCCCCGGCGTTTCTCGGCTCGCGGCTGGCGGTTTCATGATGGGACGGTCAGAAGCAGCGAGGACGAACGGTGGTGACGACGATGAGGTGGTCTGGGATAACGGAGGTGGCAGAAAGGCCGATGATGGGCTGAGGCGGTGAGCTGAGGCACGTCGTGATGGCGAAGATCGGCGGATCGGGCCCTGAGAGTGGCTGTGGCTCTGCTGACATGTTGGGGGAGACAGCCGCCGATGTTTTCTTCTATCGTCGCAGTCCGTCTCGGCGTGTTACATCGGCATGTTGTGTCGTGTCGGTGTTGGCCGGGGCGGCTGGGGCGGCTGGAGAGACGGCGGTTTATACCCTGGGGAGCCAGCAGTGCCCACAGTCTTGTTTGGACGCACTTGGGCCTTGGCCCTTAAACATCTTAACCAACTCGGGAGACTTTTGGAGCCCTTCTGGGTACCCGACGGGGCCCTTTGGGGCCCTGGGGCCCCTGTTGTTGGGGGGTTGTTGTGCAGGGGTGACGGTGGTTGCCTTTAACATCTGTGACGCCGGCAGCGGTACCCTGATGGGGATGGCGAGGACGGCGTTGGCGACGGTGACTGTCCCCCCCTTCCCCTCTGGGGGGGCTCTGTGGCCCCTTGGGGGCTCTGCTGGGGGGTCCTAGAGGGCTCCGTGAGCGGCTGCTGGATGCCGGGGTGGTGACGATGGCGATGGCAAGTGGCTATCGCAGAAGACGTCCCGCGGTGGCGACAGTCGCTGCTCTTCTCTCTACTCTGGAATCTTCGTGAGAACCTGGGTGGTGGACCATCTTAGTTCCACCCAGGACTACGCTGTCTATACCATGCATTTCTTGAGATCTCTTCGTTTCCCTGCTAGGGGCTCTACCCAACAACTGTCGTTTAAGATCTCGACAAACCAGGATACCACCATTTCTTCAGACTCTGATGACTTTTTCATATAACCAGCTTCTTGCACTATGAGATGCCCCCCTCTCGCGGGTGTGGCCCTCCTCTCTATCGAGGGCCTACCTTGATGACGGATTTTGGAATCCCGAGAGGTGGCATGCTTCTAAGAGAGGGTTAAGGAGGTTTTTAAATTCAGCTTTTTGTAAATTTTTATCTAAATCAACAAATAGGTTATGGGGTGGGGTGGGTGAGGGGGCACGCCCACAGGGGGTTAGGCTAGTCCCTTCTAAAGTTCACGATCTGGAGGTTCGTAAATTGGAGGTCTTGGAGGAGGTTAAGGCTTGACCACATACGGGCATCTCCATCTGCACGGTACGTGGGAGGGGCAGGTATGGCGGAAGCAGGGGCTCGTATCATGTTCGGGGAGTGCGTTCTCGCTGTTTGAAAGCGATACCGCACTCCGGGCCCCGTGGCTTTACTCGTGTCCCGAGTGGTGATATCCCCCGGAACCTGGACCTTCTCTTGATGTTGTGCAATGCCACGTCCGTTATGAACAAGGCTCCCCTCATATTCGATCTTATTCAAGAGGGGGGAGCGGACCTAATGGGCATTACGGAGACCTGGTTGGGCAAAGAAGGGGGGGTTCCCCTCACCGAGATGTGCCCACTGGGCTTCCGTGCATTCCATCAGCCGAGGGCCCAGGGTAGGGGTGGGGGGGTGGCGGTTGTTATTAACGAGAGTCTGGCTCCGAGGGAGGTCGCTGTTCCGCAGATAGCTGGTTGTGAATCCCTCTTAGTGAGGTGGGGCCGGGGGTTACAGGTGGGCTTGCTGATTACGTACCTGGCTCCTTGCTATGTGACAGCAGCCGTGCCCGAGCTGCTGGAGATGATAGCCGGGACGGCGGTTGAGACCCCCAGACTTATGGTCATGGGAGATTTCAACTTGCCGTCAGCAGGCGAATCGTCAACGGCGGCTCGGGAGTTCATGGCCTCCATGACGGCCTTGGACCTGACCCAGGTAGTTGACGTCCCCACCCACGTTGGGGGTAACACACTCGACTTGATTTTCGTCTCGGGACAGTGGCTTAATGATCTGAAGTTGGGGGAATTAATATCTCAACTCCTGTCATGGTCAGATCATTTACTCCTTCAACTAGACTTTCGGACCGCTACACCTCACCGCAGGGAGACGGAACCGGTTCAGTGGTTCCGTCCCAGGCGCCTGATGGACCCAGAGAGATTTCTGATGGAGCTTGGGCCATTTCCGAGGGATTTAGCCCACGGCTCGGCTGAGGAGCTGGCGGCCGCCTGGGATGAGGCGGCCGCTGGCGCCTTAGACTGCGTCGTGCCTTTGCGGCTTCTGACCCGGCGACGAACTTGACCAGCTCCTTGGTATAACGAGGAGCTGAGAGAGATGAAGCGCCGGAAAAGAAGCCTAGAGAGCGCCTGGAGGTCCAGCTGCTCCGAATCTGACCCAACACTAGCGAGGTCATATATTCAGACCTATCTAGTGACGATCAGGGTGGCGAAACGTAACTATTTCTCCGCACTCATCGCATCGGCAGATAATCGCCCAGCCGTCCTGTTTAGGGTGACCCGCTCCCTGCTTACGCAGGAGGCTCGGGAGGACCCCTTACAGGGACGAGCTGAGGATTTTGTACAGTATCTGTCTGATAAAATCGCTCAGATTCGGGATGGCTTGGACACTGATTGGATAGATCCAGGTGGGATGGCGGGGACGAGTCTTGAGAATGTTATCTGGGCTGGGGGGGCGTGGCCATGACCGTGGTGGGGTAAGGACCTTTCCTTCACTTCACAGGGCTTATTAATGAAGATTTATGAGAATTTATGCCGTTTGGAATGCACTGTTATGGATGAAAGTTAATAAATCACGAAGTGAAAGTGTTAACAGCCCAGCAGATTGAATTTAAAACTGGTAGGTCATCTGAAACGGCTTGAATTAAGGAGTTTCTACAGCGTGGGATGACCGAGCCGGCCGGCAGACATGATAAGTTGGAATAAATTGCTGTGTTTTGTTTTTCCAATTATAACTATCGTGTTCTGTGTTAAAAAATTTTTTTTCTATTGCTGAGGCTAAGGAGTAAATATTAAGGACTGAATCTGTTAATGAGAAGAATTTAATTGAAGAGAAACTGACCTTTTGTTGGATTGTTTGGCAGCAAGAGGATTTTACTGGGCGGATAATTTTTTCTTTATTTTTTTTTCTCTTGAGAGCAAATTAATAGCTTGTTTATATTACAGGGGGAAAAAAAGGATTCTGTTTCGAAGTTTAAGTTGGTTTCTCTTCCTTTCTGCTTTGCTGACGTGGAGGAAAAATGGCGCTGATTAATGTTAGCTGTGAGGTTCTGTGTTTCTTTGTGGAGTGACTATGAGTCATAAGTTACTGAGAAATTATCCTTAAACTTGAGAGATAACAGTGCAAATAAGCCGCTTCGCTTCAATTAAAAGACTGCCGTCCTTTGATCTTCACTAAGACCCTCTGTAAAATTGGTTTGGAATCCTAGTTTGGGGGGAAAAAAATTGGTTTTTTTCAAAATGACAACAACTCTCAGAAACGCAGCAACTTGCTGCAGCTTTAAATAAAATTGGGGAAAAAATAGCAGGACTTTCAGAGCGTATGGATAATATGACATTGGAACTGACATCTGAAATGAAAAAGTTAAAGCAAGAGATGAATGAAAACTTTGCGAAGTGTAGAGAGGAAATGATAATGATTAAAGATGAAATGGAGCAGATGCATGTACATGAGGCAAAAGTAGATCGGCAAATTGGCAAAATATTTTATAAAAATGAGCAGCAAGATAAGAGAATTTGTCTTTTGGAAGAAGAGATGAGGAAATATAATTTGGTTATCAGAGGAATCTCGGAAGAAAAGGAGGATAAATTGAAACAGCGGGTTTTGAAATGGATTAATGATTTGGATACGCAATTTACGTTCACAATAGCAGACCTGGCAAGTGTTTTTAGAATTGGATATAGAAGGCAAAATGGCTCTAACAGGAATGTGCTTGTCAGGTTCGCAAATCTTGGTGATAAATTGGAAGTTATGGCCAAGGTGAGAGAGTTGGGAGATGTTTTGAAGTTTGAAGGGAAGACTATTCAAGTCTTCCCGGATATATCAAGAGAAGAAAGAGCATGGAGATTTTTTTTAAAACCAATCACAAAAGTTTTGAGAGATAATGGAATTAAATACAATTGGAGGCCACCACAACAATTGAAATTTTTTTATAAAGGAAGGATGCGTACGATCACCCCAGATATAGATGCATTATTATATTTACGGGAGCTTGGACTGATTGAGATGGAGGATTTAATGGAGATAAAAGATCAAATGCTTAAGATGGGTGGAACATACGCGGAAACATCAATCCCAGAAGAAGAAAAAGGGGCTATTGGAGGGCAAGACTCTAAAGGGTTAAAGAGGAAAGAAATATCACCTGTGTTGGTTGAACAGAAGAGTCGTGAGGATACAGCAGGAGAAGAAGCAGATAAGAGTCTTGGAAAATACGAAGCTGAATGCGGGAGAGAATCATCGCTATCTTTTTTTTTGAGTGATGAATTTAAATAGACAGCCCGAAAGAAGTGGCCCGGGCATTGGCACGTCCCCTCTCCCCCATTCTCTTTATAGAGGCGAAACCGATGAGGATGTGGGGGAAGAAGATTGTTTGTACTTTATTGTTTATCTTGTTTTTTGTTTTTTTTCTGTTTTCTTATTGTTGTTTATATGTTAAATATAGGTTATATGGTAGTTTAATGTTGGGTTGTGGGCACAGAAAGGAAGATCGGGATAGGATTAAAAAATTTATATTTTAAATGGGAGTTATAAAAATAATGTCATGGAATGTGAAGGGTACAGGGAATCAAATTAAAAGAAGAAGATTGGAGTTTAAGATTAAAAGGGATTTACCAGACATTTTATTTTTACAAGAAACCCATCAGAAATCTGAAGATTCAAATAGAATGTATATAAAAGGTATGCAAATATATGAAAAGCATTTGGAACTTCAAAAGCTAGAGGAGTTGCAACACTGATATCAGATAGGGTGTACTTTGAAAACATAAGGTAATTTTGGATGAAGATGGAAGATATGTAATAATTGTTGGAAATCTTAATGAGGAAAAAGTGACACTTGTTAATTTATATTTACCGAATGAAAACAAAGAGAATTTCTTGAAAAATAACAAAATTTTGGAGAATGAAAGTGTAGGAAAGTAATTGTGGCTGGGGATTTTAATTTAATCAGAGATAAAATAGACAGTACTAATCCCACCCGCTGTGGAGGAGCAAATAAAATGGGGATTTTAAATATGTGGATGCTTGAAGCGTGGTTGATGTGGAGAGAGGTTAAAGGAATTGAGAGAGTATACACTTTTTCTAAGATATATAATACATATTCTAGAATTGATTATATTTTTCTTTCTAAAGATTTGTTGAATAATGTGGATAAGGTAGATGTGGGAATTTTTAAAGATTCTGATCATGCAGAAGTTATGGTGGACTTAGATTTTAATTTTGAGAAAAAGAAGCTATTGGAGATATGACGAGAAATTGTATAAAATGAAAAGGATAAAAATGGATACTTAAAAATTGGAGGAAAGTTGGAGATTAAATGATAACGGGAGGTTAAATTTGAAATTGTTTGGGATGCGATGAAAGCGGTGTTTAGAGGAGAGTATTAAATTATCAAGTAGGAAATATAAAAATTATAAAATTAAAATGGAAAGAGATAAAAATCAGATTAAAGAATTGGAAAATCAATTTTGCTTACTAAAGAAAAAAATTCTTCAGGAGCTTAATATGTTAAGAAATAAAATGATAGAAGAAGATACAGAGTTAGTAAAAAGAAATTTGAGATTTTAAATAGGAATTTTTGAATTTAGTAATAGAAATTCTAAATTATTGGCAAAGATGGCGAAAAATAAAAGAGAGAAGAGAGAAATTGGAGTTTTGATAGATGATAGAGGTATAAGATGTTATAAAAAATTAGAGAAATGTGAAGTGGTTAGAAATTTTTTTCAGAATTTATATTCAAAGAAACCAATTAATCAGGGAAAATTGCAAAGCTATTTAGAAAAGTATGTGGTGAAAATTGATCAAACATATAAGGAATTGATGGAAGAAGATATAACACAAGATGAGATTAATGGAATAATACAAAAATTAAAATTAGGGAAAGCTCCAGGTGAGGATGGATTACCTGTTGAGTTTTATAAAGAATTTAAAGAATTAATAATACCAAGATTGCAAAAATTATTCAATGGAATATTACATGGTGGAGAAGTACCTTCGTCATGGAATAGAACGGTGATATCCCTAATCCCTAATTCCTAAACCAGATAAAGATTTAGAAAGGATTGAGTCCTACCTTTTGTGAAGGGTAGATACATGAGTGATATTGTTAGAAGAGTATTAAATATTATAGATGTAGCTGAATATAATGGTGATAAAATTGGTATAGTATCATTGGATATTTTTAAAGCTTTTGATTCTGTACAATGGGAAACTATTAAAGTAATTGTGGAGGCTTTAGGCTTTGGTAATAAGTTTATACATGTTATTTCAAAATTGTATCAAAAGAGCAGTGCAAGAGTGAAGGTGAATGGAATATTAACTGAAGAGATAAAATTAGAAGCTGGTACGAGACAAGGATGTCCCTTGTCCCCAACATTATTTTTATTGGCTATGGAAATATTGACAAAAATGATAGAAAAAGATGAAGAATTAGAAGGATATAAGGGGTATAAGATAAATTTGTATGCGGATGATACTTTAATTATTTTGAAAATGTAGAGAAAGATTTGAAAAGATATATAAGCATTTGATAGAATTTGAGGAAATGACAGGATTGAAAGTAAATTGGTCAAAGTCAGAATTATTGATGGATAGTAATGGTAATGAGTCTGAGAATATGCAAGAGCAATTTGGGATAAGGATTAAAACACATTGAAATATTTGGGTATAGTGCTTTCACTTAAGGTTAAAGAATTGAAAAACTTAATTATGATGTGGTGATTAATGAAATTGAGAAGAAGATAGATAAATATAAAATTTTAAAGTTGTCTTGGTTTGGTAGAATTGCAATGTGTAAGATGATGTTGCTGCCCAAGTTCAACTTTTTATTCGAGATGCTACCACTAAATTTGACAGAGAAAGATATTGAAGGATATCAGAAAAAACTGGATAAAATTGTAATGGTGGCAAAAGACCCAGATTAGTGAAGAAAATGTGGTATCAAAATCAAAAGGAAGGTGGATTAGGAATCCCCAAATTATTTAATTATTACTGTGCGTATGGTATCCGGATAGTGGTAAAAATATTTAAAGGTGAAGATAACTATTGGAGAGACTTAGAGTTAAGGGATATAGAGAAATTTGGATCAAGGTGGTTTTTAGATAAAGCAAATTTAAAATGTGTAAGTAGAAGTTATTGGTTAAAGGATTAAGTAAAAATGTGGAATAAATTTGTTAAAATTTTAATTCGGATATAATCTTTTGGGGAGACAATTGAATTTGGCCGATTAAAAATAATATAAAACGAATGAAGTGATTAAAGAGGAAAATATAGAAATTATTAGAGATTGGATAAAAGTTATGGAAATGAAAGGAGGAATAAAGAAATTATTGAAAAATTAGGGTTAAATTGGTTTGAAAAATACAGATAGAAAATGGACAAAAAACTAAGGAAAATTATTCGATAAATAGATGTGAAACTGAATTTGAATATTTAGTATCTCGGATTATGAAAGATGAGATTGGGCTAAAGGGACTCGTTAGTAGGGTTTATAAGATTATAAATTCTGATGAAAAATTACAAAGAGTGATGAGGACAAATTGGGAAAAAGATCTTAATATTGAAATACCAGAGTCAGATTGGAATGTGAATTGAAGAGTAGAATTATGAGAACTTTATCTATAAGGATTAAAGAGCACAATTATAAAGTTGTTTGAAATGGTATTTGACTCCAGTAAGATTGTCACAAATGGATAAAAAATTAGTAAAAATGTTGGAGATGTGAGATGGAATTGGGGACTTATGAACATATGTGGTATAATTGTGATAAGGTTAAAAGTTTTGGCAACAATTGGAGAAAATGATATTTGAAATGATGGGGAAAGTAATAACATTGAGAGTGGAAACTATATTATTGTTGGTAATTAAGGAAATAGAATTAACAAAATATGAAAAGAATTGATTAGAATTATGATTATAATAGGTAGAATTATAATAGCTAGATATTGGAAACTAGATGTGATTTTTAGAATAGAAGAGTGGAATTCTGAAATGTGGAAATTAGCTTTAAATGATAAAATGACATGTGATATTAAAATTAGAAGCTGGTACGAGACAAGGATGTCCTTGTCCCCAACATTATTTTTATTGGCTATGGAAATATTGACAAAATGATAGAAAAGATGAAGAATTAGAAGGATATAAGGGGTATAAGATAAATTTGTATGTGGATGATACTTTAATTATTTTGAAAAATGTAGAGAAAGACCTGAAAAAGATATATAAGCATTTGATAGAATTTGAGGAAATGACAGGATTGAAAGTAAATTGGTCAAAGTCAGAATTATTGATGGATAGTAATGGTAATGAGTCTGAGAATATGCAAGAGCAATTTGGGATAAGGATTAAAACACATTGAAATATTTGGGTATAGTGCTTTCACTCAAGGTTAAAGAATTGAAAAATCTTTATTATGATGTGGTGATTAATGCAATTGAGAAGAAGATAGATAAATATAAAATGTTAAAGTTGTCTTGGTTTGGTAGAATTGCAATGTGTAAGATGATGTTGCTGCCCAAGTTCAACTTTTTATTCGAGATGCTACCACTAAATTTGACAGAGAAAGATATTGAAGGATATCAGAAAAAACTGGATAAATTTGTAATGGTGGCAAAAGACCTAGATTAGTGAAGAAAATGTGGTATCAAAATCAAAAGGAAGGTGGATTAGGAATCCCCAAATTATTTAATTATTACTGTGCGTATGGTATCCGGATAGTGGTAAAAATATTTAAAGGTGAAGATAACTATTGGAGAGACTTAGAGTTAAGGGATATAGAGAAATTTGGATCAAGGTGGTTTTTAGATAAAGCAAATTCAAAATGTGTAAGTAGAAGTTATTGGTTAAAGGATTAAGTAAAAATGTGGAATAAATTTGTTAAAATTTTAATTCGGATATAATCTTTTGGGGAGACAATTGAATTTGGCGATTAAAAATAATATAAAACGTAATGAAGTGATTAAAGAGGAAAATATAGAAATTATTAGAGATTGGATAAAAGTTATGGAAATGAAAGGAGGAATAAAGAAATTATTGAAAAATTAGGGTTAAGTTGGTTTGAAAAATACAGATAGAAAATGGACAAAAAACTAAGGAAAATTATTCGATAAATAGATGTGAAACTGAATTTGAATATTTAGTATCTCGGATTATGAAAGATGAAATTGGGCTAAAGGGACTCGTTAGTAGGGTTTATAAGATTATAAATTCTGATGAAAAATTACAAAGAGTGATGAGGACAAATTGGGAAAAAGATCTTAATATTGAAATACCAGAGTCAGATTGGAATGTGAATTGGAAGAGTAGAATTATGAGAACTTTATCTATAAGGATTAAAGAGCACAATTATAAAGTTGTTTGGAAATGGTATTTGACTCCAGTAAGATTGTCACAAATGGATAAAAAATTAGTAAAAATGTTGGAGATGTGAGATGGAATTGGGGACTTATGAACATATGTGGTATAATTGTGATAAGGTTAAAAGTTTTGGCAACAATTGGAGAAAATGATATTTGAAATGATGGGGAAAGTAATAACATTGAGAGTGGAAACTATATTATTGTTGGTAATTAAGGAAATAGAATTAACAAAATATGAAAAAGAATTGATTAGAATTATGATTATAATAGGTAGAATTATAATAGCTAGATATTGGAAACTAGATGTGATTTTTAGAATAGAAGAGTGGAATTCTGAAATGTGGAAATTAGCTTTAAATGATAAAATGACATGTGATATTAAAATTAGAAATGGTGTGTATAAAGAAGATATTTTCTGGAAGACTTGAAAACCATTTGTGGACTTTGCGCTTGCAACATTGGACGCTTCGGTACCTGTACCTCGAGAACGTGGATTTTGGCGATCGTGAGGATATATCCGAAGACCCAAATCTTCCTTTTTTTATGTATAGCACAAGGGTGTAATAATGTATTTTCTTTTTGTTTGTTTGTTGCAAAAAAAGTAATAAAAAAAAAATTAAAAAAAAAAAGAGAATGTTATCTGGGCTGAGTTCGATCCTGTGACTCCTGATGACATGGACAGGTTGTTGGGTAGGCTGAATCCCACCACATGTTTATTGGACCCGTGTCCCTCCTGGATGGTACTGGCCACACGGGAGGTCACATGAGGCTGGCTCCTGGGAGTTACTAACGCTTCTTTGTTGGAGGGTGTTTTCCCCTCCACCTTGAAAGAGGCGGTTGTGAGGCCCCTTCTTAAGAAGCCCTCCCTGGACCCGGCTGTATTAGAGAACTATCGTCCAGTCTCCAACCTTCGCTTTCTGGCGAAGGTTGTTGAGAGTGTGGTGGCATATCAGCTTCCTCAATACCTGGAGGAAACTGTCTATCTAGACCCATTCCAGTCCGGTTTCAGACCCGGATACAGCACCGAGACGGCTTTGGTCGCATTGGTGGATGACCTCTGGAGGGCCCGGGACAGGGGTTGTTCCTCTGTCCTGGTGCTATTAGATCTCTCGGCGGCTTTTGATACCATCGACCATGGTATCCTGCTGCGGCGGTTGGGGGGATTGGGGGTGGGAGGCACCGTTTATCGGTGGTTCTCCTCCTATCTCTCTGACCGGTTGCAGACGGTGTTGGCAGGAGGGCAGAGATCGACTCCGAGGCGCCTCACTTGTGGGGTGCCTCAGGGGTCTGTTCTCTCGCCTCTCCTGTTCAACATTTATATGAAGCCGCTGGGTGAGGTTATCCGTGGGTTCGGGGTGGATTATCATCTGTACGCTGATGATACACAGCTGTACATTTCCACCCCGAACCACCCCAACGAAGCTGTTGAGGTGATGGGCCGGTGTCTTGAGGCCGTGCGGGTCTGGATGGGGAGGAACAGGCTCCGACTCAACCCTTCCAAGACAGAGTGGCTGTGGTTCCGGCGTCCCGGTACAGTCAGCTTACACCATCGCTGACTGTGGGGGGGGGGAAGTACTGACACCCAGGGGAGGAGTGCGCAACTTAGGCGTTCTCCTGGACAATCGGCTGTCCTTAGAGGATCATTTGACAGCCGTTGCCAGGGGAGCATTTTATCAGGTTTACCTGATCCGCCAGTTGCGCCCCTTCCTTGACCGGGATGCCTTACGCACGGTCATTCATGCCCTCGTCACTTCCCGCCTGGACTATTGCAATGCTCTCTACATGGGGCTCCCCTTGAAGAGCACCAGGAGGCTCCAGTTAGTCCAGAATGCGGCCGCGCGGGTGATAGAGGGAGCACCGTGTTGCTCCCATATAACACCTATCCTGTGCAGCCTGCAGTGGCTGCCGGTAGCCTTCCGGGTGCAATTCAAGGTTTTGGTCATCATCTTTAAAGCGCTCCATGGCTTAGGACCGGGGTACCTACGAGACCGCCTCCTGCCGCCGATAGCCTCCCAACGACCGGTGCGCTCCCACAGAGCGGGCCTCCTCCGGGTGCCATCGACCAAGCAATGCAGGTTGGCGACCCCCAGGGGGAGGGCCTTCTCTGTGGCAGCACCGGCCCTGTGGAACGAGCTTCCTCCAGGGTTACGGCAACTCCCAGACCTCCGGACCTTCAGACGTGAACTGAAGACTTTATTATTTCAACGAGCTGGACTAGCCTAAGAATAGAATATTTTAGTTAATTTTAATGGGTTTAAACCGGTTTTTACTGTTTTAGTTATTTGGCGATTGAAATATTTTGTTTTAATTGGGTTTTAAATTGCTTATTTATTATTGTTGTATTTTAATATGCCTGTGAACTGCCCTGAGTCCTACGGGAGATGGTGCTGTATAAAAGTATAAAAATAAATAAATAAATAAATTAAATAAATAAAATTCAAATTCTTTTACTACCAGTTCTGTGGGCGTGGCTTGGTGGGCATGGTGTGGCTTGGTGGGCATGGCAGGGGAAGGATACTGCAGAATCCCCATTCCCACCCTATCCTGGGGCCAGCCAGAGGTGGTATTTGCCATTTTTTTAAAAAAAATTTAAATTTTTATTTGAATTTATATCCCGCCCTTCTCCGAAGACTCAGGGCGGCTTACATTGTGTAATCTCTGAACTACTTAATTATTACATTGTGTAATCTCTAAACTACTCAAAATTTAGAATCTGCTGCATTTCACCCCTGGATGAGATCCTCTGAAATGTGATCGTTTCATCTCAATCCCAGGAAAATAACTCCTTTCTTGTCAGGGAAATTGAAAGTTTTGGGGAAGAACATCAATTCAAGAATGAGTTCTCATAGAAGGAAAATAAATTTTTGAGATACTCATACTGAGGATGTTTTTCTAGCGCTGAAAGGGCTTATGGTTGTGGGCTCATTGAAAACAGGGATGGATTTTTGATGGATTACACACATGTAGTGATTCTCTTGCCTGATGTGAAGATTTCAGACATCATGCACTGCCTAGGTAAGGTACTGAACAGTACAGTACTGGGGAGGAAGCAGTAAACATGATTCAGTTTGGAATCAAACTGGGAAATGTGGTCAACCGGTATTGGAAGCCAAATTTAAGGTTTAAATAGAGTGAAGAGGAGTACAAAATGGTCATGGTAGCATTTTCAGAAAAGCTCCTATTCCATATGCAGAGTTACCTAGTCATGCAGAATCTCAATCTTTGAAAGAAATAAGGGTGCCATATAGGGGAGAAATTTAGATTTGCATATCCCTGTTAAGGTAATTTTCTTTCCTCTCGAGAACATCAGGCTGATTTTGTTACCAAAAAGATGGTGGAGCAAATTTTAAATTAGCTATGATGGGCAGCATCCAATTCCATAGACATGAATGTTTAGAGGGAATGAAAAAGGTTGAATAACAAAACATGTATCACAAAGTTCAACACATGTATATAAGGTGTAGAACTTGTATTCTGACATCATGATACACTTTTCATGATTTTGATGAACCTGCAGATTATTTAAATTATATTTTTGTCATATAGACAAGAGATTCTGCAAACTTCACTGGATATGTTTCAAAAAATACCGTGAGGAAAAGAGACAATATTAGAAGTGTGATAGTGGTAGACTGGACAATCTGGAAATGAAAAAAACTCAAACTAACATTTGAAAAATTACAAAGAACATAGGTTGGAAGGGACCTTGAGGGACTTCTATTCCAACCCCTGCTCAATCAGGAGTCTATATACCATTCCAGACAAGTGTCTGTCCAGTCTCTTCTTGAAAACCTCCAGTGATGGAACACCCACAATTTCTATAGCAAGCTGTTCCATTGATTAACTGTTCTCCGTGTCAGGAAATTTCTCCTTAGTTCTAGGTTGAATCCCCCTTAAGAATCTTCCACATGTTGTTTCTTCTCTTGTCCTCAGGTGCTTTGGAGAACAGGTTGACCCCTTCTTCTCTGTGACAGTACCTCAAATATTGGAAGACTGCTGTTATCATCCCTAGTCCCTTTTTAAAAAACTTATCTAGTTTCCAAACCTGTTCATTGTATGGTTTAGTCTCCAGACTCTTATCATCTTTGTTGCTCTTCTCTGTGCTCTTTCTAGAATCATGGCATCCCTTTTGTTTCATGGGACAAGAATTGGACACAGAATTCCAAATGTTGTTCCACTAGTGCAGCATAAAGTGACACTATCACTTCACATGATCTTGATACTGCCCCCCCCTTTTGATGCAGCCTAGGACTGCTTTGGGGTTTTTTGTCAGCTGCAGCACATTACTGGCTCATACTTAAGTGGTTGTCCATTAGGACATCTAATTCCCTCTCATGGTCACTGCTGTTGAACCAAATACCACTTATATTATGCCTGTGCATTTGGTTTTTCTAGCCAAAATCTCGAAAACCTTACTTTTCTCAGCATTGAACTGCACTTTGTTGGATGGGGCCCAGTGTTCAAGTCTGTCAAGACCTTTCTGTATCTTGAGTCTATCTTCTAAAGTCTTGGCTATTCCCCCCAGCTTAGTGTTGTCTGCAAATCTGATGAGTTCTACTTCTATCCCCTTGTCTAAATCATTCATGAAGATGTTGACGAGTACTGGGCCCAAGACAGAAACTGGGAAGGTACCCCATGGTATGCTTTCCTCCATTTAGATAGAGTTCTATTAAGGACTACACATCGAATGTGGTTGGTGAGCCAATTGTAAATCCATATGGTGGTGATGCTGTCTATCCCATATTTTTCTATTTTTCCAAGGAATAGATTGTGTTCAACTTTATAAAATGCTGTATTGAAGTCTAAGTAAACTATGTCCCCAGTTTTTCTCTGATGCACTAATTTAGTCACTTTGTCAAAGAAGGCAATCAGGTTTGTCTGGCATTCTCTGTTTTTAACAACACCTATTTGCTTCTAGTAGTAGCTGTGCTTGTTTCTTTCTCCCTGCTACCCGTCACTTTTTTGCCATCTTCTCCCATTAGTGGATTGTTCATTTACTTGACTTTTTCCCCTTGTTTTTTACATGTTGAACAAATTTTTTAAAACTATTTTTTAGTATTTGCTGCAAGCCTTAGTTCATTCTGAGCCCTAGCTTTCCTGACTTCATCCTTGAAGATTCAGGCTATTTGCTAGGACTTTTCAGTTTTATACTTGTCCTTTTTGTCTCTCAATTTATCTGAGAATTCTTTATGCAGCTATGCTGGTTTTATTTGAAGTCGCTTCTTTTGTTTTTTTTCTCTGTGTATTGTGTTAGACTAGGCTTTTATAATCTTATTTTTTTTCAAAAATTTTCCAACTATCTTGAGTTGTTTTCCCCTTTAAGATTTTTATCCATGGAATCCTTCAGTGGTGGGTTGCTACTGGTTCACTCTGGATTGGGAGAACCAGTAGCAGCAGGAGGCTCTGCCTGCATGCGAGTGTGCAAGTGCCCATGAGCGAACCGGTAGCGATGGATTTTGAAACCCATCCCTGGAACCCTTCCTAAGTCCTCTCTATTGTAAGTTTGTTGAACTCAACTCTCTCACACTGGCTGTGTCTACTGCTGCTGTTGCTGCCACCAGTTGCATTCCCAATATCGCCACTGCTTGCCAGTGCCAGTACTGCTTTCTTGTTCTACCTGCTGCTTGCCAGTTGTGCTTGCCACCATTGTCCCTGCCACTTCCTTTCCCCCATTCTCCTCCTCCTTTTGCCCCTTCTTCTATTCTTTCTCCTTCCTTGTTCAAATTGTACTTCTTTAACTCCCACATAACTTTATTTGAAGCTCAGTTCTCCTTCTTCTCCACCTCGTTCTGCCCATGATGGAATTCTGCCTCAATCTTTAAATTGTAGACCAGTGGAGAAATGATGTATAGGTGTTTCTATCTCAGTGCTGGAAGTCATTGAAACATGATAGGTGCTTGATTGGAAATAAGTGCATGATACAATGTGTATAACAATACTGGTGAAATGGACAGAATAAGTGGGATACATCATTCCTGGATACAAACTTTCCTGAACATTTTGGATAGAAACATAGGGCAGGAAAGATGTAACACATCATAGTAAAGATTATATAAAATGTAACATTCTAGGAGTTTTTAAAAGACCAAATTCCTCCACAGAATCACTATGGGAGCAATATCTAGCTCCAATGTAAATTAAATCTCTCTCTCTATGCTATCCAAATATTAAGTGTGATCTTGGGATGATAAAAAAAAAAAACAACTAACACCACTTATTCATGCTCAGGTGATGATTAAAAAAGCTTAAAAGTCTAGATATTCTAGATAAGTCCAGATAATTAAGTAATTACGACGCTGCCTTAGCCTATTCTACAAGACCTGCACAACCAGGGTACAATTTTGAGTGAATTCAAGTAATTCTATCTAATTGACACCATTAAAAATTCTCACAGCAGACCTCCAGGTGTTCTTCCAACCCAGTCTTGCCAATAGTAGATCCATTTATTACTACAAAGTAATCTGTAGCAAAGGTTCTTATTCATGTCTAGTCAGATTATGTCATCATTTTCTGCCAGTGTTGTTCTAAGGCTTTTCTTCCATTATTACATCTTCCAAAACCCCTCTGAGAATCGGAGCCACACAGCACAGTCTAGTCGAAGGTTATTGCCATCTTCTCATTCCAAATGAGGAGAAAGGCTTCAGCCCGAAAGCACTCATACTTTTAAAAATATCCGTCAGGGATGGAAAGCCACTCATGAACGAGGAGAACAAAAAAGAGCACAAACTCTAGCAGAAGAAATATAAGGTGAAATCAATGATAAGAGAAACATATTGCAAAATGTTATCAATACGAATTTTTAAAGGTAGAAGTAGAAAATTGACTGTCAAAATTGTTGGGCCATTAGATGACGACAGAGTGAAGTATTATGGAGAAACTAAATTCCTTACATCTTTTGCTTCTGCTGAAGACGCAGGACAGATATCTGAGACAGTAATGACTTCAGTTTAGTTTTTTAAAAGGAAAAGCTAAAACAGATTTAATAGAACAAAAAGAAGTTCTGGGACATTTTGATAGACTACAAAGTAACACCTTATCAAAACCAGAGGCATATATTTAGAGATCTTTTAACATGAAACTGCTGTCCTTCTTAATGGAAAGTGGACACTTATTCCTCAAATCAGGTTCAATGCAGAAATGAAAAGTAGTCAATGCAACAGCAATTTTAAAAGAGGTTCAGAGAGAGACCCAGGAAATTATAGGGTGATCAGCTTAATGTTTGTTCTAAGCAAATTGATGAAAATAGCAATCAAAGAATAAAGTAAGCATATTGAAGAATGAATTTTTCTGAAGGAAGATCGGCATAAACACTGCAACTGCAAATCCTGCCTGAATAACCTGAGTTCTTTGATTGTAAGCAGCTATGTGGATAGAGGTGACCTCTCAATGCATATTTGAGTAAAATGCTTTTGATAAAGTTCCTTGTCAAAGGCTCTTGAAGAAACTTTGCAGATGTTTCTGCAAGCAAAGAATAGGAATAATTGGATGATTTTCTTAATGGAAGTGGAATCTCTCAAAGATCTTTAGCAAGCCCCCATGCCGTTTAATGCATTTATGAAGATATTGAGTTTGATGCAAGCAATGCACTTGCCAAATTTGCAGCTGATGTGAAATTATTCAGGGCAGCGAAAACCAGAGTGATTATGAGAGGTTCCAGAAAGAAGTCTTTAACTGGGTAGATGGTCAACCAAGTGGCAAATATAGTTCAATTAACTAAGGATAAATGATATTCTTTGAAGCAAAACCACCAAAGTTCACTAAAATATTAATGTTGTTGGAGACGTCTATAACTACCCAGATAAAATATCTTGAGGTCATAGTGAATATTTCAGTAAAGACATTAACTCAGCATGCCATGGCTGCAAAAAAGAGAATGCCATGCTAGAGGTCATTAAGAAAAGCACTGAAAATAAAACTGCTGATACTGTAGTGCCCTTGTGCAAACTATGGCACATCTACAACTGGAACAATGCAGAAGAGGAACAACCAAAATTATTAAGTCAAAAGGCTAAATTATTTGGGGAACTTAATAAAAATGGCCACTGTAGCAGGTGACAAGATTAAGATCTACAAAATCAAATATGGCATAGAGAAGTAGGCAAGGAAAAGTTTTTCTCCAGAACACCCAAACAATATTGATATTGGAAAGTTTCAGTGAAGGGGGGGGGAGTGCTGAGCACTGAGATACAGTATTTTTCTGTCTATAAGATGCCCCCATGTAGAGGATGTCCCCATGTTTCATGCAGTTTCTTGTAGTAAGCACGTTACAAGCAATCACTGTGCAGAAGCCATCCATCCAATATGATTGGAAGAAGATTTAAAGGAGATAAAAGAAAATACCTCTTCACCTATGAAATTCATTATCATGAGGGTCATTAATTTGGATGGCTTTAAAAGATGGCTTTAAAAGTAGTTCATGGAGGAAGTATGGCAGAAAGGACAGGACAGACCAAAACAGGATCGGGTAGTTCCAGGCTTGCTACTCAGGGTTACCACCTGATTGGGAGCAGCAGGGAGCAATGGCAGAAGAAACTGTGTCTCCCTCCCATTTGCAAGTATCTGTTAGCCATTACAAGAAACAGCATAGGGAATTTACCTTGACTTTTTACAGTATGGAAAAAACCTGGCAATCTCTCATCCCTCTTTAATCAAATTATTTTTTCCTTCTCCCAAACATTTGCAACATGTGTTGCTTCCACAGGGAGAATAGGAACAGGGGAAAAATACAATGGGCTAATCTGTGTCATCTCTTATCCTTTGCAAAGCAAGAGGACACCCTTTCTATAAAGTTTGGCAACCTTGTGTCTACAGCAGTGTTTCTCAACCTTGGCAACTTGAAGATGTGTGGACTTCAAGTCCCAGAATTCCCCAGCCAGCATGGGAGTTGAAGTCCACGGGTCTTCAAATTGCCAATGTTAAGAAACACTGGCCTAGAAAGCTGCAACAGCAAAGGAGGAGAACAGCAGCAACAACAGACTGGTATCCTATCACCTTTAGCATAGCAGTTTCAGAATACAGGAAGGACAAAGATCTGAAGTCAGCATAATATGGAATGATTTTGAAATTGCGGTCAATCCCACTATGTTTTCTATACTTGTATGATCCCGAGTTGGGGAATACAGCACAGTTTTAAAGCACTTTATAGTGTGATGATGCAACCAATCTGCTTTGCTGATGACAGAAACAGAGCAGTCAGACATTAGACCACCAGAACAGAGAAAATGTGTGCAACCTTCTTCTCAGCTTCATGTTCCCTAAAGTAAGATGCTAGTTTAGATCAATAGTGGAATCCACTGATTTCTTTCCGATTCAGACTGTTGTGTGCCATTATACCTCACCTGCATCCATTCAGTAGTGCCCTCCCTGTGATAGTCAGCCAGGAAAAACACTGATGAAATCACCAAACCGTTAAGTTACGATATTTGGAGCAGTCAGAATGCAACATGATCCATCTCAAAGGACAAGAGTAAGAAGACAGCAAAGTTTTAATCATGAAGGATAGATATAGATGAACATTTCCAATATGAAGGTCATAGACCAGTCTGAAACAGCAAGAAAAATCAGTATTGCCACCAATTAGATGGCTGGGCAGCAGCTCACTCAGTTATAGTATATGTTCAGCAACAGAGGTTACTGAATATGCTGAGCAGGATTTGAGGCTGGATTTGTGACCATCAGTTGCATTGCTTACAAGCTTCACTCAATATAAAGGATTATCTGATTAATACACACAGGAAGTTTGTAGCTTACTTTTACCATAGAAATGAGAGCAGTCATCTACTGCAGGAGAAGCAGCAGAGTTAACCTCCTGCAGCACCGTCTTTTCCAGGGTGAAAGAGAGGTATAAGTAAAAATCCACAGCACTAATGCTGGACTAGCTGACTGAATAAGAAAGAGGCAGTTGGTCACTTACCATACTCATGAGACACCTTCCCACAAATGTTGTGGTGCTCAAACTACTGAAAAGTCCTCAGCTTGAGCATTGTTTCCTTGCCAAATGATTCCAATGATCAAACATTTAGGGAGGTAAATAAATATTTCTCAAGAGACAGCATTCACTTTTGGAGAAAATGCATGAAGTTGTCTACTAACTGAGGACTGACATAATGGAGCATTTGGAAAAAATGTAGATATTGGCCTCTCCAGGATAGATATTTGACGGCCCACCAACTGTACTAGATTATGCTAGCAGAGGAGGTGATAGATTATTGCATCAAGAAGATGACAGCTATATTATTACCACACCACAGCACTATGGGACCCACTCTTCCAATGAATCCTCCTGGGAGAGGCTGGAGCTTGTAGGCTATGGCCCTAGAGCATATGGAACCAGACAGGAGGCAAACATACACATGCACACACACATATTCAACGTGATGTAATACTTGGAAAGATGCAGTATAATGGAGATCTCCTGCATTACTATTACTAGGAAGCCAGGAACCTAATCAGTTTGGACCAAACTATTGTTGCCTGAGAGAATTGAATATTCACTTATGACGCCAGTAAGAGAAACTATTGTGAGCTCTTGTGGCATCCCACTACAACTTCAGACTTTGTGGAAAACTCCATACAGTAATTTCTTAACGTTTTAGCCCATCCCACCAGTTCTGATAGAGTGGGCATGCTCTATATTTTTTCTATGAAGCAATGTCATCTGGTGACATCCAAGAGACATACCTTCCCTGTCATAGGAATATCCTCCTCCTGAGACTAGAATGCCTTGCTCCTCTTGGCCTTTCAGAAGACCATGAAGATCTGGTATTTTCACTAGGCACTCAGGTCAAAATGCTAAGGGAGTAACAATGTCCCTCCATATATGTTCTGGCGCTGCAAATTGGTTATGCAGTGCCTCACTTATTGCATTGTGTTCTTTTTTCTAATTGTATTTTTCATTTTGTTTGCAGGAGTTTTATCATGTTGGGTTTTTGTCCTTTGTGTATTGACTGTTAGCTTCTCAGAGTTATTTATTTATGCTGGATAGGCATGTAATTTTTTTTAATGATTATATGTAAATAAATAAAGTTTTTTCTCCTTGGTCTCCGTATGCTGAGCCCCTCAGAATGAAACCTGCCTCATCAATGAAGATCATCCATAGTTGCCTACACTCTTCTCCAAACCTTGTCATCTGCTCTTCTGGGCTGTTCCAGTATCTAGTTGTCGCAGCTTCTGGTGGTTCCTTCATTAATCTGGATTGAAGTCTATGCATGGCAATCCTACTTTATTTCCAAGAAACTACTTTTAGAAATTACTTACTGTTTTTAATAATTCTGAGGGAATTGAAGTGGGGAATTTCAATCAAATTGCAGGTGTTAAGGATTACTTGGAATTTGGGGAGGGCTTCTGAAACGGTGTGAGCAAAAATAAAATGACTTCTGAGGCCTGGAGAGCAAAGCAAAAAAGTGTGACCAAAAAAACTTCTGAGGTCTGGAGAGCAAGTAGCCTTGTGTCCGGTGTGGGGAGACAGTGATGTCACAATGAACAGAAGGAATGTGGGGGGTGGGTGAGGTTTTAGAAGTGGAATCTTGGAGCAAACAAAGCTCTTCCCTTTAGGCAGTGCCAGTTCTCTGGAGACTTGAAGCAAAACCTGCATGATAATGCTGTTGCGCTTTGTGCACTGTTTTTCTATAGAACTGGTCAAGCTACTATGAATAAAGTGAAAAGAGGTGTGGCTGCAGGTGGAGGCCAGGTGATAGGTATCCAATCCTTTTTAGTTGAAAAACAGGTGGGGTGCAAGGAAAAGTTTATTCTTTTAACTCTGCCACGGAACACGTTAGCACAAAAACAAGTAGTACTGATGTGTTGTTAAGCAAATGATCAAATTCCTCCAGCCTATTCCAGAGAGAAATAGAACCCCCCCCCCAAAAAAAGGGGGGAGAACATGTTTATTTTATAAACTAGTTAATCTCCAGTGTTCTAGAGGGTAGATAATATGGATATCCTCCATTTTCTTTTTACAGTTGATTTGACTCTTTAGTTTTAGATAATTCTTCAGCTACTGCCTCTGGGCAATTTTGGTTGAGGAGATATATAAATAGGCCAAGCTATAATCAAACTTCATTGAATCACTTTAGCTAAACAATGAATGAACATTTTCCTGAAGAGGAAAGGAAAGGTTTCTTTTTTTAAAAAAAATCTAAGATTGGATTAGTATAAACAGGTGGTCCCCACTACACAGGTAATCACATTTTTGCATCTTGTCCAAACTTTTTGTTTATAGGGACCAAGTCAGGAACAGCAACATGATTCCTGGGATTATAATGGAATCCTGATAACCTCTCACACATCTTCCAGATTAAAAAAAACTGCATCTTTATATAAATAAATAAATTTGAAAATCTCACAAGTTTCATCAGATTTTAAAATATGAACTTTAGTGCATAAAATAGCAATTTGATTGTATTTTATATCTACTCTTTAGTTTTATTAATTTTAAGTTGATTTTTTTTTCCTCTGTAGTGTTTTCTGGCTTAAGGGCATAATAAAGATTTTGACTGATAGCATCCTCACAGATGAAAAACCATTGCTCCAGGAAACTACCTTAAATAGAACCGGTACAATCATATGAATTGAATCATATTTTTATTTATTTATTAATCAAACTTATATACCGCACCATCTCCCGTAGGACTCAGGGCGGTTCACAGGCATATTAAAACAATATAATAAATAAACATTAAGACCCAGTTAAAACTAAATATTATCATGGCCTGATCACTAAAACAATAGAAACCAATAAAAACCCCATTAAAATATGCTAAAACATTTTATCTTAGGCTAGTCCCGCACGCTGAAATAATAGAGTCTTCAGTTCACATCTGAAGGTCCAGAGGTCGGGTAGTTGTCGTAATCCTGGAGGAAGCTCGTTCCACAGGGCTGGTGCCGCCAACGAGAAGGCCCTCCCCCTGGGGGCCGCCAACCTACATTGTTTGGTCGACGGCACCCTGAGGAGGCCCACTCTGTGGGAGCGCACAGGTCGTTGGGAGGCAATCGGCGGCAGAAGGCGGTCTCGAAGGTATCCCGGTCCTAAGCCATGGAGCGCTTTAAAGGTGGTAACCAAGACCTTGAATTGCACCCAAAAGACTACCGGTAGCCAGTGTAGGCCGCGCAGGATAGGTGTTATATGGGAGCAACGCGGTGCTCCCTCTATCACCCGCGCGGCCGCATTCTGGACTAACTGGAGCCTCCGGGTGCTCTTCAAGGGGAGCCCCATGTAGAGAGCATTGCAATAGTCCAGGCGGGAAGTGACGAGGGCATGAGTGACTGTGCGTAAGGTGTCCCGGTCAAGGAAGGGGCGCAACTGGCGAATCAGGTGGACCTGATAAAATGCTCCCCTGGCGACGGCTGTCAAATGATTCTCTAAGGACAGCCGATCATCCAGGAGGACGCCTAAGTTGCGCACTCCCTCCCTGGGGGTCAGTACTTCCTCCCCCACAGTCAGCGATGGTGTAAACTGACTGTACCAGGACGCCGGTACCCACAGCCACTCTGTCTTGGAAGGGTTGAGTTGGAGCCTGTTCCTCCCCATCCAGACCCGCACGGCCTCAAGACACCGGCCCATCACCTCAACGGCTTCATTGGGGTGGCCCGGGGTGGAAATGTACAGCTGCGTATCATCAGCGTACAGATGATAATCCACCCCGAAACCACGGATAACCTCACCCAGCAGCTTCATGTAGATGTTGAACAGGAGAGGCGAGAGAACAGACCCCTGAAGCACCCCACAAGTGAGGCGCCTTGGGGCCGATCTCTGCCCCCCTGCCAACACCGTCTACAAGCGGTCAGAGAGATAGGAGGAGAACCACCGATAAACGGTGCCTCCCACCCCCAATCCCTCCAACCGTCGCAGCAGGATACCATGGTCGATGGTATCAAAAGCCGCTGAGAGATCTAAAAGAACCAGGACAGAGGAACAACCCCTGTCCCGGGCTCTCCAGAGGTCATCCACCAACGCGACCAAAGCCGTCTCGGTGCTGTATCCGGGCCTGAAACCGGACTGGAACAGGTCCAGATAGACAGATTCCTCCAGGTGCTGAGGAAGCTGATATGCCACCACACTCTCAACAACCTTCGCTAAAAAGCGAAGGTTGGAGACTGGACGATAGTTCGCTAAAATAGCCGGGTCCAGGGAGGGCTTCTTAAGGAGGGGCCTCACCACCGCCTCTTTCAAAGCGGCAGGGAAAACACCCTCCAACAAAGAAGCGTTGGTAACTTCCTGGAGCCAGCCTCGTGTAACCTCCCGGGTGGCCAGCACCATCCAGGAGGGACACGGGTCCAATAAACATGTGGTGGAGTTCAACCTACCCAACAACCTGTCCATGTCCTCAGGAGTCACAGGATCGAACTCAGCCCAGATAACATTCTCAAGACTCGTCTCCGCCATCCCACCTGAATCTATCCAATCAGTGTCCAAGCCGTCCCGAATCTGAGCGATTTTATCAGACAGATACTGCACAAAATCCTCAGCACGTCCCTGTAAGGGGTCCTCCCGAGCCTTCTGCCTGAGCAGGGAGCGGGTCACCCTAAACAGGGTGGCTGGGCGATTATCTGCCGATGCGATGAGTGCGGAGAAATAGTTATGGTTCGCCACCCTGATCGCCATTAGGTAGGTCTGAATAGATGACCTCACTAGTGTTCGGTCTGGTTCGGAGCAGCTGGACCTCCAGGCGCTCTCTAGGCTTCTTTTCCGGCGCTTCATCTCTCTCAGCTCCTCGTTATACCAAGGAGCTGGTCAAGTTCGTCGCCGGGTCAGAAGCCGCAAAGGCATGACGCGGTCTAAGGCGCCAGCGGCCGCCTCATCCCAGGCGGCCGCCAGCTCCTCAGCCGAGCCGTGGGCTAACTCCCTCGGGAATGGCCCAAGCTCCGTCAGAAACCTCTCAGGGTCCATCAGGCGCCTGGGACGGAACCGTTGAACCGGTTCCGTCTCCCTGCGGTGAGGTGCAGCGGTCCGAAAGTCTAGCTGAAGGAGTAAATGATCAGACCATGACAAGGGTTGAGATATTAATTCCCCTAACTCCAAATCATTTAGCCACTGTCCCGAGATGAAAATCAAGTCCAGTGTGTTACCCCCGACGTGGGTGGGGACCGCAACTACCTGGGTCAGGTCCAAGGCCGTCATGGAAGCCATGAACTCCCGAGTTGCCATTAACGAGTCGCCCGCCGACGGCAAGTTGAAATCCCCCATGACCATAAGCCTGGGGGTCTCAACCGCCGTCCCGGCTATCATCTCCAGCAGCTCGGGCAGGGCTGCCGTCACGTAGCAAGGAGCCAGGTACGTGATCAGCAAGCCCACCTGCACTCCCCAGCCCCACCTCACGAAGAGGGTTTCACAACCGTTTATCTGCGGGACAGCGACCTCCCTCGGAGCCAGACTCTCGTTAATAACAACCGCTACTCCCCCACCCCTACCCTGGGCCCTCGGCTGATGAAATGCACGAAAACCCGGCGGGCACATCTCAATGAGGGGAACCCCCCCTCCGTGCCCAGCCAGGTCTCCGTAATGCCCATTAGGTCCGCTCCCCCCTCTTGAATAAGATCGAATATGAGGGGGGCCTTATTCATGACGGACCTGGCATTACATAACATCAGCCGAAGGTCCAGGTTCCGGGGGATATAACCACTCGGGACCTGAGTGAAGCCTAGGGGCCCGGAGTGCGGTATCGCTTTTAAACAGCGAGGACGCACTCCCCGAACCTGATACGAGCCCCTGCTTCCGCCATACCTGCCCCTCCCTTGAACCGTGCAGATGGAAGTACCCATACATGGTCGAGCCTGCTGTGCTTCAATGTAGAATATCATTGGAGGAGTTACATCAGATGATAAAGCATTTCAAATTAAAAATGAGCCCAGCCATGGTCCATTCAACAGCAAGTCTTCAGATGCCCGAAATAGGAGTATATGAGGGAAGAAATATTGGGTCCGTCTTCTGTATCTTATTCTTTTTCCACTCTCTGAACCTTCAAGTTCCCAGAAGATCTCTATTCAATGGTGTGTTTTTTTAATGAAAGATCCATCAAAAGGGGTTTAGGGGACACTATTATCCTCCTTTATATTTAACCAATAAGTGAAGAAAGAGATAAATGTACATAAAAAGTATTGTATATGTGCATTTATTAAGTAACATTCAGTTCATCAAAAAGCAAAAGTAAGCATAAACTCATATATGAAGTCCAACATATTAAATAACCCTCCATATAAGGCCCTTGCTTGACAATATAATACCTATTCAATGCCTGCAAAGAGAAGGAACTCTTCAGATCCTTATCTGTCGGAGAGGTATCCTTGTAATCCAAAAGTATCAATTTTTTTCCTATCATGAAAGTACTGAGTGTCTAGTTTTGCCATCTGCTCATTTCCCTTCAAAATGTTGATTGCATTTAGCAGTATGGCACAGCCTGGTACCTTGCTCCAACTGATAACAGGCACATCTACACCTGCACAGTACATGCATAGAATCTACTGTGTGCATGACAAATCTGTTGAGCCTTGACTCTTTATAGAAACAGATTATACAATTTTGTGAGCTGCTTTGTTGTGTTGAGACACAACATCTCATTTCTGTGAGACTAAATACTTCTTCAAACACTTGCCCGTGATCAGTTCAGTTTCCAGTACCCAGAAAGTAATAGTTTGGTTGATTTAATCATTCAAATCTATAGAAATATGATAGAGAGATGAGAAAATGGTTTCCCATTGATGCTGATGCATTTGACATTCCCATTCCTTGCTCCATTGTCTCTATATTTTTGAATGTCCCAACATTTGAAAGTAAGCACATCATTTTGTAAACAAACCCTAACCCCACATATTTAAATATTCCAATGCTTCACGGGACTCTGAGCTGTATAGGGCTGCCTGTTCATATACAAACAGCAAAATGTACTTTATCTGAAAACATCACCACTCTGAATTCTGTGGCAATTAATACTAAATTTATTGAAGAGCATAACTCGATAATCTGGTTCTGTGAAATGAATAGAAATATACACGCCACATTTTGTTCAAAATCTATGGTGTTTATCAACTGCAGGCAGATTTCTGGAGCCCTCATTTACAGCTTTATTTAAATCCCTGGATAATCTCACTTGCTTCATGTGGAATTTCACCATCAAGGAAGACAGTGTATAACTGCAGGACTCCATAGAATAAATAGTACCGGACCAAAGAGTAATCTATCTGAGTAGCCAAAGAAAAATGCACGAACAATATCTTTAGTCCCCAACTGAAATTCAGAAGAATAAATGTGTTTGTAACCCCCTGTCCCTTTCTAATCTCATTCATTTTTCAGTAGCTTTGTTGCAATTTTAACAGAATATAATGCATAGTTGGGGAGGGGAAGATAGAGGAATGTCTCACTATGAACAGCAATGTATGGACCACCTTTCAAAAAAAAAAAGAGAGATATCCAAAAGTTTTTCTCCCATTTTTCCCAGTCTTCCAATTTTATAGCACCTGCTCTACCAGCTAGTTTATGTATGTGATGTTAACTTCATTAAGTACGAGACAGTATTAAGAAAGTATCTAGATGAAAGAGCCAACCTAACAAATATATGTTGCTCTTCTTCAACTCTTTCTTTTCAGTGCTTATGTTTGCAGTGCAGCACATCAATGCAAACTACATAAGGGGGGAGGAACCAAGAAGGTTCTGCCTACAAATATTTAAGCAGGACATCCAGATGATTTCTCTATGGTACCTGCACTGCCGTGAACATGTTCTGAAACCAACAGCCCATGGTATTTGAAGAGGTACCAAGCAGATGAGTTACTGATATAATTTAAAATTATGTGTGGATCATCGTTGCCTCCTCCTGTTTCTTCTATATTTTTTCTTTCCTAATAAATTCCTTTGCAATATCTAGTTATTTTGTTTCATTGGTTTTATATGGAAATTTCTCATTAAAGCTTCTCCAATGTGCAAGACTGCATGGTTATACAATTCCCCCTTGTTGGGTTCTGTATTTTTGCAATTTGGATGGGATGATCCAGAGAACCTCCCTAGAACTGGACTGGAAGTGAAGTCCTGGACACAAGAATAAAAAACTTCCCAGCTAGAATGATTAGCAGAGGTCCGCAGGTTCACTCTGAATGGAAGCAGCAAAGGAACCTTTGGAAGAAGGTGTGCCCTGAGGAGATATTCAGTTATTCCCTCTCACAATTACTTACAATATTTAGGTTTTTCATTGCTCACACTCCAAGAAAAACAGCTCTTTCTTATTGCCGCATTTGCATAGGTAAAGGCACAACGTTTCTTTAATCTGTATCTCTCTGTCTTTTAGGCTTCCATTTTAGCATGAGCCTTGCCTTTGCATACACTACTGAAGGGGGAATCCTTTCCCAGGCACTGTTGTTAAAAGAACTGCTTTTTGGCTCATCTAATTGTTTGCATTTCTTAACAGCCTTTTTATTATTATTTGCTAGAGCTTGAAGAACTAAGGAATGTGATTTAAAATGATTAACATTAGAAAGTTTCATTTGGGATTTTGCAAAAATCTTGCTCTTCATCCTTGCAAGCTATTTCTAAATATAATTATTAGAAATCTATAAAGCAACCCATCTTTTTCCAGAATCTCAGATTTCAATACAGTAAATGGACCAATTCATACCATCAATTAACTACAGGTGATTCTCATTTAACCACCACTCATTCAGTGACCATTTAAACTTCTGTTAGCACTGAACAAGTGGTATTTATGACCAGTCCTTGAAGTTCTGGCCATTACAGCATTCCTAAAATCACCAAATTGCACTCAGCACCCAGCTCACAATTACAACGTTGCAGTATCCCATGGTGCCATGGTCATCATTTGCAATCTTCTTCCTAGAAGCAAAGTCAATGGGGAAGCCATTAGAAGCTCACAAATAGCAATTATGTGCATCCTCACTAACAATAACCATGATTTGCTTAACAAAGGCAAAGAACAAAGAAAGTTCTGAAACTGCCATTGTTGAGTGATACAGTCAGAAGACATTGCATTTTATGACTGCATCACAAAGCAAAAGAAATTCAACTCCCAGTTGCCAACCTTAGCCAAGGACTATATATATTTTAAAAGAAGCTCTGCCTTCTTTGTGGGACACAAAGGGAGAGGCACTCCATCAGTTTACTTATATTAGTTGTATTCAAAGAAAATTTTCCCATTAAGTGTGAAATGGAGTCTAGGGTAGGAAATGTAGTGTAGGCAGGATAATTGCAAGACACAAGAACTAGTTTATTAATTTTTGTACCTGTGCCTCAAGAACAACAAATTTCCCTCACCTTTTGCAAGTACAGTTACTCCGAGATTTTGTAGTTTGAACTATCCTCTAAGCAGGCGTGTTTCCACAAGTATATTGTCAAGATTTATGAAGGATAAATTTTACTTCTAAAACAAAGAATCATATTCAACTGTGAAATTGTAGCTGAATTTTGTGCATGACTAGGTCTCAAAATCCACCTTAAGATGGTGGTGATGGCTTTGAAATATAATGCACATGTTTTTATATGTTTGTGTGTGAGTGTATGCTTGTGTAATAAATTAACATGGCCATTTAGCTGGCTAATAAGTAATAAAATATTGCCAAATGGCCAGAATTCAATATTGGTTTCATAAGAACATAGATCTCATAATGACAGAGTAGGAAAAATACATACAGCAAACTCAACTAATTTTCGAGGCCCAGAAAAAAAAAATCAAAGCCATTTTCTTCATAATGAGAGGGTGTATGAGAAAGATATTTGAATGGCAGGCTGATAGAACCAAGGAAGATGCTGTCTGTTGAATGCTTGGAGCAGACACACCTAGAAAAAGTTCTCCTAACATTACAACAGCACCAGAAAAAGCAATATTTTATAAACATTATCATTCTCCTTCCCAAAACATTCTATGGGGCCTTTGGGGAAAGGGCATAATGCCACTTAGCCCATCTGAGAAGGATGCCATGCTGGGGGGGGAGGGGGGCTCAGAAGCACTTTATTTGACCTTCACAGTGTTGATCTAAAGTTCTTCTTGAATTTTAGCTTCCAGTAGATGCATTTGGTTCAATCCCAGACAGGATATGATTTTAATCAGCTACATGCAAGCTATTTTGGAAGTTCTCCTAATTACACCTGCCCTCCCTTATGCAAAGAATCCACACATGCCTCCAATGAATGTGAAGTGAGAGGAATAGCTTCCCACTATATCTTACAACACATGAAGCCCACTCTACAGACCAGCACTTGTTACTGTTCTTTTCCTTAACTCTGTCTCTTACTCTGCATTCAGGAAATCTTGCTGACATCATAGATTCAGGTTCTGCACCAAAATGCTGCTGTGAATGTCGACTGCCTGGATGATACAGAAGCGAAAGCTCAAAACTGTTATGTGGCTTCTGACTGTTCCCCTCACTCCCGGGAGATGCCTTTTACAGATGGTTGCACCAGCTTCCCAGTGTTAATGGCCATGAGAGATACAATGGAACGACAGCACCACCTAGTGATACTTGTCCAAGATTTTTAAAGTGCTCATTTATTGTGTAATAAATCAATAAATAAACAAACAAACAAACAAACTCAGACATAGTTTCCAAAGACTGCCTCCCACCAGAATTCAAAAAAGCTAAAATAATATCACTTTTAAAACCTGGCAAACCACAAGACAGAATTGAAACCCAATTGCCCTTTTGAACTCCTGCTACAAACTCCTTGAAAAATTAATTATAAACAGGATAGTTCCCATAATAAATTAACATCTGCCCATGGAACAAGCCAGCTTCCGACAAGACTGGAGCTGTGTAGACCAGGTGCTAAGCCTAAGAGGCTATATTGAAGCAGGATTCCAATGAGGCATCAAAGCCACAGCTGTGTTTGTAAACCTAACTGCGGCATATGACACAATTTGGAAGGACGGATTGTTATACAAACTGTGCCATATTATCCCCTGCAAAAATCTCTATTGTCCAATTAATTAACATGCTGAGTGATAGGTCATTTCAGATAATAATGGGGGACAACATAAGGTTAAAAGATGAAACAGCCCCGAAGGCTCTGTAATGGCACCCATATTATTCGATTTATACATATGCTGGGTTAGGGTTAGAACGCAAATTTCAATACATTGATGATTTGGCCATAGTGGTACAAGAAAAACACATGGAACCTCCTTTTTCAAAGACCTTAAAATCTTGGGAAAATACTTACCAACTGTAGGCTCACTCCTAGCATCAGCAAAATAGTAGCTACGTTTTTCCACATTAAACAGAAACTAGCATATGAAGCCCTGAAAGTTTACTTAAACAACAACTTACTCCCCTATAATCCCCATCCAAAGTACCTTGCAATAACATCAATAATAACAATGATGGTGTGGGATTTGCTTAATAGCAATCAGATATTCTGAAACTGCTGTCACTAAGCTGCAAGTTGATGTGACATCATACTTTACAATTGTGCCACTTAGCAATAGAAATTCCAGTCCAGGCGCTGTTGAACTAAAAGGGCTTAAAAATCTGCAAAATGCCTCCTTGGTCATCCTTTGCATAGCAGGGTTTATCTAATGTGCTTGCAGGGCTGTGCTGCACTTTGTAAAATGACTTCTCTGGGACAACCCATTGTAAAACTTGGGGCAAACGAGAAATCCCCCTATTTTGCATACACACCTGTACCAGTGGCGGGATTAATTTTTTTTTTACTACCGGTTCTATGGGCGTGGTTTGGTGGGTGTGGCATGGTTTGGTGGGCGTGGCAGGGGAAAGATACTGTAAAATTTCCATTCCCACCCCACTCTAGGGGAAGGTTACTTCAAAATCCCCATTTCCGAGGCAGCTGGGACTCGGGAGGCAGAGAATAGATGGGGGCAGGGCCAGTCAGAGGTGGTATTTACCGGTTCTCCGAACTACTCAAAATGTCTGCAGAACCTGCTGAATACCATCTCTGACCCGTACATGTACAATATATTACTATTTAATGCATCATTTGTATTAGTCTATTTTAGTATTTTTCAAACATGGAAAGTTTAAGATGGGTTGACCTTAACTCCCGGAGCATTCTGAGACTTGAAGTCCACCCATTTTAAACATGCCAATATTCAGAAACAATGTTCTAAAGCAGGCTGGATGCATCATGCGCAGACCATGCCCATCCCAGCTCCACGAAAGGGAAAATGTCGCGAAATATCACATGACGCCAATGTGATGCCACGAGTTTGACACCAGTGTTCTAGAAGTTGTGAGATGTGTGTGTATGTGTGTGTGGGTATGCACACACTTTGTTATTAATTATAACAAGCAGCATTATTCACCATTGTTTTAATGTGGTTTCTCTGTGAAGGCAGCCTTGAATTTGAGCAATAAATAAATGTAAAAATCGTAAGATATTTGTTGTGTAAGGCAGCACAAGGAAGGATTTGTTCTTGCCTTGAGTGTTTTCCTCACTCAAAAGTCAAGGGGAACCAAGATCTCTCAGAATTATCCTTGCCATTATTGCTTAGCAGGCACTTATTATTGATATTATTATCTATTTGTATCCTGTCAATTAATGTGCTGCATGTAACTTCTAGTTAGTGAGAGAGGAGCAATAATGTGTCTGCTTGCAAGGTTGTCTCCAAATGAGAGAGCTGGGCTTGCATACAGTAATGTTAGCATGCTTGGGTGAATTAGTGGTGTCCTGTCCAAAATGTGTGATGACTGACCAGTACTTTCTTTACCCAGCAGGTAATGCTGCATGTGGCAGGGCCAAAAATAAGGCTTGCAATGTAATCTAAATCTTCTCTATTTTTCCAGAAAGTACTGTGTGAAAGTTTTGACTAGCCAAAGTTGTCTTGGGCAGTAGAGAGTAGTATGTATGATCCTACTTAGTGATGACCATATGCATGGAAGATTCAAGTAGAATAAAGATTAAAGAGCACGAATTAACACATGGAAGAGAAACATTGTGTTGTGTCTGTGAAATTAAGAGAATGTGCAGGTAGTAAATATATAAGTCTGGCTTCCGGCCCGGTTACAGCACTGAGACGGCTTTGGTCGCGTTGGTGGATGATCTCTGGAGGGCCAGGGATAGAGGATGCTCCTCTGCCCTGGTCCTATTAGACCTCTCAGCGGCTTTTGATACCATCGACCATGGTATCCTGCTGCGCCGGTTGGAGGGATTGGGAGTGGGAGGCACCGTTTATCGGTGGTTCTCCTCCTATCTCTCCAATCGGCCGCAGACGGTGTTGACAGGGGGGCAGAGGTCGGCTCCGAGACACCTCACTTGTGGGGTGCCGCAGGGGTCGATCCTCTCGCCCCTTCTGTTCAACATCTATATGAAGCCGCTGGGTGAGATCATCAGTGGCTTCGGTGTGAGGTACCAGCTGTACGCTGATGACACCCAGCTGTACTTTTCCACACCGGGCCACCCCAACGAAGCTATCGAAGTGTTGTCCCGGTGCTTGGAAGCCGTACGGGTCTGGATGGGGAGAAACAGGCTCAGGCTCAATCCCTCCAAGACAGAGTGGCTGTGGATGCCGGCATCTCGGTACAGTCAGCTGAGTCCTCGGCTGACTGTCGGGGGCGAGTCATTGGCCCCGATGGAACGGGTGCGCAACTTGGGCATCCTCCTGGATGAACGGCTGTCTTTTGAAGATCACTTGACGGCCGTCTCCAGGAGAGCTTTTTACCAGGTTCGCCTGGTGCGCCAGTTGCGCCCCTTTCTAGACCGGGATGCCCTGTGCACGGTCACTCACGCCCTCGTGACGTCTCGCCTGGATTACTGCAATGCTCTCTACATGGGGCTCCCCTTGAAGGGCATCCGGAGGCTTCAGTTAGTCCAGAATGCAGCTGCGCGGGTGATAGAGGGAGCCCCTCGTGGCTCCCGTGTGACACCTATCCTGCGCAGACTGCACTGGCTGCCTGTGGCCTTCCGGGTGCGCTTCAAGGTTTTGGTGAACATCTTCAAAGCGCTCCATGGCATAGGGCCGGGTTACTTACGGGACCGCCTACTGCTACCGGATACCTCTCACCGACCCGTGCGCTCTCACAGAGAGGGACTCCTCAGGGTGCCGTCAGCGAGACAGTGTCGTCTGGCGACACCCAGGGGAAGGGCCTTCTCTGTGGGGGCTCCCACCCTCTGGAACGAACTCCCCCCAGGACTTCGTCAACTTCCGGACCTCCGAACCTTCCGTCGCGAGCTTAAAACACATTTAATCATCTGCGCAGGGCTGGATTAGTTTTTAAATTCGTGGGTTTTAAGGGTTTTAATGGGTTTTAATGGGTTTTAATGGGTTTTATTATTTGCTAAATTTTAATTATGCCAAATTGAATAAGTTTTTTAGTGGTATTTTAATAGTATTTATTTTGTAATAGTACTGTTTATTTTATCTGCCTGTAAACCGCCCTGAGTCCTTCGGGAGAAGGGCGGTATAAAAATTTAAATAATAAATAAATAAATAAATAAATAATAAATAAAGATAATAGATCTGAATGAAGCTGGTCTAGGAAGTGAAGGGATAAAGATAGGTTAGTTATAAATGAATAGACTAAAATATGTTATCTGAGTTCATTTATTTAGAAAATTTATAACACCATCTGCCTTAAATACTACAAATTTAACAAGCAGTTTTCAAGAATACTGTACTATACAAATGAACCTTATAAGCAAACAAGAATAAAAAGATCTAAACAAAGGGCTTCCACAGAGTGGCTGATAAAAAATATGAAATTATTTGTTACAGAAGTTGAAATGAGGGAATACTGGAAGGAATATTTTAGAGCTGTGGGTGGGAATGATAGTGAAATGTCAAAGAGTGGAATTGAAATGACTTTTATAAATCTTACTGTCCAAGAAAAAAAACCATACATGAAAAAGAAGTTACAAATGTTATGAGAATGTTGAAAAACTAGAAGACTACAGGTGTTGATGGTGTAATTTGCAGAAAAAAAATCCTGAGCACCTACAAGACTTGCAAAGATGTTCCTAAACAATAACTCAACATGTTGGAAGTGCAAGAAAACTCACGGAACATATTACCATCTATGGTGGACGTGTCTGGCGGCAAAAAATTTTTGGCCAAATATAAAGAAATGGCTAGAAAAAATAACAGAACAACCAATTGAAAATAAGTCAGAAACATTTTTACTAGGAATTCTTACAAGAACATACACTAAAGAAATAAAATACTTGATTTTACACATTATAACAGCTGCACGAATAACATACGCACAAAATTGGAAACAGGAAAAGACACGAACAGACGAAGAAGTGATAGGGAAAGTTTTAGAATGTGCCGAAATGGGCAAGTTTACAAAAGAAATAAAAGAGAAAGAAGAGACAGATTATTATATATATAATCTGGAACAAATGGTTTGTTGTTGTTCTTGTTGTTAGTTATGAAGTCGTGTCCGACCCATCGCGACCCCATGGACAACATTCCTCCAGGCCTTCCTGTCCTCTACCATCCTCTGGAGTCCATTTAAACGCATGCCTACTGCTTCAGTGACTCCATTCGTTCTCTGTCGTCCCCTTCTTCTTTTGCCCTCAATCTTTCCCAGCATTAGTCTCTTCTCCAGTGAGTCCTTCCTTCTCATAACAAATGGTTATGAATGGTTTAAGATTAGAAATAAAGGAACAAAATAAAGGGGAGAAATTAGAATTGTACAATATGTAAATAATAGATATATAAGAATGTAGAAAAGTAAAGCTATTAGTATTAGATAATTTAATGTAAATAAAGAAAATGGGATAAGAAAGAAAATAAAATAATAAATGAGAAATGGGGGGAAAGGTATAAAAGGAAAAGAAGACCACTAAGAAACATTGTTTAAAAATAGGAGATATTTATATGTTGTATGTTGTGTGTTTGTCAGATTGTGTATCACAATAAAATATTTTTCTTAAAAAATTATCCTGAGGAACAGAAAGCAAAGCCACAAGAAAATGGTCAGATAAAAGAAACTTGAGTCTGGGGCAGAACTATAACTGAAAAAATGTTTCAGGCAAGACTCTCCCTAGTTCTCATAAAGATGAAGGGAAGGAGGGGGAAATGCATTGAGACTTGCAAGACTGATATCAGCCCTTCAAGGTAGACCAGTCTAGGAAATCGGAATAATGATTTATTATTATTATTATTATATGTTTATGTTAACAGAGACTTGCAAATCTGAATTCACTCCACCACCACACACACTTTATGAGAATTAGGGAGGCTCTTGTCTGAGATACATTCTCTGGTTACACCTCTTATCTGGACTCAGACTTCTTTTATCTGACATTGTCTAGGTAGCAAAAATAGCAGGAATAAATGCAAAAACTACTGAGTATTAATTTGTTAAATGAGCCTTGAAAGGTTGGTTGCTGAATGCAGTTAAGAATGGTATATCACCATGATGCCAAACCTATGGCACACGTGCCAGAAATGGCACACAGAGCCATCTCTCTGGACATACCAGTCATTGTCCGTTGCTCTTCCAGGTTCCGGTACTCCGGCCAGTTGGTCTTTGCACAAGCGGGAGTGCAGAAACTGGAAGAGTAGCTCCCTGGTGCGCATTCCAGCCAGGTGACCAGCATGCATGCGCATGCTAGAAATCAGAAGCTCAACTTCCCGGTGCGTGCATGCACGCTGGGGAACTGCTCTTCGGTTTCTGGCACTCCCACGCGTGCGTGCCGGGGAGCTACTTTTCCAATTTCTGGTGCTCCCCACCCCCCGGCGTATGTGCTCCCGTTTCAGCATTCAGTGTTGAAAAGGTTTACCAACACTGGTATATTATGAAAGCAAAGCATATTTGAAAATGAATCGAATGCTAGCAAAACGGTTAAATCTTGACCAGGGGTTTTAAAAAAAGATACATAGTGTTGTGGATGTTTAATGTATTTTTTTTAAGTGTAAAAAATATTTGTGTAGATATTAGTAGTATCTTAGGGAAGAGAACAGGCATGTATTTTTGTATAAAAATAATACTTTGAGATTGGTGGAGAATCCAATTATTTGCAGTGAACATAAAACAGATTAAATAATGCAACAAAAAATATGGATATGAACATTAATGCATCAAAGATCCAGTTAAATGTGTCAACCAAAAAAAAAAAGGAACCAAATAATGCAAGATATATAGCGTATTTTTCAGACTATAAGACCATCCAGACTATAAGACGCACCTAGCTTTTGGGGAGGAAAACAAGAAAAAAAAATCTGCCTCTGCCTCCCAGCAATTTGCCTCCTTGCAGCAAACAACAAACAGCCTGGTCAGCTTCAGCACAGCCTGATTTACCACAAAGAAGCTGATTGGAGGTTGGATCTGCCTCCCAGAATACCAGGTGGCAGGGTTAGGTGGCCGCCTCCTGGAATGGGATGAAAATGGGACGTGCGGAAGCCAAAAATGGGGTGCAAAGAGGCGGTGATAGATGGCAGCAGCAATGGGCAGCAATGGCGACAATGGGCAGCGGTGATCCCTGCAGCCTGGAACAGCTGATCGATGGTATTCTGGGAGGCAGATCCAACTGCCAATCAGCTGTTCGTGCTAAATCAGGCTGTGCTGAAGCTGACCAGGCTGTTTGCTGTTTGCTGCAGGGAGGCAAATTGCTGGGAGGCAGAGGCTAAAGGGTGGGGGCTGGCAGGTGGGTGGGGCTTCACCAAGATTCGCTCTATAAGATGCACAAACATTTCCACCCACTTTTGGGGGTAGGGGAAAGTGTGTTTTATAGTCCAAAAAATATGGTAACATGTGAAGGAAATAGAGCAGGTAGCTGAATTTGTGTACCTTGATAAAAGGTTCTTAAAGAAAGGAGAATGGTGTTCTGGGGAATGGTCAACACCCACTTCTCTGTGACAATATCTCAAAATTTGGAAGACTGCTATCATGTCACTCTAGTCCTCCAGCTGATTAGACATACAGTTACTGCAGCTGTTCATATGGTTTATAGTTTCCAGATCCTTAATCATCTTTGCTGCTCCTCTGCACTCTTTCTAGAGTCTCAGCATCTTTTTTGCATCATTTTGCATCTTTTTTTGTATCATGGTGACCAGAACTGGATGTGATATTCCAAGTGTATACCTTACCAGTGCAGTATAAAGTGGTAATATATTGTCTCTCTGTGATGCAGCCTAGGACTGCATTGGTTGCTGGTTCATAGTTAAGTGGTGGTCCAGTAGGACATCTAGATCCCTCTTATAGTTACTGCTGTTGAGCAGGTACCACCTAATACCATGATGGCGAACCTATGGCACATGTGCCAGAGGGGGGCATGCAGTGCCCACTCTGTGGGCATGCGAGCCGTCGCCCCAGATCAAGTCCGCTATGCATATGTGTGCACCTCCCATTGGCCAGCTGGTCTTTGGGTCTCTGCTGCGCATGCATGGGGGCTGGGCACATGCATGGGGGCGTCATGCGCATTGCATTTTGGGGGTTCGGGTGCGCACACACACATTTGCATGCATGCACGATTTGAGCACTTGGTCCAGAAATGGTTAGCCATCACTGACCTATTATATACCTGTGCATTTGATTTTTCTTGCCTAAATGTAAGACCTTACTTTTCTCAGCACTGAATTGCATTTTGTTGTATAGGGCCCAGTATTCTTGTCTGTCATACTTCTGTGTCTTGAATCTATCTTTTAAAGCCGCGGTCTTCAACCTTCCCAGCTTTGCAGATCAGCAGGGGGTGGAGAGTGGATGGTTTTGTGTGAGTGGCAGGTGCACACAGCTGCATTTGCACAAGTAGTAGGCATGCATAACTAGTGGGTCCCCTATTTTAAAGTGTTGGCTAGCCCCCAGCTTGGTGTCATCTGAAAATTTGACAGCCCGAGACAGAATTTTGAAGTACCCCACTGCAAGTTTGCCTCCTTTTAAATGTACAGTTTCGTTGAGTGCAATTAAGTCAGCCAGATGAGAATCCATTTGGTGGTGATGTTGTTTATCCCACATTTTTCTATCTGACTAAGAAATAGAGTGTGATCTACTTTGTCAGACTTGGTAGCAATGAAGTCCTTGTGAAACATATTCAGATGATTTGAAAGGATACTACAAATATCTGAATCATTCAGGCAATAGTTTTACTTCAGTGGAAGGGAAAGTCAGACCATGAAGAAGCAGGATATAAAGAACATTGGTGTTTTTAAATGTTGATATTGGATAAGATTCCAGACAATACCATCAACGCTAAATAAAACAAACCAAAAGAGCATCAAATATTCAATCCAGAGTTCTCATTCAAGGCACAAATGACCAGGCTCAACTTATCCTTCTTCAAGTATATTATGTGAAGATCTATTTCTCTAATGATAGAAAAGGTGGATAGAAAGAGGAAGGGGATGACCTGTACAAAGTGGATGGGCTGGTTATCGGTGATGGGTATACTATTGGGAGAACCAAAGTACCAGATTAGGACATATCCTCATGGAGAAAGTCTATCTTTGTAGTTGCTAAAAGTCAACATCAATCTGATGGTGCAAAACCAAGCTACTCTTAAGAGAAACCCTTCATATCAGATGTAACAGTAGTGCAAACTTGAAGGCATTATTAAAACAGGGACTGATGACTAAGTCTAGTGTCATGGCCTTGGATATCCCCTGGAAATATGAGGGTTAGAGAAGTATTGGATGTGGGACTGGGATGCAATGGAAGGGAAATTTGGGGGACCAGATCAATACTACTATGCTTGTGACACCAGAGTATAATTATATGGAATATTTCTGTTGGAGGACATTTTCTCTAATCCTATTGTCCTCCAGATTGCCATCTTCCAATGGCTCACTGCACCAATTTTAAAGGTGGAAAAAAGAAAAATGAGGAGTTTTGAACAATCTGTTTACTCACTGCAGTTATCAAGCCTGTCCTTCTCTCCCTCCCATCGCCTGTATACCCAATGGCAGAATAAATGCTGCATTTTAGAGTCACTTGATTACATTCAGCTGTGCTCCACATCCTAGGGGGCAAACTGAGCTATTATTAGCACACACTTGCAACTCCCTGGCCATGCAATTGCAGAGCTAACATCTGGAAAGGATACAGTATTCTCTATGGCCAAGTGCACTGTTTGCACTGATCAATCATGTCCAGTTGATCTTGCATCAGTCTGTATCAGTAAATAGCAACAGAAAATCACCATGTCAGGAACAGCCCTGATCAACAAGAAATGCTCTCTGCTGCTCCTGAAATTGAAGATGTTTGTTCTGCTAAATGGCTTTCAATCAAATTTGAGATACTGCAGTCTGTATTGTTTCTTGTCACCAATCTGGGCTTCAGACTCATGCATGGCGCGATTATAATTCAATTTCGCACAAAAGCATCCTTTTACACCAACATAATAGCTATTGTGGGGGGGGGGACAATTTATGTGGCAAAAATAGCATGGTGGATAAGGAATAGTTCCTGTTTCCTACCACTGCTTTTTTTAAAAATAGAAATGTTACAATAGATATAAACCTTGCTGTGAATTACAGAGACTGGGAACCTAATCAGTTTTGAATCTTCTCAAACCATGTATTCAATATTGGCTCTGAATATTTCAGAAGCCAAAGTATAAATCAAAAGGCCCCATCTTAGTGGACTGGGGGAAAGTCACTGTGAAATTCTGTAAGATGATGGTGATTTTGGTCATCCCGAAGTTTCAGTGGTGAGGCAACATTCTACTTGTCTCTCCTGTCTCTCCAGGACAGCCTTTAAAGAGGACCCGAAAGCTTCATTTGGTGCAAAATGCAGTGGGCTGGGTGCTCAAAGATGCTTTATGGAGGTCACAATATATGTACTTTGGGGACCCCTGGCTTCTTTTCAGCTTTGAAATGCAATTTATTGTGCTGGTTTCAAAATATAAAGCCCTTTATAGCCTGACACCTGGTTAGTTTCATGACTGCATCTCCCACAGGAAACGGATTGACCACTTCGATCAAGTGGAAGCAGCAGTTGGTGGTTCCCAGTTAGCTGAGTCCTTTGGAATGATTGTCCATGAAAATTGGGTTTGGCCCAAAAACCCTAACCTTTTGGATGTTTCTTAAAGCAGAGCTTTTCCAGGAGGATATTTAAACTGGAAAGTGTTGGCCATGAAGCAGCGATACTCAATTCACTCATTCAGCTTTTGTCTCATGGCAGTAGGGGGAGAGAAAATGTTAACTCCTTCTTGCTAACCAGTAACAGTTTGGATAATTTCAACCAGGATGTAAGGCTTGGGCTCTCCTTGGATTGGACTAAAGCCCATCTAGTTCAGCCTCTTATTCCCACAGAGTCCAAGGGAAGACAAGAAAAGTCCACTAACAGGACAGATATGGAGTGCTGACATTTTCAGCAGCTGTAAATGAGATGTCAGTGTGTGTGTGTGTGTGTGTGTGTGTGTGTGTGTGTGTGTGTGTGTTGTGTGTTTAAATTTATTAGTCACCCAACTCCAATTGATTCTGGGCAGCTAGGCAGCTAATATCAATCAAGGCCTTGCTGCTTTTATGTCCCCATGATAAGTGTATCCCCAAAGCACCAGAATTTGCTAATAAATGTTAGTACAATTTCAACATCTTTTTGGTAGCCCACAGCACTATAATGTGTTGTTGGAAACCTACAGATGGTTTCAATGCAGAAAAACTACACTGATTTATTGATGATAAAATATAGCCATCTTCCATACCCTAATGCCATTCATGTAAGCAAAATTGAAAAGAAGCTGCATTTCCTTTAAACTGCAGTGGACAAAAATAATTGATGTGCTGAAAAGTAGATAATAAAACCTCCAGGCACAGGATGAAAACATTAATGGCATCTACTGCACAGATAGCTGAGTATCATCAGCAAATTTCCCCAACCAGTGAATGACTTCTCCTATTTCATTTAAATATTAAGCAGGAGGGATGACTGAGCCTCTCAACCATTTCTGACCAGGTGACCTCTTCTCCCCCACAACTCAACCACACATTTAGAGTTCAAGCTAACGCAGGGTGTCAAACTTGATTTCATTGAGGGTTGTGTTTGACCTTTTGGGCCGGGGTGAGTACGGCCAGGGTGGGCATGGCCAGCCTGACGTCACTCATGTCGGGGGCATTTGTGGTGGCCCGAGCACTCTGGCAGCAAAAATGGGCTCCCAAGCTCCATTTTCAGCCACGACAGCCTCCTATTGCCCTCTGCCAGTGAAAACGGAGCTTGGGAGGGGTGCACGCAGCCCCCCAAGCTCTGTTTTTGCTGGCAGAGGACAGCAGGAGGCCATTGCAGCGAAAGATGAAAGCTCCTTTTTCATTGGCAGAGGCACTGCGGGCCGATCCTTTGTTGTTTCTAGGGCAGCCCCGTGGGCCAGGTCTAAGCACCCTGTGGACCAGATGTGGCCCCTGGTCCTTGAGTTTGCCACCCCTGAGCAAACTACGTTATTGTATTCTGTATTCCTATTTCATACAGGAATCTCCCTAGACTGCCTTCCCTTGGGAAGAGATAAATAAAGTTCCATAGAGCTGAGGGGGGCGGGGTCAGTCCTGAATCTTTTGCAGCTGCACAAGGATTTAAGGCTAAAATCTCACTTGAGCTCTCCTTCTTGCCTGGCTGACTCTTTCTCAACAGATTCACAAGGATATCATGACTAATGAGGCCAAAGGTTGCTGAGAGCGTTAACAGGAACAGTTGTGTACTGAAACTTGACTCTAAAGTATTTAGATATTCCTTTAGAATGCTTCATAGTTGATCACAAAGTTTCAATAACCTTGCCTAAAATGTGGAGGTTAGAGACGGGAAATTGCTGCTCAAGACACTAGATCCAGGGAAAGATGGGAGGGAGGGCTCACCCCAGGAGAGGATCTCTTTTAAATCCACAGGAACAACCTACTCTCAGAATCAGGCAGTGATAACTTCCTGGATCCAATGTGACATAATTCATTTCAGAAGCCAAGGGGTTCCCCTTGTTCCCCTTCATCTTCATGTAGCTGAAGATATACCAGTATGTGGCTGGAGACACACCACAGAATACCATATGCGTATTGATCCATAGATCAAAACAAATTAGTTTATCTGACAAGACACCATCCCAGTCACCACTTCTGATTCTGCCCATAAAAAGTCAAGAGATTGGCAAATCTGAGCAATTCCCAACAAAGTATGATTAAAACTGATCACAGAGGTCTGAAAAATCTACTTTTGGCCTTCTCCCCAACACTCTGTAGTTCAACATTTTTTTTTCTTTTGTTCAATTGTGTCTGATTCTTGGAGGGTGCCTGGAAGTCCCTGCAGCTTTCTTGGCAAGTTTTTTTCAAAAATGGTTTGCCATTGCCTCCTTCCTAGGGCTGAGAGAAAATGACTGGATCAAAGTTATAGTGTTGGTTTCTTGCCTAAGGAGGGAGTAGAAGTCCCAGTCTCTTCTGACAAACATCTTCCAAGGCATGCTTATTAACTCCTATCCCCAAATAGTTTTTGCTACCTTTGATTATAGGAAATCACAGCATTCTTCCAGCTGTCAGACACAGAAAGAATGCTGTGTAGTTGTAATCAATTGTCTGTTGGTTGATTCTTATCTGTTTTTGATGTCTGGTAATATTATCCTTTTCATAGCTGGTTGATTGTGTTCTAGTGGGTTGAGTGGTCAGGCACTTTTTGATAAAGTTGCATATGTATCCATTTTGTTTGAAGATATATCGATGGTCTTAGAATATTTGACTAGATCAGGTGTGTTGTGTCATACTGCTGCCATGGATTCCTTTACTAGTTCTGTATTTGTGAATGTAAAGAGTGCTGTGACATCAACTCTCCAGTATAGTGCCTCCAGAAAATAAAAAACCTACAAATAGAATAGGAAATTACGTTTCATTTAATGTAATTGCACTGTTTATGAACATCGATGCAACTATATCAAGAACAGTCAAAAGACTATTACAACTACAAGGCATTACTGTAGCACACAAATCAACTAAAGCCCCCCCCCTCCCAAATCTTAAGTAAACTAAAAGACCCAATAGCTCAAGAAGAAAAAAAAACAATCATCTATGACACGGGGGTCACACTCCCACCATCACGTTACCGTCACATGATGTTTTTCCCCTTCGCGGAGCTGGGGTGGGCGTGGCCTGTGTGTGATGCATCTGGCTCGCAGGCCGCCAGTTTGACACCTCTGATCTACAACATATAGTGTTAAGGACTATAACAGCCACTATGTAAGGCAGACAGGCAGAAGACTAGCAAGCGCATCTATGAACGAAACCCCCTTAATCTTACAACACATGGAATACTCAACCATAGTTTCAACTGAGAAATTGTGAGCATCCTAGACCAAGCTAAATCCAAAAATGCTAGGAAATTCTGGAAGCTTGACATTCAGATGAATCAGCCATCAATAGACACATAGAAATAAACTATATTTGCAAACCATTCAAGAGATTAAGAAAGAAACAAAAAGCTCAGAACACATCCTCTTCAGCAGCCAACACCCACATAAGTAGGGATTAACAGCAGGCAAACAGGTAAAAAATAATAACCAAAACTACTAAGGAGCAAACCACACCCACCCCCCAGTCAAACTGGCAGGGTGAGCTACTGCATATAAACAGGGAGCATAAATTACTTAATTAGGTAATGAAATGTCTCCAAGCAAACAACAAAGCACAAAGGACTCCAGTTCAACCCTGAGCTACAAATATTCTCTTAATTTAGATTTATTCAGATTTCCCCACTTACACCATCAATACCTGCAGTTTTACTACTTCAATGTTGTCATGGCGTTTTGACATTTTTGATTTTTTTCCCTGGCTATTACCGTTATTTCAATCATTTTAATCCCACTCTTTGATATATCGCTGCCATTTCCACACAATTCTCTAAAATATTCTTTCAGCATTCCCTCGCTCCAATTTCATCCCCCGTCAAGTCAGTTACCAATTTACTTTCATATGTACACCAAACAAGTAATTTAATTGCAACTATTTTTATTTCTATTCACTCTGCCTGAGGCCTTTATACCAACCCCCAAAACTATTTTAATTGCATTCAATGCTAATATTTTCTCTGTTTCTTTTAATCTTAATTGTATCGTTTGCTTTGATTACAATCTTTACAATGCTTTTTCTTTAAAATACTTTATATAGATCTTTTGTAGAAATCATACATTCTACATTTTTGTAGAAATCCCTCAACAACTTCTTTCCATCAGCACCACCCAGCATACTTTTCTATTTCTCATTAGCATAACTAGTATTTGCTAATCCAATTCTTTTTAGTTTGTTCCAAGCAGATTTTATTCAGGACTCGCACTGCCACTTCTTGCAATTATTACCACACGTAGCATAATTCCTATGGACTAATGCTTAGGCTACTATGCAAAATGGAATTCAATATAACCTTCACAACCTGCATATTTTCTTGGCTATTCTCTGTATGTTCAAACTCTGCTTTGGAAAACTGTTGAAAGTTCACAAAAGTTACAGGAAATGAGCAAGAAGGAGAATGCTTTAAAGTGAATTAAATTCCTTTAGCATAAACTGTTTTCATCAATGGAAATGTGCTACTCACATACTAATTATTCCAATGTCTACTTAGAGCATCCCGATGAAATCTCAGAATTTTTGTTTCAGTCTCAGATTAGGCATCAATTCATTGAAGGCCCCCAGGTGAGCTAACTCAGAGGTCAGTCTTATCAACATTACGGTAAAATAATGGACTCTTAGAAATTATGTAATATGACTTTCAATACTTTTAAATTACGCTACATTATTGCTACATATCTGCAAGTAAAGAATACTCATAAAATAAGCAAATAGGATAAATGTAAAACATAACTATTGGCAATTTATTCTCGACTGTGCCAAGAATGTATAGATGTATTTGAAAATATAGTGTCAGAATACAATGGCTGAAGTAGTTCAACATCTCCTAGCCTGTAATTTCATAATTCTTAGACAGCTTCTTGAAAATATACATACACAGTGGATATTTCCAAATATTTAGAACAACATTTTTTTAAAACAAATTTTCTCGTAATCTGTAGTACTGTATTAATAAAATATTACCATTTTGCCCAATTTTTATCCTTTATGTATAGTATATTCCACATCACATGAAATAAAATTGTGTGATACTCAATTTGCAAACCCATTACCACGGTTAGCACTCGTGGTCTGACATATAAACCCAAATCATCCAGAATATCATCATGGAAGTTAATACTATCAGAACTGAAACTAGAGTCAAACTAGTCTGTTTCTCCAACAGATGTACAGCCTTTAATGATGAATCCTTGAAGATTCGCAATTCTCAAATGCAACCATCAAGAGAAAATTGATTCTTAAGAGTGATTCTTAAAACAGACAACTAAAAATAAAACCTATTCACACAGTTATATGTAATGACTGTAGTAATCAGTTTATTACACAGATTAATCATTCTTGAACGTACAAGCTCCAAGGGAGCAGCTGGGTCTTTAAATATACACAAGTCTGTCAAATGAATTTTTACCCTTACATCCAGAAAGACCTAAGCCATTAAAAACTTAAGAAAATAAGAGCTATTAGCTATGTTAATTGAGAAAACACATACAAACCAAAATTATGAAAGGGAGGGAAAGGGGTAGGGGGAGATTTGAAATAAAATCAACATCACTTGATGCACTAATAGCTCCAATGCATTTAAATTCTGGCCAGTTAAACTCAGACTTTTAAACACAGGATGTAGGTACAATTTGATCTTATTGGTCATACATTTACCTTAGTAGGTCCTTCAGAATAAAATACAGAACAGCTTTAAGTTCTTCACATTTTTTTCATTACAGTTATGAGTTTAAAAGGATTCCATTTTTAAAAAGCATCCTCTTGAATCATCAAAAGTCCCCAGAAACACAATTTATTCTTCCCCTTTCCCTTCATGGTTGGTTTTAGTGCCCAATTGAAATCTCATAGGAATGCTTTTATGCTCACAACTAGACTTTGATAGAAGAACTGGCTTTTCACACACATTTCTTTGCTAGGAGTCAATGTTGGTATGGAATACAGTATTTTGTTGTTCCAAGTGTGTACAACACGCAGCACTGCTGTATCAGGTAAACATGTGCACAGGGGAAGATGAGGCGTGGGCTCATAGAAAGCAGTCAAATGGAAATCAAAAGGACTTTCTCTTTCAGAGTTCCCCTATCTTTATTTGTAGAGGTTATCCAATAATTTCTTTAATTACATCGCATACTTCTGAGTCCATTCTCGAGCTATTCTGTTGTACCTGTATACATAAAGAAAGATGATTAACAATAGGTAAGCTTCACCAAATATTAAAGCAGCTAATAAAAATAACATCTGTAGATGCCATATGCTAAATAAAAAATAATCGCATCCACTCCAACACTGTTCTTAGAATAACAGGCAGAAATGTTTCTGATGTTTCCTATCAACAGTTAAGAATACTTTTTTAAAAAATCCCAAAACTACCTGATGAACCTTTCCTAATACACCCACAAATGAGCATGTGGACACTGACACATACACATACTGTATTTTATGTTTTTGATCTCACTTTCTTTACCTCAGTTATAAACTTCATGCACTGCACAGGCTGCAAAATATGAAATCTAGTCATGTTCAATTTCTTTTAATGTTAGTAAAAGAAAAATATAAGGATTACGTTACAGATTAACTATCTATTTGAATTTCTATTTGTAAAATAATTCAAAATAATGAATTCTGATGTACTCTGTTATCACCTATACAATTTTCTAGGTCCAGAAGTTCAAAACAGTCACTTTCATTGTGCCCAAGCCTAATTATTTTTCTTTTTCAGGTGATTCTTAATTGTTAGCAGAATTACTATTTAGTGGTACAGCAGTAATGATACAGGAAGAATAATGTAGCTATTATAGTCCATGGAAAATTATTTCTTTAAAATGGAACCAACAGAACCTCAAAAGATTTTCTAGTAAAACTAACTGGAGTATTCACCATTATTAATCATGCCACATCTCATGTATTTTTTTGTTCACCTACCACCACCTGAATCATGTGTCTTGTGATAGAAGTTTAAGTTGTTCCTCCCTCTGCAGCCTAAAAGCAGAAACTGAAAGGCCTAAGAGAGGCAATTGTAAAATAATGTGTAAAAGTACAAATAATAATGACTAGAATTTCAGTGGATTAATCAATCTAGTTGAGGAGTAAACCTTATTCCTAACTAATAATTATATTTTAAAGCTAAAAATACAAAGCTGCTAACAGAAGACATTACTCTTGAAGAAGAAAAAATATCTCTGGTATCAACGTAGTCACAAATTAAAATATTCTCCTTTTTAAAAAAAAATAAACTAACCATTTTATTTTTAAGATGTTTGACTACCATACTCACTTTTCTCTATCTGTTTTGTAGATCCGTGCAATCTCAGGCACTAAAGGATCATCTGGATTGGGATCACACAACAGAGAACAGATGGACAAAAGTACTAGAGGGAATAAAACACATCATTTAGGATTGAAATTCTCCCTAAAAATTTTGCTGGTCATTGTCTGAACAAACAGTATTTAATTTCCTTTCAGGCCCCCTAAAAGAGATTTAAGTCAATCTTTTTCATGGGTTTTAAAATTTGGATGAGATAAATATCTATTTGACAAGCTGTTTTCTAGAAATGTCACCCTTTTTCCCCCATATCCCCCTAATACAATACTGAATTAGACAGCCCCAGTTTGCTAACTAATAAAAAGGTGAAGTCTGAAATAGTGAGTTTTGCCAACCCTAGAACAAACACTTATCACTGTTCATGAAAGTTTCTTCTAATCTGTGATACAGAATGTGTTAAATTCATCTACTGCCCAAGAAGGCAGGACAATCACATGGCTCTTTTTCATTCAGCCCGTCAGTGATAGGACAGACTGGGGCAAAACAAGGGGAAGGTAAGCCCCCTGAAAGATCATTAATTTTAGGAAATGAGAGGAGTCTGTTTCAAAATAATCATTCTAGAAATCCATATAAAAGACACATTAGAAAGTGAGAGGACTATCAGCTGGAAATTCACCTGGCCAAAATGATGCCTACGAAAACCACAACTTTCAGGGACATCAAGCTGAGAAAAAAAGAATTTGGGATCTTTGAGAACAATAAGTGGGTACCACTACAAATATCTGTATATATAGGCATGTTAAGAAATGAGGAATTCACAGACTGCCTTTGAATGATTAAGATGTATTATTTCTGATTGCTATGGGGGAGGTTAGGATTTGATGAGAATTGCAGGAGTATAATTGTCTTAGGAGGGAAAATTTTTAGCATATGCTTGTTTTATTTTTAAACTATACCTTGTGTTTGTTCCAGGAAGTCCGGGGAGGGGTTTTGAAGGAGGGGGAAGGAGGGTAGAGGGAGGAGGGGGGAAAGGGGGGGAAAGCTTTTTTGTAAAAACTTTTTTAATAAAAAAAAATGAGGAATTCTTTGAATTCCCTCTGAGTATTTGATAGTAGAATGAGAATCAAGACAATACTTACTTACAATAGGAAAAAATCAAGGATAATGCCATGGCTTTTCAACACAAGATATCTGGTTGAAAACCCCATTTAAAGGAGCATCTCCAATTTGGGGGGACAGGGGAAGCAGCTGGACAAAAACCTTAAAACTATTTGCTGACATTCTTTATATATATTATCACTAACTTGATTGCTTTTTTTCTAAAGGACGGTCTGATTCCACCTTAACTATTTTGTTAAGAACTGATGAAAACTGTTAAGTAGAATAGTATGTAAGATAGTTTCAGAGTAACTCATCTCTGAATTTTGACTGAATTGTATATGACTAATGCTGTCTTGGGACCAAGATCTAAGGCTTCTATTATTTTATACAGCACGAGGACAATTTTACTATGCTATCCTTCTATGTAAATAAAAGTATAACCACTTCCCTTCCTTTCTACAAACCGAGAATAGAAATAAAACAAAACTAGGAAACAATAGAAACTGGGAAAACCCTACCTACGGGAAAATGAAGGTCAGGGATCTATATTCAATTATTAATGTGCAAATCTTTAGATTTATTGGTTAGCTTCAATGATTTTATGGGTTTGGGATCATAAGAAAATAAAAAATAATAAAGAAAATAAAGAAAATAAAAAAAGATAATTTTTTTGTGTGTGGAAACTTACAGAAATAAAATCTGAGCAATCTTACCTAATTGTTTAATCTGATCTATGAAGGACAGAGCCAATATTTAAAATTAAATAGAGATCTGATTTTTTTGTCTTATTAAGACAGAAGAATTATTTCACTGGATGTTTCCAACCTCCAAGTGGTGAGGTAGTGCCACCTATTGGTGAGCTTGAACTTGAGAAGGCATGCCTTATTTTATTGCAAATACAAGGATAGTTAAGGCAGGAGAACTCCTTCCCAAAACATTTAGCACTAGGATTCTATATGCAAGGCAGGACATCCAACATCAGATCAAGAATCATGACAGCATGGGCAGTTTCCAAGCCTTAAATTCCACACTGGACTGGCACACTTGACTTTTTTGGTCATTAATTGTGGCTTAAATCTACTAAATTTTGTCTGAATTTTTTTGTCACTGGTTTGACTACTCTGATGTAATAAATAAAAATTCTTTGGAGTCCTGTGCCCTAGTCTTTCAGTTGTAAAGAGAGATGGAAAACTCAACAGATTAGAAAAATATACAACCCTGTTTGCTACCAAGATGGAAATGTAGCAACACAGGATGAGAAAACACATATGACATATCAATCTTGGGAAAGCACATGAAAAAAATAAGAAGAGCATGGAGGCACTAACAGCTGAATTTAACTATGTGATCTTCCCTTCTTAAGCAACTGAAGACACTTGGAGATACCCATATTTGGATGTCTCCAGGCACCAGAGAGTAAGAATTTCTATTGTACAAGAGCTGGAATAAGAAAAGAGGGTGTTAGATGTCAAACATATTTGAATAAACAAGGTCACAACTGTAAAATTACACCAGACCAGTTCTGAATAGTACCAAACATAATAAAAGTTAATCATTCTTTTAGGTAAATCAAAACAATTTTATTCTGTAAACATATACAGATAATAAAGCTTGATGACATCACTGCCTGACTGAACGTACCAGAAACAGTAAGGTTTTTTTAATATATAAAATTTCTTAATATATTACTTTTCTTTAAAATAAAACATTATAATACAAGATAACACAATTTTTCTCTAGAGTTTGAAATTTGCTTTAAATTTTATTTATTAGGAGAATCTACATAAAATATTGTTGTACATTATGAGTTGCATAATTGCTGTTCAACATAATCACATGTGCAGTGTTGGTTAATATAAGATCCACGTGCAATACTATAGTAATATTACAAGCTTTAGAAAACCAGAGAATTACAACCAACAAAAGGAATTTAGTATGCACATTTAAATGCAATGGTTGGCAGATAAAGCTATTGAATTTTATCAGAACCTATCCTCAAATTTACTGAATACCTGAAAGTTTAAAAATGAGTAAAGGATTATGCCTGTAACTTGAGAATCATAAACCAAGGTTCTAGTTTGTTGAATGAAATATGTTCACACTGAGATTGCAATATCTCAATCAATGTGCCTATATTTTAAGCATAAGAAAATGTTAGAGAAGGATATGCCAACTTAAAGGAATGTTATAGAAATTAGTTGTACCCTTTGACACCAAATTTCTGTGCACCATTTTGTGCACATACTTACAAAGTGCTTTTGCATTATTAAAACAACTGCATATTTTAAATATTTATTTTATAATTACTAAATAGAGCTTGGAATTCATTTTAATAGAATATTTAATCCACACAAAGCTCTTTATTGCTTGCTGCCTTTTTTTCCTAATTTAATATTTCAATTCAGATATTTGTTATGAGGATTTTTAAAATAAATAAGGTATCCAAATAATACATATAATTAAAACCAAATGCTTAAAATGTTTCAGTTACAAAGTATAAGTCAAAGTTGCTCACAAAACAAGAACAAGACAAAACAAAATTGATTTGATTTGATATACCGTATTTTTCAGAGTATAAGACTCTCCGGACTATTAGACGCACCTACCTTTTTGGGTGAGGAAAACAAGAAAAAGAAATCAGCCTCTGCCTCCCAGCAATTTTGCCTCTTTGCAGCAAACAGCCTGCTTTACTTTCATTTTCGTTTTCAGCATAGCTTGATTAGCACAAGAAAAAAAAAACTGCTCCCAGCAATTTACCTCCTTGCAGCAAGCAGCAGAGGCTCGCGCAGCAATAGGCAATGGCAATCCCTGCAGCCTGAAACAGCTGCGAGTCGGGAGGCTGATCCAAGGACAATCAACTTGTGCTAATTAGGTTGTGATGAAGCTGAAATGGGCTGTTTCTTCTTGCTGCTTGCTGCAAGGAGGTAAATTGCTGGGAGGCAGAGGCCAAAGGGTGGAGTCCAGTGGGTGGGCGGGGCTACATTCGGTATATAAGACGCACCCAAATTCTCACCCCCTTTTAGGGGGGGGAAAGGTGCGTCTTATACTCCGAAAAATATGGTATTTAAAATGTAACTCCATAAACTTTGGTGGAATAAAGTCTAGGTGCTTTAAATTCTGAATTGGTTGCAAGTGGGAAATTAAAGAGTAAAGACAACTGCATATGTATCATTATTTCTAGAAATATATATCCATGGACAGTAAAAGCTCTTTTGCTTACCTTTTGAAATAGTTAATGCTGGAGACCATTGCGACCGTAGAATGTCAAGACAAATACTGCCATTACTGTTAATATTTGGATGATAAATTCTTGTCGTAAATGCAACCTGTTAAAAATAAATTATTTCCTTTGTTTATAATACCCAGCATAAGAGGTATCAACAATGTTGGGATCTAAAAAGTTCCTTACCTTAGGCGGTTTAAAGGGGTAATCTGTTGGAAAGTGAATTGTCAAGAAGAACACCCCACCCTGATAGGGACTGTCATTCTGCAAAGACAAAGCTATTAGAAGATGATATAAGACATTTGCCGCTATCATAATTAAAATTGGAGGGCTACTTACTGGTCCCATTATTGTTGCTTGCCAGTGGAACACTAGAAGAAAAAAGAAAGTGAAAGCTTGACTAAGACACTTAAGACTAAAGTTCCTCTCTTTAAAATCTCAGCCATTTTAAGCCATAATAAGGCTTAATGGCAAAGTAATATGCTAGTATTCTGATTACATTTAGTGGTTTCTAGATTATGAGCAATTTCATGTATGGTCTATTTATATCATATCTTGTAAGTTGGGCTACTTCTTCTAGGAACAAACAGAAATAGAAGCCAGGAAAGTGCCTTTCCCCTGGCAAGTTCTGAAAAGAAGTCATAGTCCATGCCTTTTGCAACCTTTCTAAAGAAACCAGAGCCAGAGCCATCTGTTATTTATTACTTAGATCTAACTTAGAGGAGATGCCAGTGAGTGCTATCAGGCTAGTATATCCCAGCACACTGATTTGTTGCTAAACTGACTTAGCATGATCTTAGCACTGTCTCCCTGCCACTATCAATAGGTTCTGCTGACCTGGTAATTAGTACATAAATAACTGGACAAATGTAGATCGAGGTATCCAAGCTGCTCACAATTTCAATTTAAAGTCTGGCTTATGTCCTACTGTATGAGTTTGGTGGCTCTGTTAATATAATAAATGTGAGAAACTAATAAACCAAACCAGTTTGGGTGATTTGCATCTTCCTATATGCCGAACTACCATTGAAATGGCAATTAAAAGTTAATTTGATTAGTAGCATACATTAAATGTATTTTATTCAGTGCTTGTCACTTCACAATGCTGTTTCTGAAAGACAGAGATGGTTCATATTTGGCTTATGAAACAGAAGAACTCCAGAAGAAGTACTTTTATACTATCACTCGAACGGATTTAAGACAATAAACATATCCAAACATCTCCAGTTACTAAATTTACTATACATTTATAATTCAGGTAGTTCTCACTTACCAACCACTCATTCAGTTGCAAAGGTGCTGAACAAGTGGTGCTTATGACCAGTACTTGAAGTTCCAGCACCCTTGCAGTCACATGATCATGATTTAGGAGCCCGTCAACCAACTGGCAGTTATCAGTTGTAGCAGGCCACACTCACATGATCACAATTTGTGATCTTCTCTACCACCTTCCCACAAGCAAAGTCAATGGGAAAGCTGGCAGGGAAAGTTGCAAGTCACTCCGTTAAATCACCACTTCTCCCTGAGCTTTCATGCACATGCACACAATTCATGTGCAGTCCTGCAGCCAGCGGCCCAGGGCCTCTCTCGCCACCCCCTGCAGCATCCCCATGTTCCTTACCTGAGATTCCTGCCACTTCCTGCATGTCTTGGGATTATGACAGCAACCAGGATTGCCTAGTTTGCTGTCACTAAGTGATGCAGTTACATAATGTCATGCTTTACACTACGTCACTCAGTGACAGCATACAATTGCCATTGTAACCCAAGGACTACCTGTACAAAATTAGTTTAATGGATATTAAATTTTAATTTTAAGATGTAAGGTTGTGATTGCTCAAGATCAAAATTAAAGATTCTTCTACAAGTCTTTTAAGAACAGAAATCCATTGAATCTATTTTATGTCAGGGTTCCAAGGAACACCAGCAATGAAATAAAGCTCTGAGGCTTGAGGTTCCTCAAAGTTCCAATTTAATAGAAATGTCATGTTGGCACAGCTGAGAAAAACCAAAACTGAAAGCTTCCAGGTTTTCCACACCCAGTTGACAGTTCACAGCCCTGCCCCACATCCACAAGTTCATCACATTGTCCAATCAACTCTTCACTCAGCTGGATACAATCTTCAGGCAGTCTACATCAGACGCAGGCAAAAGTCCTTGAATACGGGATGTTGTTATGACTAACTTTCTACCGCTCCAACAACAACCCCCTCCCAACTTCCCCAGCTAAAATATGTGACAGTTAAGAAGCAAAAAGAAAATTGCCTTCCAAAACTGACATTTTACCTGTCTTAGGAAAAGTGGAAATAGGTTGTTTCAATGCAATTTATTAGCCATATGTTTTGGTTCCGAGTTGATTGAAGCAGCAATGCGTGATGGTATGTGATCTGATGGTATATGTCAGTGATGGTTAACCTTTTTGGTGCTGAGTACCCAAAGTGCGCGCATGCGAGCGCAAATAAATACATGCGTACCAGGACTCCCAAAACGCAATGTGAGGGGCCCCCCTGCGCATGTGCCTCACCCCCCGCGCTCCGTTTTGGCTTCCAGGTTGTTGCAGGAGGCTTTCCAGGCCCAAAACAGGGTGCAGGCGCCCCATTTTGGGCCTGGAAAGTTTCCTGCAACAACCTGGAAGCCAAAATGGGGCACAGGGGGGTGCACAAGGCCCCCCACACCCTGTTTTGGGCCCAAAAATTTTCCTGCACCAACCTGCACCCCCCCATGCATGCACCCCACTCCATTCCACCCCACACATACATCTTCCATGCGTCCCACCTCCCGCGCATGCACGGCAGAAACCTGAAGACCAGCTGGCTGGCGGGAGGTGCACATGCATGCGCAGTGGAGCTGGGCTGATGCAATGGCTGGTGTGCCCACAGAGAGGGCTCTGTGTGCCACCTGTGCCACACATGCCATAGGTTCGCCATCACAGGTATATGTTACTCTGATGGCACCCACTGGCTTAGAATGCTTTGCATTTAAAATAGAAGTCTAATGTGAATACATTTAGGATTCTTCCTATTGCCCAAAAGAATCCTAATCTGAGGCCTTTTCCTTTTTTACAAATACTTACTATCATCCCCAACAGGCCCTGCTGAACACTGTGCTGGAGGATCACGTGCCAGATCATTCAGCTCCTAAAAACCAGTCACATTAGATTAAAATACAGTCATTTTATCTCACAGCAAAGAGTTCACTATAGCGTTATTTTATTATTAAAGTTTATTCAACATAAATTAAAGGAAATGCATAACATAATAAATAAAACAATCTTCAAAGGATTACCTGTATATAAATTCTTATTACCCTCCTCCATCATTCCCTGCTTAAAAATACAATAGACACCCTAATTTTGGAGAAGCAATTCAAATGATCCCATCATGTATTAAACAATTTGCTCTAATTTGCAAATCACACTTTGTATTTATACATTTGCTTTTTTAACCCATCTTTTCCCTAAATAACTCAAGGAAGCATCCACTATTCTCCACCCCACACCTCTTTATCCTCACAAAATTTTGCAATGGCCCTAGCAAAACTGTTCTCAAAGCTGATGTCCATTTGATAAATATAAATCTGCTCCAACTTGGACTCTGACTAAGCAAGGTAGCCCATGATGCCCGGGACACAGTCTGATGATATAGTCTGGGCTGAGTTTAAACCAATGGCCCATGAGGAAATGGGCAGAATTCTCTGGGTTGTCAACTTGGCACTTGTTTATTGGATCTGGGCCTGTCTTTTATTATAGAAGTGGTCAGAGAGTGACCTGCAGTTGGGTCTATGCTATGGTGTCAGCTTCTTTGCAGGAGGGCAGCTTTGGTCAGAAAGGACTTTATACAGCTTCATCTCACAGTTGCAACCTCTTCTATATGGAGAGGCCTTTCAGACAGTCATTCATGCTTTGATCACCGTAACTGTATTGTGCTCTACGTAGGGCTGTCCTTGAATCTTCAACTGGTCTGGAATGCAACAATACAGGCGGTGATGAGCATGCCTCAGTAAATTCCTGAACTGCATGAGTTGCACTGGCTGCCAGTTTGCTTCTGGATGCAATTCAAGGTGCTGACCATTATCTAAAAAACCACACATAGCATAGGACCATATACAGTTTCAGAGTGCTATCTCCCATAATATCTGCTAAGCTGATGTGACCCAGTAGGGTTGGTTCACTCCAGGTACCTTCAATTAAACAATGCCATTTATAGAGACCCAAGAAACATGCCTTCTCTGCTATTTTACAGTTGCTCTCTAGAAAGAGATTCCACCAGAGATATGGATGGCTTCAACCAGCTGGTATTTCAGAGAGCCTTGAAGACCTGACTCTTCTCCCAGGCCTTTGGCAAGAGTGACTGAAACCCTCTTCCAGATAATCTGGATTTTTTTGGTTCTTGCCCAGATTGTGCCATCTTCTGTTCTTTATCATTGGCTTATTTTATTCTATATGTTTTATTTGTCAATTGCTCAGAGTTGGTAGGCATTGGACACAGTAAACATTTACTAAATAAGATAAAATTGGATCTTCCCAATCCTAGTTCTTACCATTATACCATACTGACTGGTCAGCCAACAAATAATCTAGCCGAGTCTCTATTCCTAATAAAATGCTGATATTTGACATTTTCCAAAAGATTCTTCTCTAAATAAATGTAGCAATACATGCTTCTTATACAATAGATTACCATTTACAGGTAGTTAGTCCTCAACCTATGACCAGTCACTTAGCATCCAAAATTATGACAAACAGCCCCCCCCCCCGGCTATTTATGAACTAGTTTGTTCCAATCACTACTGCACCCTTGCAGTACTTTGTCCCTTTGACCGACCGCAGGGATGCTGCAATGTGCCTCCCATCCTAACCCGCTGGATCCGCGCAAGTCTTGGAACTGCTTCCCTGCTTCTGTCAAGCAAAGTCAATGGAGAAGTCAGATTCAATTAACAACCAGGTTATTAGCTCATCAACTGCAGTGGTTCACTTAACAATTGAGGCAAGAAAGGTTGTAAAATGGGGCACATTTTACTTACCTCACTTAACAAATGTCTCACTTAACAACAGTAATTTGGGACTCAATTGTCAAGGACTACCTGTACTTGTAAACTACTCAACCATCTGAATTCCCATTACATAAACCGAATTGAATTTGCATTTTCAGTTGACATTTAAAAAGAGTCACAAACTTTCTTTGAAGTTTAACACAGGCATGAAAAGTGCAGCCATGGGTCTCATGCAATGCACAGAATTTATTTGCAACCAAACCCCAAAATTCAATCTATTATTTTTCATATTCTGGATTTTAAAGGACAAAAAGATGACAATAGGTTTGCAGAGACTAACACCTAACCCTCCACCCCTACTTCTTCCAGAAGTGAGCCAAATGTGGGACCTACTTTTGGACTGCAACCATTCACAGTGCCACACAGTCATGCCAAACTGCTCATATTTAATGTCTGGAGCTATTTTATATTATGAAAATGACAGCTGAATATGGTAGAGAAATATAGTTCCTACTTTATTAACACAAAAGTTATAAACCAACATATGTCACATGCCACAGAAATATTTTCTCTTGATTTTTTTAAAAAACTGCAACTTTTGAACATCTTTTCTACAAAGGTTCAACATCTGTTTCCTTCACATACAAGTTAACCTCAGAATGTTAAGAAAAAGTAGTTTGGTCAATGCAGCGGTTAACATTTCTCTTATGCAAGATAAAGAATGATCAATTTTTGAAGAAATCCTGAAACTCTAAAATCTAAACAATTTTGTGGTATGAGTCCTTGACTTACGACTGTAAGGGAGCCTGGAATTTCCATTGTATCTCATGATAGTCACATATCGAAGCACCCAAGAATGACCCAATTTTATGATTTTTGGTGGTCGTAGAGTGAACACAGTGGTCATAAAGTGAAGACTCTTGCTATCTCCCCCGCTGACTTCCCCATTGATTTTGCTTACGGGAAGCTAGCAGACAAGGTCACAAGTGGCCATCATGTGACCACAGGTTATAAGCCAGATGCAAAGCCCATACATTGCAGTCACATGATTGCAGAAATGCTGGCCAGAAGGTTATAACTTTGAATGGTCACTGAATGGTTGTAACTCAAGGACTACCTGTAGCAGAATTAGCAGTAATAATTATAAATATCAAGAATGCCTTTTGTTTGGGGCAAAATCCAAACAAGAAGAAATTTAGGACATACTTGTACACTTCCAGACAGAACATTTTAATCTATGCTGTTCCAATTGAAAACATCTTGTGAAATTTCAGTTCTAATTCAGTTTTAATTCAACCAGTTCTAATATCAAGCAGGACAAAAAAGGAAGGTTTTTTTCCTTAAGATATTTTTGGCATAATTGCCTTTTTGGAGTGGGGAATACAAGTAATCCTTATTAAACAACCACAATTGGAACCAGGAATTTGATATATTAAGTGAAAGTTGCAATTGTGCTTATGTTCTTACTTCAGTTTTTCTTTGTTTTATAGACCTGCAAAGGTAATAAGTGCAAGCATTGATCGTAATGCTACTTTTTCATCACTGTCGTAACTGTGAATGGTCACCACAATAAGGCATTCACTAAACTAGGATTACTTTTATTAGATCTTGAAATCCACAAATCCATACTCAATTCACAGTAAACTTTGAGATTAAATCATCGGTCATTCAATGAATATTTTGGGAGAAATATAAATGTATAACTGCCTGCATCTTTTTTATTTCTTATCACAATGGAATTACAGGAAAGCTATATTATATGGTGGTGATTCTCCACATTTTATAGAAACTGATGCTGGTTTTTCAAGATAGATGCTCATAATTATTTTGTTTGATAAATTCAAGAGAGAAAGAGAGATTAAGGGGAATTGCATAAAAGGAAAATCTAGTAATAGGAATAATGATGCTGTTTGAATGTGGTACAGCTAATAGTTAGGATCTGAAAAGAAATGTTAATCTTGCATTTCATACAGAGTTTTCCATAAAAAAAAGACATGCTTGTTAAGATAGCTCACAAAATAGTGGTGTAAATGGTAAAATTAAGCTTTTCCCTCTTAAAGATCCTTTTGTTTCTCCTATAATGGGATCTTTTGATTTTTCCAAATTCTGCTCTGAAACTCAATTTCCAAAACCACAAAGAGACACAGGCTCTTTCTAGATCTTAAGATTCAACTCATGAAGCATCTATATAGGCTTTTCCAGCAAGTATCCAAATATCTTCTTTTCTTAAAATGAGTAATATAGATGACTGAACATGTATGTTCCTATACAGTGACTTACTTAGCTTTCCCATCTTCTTAGCTTTTGAATCTCAGCTATTTATCCTTCCTTGTGCAGAAAGCGAAGAATCTGTCAAAGTGTATTTTGGAGCAGGGGCAAAACTAGCTTCAAAAACAGGATTAAAACGACATTTAATCACATCTAACATTTAACCACATATGGATAGTCCTCAAATTACAACCATAATGGCCCCTGCCTTATATAGTCAGAAGTTGGGACTTTTAATTGAACCACCTCACTTAACACCCCCCCCATCCCTGTTCTCCCCAATGCAATCTTTAAATGAACACACGGGACATTAAGTGGAGAATGGGATGTCTCAAGGGTGGGGGAGGCCCTGGGAGGCCTATTGCAGGCACAAGGCCACCTGCCTCAGGCCTCCCTCACCTCAAGACACCCTGTGCTCTGCTTCCCATCCCTGGGGATGCATACAGTCCTCGGGTCTTCTTCCCACTCTCTGGCTCCCCGGAGGGCTTAAGCCTCCTCCCACCCTTGTCTGCTCCTTGATTTGCAAGGTTGTGTATGAAAGAAATTTCGAGGGGAGGGAACGGGGGGGGGGAATGGAAAGGAAAAATTAAGTCTTCAACAGGTTCACTAAGTTTTGCTTTTGGAAGAACTAAGGCTAGATAAACACCACCACGAGCATAGCAAGACTATCCCTCCCTTCATTTTGCACATCCCTGTCCCTTAGTTGAGGAGCAGAAGACAGAGAAAAGGCTAGAGTGACGTCTTTGTTCTTCAGAAGTGCTTCATTGCAGGTGAGAGGAGAGAGGAAGCCATTGAAAGGTGGGTGGAAAGCTGCTTCCCCGATCTTCATCCGGGGCCTGCAACGGTCATAACTCTGAATCCATTTCGTAGTTTTGGACAGTCTTTTGTAACTTTGAACAGTCACTAAGCATACAGTTTTAAGCAAAGGACTACCTGTACAAAGTCTATAAAACCTTCAACTACATATCATCACATCTGACTGTATAATACAAGAGCTCAATTCAATGCATTACTCTTTTGCTCTTTTCTCAGCAAAAAAAAATCATAGAAAGTTTGAGCACACAATGTATGTGAAAGCACAATAAAAATATGCCTCGTCAATGGCTATGCTAAGACAAGCCATTACAAAAATACATTACAGTTAGTCCTTGACTTAGCAACCCTTTTTAGTGACTGTTTGAGGTTTACACTGGCACTGGAAAAAAGTGATTTATGACTGTTGTGGAATCCCCAAGACCAAGTGATCCAAATTTGGACGCTTGGCAACTGACTCATATGTACGATGGTTGAAGTGCCCTGGGGTCACGTGATCACCTTTTGCGATCTTCTGACAAGCAGAGTGAAACCAGAATCACTTAATGATCATATTACTAACGTAAGCCACACCTTAACAACTGAAGGCAAGAAATCATAAATGGGGGAAAACTCATTTAACAACTGTCTTGCTTGGGAAAAGAAATTTTGGGTTCAATTGTGATCATAAATCAAGGATTATCTGTCCAAAAACTCTGTTCTCCTTGGGAAGGCAGGATGAGAATTAAGATAAAAGAATTCATCTTCTCCAGAAACAGGAAGTGTGTTTGATAAATCCTTCTTCAGAAGTGAGATAGGAACAATCATTTTGTCCAAGTTATTTCCTTCCACTGAAAGAGCTTCTAATTAGAAGAGTCTGTCACTTACCGAGAGGGTTTTTTTATTCTTGGTTCAAAAATATTATAATAGAATTTCTATTTGTTTCTATAGAATGACAAAACTGGTCAGCCACTGATTTACAGGTGGCATGAGTCATATGAACACCTATCAGTGAAAATATTCCTTCAAGATATCATGCACAGAATTATACCACCAAATAACTAGGAGAGCTTGTTTATGGAAAGATCTAAGCACTATTTCTGGCTTGTCTCTAAATAAAACACAAAGAAATATTGAAAGTACAGCATAAAATGAAAGTCGGCTGCTAACTTTTTATATTGCTGCAAGCTTCTAGACAAAGAATGAAATTTAAATCAACTCACTGTTAAGAATTTCTAATTTAAAAAATAACTACAACTGAATGAAACAATTTATAATTATGCATGCACCCCAAGGTCATACTTCAATCCCATGAGACAATTTACCTGGAGAAACTGGTAAAGTATTTTATTTTATTTTGTTGCTAAGAGCACCAAACAGAATGCAGTGCTCACATTTGTATTCCTTTGACTTTGATACCAGTGGAGCGAAAAAAGAATTATTAAAATAATGTTCTCATAAAATCATTTGTATAATTGCAGAGAATTCTGTGTTATCTCCCTTTTTTGCTATGGGTGGTCTATAGGAACAGGGTGTGAGTGGAACATTTCAGTTTATGACTTCCCAAAGGCTTTAGATCAGTTCTTGCAGCTTCTGCCATCAGTTTCAACAACTGAAAATATTCTGTATTTTTAAGAAATAGAAGGACAAACATGCAGCTGGACATTTAACTCCAAAGCCAGAAATGCTACATCGCACTGTATCTGATTAGAAACTATTATTAAAAAGTCTACGCAAACTGTAAGCAGTGATGCAAATTAATGTGTCATGTTGTAGCAATCAAGCCAACTAACAAGTTCACTGAACTGCTAATGCTCCACTCAACCCTTTAGGTGCCTTTCTGCACATCTGGAGGGTGCCAGGGTTAAGGAAGCTCGTCTAGGCCTGGAATTCTGGATGTTCTTCACAGTGATTCAGATTTTCCAAAGATCTGCCATTCTCTTAATTATGATTTAGCAAGTTCTGAGTATTTTTTTTTTTTTTTTTTTATTCAAAAAGTTTTTATTAGTCAAAAAAAGGTTTATACAAATACATATCAGGTATGGTAAATTTTCATTTTTCTTATCTAAAATAAGAATTTTACTCAAATTTTTTAACACATACAACAGCCATATGGCAAGCAGGTGACACGAAGTAGCTAAGTTTACAAATTTTAAATACGTAATAAAGAAGGGTCAAGAATAAACAGAATATCGTACAAAAGAGAATAAGGAAAACCAACACAATCCCAAATATCTTTATCACTTCCTAGTTTTGGATCTCAGAACTCTGGGTTCAGCCTGACCCAACTCCAGGGCCGCAACAGCGGCAGCCGCTTCCGCCCCATGATCTATAACCTCCCCTTCTTCAATTCCTGGGTCATCTGATTCCAGGAGGGCTTTGTGTTCCTCCACATAGGCCGTAGCCTCCGCAATTGTACTGATTTTTTTCGTAATGCCCTCCCGGAAAATCATCAATCCTCTGGCATCAGCCATCTGAAGCCCACTCCTTCTGGTACAATTTGCTTGACAAAAATAATATTTCTTTCTTTTTCACGCACCTGTCTGGGAATCTGCCTCAGAATGGCTATCTCCTGCCCCTGTAAATCAGTGCCCCACTCCTATGTTTTCTAAGAATTTCATCTCTCGCCTCTTCTCACAAATTTGACATGAACCTCTCTGGGAACTGCATGCGTGCATGCATATTGTAATTAACTCTATAAACTCGATCCACATCCCAATTCATGAAATCAACACCTCTCCCAAGAAATTCTCCCAACAATTTAGTCACAACATCTCTCAAGTCTTCTTGGTCCACTTCTTCCAAATTTTGAAACCTAAGGAAATAAGACATTTTATCCATCTGTAGTCCAAGCACAGCATTGCCTGTCGCCTCCTCTCTTTTCTGCACTGCCCGCATCTCACCCTCCAAACCTTCCACTTTCTGCTTGTTTTCTGCTGAAACTTGTTGAGTATCCTTTAAATCCTTTTGGATAGTCACAATTTCTGCTCTTATTTCATCCAATTTCTTGTCCATATTAGATAACTTTTCCAAAATTCTCTCCATCTCTCCAGCAGTTGGTCTCTGACCTTTTGCCATTAAGGAAAAAAAAATACAAAATCCTCAGGCAGGCACGGTATCCTTGTAATTTCCTCCGGATCCACCAGGGGGCACTCACAGGAGCAACGAGTCCAGAGTACAGTTAGTCAACCAGGAAGCCGAAGGGAAGTGATGTCATCAAAATTCTCATAGTGAAGGCGGAAGCTGGGCGCCACCACTGTTCCCCAGAAGGAGGGGGGGCCTCAAACCTTCCCTCCTAAATTTCTCCATCACCTCTTCTCTCCAGAGCTCCACAAAACCGGTAATCTTCTTATTTTAAGTTCTCCTCTCTCCAGAATAACTCGTGCTCCTTCCAACCGCAGGGGAGAGAAAACCCCCCCGCACTCCGGAGCACTCCACTCACGTTTACCGATATTCCCTTCCCTTCTCCTCCTCAATTCTTCTCCGTTCCCTGTTCACCACCAGGCTGCTGCAGTTATAAATCCAATGCCCCGGTGTCACCGGGCACAGCGGCCCAGGCGACGACCAAAATAATGGCCGCGGCCTGTGGCCTCCAAACCCCGCCAAGCCTAGGACGCGCCAGCATCGGTCCCCACAGTCCTGTATGTCGGCTGGGAGACCCCTGGCGAGCCGTCCGTGCGGCAGGTGTCCTTTTCGGAACACCTGGCCCCTAAGGGCCTCGGCGGCGGCCGGATTCGGGCGCTGGAGGCAGGAGAAGCCTTCCAGACGTCCGTTGCCGCTGGACACCGGAAGTCGTCCAAGTTCTGAGTATTTTGTAAACAAAATTGTGAATATAATTTTTAAGTGCTTTATAAATTATAGCACACTTTGTTTACAATCTAGAGTAGCTGCACTGAAACCACTGATTTAAAAAACAACAACCCAAAACCACATAAAGCAGTTTAAGTGTTGTACTAAAAATCTGGACTTTACTTGGAAATTATTTTTGCTGGATCACATTTAAGCATGACAGTCCAGTAGCACATACAGCACTTATTGCTTTGTGTAAATAATATTTGATGAGAAAAAAATGAAGGGTTTGAAAATGTGTAATAATTTTAGCACACCTGACGAGCTGTTTTTTTATTTAATTAGATTTTTTATATATATTTAATTAGATTTTTATACCGCCCTTCTCCCGAAGGACTCAGGGTGGTTTACAGCCAGATAAAACAGAACAGAATGAATACAAGATAAAATAATATTTAAAAAACTTATTAAATTTGGCCCAGATTAAAATATATTTAAAACAGTAAAACCCACTAAAAAATTAGAAACAGAATAAAATCTAAAACCCTATGCCAGTCCTGCACGGATGAATAATGCCAGCTCACGGTGAAAGGTTCAAAGGTCAGGAAGTTGCCGAAGTCCTGGGGGAAGTTCATTCCAGAGGGTGGGAGCCCCCACAGAGAAGGCCCTTCCCCTGGGGGTCGCCAGCCGACATTGCTTGGCGGACGGCACCCTAAGGAGTCCCTCTCTGTGAGAGCGCACGGGTTGGTGGGAGGCAATCGGTAGCAGTAGGCGGTCCCGTAAATAACCCAGCCGGCCCTAAGCCATGGAGCACTTTAAAGGTAGTAAACAACACCTTGAAGTGCACCCGAAAGACCACAGGTAGCCAGTGCAGCCTGCGCAGGAGTGGTGTCACATGGGAGCCACGAGCGGCTCCCTCTATCACCCGCGCAGCTGCATTCTGAACCAACTGGAGCCTTCAGGTGTTCTTCAAGGGGAGCCCCATGTAGAGAGCATTGCAGTAATCCAAGCGAGAGGTAACAAGAGTATGAGTGACAATGCATAGGGCATCCCGGTCAAGGAAGGGGCGCAACTGGCGAATCAAGCGGACCTGATAAAAAGCTCTCCTGGACACGGTCATCAGGTGATCTTCAAAAGACAACCGCCCATCCAGGAGAACGCCCAAGTTGCGCACCCTTTCCATCGGGGCCAATGACTCGCCCCCAACAGTCAGCCGCGGCTGCAGCTGACAGTACTGGGGTGCCGGCATCCACTGTACCGGAGTGCCGGCATCCAGAGTTATCTGTTTTTGAACAGACAACTTCTAAAAAAAACCATTACCATTCTTAAATTGCTTCATATTAATTGTTTCTGGTAGGTGGGTATTGTAGTATTTTCTACTGAGGAATACTCCAGATTTGGAATGTTCCCTCTGAATTTTTCATACATTTTTAGATAATGTCCACTGGAAGACAACTGAAGAACTTTAATGAAGCAGCACAAGTGCCATTTTGGTAGCAGAAATAGAGAAAAACAGCAGAATTACAACGTTAAAAAAAATAATCTCCCACTAGTACTCTATATGTACAATCTAAAGCTTATTCTAGGAGAAATGTATACAGTACTAATTCTACAAATAGTCCCAGTCTGCCCATGGAACTAATGAGAAACAAAACAGTTGTTTAATTTCCCCTGCATACTTCAAAACCTCACACCTTGATCCTGGAAGAACAGCAAAACAATGGAATATCTTTGACAATAAAGTGTGTGTGTGTGTGTGTGTGTGTGTGTGTGTGTGTATAAATTTATACACACACACATTTCTATTCCTTTCACATGGTACACATTTTGCTGTGAGAAACTGTGTCTATCTAAATAATTAGCATGGACTAATTTTCTAAGTTTAAATCATAAAGAAGTTTAACGGTTTTTGAACAATGTGCATACTATTTCACTGCTATGTAATTGATTAGATATTTATTTATAACCTCCCCTTCATCCAGAGTTGTTTAAAGAATAAAAACAAGACAGACATCCCAAGAAATACACTAGACCAGAACAGGGCAAGCTTTAGTAGTTGGGGACTACCATTTTATTTACATAGGGCTGCAATACACAGAATGAAGAAGCTATGTCACAAACAAGGTGATGAGACCAGGATTTCCAAATGTGACAGTTTGTTTTCATTTTAGGGGTGTGTTAAGCCTAAAAATGAAGCTGTCGCCACCTCCCACTTAAAACCAGCAGGAAATCACATCTGAGTTTCTAAAAATTTGGCAGTACAATTTAATGAGGCTTGAGTTGCCCACCCCTCTAGACATATAACATGGTAGTGCTTTGGCACAGAAAATATAATTATAAAGTATAAGAAGTGTAAACACAAAGGGAAAAACTGAAGTAATGGTTGTATTTATATTTGGCTCTTCCTTCAAAAACAGTGTAGAATACAATCACAAAAATAATATCTGAAATCCCTCATAGATGTATTTAGAAAACAGTCCCCTCAAACTGAGAGCTACATTTTTCAACAATAACTGCCTGGAATTAAGAGAAAGGATATTAACCTAGACAAAATAGTGCTTGACCATAAGATGAAACTTGTCTGAACTGGTTTGTAACATCAATCAGTTTTTATTTCTGAATGACGTTAACATCATTGAAGAGGTGAGACCAGCTGTAACATAATAAAACTTCTATATATTAATTCACATTTAAAATAAGGTCTGGGCATGATTTTTATCAATTCACACACACACAAAAAACACACAATAGCATGCATAATTTGGGATATGATGTTCTGAAGCAGAACACCAAACATTTACAGGAGGATAAGTCTGCTTTGGAGAAGGAGTACTTTTACATAGAAATGAGAGCATCTACCTTAGAGAATCATAAATCATCAATTACATTGGTGCAGCAACCTTTGGAAGTGAAAAAAATTACAATGAATATGCAGGGCATGAATTCACCAATAGGAATTTGGAGAAATTTATGGGAGGCCTTTTTTTAAATTGTAATATGTCTTCTAGCTTATATGAACCTCTTGTGTTTCCAACATCTAAATCAAACTCATCATGCCCTGAGTTTTCAATAATCATAGTCAAATAAAGTTCAATGGCTGAAAAGAACAGGCTTCGGGAAGAGAGGATAGGTTACCCACTGCTGAATTATACAGTTACATTCCATCTCTAGAAATCCACTGAAGGAATTGTCTTCCTTAATGTTGTTGTGGAGATGTTATATTTTTGTCCTTTTTGTGTTACATTTTAAGTTACCTTAACTTTGAGAAAAAAATAACTCATCTTCCTTTGTTCATGATCAATTTCAGTTTTAGAAAAGAACAATTTCTCCAAATTGTTTTCTTTCTTGTTCCTCTATCTTTGAATATCTCTTCCCGTTTTTCCATTGCCATTCTTATTCTTTTTGAACATTTCTGGATCTTTTCCTCCCACTTAAGAGATACCAGAGGGATTACCATCCTCTAATGGAGCTCAACTGATTACAAGCATGCATTTTTAAATTTTTTATTTATACTTCTCAAGGTTTTTTAAGAGCCAGTGGCTGAATGAGTGAATCACTGTGTCTTGCACTGTACATGATTACCTATGACAGCTCAGGTTCTTGACCATTTGAAGCACAACGGAATATTCCCTTTGCTGCTATTTCTATTAGTCCTCTCTTCTGTTTTCATTGCTTTTAAGGCTTACCTATGTACTAGAAATTATTTGATGCTTACATCGAAGTGCTATAAAGAGAAAGGTAAGAGAATGCTTCTTGTGTGTTATACTTCTATCAATTCTGGAATTTAAAATAAAAGTGCCATGGCTTTTTACTCTGCCTGCATACACTATTTTTAACAATGTCTAATGATGATTCATATTTTGACTACCATAATTGTTAAAATATTTTAGCTTTTTTAAAAAAACTTGATGCAAGAAATCCTGTTTTTTATCATAGAATTGTGGAAACTGTATTTTCTATGCACATAATATTGTATTTCAATCAACAATTTCTTGTATCAATTATATTTGCAGTAAACATGTGTAAATATCATGCTACATGTGCAACGTGATAAAAAGCTGTGACCTCTACTAGCTATATACTGCTATACTATACTAGAAATGCAAAGGTCAAAAAAAAATACACTAGTTGGTTTCTGGCATCCTACTATGCTTGAAAACAATTAAACTGGAAATTCAAAAGAAAAATATTAAGCATTATTTCAGAATAGATGTTACAACTTAAGCCTCAAATGACTTTAAGACCTGAGATTCAAAAATAGTAACAGTGTAACATTAACATTGCTACTTCATGCAATTAAGATACTATATACACAATCTGTAATTTATCTGGCGGAAAAGCTCCCTATTTTATAAGATACAAAATATCTTGAAATATTTAGTGCGAGAATTATTCAAGCGTATTAGACCTGGAACATGATGACAAATGCTATGCACTAATCAATCAGACTTTTCTTAGTTTTCATATGCCTCACGTTCCTTCATTTACTATACCAAATGAAAAATGAAAAATGAAAAACTGAAGATTTCAAAATACAGAAATGCTACCAAAGTATGAATTAATGTGAGCAAACATTGAGGAACTTGCTCCATCCAGTTTCTGAATGCCATGAAGCTGAAAATAAAACTTCAGAATAAACAGCTATGGACCTTGCATATATCAATTCTAATTAGCAATATGTTTAGTCAGTATTTTCCAAGTTACTGTTGACAAGGAGGATGTAAATTAATTTTTAAAGGCATAACTAATCTATTTATTACATGATACCCATACAGCCATACAAATTCCATTCTTCTCCCTTTGATGTATTATAGCAAATATAAATTTCTTCCATGTTGTATCTAAAATGCTCTTAAATTAAGATAAACTTAAAACAGAAGTTTTTCCCATTTTTCAATTATAAAGTCTAAAATATCTTGTATCTTAAAATCAAGCAATCTCAGTTCTATTTCTCACAATGTGCATATACACATAAATATTAGATAAAACTTTCCTTATGACTATGTTGAGATTGTCTAGGCATCTATAGGGGGAAATGATTGACCTGAGTATTCTTGCAACTGCAGTCTATCAAGTATTCTCGAACATCATTTCAATATGTATTTCTTATTTTTCAAGCAGAAATAGAATATGCTACATGTATTAATCCCTCAATGGAAGGAATTATATGTGCTCTCTCCTTAAAAGTATCCAAACTTTTCATTCCAGCAGAAGTTCCTCCCTATTTCTTCCAAACATCACAGCAAATGTGTGTGTGTGTGTGTGTGTGTGTGTGTGTGTGTGTGTAGGTCTTTGGTTATTCGGGTTTTCTCCCGCGTAAAATTAGAAGTGTCTTGGCGACGTTTCGACAAAGTCTCATTCGTCATCTTCAGGCTGGTGTTTACAGCTTCGTGCTTCTAGGAGCAATGTGTTATCGCAGCTATTTCTTTCTTTTAACTGCTAGTGGGGGTTTGAACTGATTGGTTGGGAGCTTGGCTGTGTTCTGATTGGATGGTGGCCACAGAGAGATCAATATGCTGCTGAGTGACACTGTTACCAAATTATCAACCAATCCGATTGGATACCTGCACTTATGCAAACTTGGGATAAGCATCTTTAGGGCAATGCCTTGGCTTCTGCTCTGAGGACACTTGCTTTTTTATTTTGCCCAGCTTCACTTGGCTTAAGTGCCATCAAGTTGGTGTCACTGGATAGATATCTGGATAGATTCCCTCCTGGATGATCCATCTTCAATTTGCCCTTTTAATTTGAACTTTTTCTGAACTCACTTATCTAAATTGATTATAAGCAGGGGAAAATTAGTATTCTGTGCACTTTTAACAACAGAATTAATCCAATTAACAGACTTGAATAGTAAATAAATAATGAAAATCTTAAGTTTTCTTGTTGGATACTAAAGATGAATAAGCAGTGTCCACTGATTTTCACTAAAACAGCACTTTGTTATGAGCCATTATATAATACTGAAATAAAGTTTGCCAACATAAACAGAAAGGAAAAAGATATTTAAGGTAACTTTTTTTCCAAAAGAACAGAAGCAAAAATGGTTACATCTCTAAGAAAATCAAATCAATGAATTGGGCAACACTGTTTAAAGCAGGAGGGCAAAGTGAAGGAATAAATAAAAACAATACTGGTTTTGATGTTTCAGTACTGCCTGATCAACCAGATTTTCTTCCAAAAGAAAACAGATGTTTCAGTGGCCTCAAGTAGTAGTGAACTTCCATTAACTTAGCATCTATGGAAGACAATCTATCCCAAGCATGGTACTTTCAGAAAATTCCTGGCTTAACTCACTGATCATTTTCTTCTGTTCAAGGAGCAGAGGAAAGAATAAGACTTGACACTAATCATTAAGATTTAGATGAAGAACCAGAAAGTATTGGGGTTATTGGAAAGTGGAATGTAGAACGTTTTGGCCTGTTTGCAGAGATTTTGGCCTGTTTTCTAATGAAATTAATATCTGTCTCTTCTGATTTTTTAAAAATAATTGCATTTTGGTACACCTTCCAATTTTTGTTCTTGTGTTTTTTGTGGGATATCTGTAAAGGTTCTATAAGACATTGAGAAACAGCTGCAACTTTTCAGAATATTATCTATTTCTGTTTGTGGCCAAGCAAAATTATGACTTTTACAATGCTTTATGAAGGAAAAATGTAATTTAGAAGTCAGATTCCCATCAATCATTTGGTTGGGAAGGAGCAGCATATATGAAAATTGATGCCAAGGAGAATGAAGAATCTGGGAATGAGGGAGAAGCAAAAAGAGGAAAGGTTAGCATAAAGTCTTATATTTTAAACCTGTTATCTTCTGTTGAATTAACAATAGAATTGGGCAGAATAGTAAAATAAACAAAAAGCCAGGAATGCAAATTTATAAACAATGTTAAGCAATGATTTTAAAAAATCAGAAAGGAAATCTGATTTTTTTTATCATTTTACCATTTTGTCCAAGTTTTTTTATAAATTTGCATTCCTGGCTTTTTGTTTGTTTTACTATTCTGCCCAATTCTATTGTTAATTTTATTCCACTATGTCGAATGTTCTTTCCTGATAAATAACCATGATTTCTGTGTAAGTTGGGCTGAGACATTCAATCACAATGACACAAAAATCCTGATTTAATATTGAGGAAATAAGGTCACAAATCAGAAAATTTTGGCTCAGAAATATCCTAAAAATCTTCTATCAAATTCAACAAAGAGCTGCTCTATATCTAATATTTTTAAAATAAAATCAAAATACAATTGACTGTTCTCCCTTATATAAAAGTTTATTCTTAAGTTCAATATTTCAAGAATGGCACAGAACTAACAAATCAATAACTAATGTGTGATTGCTCTTTAGCAGTTAAGTAAGCCAATTACATGCACTAAATGAAATCCAAATGCACATAAAAAGACTTGTCTAATTCAGCAACCTTTCATAAATCAATATATCAGCCTTTCTAACTTAATCTCTTTAATACATACGTTAGCTCAAAGCTTGAAAAACAAAGTTTGTAACAGAGAAATAAAAGAACAAAATAGTTTTTTAGTTTCTTATTAATGAATGATTTTAGGTTTTATAACCAGACAACTAAAAATATTCAGAATGTTTAAACACCCAAAAATATCAATCAAGTTCCATTTTCATCAATTTTAAATTTAGTTTCTCAAATGCAACAAAATATTGTTTAAAAAGCCAATAACACGCATTACTATAAAAAATAACATCACCAATACCACTGCAAGATCACCTGAGAGCCTTTACTCTCAGCCATAGCAACCTTAAAGCAAAACTATTTTCCAAAGCAAGAGCTTTCAATAGAGGTAGCATTTTCACCTACTGCTTATTCTAGAATGGTGATTCCTATGAGCACTGTTTTGTAATCCAAGCATGAATTAAGCTACCGGTAGTTGTTATATTATCTGGTGTTTATTACTCCCAGTGCTACAAATAAGTCTAAACCAAGAACCTAGAACTTTTGACTGATTCCAATTACATCCTGATGTATCAACATCATCATCTGTTTGAACAAAAACAAAAAAAACCACCTTGGCAAGTTAGAACAGTGATATCACCAAAATATTCTTCTTGCAACTATAGCAACTAGTTTCTATACTTACTTCTTTTGAAGTAAACTCCACTGAGTTCAGTAGAATTCACTCCTAGAATTGCTTTCCAGGATACTCTTGCTTAATATTTTGACATCAAATAAACTTTTGACACACAATCGCAGTAATGGAAATAAAGAGGCAAAAAGTTGTAAGCATGAAAGCAATAGTGGGAACAACAACTATTAACATTATTTGAGAGGGCATATCCCTTGGGTAGTGAGGGACGCTGAAGCAGATCTCAGGGTCAGCACACTTACTGGCTACAGCGCTTTCCCTTTGTTCATGCAAGGCAATGGAACGGTCCCTTCCCTCGATCGGCACCAGCCAAGACGAAGGTACAAGTAGATCGGCCAAAATAACTTCTCAAGGAGGGATGCCTAAACGCGCACCTGTGGCTACGGGCAAGCCACCAATTCTGAACCCAACTGCTTCGAAATGTATTGGACGGATGACTTTCGAAACGGTGCTCGGACCCTGCTTCGGTGACGAAAGCAAGAACTTTTTGCAAACCTCCTAGAAAAGCCAGGTGCGCCTCTTGCAAAACCACGCAAAATCCTAGTCTAGCCGGGGGGGAGGGGGGAGTGACGGCGTTCTTGTCCGGAGACCGACGGCAAGGCGGCTGACCGACGGGAAAAGAAGACCTCGCTTGCAACAAAAGGTCGCCTTTCTTCCCGTGGCGAATGCCACGAAGGTATCAACCAAGCCGGGCTAGCAACGAGCCCGGGCAAATGCTTTCGGGCTTGGCGTTGGCCCCCCACCCGACGGGCGAGAGAGCCGCCCAGGCCATAAAGGAGCGCGAGCCGGGTGGCCAGAGGCCCAGAGGTTCTCGCGCGGAGCGTTGCCTTCCAGCCCTGCCGGAGATGCCCGGGCGCCCCAGGCCAAGCCGGACCGAGCTTACGTAAAGCGGCGGCACCGAGGATCGTCGCCAGCAGGAGCATCGCCGGCACGATCGGGGCCTCCAGCCCGGCCCCTCTGCGCGGCCTACAAGGGCGGGAGAAAACCGTGCCTAAGCTGGCCCTCGCACCGAAGGGGCTTCCGGGTTGGCCTTCTGCCGAAGGACTCTCACCTTGTGGATTCTCTTCAGCGCCATCGCGGCGGAGCCTGTTGAGAGAGGCAAGCAGGAAGAAGGAAAGGAAGGAGGGGGACTATTTTCCGGCGGCGGAGGGAGCGCAGAAGCTTTTCGGCGGAAGCGGGAGGACAGGTGTGGGTGCCGGCCTGGGGGGAGCCCGGTGTTCTCTATTGCCTTCTTTCCCGTCGCCCCCACCTCTTTGCTCGCCTGCCGCCCTTTCACTGCCTTCCCTCTCCTGCTCGCTTCTCACCGTCGCTCTTCCCCCTTTCTCTCCCCCAGCACGCTCGGGCTCTTTCACTGAGTGACTGCCTCACAGAGCAGGGACCGCTCCTGCCGCATCACTCCCCGCGCGAAGTTCTTTATGACGCGAGAGGTTAATAGGATTCCTCCGCTAGACGGAGTCGAGCGACAAAAGTCACGCATGCGCTTTTGACTGTTGTTCGGCTTTCGGGTGCGCGGAGAAGCGTCGTGGTTTTTCACCGGTCGAGAAGCGGGTTATACGCCGCGCGCCCGGGAACAGGCGGCCCGGCAAGCCACGAGCTGCTTCGACCGCGGACAAATAATTATCCTGAAAAGAGGGAAGGCGGGCGGAAGGATACGCTCTCCTAGAGAAGCAAAACGAGAACCCGAGAATTTTACCGCGAGATCGTGGAAGTAACAGGAACTGTGGCTGGTTGGAGCGAAAGACTCGGGGTGGGGGTCTGCCTGGAATTTGCTCCTCCTTCGTGATTTGCTCCTCCTTTCGTGATTTGCACGAAATAACCCCTAGGCTCACCTGGCACCACTGTTACTTAAGAAAGGAAAGGACGCAGTAGATCTTCCCCAAGTTTTATTACTGTTATTGTAATATACGCACAATCAAAACACAAATGTTTTTCTTCGGGTTTGGTTCTGCGCCTTGGGTGTACATGAAACACACCCCTTGGATAAAGAAATGTGGGCGATCCAAGGATCATAGTGCACATTTTTCTGCACTCCTTTGAAAAACCAAAATGCTTTTGGATCCCAAAATGCATAATTATATATTAAATGAATTTATAACAAAGCTGTCTGGTGTTTTCTTGCAGACATTTCATTACCAAACTAGGTAACATAATCAGCATTGATTATGCATGAACTGTGTCTGATCTTACAAGATGGGCAGAAACTAGAAGTAAGCAGCCTGACCCTTATACCCTAGAGGACTTTGTAGGTGATAGCCAGCACCTTGAATTGAACATGGAAACCTACTTTTTCAACAGAAGAAATTAACAGAGGAAAAGTGTCATGGTATACCATGGCATACCCTTCAACTGTCTTGTGGATTTGCCAACTTGTGAATCAGTTCTATTTCCAAATGATCTTCAAGGGCAGCCCCATGTACAACACATTGCTGTATAAATAATCCTCAATTCACAACAATTTGTCTTGTTCGCGTTGGAAGTTTTCTAGAATAGAATAGAATTTTTTTTTATAGAATTTTTTTCTGTACAACTCTCACAATTTCCAAAATTAGGTTAGGTTAGTCACATGGATGACCTGATTTACAACCATCATGACTTATGACCATAATGGGCAGGCTTCATTACAGTTGTAAGTTGAGGTCTACCTGTATAAGGGTTGGGGAGATGATTTTGAAAAAATAACCAACATATAAAAGTGAAACATGCAAACGTGTTAGTTCTATGACTATTGTCTTATAACATATTCCAGTTCTATTACTGTTAATACTAAATATTCCCTATATTATATTTTACTACTATTTTACTTCAACACTGTCAAACTATTTACTAAATCTGCACTACTATTAATCTCATCGTTCCCATCACCAATCTCTTTCCACTTATGACTGTATGACTGTAACTTTGTTGCTGGCAATCCTTATGATTTATATTGATATATTGACCATCATTTGTGTTGTAAATGTTGTACCTTGATGAAGGTATCTTTTATTTTATGTACACTGAGAGCATATGCACCAAGACAAATTCCTTGTGTGTCCAATCACATTTGGCCAATAAAAAATTCTACTCTATTCTATTCTATTCTATTCTATTGGATTACAGAGTTGTAAAAAGGGAGTTTATACTATGTTGCATATCATTTTTACTTCTATGCCATATTATACTATTTCTATTATTAGTATACTATTGCTATTATACTACTACTACTACTTTTATTAATACTATACAGCAGTGTTTTACTATTATAGACCGTGGTCTGTCTTTCAATTTTCTTTCTCTATCTGATTTCTTCCTTTTTTTCCTTTTGTTTATTAATTGGCAGCATATAAAGCCCTGGCACTTTCCTAACACTGTATGTAGCTTTGCTGTGCTATGTCCCTTCTTTTTTTTCTGGTCCAGTCAGTCTCTGTGAAGAAAAAACTCCTTTTATTTGGATGCTTTTTCCATTTGTTGCTGCTGCAGAGCTTCAAAATACACACCACACATCTCATCCCCACCTGTTTCAAGGTTTCACCTCTTATAAACAGTTTGCTGTGCTATCACCAAAAGGTTTGAATGAGGGGGGGACACAGCACAGTTGCCTGCAATTGTTCACCAATACCTTGTTCTTCCACAGGGAGTTTCTAAACTTGTGTAGGAAAAGCTGGATGCATGGGTACAAGATTGACAGTACCTGGTTCAACTATAGTAATTGTGAGAAGGATCTGCACTGGGGGTGAAATCCAGCAGGTTCTGACAGATTCTGGAGATCTGGTAGCGAAAATTTTGAGTAGTTCGAAGATCCGGTAGCGGAAATTTTGAGTAGTTCAGAGAAATGGCAAATGCCACCTCTGGCTGGCCCCAGAGTAGGGTCTTGCCCTGCCACGCCCACCAAGCCACACCATGCCCACCAAGCCACGCCCACAGAACTGGTAGTAAAAAGATACCAGTGCTGTGTTTATTATAAGCTTATAGTGACAGAATCTTGCAAGTCTGCAAGAGCTTCCCTTCCTCCCCTGCCTTTACATTCCAAAGAACTAGGTAGGATCCCTTCTGAGATCCTTATTCTACCCCCATTCCTCTTTAGGACTTGGATTTTGTTAACCAGGCCATTGCATAGATTGCATCTCTGCCTTGTGCCTCCTAAGGTTACTCTCGCAGCCCATTTCCACCCACCAATTTGCTGTAGCTGCCAAAAGAGCCAATGGGTTGTATCAATAAAAAGATATGTCAGGTTCACAGGACAGGATAACTTTGCAATGGACCTGGAACACTTGGATCCTAGTCTGGCCACCACAATTAAAGAAGGGAACTAAAAAGCATGCAAAGAAGAAAAACGAAGATTTGGAGAAATTTGTGGCTAAATATTATGAAGAATGTTTAAAGAAACTGAATTAAAGAGAAAACAAAGAGAGCTTTGACAATATTCTTGCAATACTTGACAGGTTGTCAGAGGAAGTATTTATTCTCCATAGTGTCTAAAGGTAGGTCTAGAACCAATGATTGGAAGTTTTACAGAGAGATAAGAAGGAATTCCCTGATTGTGAGAGTTGCTAAGCAATGGAACATCCTGCTTCCTTGGACTTGGTGCTCCATCACTGCAGGTCTTTAAACAGCCACCTTCCTTGGATGGTGTAAGGAGTCTTTCTTTGGGCAGAATATTGGATTAGAAGACCTGTAAAGTCTTTTCTAACCCCATAAACTCTGGAATAATTCAATGTGTGATGTGCATCAATTTTCATAATGAAGTTCTGTGGGATATTGTGCTGATAAATCATGTGCACGGAATGATTTTTCCAGATATATATTAAATATAGCATATTAAGGATAAATATTGAACTTAGATGAAAGGGCCTAATACGACAGGGAATTGTGTGTTTTTCTCCAGAGCACTACAGGATGATGATAATGCATGTCACAAGTCCCCAGTCCAAAAGGTTTTATCTTCATGAGACTTTATACTCCTCAGTTATATTTATCAATGGCAGGCCATTAGGATGTTGTTGCTAATTTGCATCATTGTTTATATAGTTCTCCACGAGCTCTGCTGTTTCGATTGCTTTTTTTCTCTTTGTTATACTTATATTTAGTATATTTATATACTTATATATATTTATATACTTTTATTTAGAGCAATCTTTCCAATTCTCGTCAAGGACCCTGGTGACAAGAAGATAAGGGACAGTTTGGGGATTCTTACATTACTGGAAGATGACACAAATTTGAGAAAGACTGTTCTAGTTTTTAAGAACAGGAAAGAAAAAAATCTGTTGTGCTTTATAAAATGACAGATGTGCTACTTCAGAAATTTTTGTGATTCTTACATCTATAATAGTGTAGGAATTTAGCACCCACCCCCCTCCTGGAAGAATGAAATATTTTGGAAAATATTTAAAAAGGCAGAATATATTTCCCTGGATGAGAAATGGAGAAACATGTTTTAAAGACAAAGCAGCTTCCTGACTCCCCCACACCTTTGTCAATGGGTCAGAGGTAGAAACTCATTCTCCCCACCTTTGTCAATGGGCCATCATCTGCAACATAATAGAACCCATCTAGCAACTGAAACTCACCACATGGCACCTGGGAAGATTACACCAGCCAGCAAGGCTAGCTAAGACCCCCACCCCCTGGGAGTCTGACAACCAATCAGGATACTTTTCTTGTGCCCCAGCTCAGAAAAAGCATAAAGCTAGGGAGTGCACAGGATCTCATCCCTTTTCTGTTCAGGAACTCAAGCCATGTGATCCTGACCACCATTAAACCATCTTTCCAAGCAGCCTCCATGTTTCCAGTGTCTTTGTCCCCACTTGGAACTGAACCCAGATGGATATTTCTTCCAACAATAGTTTTTGTAACCCAATCTGCAATCTCTGGGCACTTTAAAACATTCAAACAGTAGGAAAAAACGTATTAAATTAGTACATTCCTCAGCCCCAGACAGTCACCGCTATCAGTGAGCATAAGTTAAAAGCCTACTATCATATAATTATAGACAAAAAGTAATTCAAGCAGGAATTAAGAAGTAATATGATGTGAATAATTGCAAATTCTTCTAGTTATGCTTTCAATGTCACACTATTTTCCTTCAATATAAATACAGCTTTATTTCCTGATCAGACAGTAAATATTTAGAGCTTTTCACATACATAATCCACTTGTTAACATAAGCATTATCATGAACATATAGCAATTCTCCTCTTTGTTTATCTGGTATCCAGATAATTCTGAAATGCCTCAAGTGGCCACAACACTATTCAATCCTGATTAAAATGGGTTGGCAAGATAGCAGGGTTTTTTAATTTTTTTTTTCAAAATCTAGGAAGAAGTGACTGCTAGAAATTCCCTAGACAAGGAGTTCCAAAATCCAGTGACTGTTAATAAAAAAACCCCTATCTGCTCCATATCCCAGCTCCAAGCAGATTGGACAGCCATTTGTTCAGGATCCAAGAAGGTTTCCTGCCTTGGACAGAGGTTTGAATTAGAAGATTCAAGGGTCCCTTCCAACCCTTTGATTTTATGAATTTAAAACTTTTTTTAAAAAAACCTTCCATGTGAGAGCATGAAGGACTGACTCATTCATTTGCTAATAAATGCTTACCTAAATTTCACTTTATTCAGAAACACGACAGAATAGTTTTATTAAAATGCAATACAAAGACTATTTAAAACTATGTACATAGCCAAACATACTGATGTGTTTTTAGTAATATCTAAATATATATTACCAAATGTTTGTGTGGGTGAGATGGAGGGAGGGAGGGGGAGAGGGAGAGAGAGAGGAATCCCAGCAGTGTAATCTGAAGGCTATAGTTTGATATTCTATGCCATCAGGTAATGGAATGTAGCATATATACCAAGAACACAATCCTCCACTTCGTTATCTTTGTCCATTTTGATTATTTCAAAGCTTAACAGGAGCTTAACCCTCACCTAAATTCATATAGAACCCAAGTAAGAGTTTACATGGAGAGAAAAAGGCCGTCAAGAATAAACAACATTGTTCAGATCAACAAATAAGACTCCAACGAGCATCCTCAACACAGCATTCAGGCTCCAAAAGGAATGCCCAAAACAGAAGCAAGGGAATGGCAATTAGTCTTAATATGTTGCCTGATGATTAGACTTATCTAATGACTTGGTCCATTGATATTTGCAGACAATTTCCCACCATGGTCATCATCTGTGAACCAGAAACAGATGTTCTGGGCTTGTCCCAGATTTGCTTCTAATTTCTGGCTTTGGTCGGGCAAAATTTATTTATAAAATGACAGTTTTCCAAAGACTGAATGACAGTATCTCACTGTAACTAGCACCCTGTCCAGAATATTAGAACCCTGATATCAAAGGCAGATTCACTGCAATTTTTACAAGAATTTGCATAAGAATTACGTTTTTTCACCGCTGCCATACTTACCAGAAAAGGCAGAAAAATACTTCACCACTCTTCTCTCAATCTCCAACTATACAATAGCAATTCTGTGTAGCTGCAGTGAAAACACAGCAACATTTAATGCAAATTTGATAAACATTCCAGCTTGGTCCTATTTTATTAAATAAAATCCTTTGAACTGCTTTTTTTCTGAGGGTGAGAAAAGTATTTAGGGAAGGAAATAATTTTTTCTCAAATTGGAAATGGGATCTTTGACTGGTATGTAGTACTTGCATTTTAAGTGATAAGCAAGTTGTGCATAGAGTTAAAGATAGGATCAGGTTTGTGTTACAAGAGTTTCTTAATGCATAATCTGTCATAGTGATCAGCCATTTCTGTCTTAACCCAGCTAGACATAAACACATATGAGGAGAGGATGCAAGAAACTACTTAGGATTTAGCACATACAGATAGCAACAGAAGGGGCAAGTGCGCAAACTCACACAAAGAGCAACGAAGTCCCATATCATAGAGAGCTTGCCTGCACTGAGTTCCAAATGGCCAGAGTCCAAAGCACAGTGTTTTCTGGAAAATAGAAAGGAGGGGAAGAGGAATGTTTAAGATACTCTTATAATAAAGACAGAGCTAATACACCTGATTGTGTTGGACTACCTGGACTACCTTGAACAGCTAATGGTTTCCATGTATCTTTATATCTTTTAACAAAGCTTGTCTAATTCATCAAACTTGGCACTTGTTTCACATCCTCTGGTAATTTTCCATAGAGTGTTGTTCATTCATTCAGTGCACATGAGAACATTCTGTTGTTTCGGCAACCATCTATTGTGAACACTATATTTCCTGTATCTTATGATGTGTTCTTCAAAATAATCATTCTTCATGTGCTGCATAACATGAAATATTCCTGAACTAGTATTGAACTAATTTCATATACTCCATCTTTCTCCATGTCCGCTTAACTTAAATGCATGGCATAAACCTGCATATTATCACTATACATTACACACTGCCTTAACTGAACTGGTTCTCAGTGACAGAATATAGATATTAATATTTCAATATGTGATTCATGATTTAATGTGGATAACATATTTTGACATGTTGTATTCTTAGCTATGTATCTGCATATATGCATCCATGATTGGCTTCTGGAAACAAAATGTAGTCTGGAGGTTTTTCCTCCTATAAGAAGTATTATTTAGATGAGAATATAACTGATACATTATATCATGGTAGCTTTTATTGCATCCCAGTCTATGACAAATTGTATATGAATAATGTTTACCCAGACATATTATTCTAGTTCCTTAACTATCTGGCAGTTGAAAAATAAAATAAAGAAAAACTCTACACTACTAACCAGAGCATACAAAACATTTGCCAGACCTATTCTTGAATACAGCTCATCCGTCTGGAACCCATACCTCATCTCTGACATAAATACAATAGAACAAGTCCAGAAATATTTCACTAGAAGAGTTCTTCACTCCTCCGAAAACAGCAAAATACCTTATACCAACAGACTTGAAATCCTGGGATTAGAAAACTTACAATTCTGTCGATTCCAACATGACCTGTGTTTAACACACAAAATCATCTATAGCAATATCCTTCCTATAAAAGACTACTTCAGCTTCAATCGCAATATTACAAGAGCAAAAAATAGATTCAAGCTAAATGTCAACCGCTTCAAACTTGATTGCAGAAAATATGACTTCTGTAACAGAGTTGTTAATACTTGGAACTCATTACCTGACTCCATAGTCTCTACTCAAAATCCCAAAATCTTCAACCAAAAACTGTCTACTATTGACCTCACCCCATTCCTAAGAGGACTATAAGGGGCGTGCATAAGAGCACAATAGTGCCTATCGTTCCTGTCCTATTGTTCCCTTCATTATATCAAATTAATATTATTGATGCATATTTTTACTTATATATTTTCTTCAATACATGTTGTTTTATCTATGACAATTGTTTGTGTATACTGTTGTGACAAAAAGAAAGAAAGAAAGAAAATAAGAAAGAAAAGGAGCCACCATATTTTCCAGCTTCTAGTAAAACTATAGCATCTGGTTCTTGTGGTTGGTCGCACAATCACTCAGATGTTTAGATTGTTATTATTATATAGACAACAATGTGAAATCAGATCTGCCAATTATTTCACTGATGTGGGCCTCCATATGCATCAAGTTGTTTCCATGAACCTAAGATATAGTAATGTATCAGTGTGGATCCAAACAATGTGTGGCCTTTTATAATTGACTGATGGAAATTTTGTCAATGTGCAGATTTTCTAATGTTTTCTTGTATGGCACCCAGTATGCCAATAAGCACTGGGATCAGTTTAAACTTTGATTTTCAGATTTTGATACTTTCTGATCTTCTCCAATTCTTTGTCTTCTATCCCTGATATTGCCATATCAGTTATCCAAACTTACTCCTTTTCAATCACAGTTAAATCTGCTATATTATGAGCCAAAAGTTTTAGCTATTTATACTTGGAAATACCACAATATTTTGACCTTGTTTTCAACTCCTTTTTCAACTATATATAGTATTCTCACCAATTTTTCATTATTGGCACATAATAATTTTTACAGATACTCAGTGAATTATTTTGGCAACTATATTATGTCCTTGCTCATAATCAGTTTGTGTATGATTTACTGTTTCTTCTGCTTCTTTGTGCAATCTGCAATTTGAATTATTCAATGATTTTTCAATTCTGACCTTGATTGCATTAGTTTGAATAGTTAGCTTACGAGGAGCCAAAATCATATTCCAGTTACAAATCATTGCCAGGATTTATCTTTATCCATTTACCCCTCAATCTTTTGTAGAATTTATTTATTTATTTATTTAATTTATTTATTGCATCAAGTTATTGTTGATCCTTAGCAACACAGACAGGTTTTTGCAATGATGATCTGTCCTTAACCTGGTCTTTCAGGTCTTTCAGCACAACACTTATTACCATTGTAATTGAATCTACCCAGGGTTGCTTTGGATAGCAAGATGGGTGGCATATTTATTTATTTATTTATTAAATTTATTGGGCGCCCATCTTACCATAGGGTAACTATGCATGGCTTATCGTTACATCTAAGTTAAAACATAAAAAGTTAAAATCAAACATTAAAACCAAAGACACATGGGGAGGGCGTGGGCAGAGTGGAGGGGAGGTGGGATTTGTTATTTCTCAATCAACCACCTCCATAGTGCTGTTCCCCCACTGGGGCCTCAAGCTGACTGGCAAAGCCATGTCTTTATGCCTTTAAAAAAAATAGGAGAGTTGGGGCCAATCTCCTATAATTTTAATAAATAAAAATTTTTAAAAATCTAGCACTTTTCTGCTGGCCATCCTGTTCTTCTCTTTCCTTCCACTTTTCTTAGCATTACGGCCTTTTCTAGAGAGCTAAGTCTTTGTATTATGTGTCTGAAGTGAGATAATTTGAGTCTGGCTATTTGTGTTTGAAAAAGAATTCTGGGGGTAATTTATTTGATGATTCACTGATTTGTTTTCTAGGCTGACCACAATATTTTCAAGCATCTTCTCCAAAGAGCAAAAGCATCAAGATAATATAAGATTACCTTTATTGTTACTTTTTTCTATAAACACACTGGCACACATTTAAAAATGTGTGATAGTTTTCTTATTCTGTTTCTTCAGAGCCCATCCTTTGCTTCCATAAAGTGTCGCAAGAATATCACTCTTGCACAATTCTGATCTTTGTAGATATAGTCATCAGGGTACTTTTCCAAGGCTTTTCCAAGTGCTAGTCTGCAACATATTTCTTGACTGCTTATTCCTTTACTGTTGATGGTTGATCTTAAAAAGTAAAAGCTATCCACCACTTCACTTCATTATCAATCTTAAAACTGGTTATAAGGTAGACCACAGTTTACAATGGCAATTGGGATTGGAATTGCCATCATCAAGCAATGTGATCATAAAGCATGACATCACAGGACCATGCTGCTTAGAAATAGCAATTCTGGCAATCCCATCATTAAGTAAGAACTGTGGAGGTTATTAAGCAAAGACTTCACATGACTGCATCTTCTGACTTTCTGCTAGCTTTCCCATTGACTTTGCTTATGGGAAGTCAACAAGGAATGTCAGAAACAGTGATCATGTGACCACAGGACATTGAGATGGCTGGAATTCTGAGGCCTGGTTATATACCGTACATATATCCCTCTTTCAGTACTAGCGTAACTTTGAATGGTTGCTAAATGAATGATTGTAAGTGAGAACTTACAACCTAGGACCTACTCTTTGATTGATTGATTTATACAAATTATTTATGTGACCAACTTAAAAGCACTTGTGTCCTCTTTGTTGATGATGTAAAATTGTTTAATACTACTGAAAATTCACTTGTTTTACAAAATGACATTGACCAAGTTTTTGAATGGTCATCCATTTGGCAACTTCAAATTTTCATTAAGAAATGTTTAGTTTTATATATTGGAAACCAGAATGTAAAGTGTAAGTTAGATGGTGTTGACCCTCATTTTATTAAGGACCTGGGTGTGTTCATCTCTAACAATTTATGTTCTAAAATTGATTGTAGCAGCATTGCTAAAAAGTTGTGAATTTGATTCTATAAAGTTTTTTTTCTGGAAATACTGTATTGCTCATCAGAGCTTACAAAAGATACATTAGGCAATCCTGAATATTGCTCAATAGTTTGGAATCCTCACCACATATCAGACATTAATACCATTGAAAGAGTTCAGAAGTACTTTACAAGAAAAAACTTGCACTCTTCTACCCATATTAGATTAGAATACCTTATGCTACTAGGCTTGGAATTCTTGGTTCGGATAGTTTAGAATTGTGACACGATCAGATTTAGGAATTGAATACAAAATTGTACATAACACCTTACCTGTAAATGATTTTTTAAAAGTTTTAATTGTAATGTAAACTGTACAAACTACTTTAAAACTTAATGTAAATGGCTTTAAAATTAATTGTAAAAAACAAAGTTGTTGAAGTCTGGAGAATCTTACCTGATTCAGTTGTCTCAGCTACTAATTTTCACAGTTTTAATTCCAACTTCTGTGGACTTCATCCCATATTTAAGAGGTTCCTAAGGGGGCATGCGTAAGTGCACTAACATGCCTTTCAACCCTGTCACAGTTCTTTCATTTTGTTCATTCAAATTTGTAATTTTTGTTTGATGAATAAACAAACATAAATAAAATAAATAAATAAACTACCTTGATTCTATATATAGACTCTATATATAAACTCTAAAGTCTTGTCAGGAATTTAGTATGCTTAGCTTTGAACTATACAGAGAAACATCAATTTATAGCGCCTTAATACAATGGACTTTCCATATAGATAGAACAAATTTCCAGAACGATTCACATCGTTTGTGTAACAATATCATTTGCATTAAGTTGCATCATTCATGCAATAATATAAATCATGCAAATGACATACATTGCTGCAATGATGCATTTTTATACTTAATGGACATCCTGAATAATGGACCCTTCTCTTCAATTAGCTTGATAAAAAAGTTTCACAATATATGCAACAATCTGCAACATAGTTTGTTTTCCATAAGTATATGCTCTAATTAATACACAAAAAGAAATGGTTTTATAAGTCCATTGCACTATCTTTACCATGAGGTGGCAGAATTGTACAGTAAGTATTGCAAACTGCCTAAATTTAACTGCCAGGCAACAAATTCTCATCTAAACCAGGAGGCCTGAAAAGGGAAGCTGGTGAATTCCCTGCAAACAAAGAAATAATACAGTTTTCCTCCCATTACATTTAAATTCAGGAAGGTTTCACTTAGTTACCTCATTCATTAACTTTAAAAGTAAGAATTCTGAAAGGTAATTAATGAGGAATTGGCATGAAAAGAAAATACTTTTTATTTTTATTTTTATTTTATTTTTTATTTATTTATTTATTAAAAAATACATTTTTATAGCTTCTAGTATAAACTAACAAACTCAGTTGTAGCATAGAAAATAATATTTTTGTTACGCTAATCAAAGAAATATGAGCACTACTTACTTTGTATATGACTGTCCCCATAAAAGCCAGACTCTGAGAAATCCGTTTTGTTTAGATCTCTTCTTATCAGGGTAATGGGAACCCTGATTTGAATGGACACAACTACAGGAATATTGGATGACGGTTGGAAGACCTGAAGGGCCAGTTTGAGGCAGATTATGGACAAAGTCAATTTATGTGTCAATATTGAATTGACGGCACATAATTAATTCAATGATTGTATTGAACTGCATTTGCTTCTACTCTGATCAGTCTGAAAAGTGATTTCACTCTAATCCTATTCATAACAAGTCTATAAGATATGTTGGTTTGACTGGCCCAAACTCACAATTAAATTCCTTGGTCAAGTGAATATTAAAACATGAGACTCATTGGTCCAAGTCCAATATTTTAATATTTTCTAATATCTGAAAATGCCCCTTCCTGGAACATTTGCATTAAGGATTGAAAAACTTTCTTTTATTGAATTGCAGACCATCCAACGACAACTCTTTATTACAGCTAAAGGGCAGAAATAAAAGGTAGAATGAAAACAGGTTAAAAAAATTAATACAGGAAATTCTTCATAGTTGAAATAAGACATGTTACAACTGTGAGAGATTTTTCATCAATTGACACCTAATTTTCATTGCTGCCACACAGTATTTTGCTACATTTGAGTTATAAATGGGTTACAATCTGAGAAAAGGATGAGCATATAACTATTGTCAGATTGCTCAGCATGCTTCTGGCAAAGAGGTAGATCATCCTTCTCTTCCTGTTTATTATTACTCTGAAGTAATTAAAATATATTGGGGAGTGAGTAGTTAATTCACAGTATGTGTTTAACTACTTTAAGATTAAATTTCCCAAAATGTCACACTACTTTCATTCTGCCTACACATGTTTACTATTGGTTTACATCAAATCAAGTCTAGCTGATCCCATTGTGACTTCCTCCACCCTCAGAAAGACAAAGTTCTTAGCAAGACAAGTCAACAATATTTTGGATGTCCCTGTTTGAAAAGTTTGTCCCTCAGCAGATAACTAAAATCTCTGTAACCTTCTTAGCTCTTTTCTTGGCCTTGTTTTCACCATTTACTATATTAGATGATCCTTGCTGCTACAATTTGGTTCCAGCAGCTTTCCTCAAGACTCAAAAGTTTACTGTCTATTACTGGTAGCTTATCCTAGAATCCATCCCTTTTCCTTCAAAGTATTTGAAATATTTAATCCCTTTTTGCCCTGTAGGGCTCAGAGACTTAAAGAGATGCTGCATTAGAATTCAAACCATGCCCTCACTAATGGCAGACTCTTGACTCCAAACAGGATGCTTGATATGCACATGGCTATTTTCCCCACAGTTCGCACCCATTAACATTGAGCCTTCCTGCTATTATCAGCTTGTCACCAAGGAGGGACTTGCAAAACAAATTACCAGAGCACAAAATCTGGATACTGTCCAGAATCTTTAAAAACAACGAATCTTCAACCACTTAAAATAGAATTAAATATGTGTTTTCTTTATCCAGTATTTTTTTCCAAGGCATGTATTAAAAAATTTAAACTACTTCCTATTTATCCCATTGCTTCTGTAGCAGTTCAGATCACTGCTGGCAGTTATTGCCAACTTCACATGTGACAAATTTAATATTTCAGGAATGAATACTTTAGATAGCTTTTTTGGACATTCTATTGCTCGGACAATATGAAATTGAAGGGACATAATAATAATAGAATAGGTAGAATTAGAGGGACATAATAATAGAGTCAGTAGAATTGGTTTGACTTGCTGTTTTGCTTCTGTAAGAGTTGCTTTGCTAAGAATTGGAATTGCCTCTGCCATTTGCTTTACCAGTATTCTAACTTCCATTATCTTTTTTTTTTTTTTGTACCATTCCATGCCTGGTGGATATCTCAAGAAGCATGGTACGTCATAGTTTGGCCGGGTTGTATCAGGCAAATACCTGTGTTACTAAGCACCCAGCCCCTTTATTGCTAAGCACTGAACTCTCCTGTTCCTTGCTGCACTGCCAAAGGAAGGCATGGGACAAGGGGCCAGAACTGGGTAGTAAGCTGATGCCTCTGAAGATATAAATGGATGCCATACCTTCCCCAAGGTATAGCCTTTCACTGCATGCTCTTTGTCTATATGTAGTGGTATGGTCCACCCAGCTCTTCTTTGTACAAATTAAAGCTGATATTTTTCCAAGCCTCTTCTTGGGTCTCTCTCTTTGGCATTCTGGTAACTCAAGTGACTTGATTCAAAATTTAAATCACTTCATAATATAAATAAGGGAGGAAAGAATTGACGTTTGGGATTTGGAGATAATTAATTTTTGTTTGACTAAGAAGGTAGAATTGCCTAATCAAAGTAAGTGGGTGGATCCTTCCTCCTGCTCTTGGAAGACTGCAGCTAGAAAGACTAGCAATAAAAAGAAAGGTGGTAGACATCTTGATTAGTTTTAGTCCTCCAAAATGTTAGTAACCATGTTACTAACTTAATAACCGCAGTGATTCACTTAACAATTGTGGCAAGAGAGATCGTAAAATGGGGCAAAATTCACTTAACAAATGTCTCACTTAATAACAGACATTTTGGAGTCAATTGTGGTTATAAGTCAAGGATTACCTGTATACAGTTCAGGGCATGAAATCACATAAAGAAATGGAATAGCAATGATACATCAAAGCAACTTCACAAGTATATGCTTGATTATATTCCAATAAGTTACAGAATCATCTCTATTAAAGTAACTGGCTAGTCAGTTAACAATTGGTTGTAATTCTCTTGCTTTGTCCATTATCCATTGGATGATCTTTTTGTCCTTGCTTCTCCTGAATCAACTTGTATGGCCATCAATTCTTTTTCCATTGACTGGATTGAAATATTTTGAACATTATCTTATCAACTTGTGAGAAGACTGCAATTGCTCATTAATTTAAATATTGCTTGGCCCTGAAATTTGGTACATGCCTTTGAAAGCTCAACCATCAGAAAAGATGGTTGAAGAAAAACTTCCTAGAAATTATGGTGCTAGAGCAATCTGTTAAGAATACTAGGATTGAAAGGACAAATTTCACTATTAAATGAAGTAAAATTATATTGCTTGCTGAAAGTACAGTGAAACTTAAATATTTGAACACTTATTTTGAGGGGAAGAGTTAGAAGATTCTATGACTTAGAAAAAGAAAAAACGCATAAAAGACAAAGTGGTTAGATACTTTCTTAAGGACAGAAATGTGAGCTTGCAAAAACTCAAAAAGTTATTATTGTCAGGCAATCACAGCAAGGAGATGTCTAGTTGGTTATGAAGATTGGAATGGACTAAATAATTGAACAATCAGTGATATATAATTATCATTCTTCCCAGGTAGATCAGACAGAAATCATGACCAGATGAACTAATTCTACTTTATTGAAAGGCTACATTAACAGAATCTTACAAGTTTGATAGTACAAATCTCCCACTGTCTTTTTTACAATGTAAAACGTTAGGATTTTAGGAAGGTTCTCTTCTGAGTTTCTTTGCCTGTTATGCAGTCATGGATTGTATCCTCTGGGCTATGTCCTCTCATATCTGATTACTCCCTTGACATTTTCCCCACCATCATCATTGGTCATTCCCACATACCATTTCAGTAAGTATATGCTCCCAGTTTATATGCAATGTTGGAAGAAATTAAATAATCTTATGACAAAATGCTACACTAAATGTAAATGTATGGTAAACCATGAAATATAAATGTTTTGTAAACAATAAAATGTATGTAAATGTATGTAAATGATAAAACGTAAATAATTTGTAAACTGCCCAGTTTCATTTAGGTGAGATGGGCAGGGTAAAAATGTGATGTATAAATTAAAAAAAAAGTGCAACATTTGGAGAAATGACCAAACCTAGAATTAGAAGAATATTTGGATTAGGTAAATGCAAACATAGGTTACAGGTTAATACATAATTTAAAGGCATTTGTTCTTTGTCAACTCTCCCTCAAGCAACATAAATGCAAACTTTATGTGTAATATCATTTGATGGATAACATCAGAATAAAATCAACTATTATAATAAGAAGCAGAAGATCCAAGACTTTCAGGTTTAGGTTGCAAGACAGATTATTAATTACTGACGTTAAATATATAGTAAACTTGGAAAATTAAAGTTAAGAGTTATGCCAGAAGAAGTTGTCCTGGATAACATAGTTAGTATATAAGATCATTATAATGAACAGATTTCGTATGCTTAATAGAGAACTTGAGGAGTTATGGGAGAGACAAAGGAAAATGTGAAAGGAAAGGAAAGTGGTAATCAAAGTAAAAGAAAATTTCTCAAAATTTCAAAAAGGGAAAGAAACTAGTAACTTTCAATGCAAACTATCACGGGGAAAATGAAGGCCTTAGACATCAGAGGCCAACATCACATTCAGAGTCAAACTGCTAAGGACAAGGACATATTTTAGCCAACAATGTCAAGAAGTAAAGGAAAATATATTAAAACCCACAACTGTGCCAGAACACCTGATTATTCTGAGGAAATTTTACAAGGACCAAGAAGCTACTCTAAGAACTGAGTTTGGGGATTGTTTTGAGCATGGGATAAGAACAGATGTAGGTTAGCAGATTCTCTTGGCCAGAGAAGGAAAATAGCAAGGGAAGAAATAGATGAGGTGGATGAATTGGATATTATTAGAATATCTTTGAAAGCATTATGGAGTATTGCTGGAGGCAGATTACAGACATTTGTCCATCCGAGTCTCTGGCCTGCATTGATGGTACTTAGCTAACCATCTAAAAATGAGATGAACAGGATGAGACTCTTCACAAGCATTTTCTTATGAAGTCAGTCAAACCTAACTTTTTCATGGCCTTTTTCTAGGACCAGAATGGGGAAATTTTCATTTTCAAATCCTATCCTCATATTTAAGTCTGATTTTTAATGCACGTAATATCATCCTCAGAAAATAGGTATTCTGAAAGTATGTAGAGTTATAACAATAGTGGTTAAATTTATTTTGTACTGATTAATTCTGTCTCATATCCGTCAAAACTATAACAGGCAAGAGAGGAATTCCACAGCGTCAGTCCGCTTGTTGATTGAGCCTGCTTCCTTCTATTATTTAACAGGAAGCCCTGGGACAATCAACTCACACAGTCAAAGTTCACCCCATTTTTCCCCTGATCACAGAATGAATAGAACAGTAAGGAACTAAGGACTGGCAAGTGAAAGAAAACATGATAGCTTTAAAAATGTTAATATTTTTGTGGATATGTCACTGTGTTCTTCTCCAAGGTAAGGTACTATATTGACCAATCATATAGCTACTCAATACCATGTTTCCCTGAAAATAAGACCCTGTCTTATATTTTTTTGAACCCTGTAATAAGCGCTTGGCCTTATTGCCATGCGCTCAAAAGACCAGTTGGGCTTATTATCAGGGGATGTCTTATTTTGGGGGAAACGGTAGTAAGCCTCATGAAATTCTTTAATAATCAAGATTACAATTGCAGCCTTCATTGCATTCAGTTAGAAAATCAACAGAAATAGAGTAGTTGGTTAGCTTGCATAATTTTTTTTCCTGTGACGATACAATTAAAAAATGTCTAATCTAACATGTTTAGATAAGGCTTCTTTTTGCTTGAGTCACTGGAGAGTTGTTCATGCTGCTGAGTTTGATGCAACTATGTTCTTTTTCAGCTTAAATCAGCTTAATAAATTTTCAAGAAATAAGCTAAAGCAGTTTCGCTATATTCATGAATGGTCAAAAGTGTTGTTGTTAGAAATCTCTTGCTATTCATATTGTACTACAAATAGATTCTGAATCTTGACATTACAAATTGGCTCATTACAGATAAGTAGACTGGAATAAGGGTGGGGGGAAATGGCTTATTAAGCCATAATAATACTTCATGTAACTTAATTGTTATAACTTAATATATAGCATTTATAAATAAATAACATAATTGTTTAACAAATGATGGCTTACAGATAGAACCAAAAATGGACTTTATGTGCATATCTGATGCCTAAATTTCAGACAAATTATAATTCATAGTGAGGTATCTGCAAATTCTTTTTCTTAGGCTGGTGGAGATACTGGTATGACTTTATATGTACCACGCCTTCTCTAGATAGCTGAGACAATAACTTTGAAAGATTTGCTTATTATGTATCAAGGCTCAGCAAGATATCACGAAGACAGAAAGACTGGAAGACCACTTGTGTACAGCCTAGAACTGTCACTATTGCCATTTCTGATTTCTCTCTTTCTAGCCTTAATAGTGATGGTTTCACCTGAGAAATAGATTTAGTGTACAAAAAAGTAAACAAGAATAAATGATACATATATTTCAGAAAACATAAATTAAGTATAGTATCTCTCAAATCATGCTCCGTTCTCTAGAGTAAATATTCTTAAGGGAGTTGATAAGCAAACCTCTTTCGTAGCCTGACCCTGCTTCTATTCCACCTTTAATCCACTCCTGAAGTATCAGCTTTTGTCATTTGGACAGTAATGGTCTTATTATTCTCAAAATCAGGGAAACATATCTTCCCAGAAAAGAAATCATAAATATCTTAACTCAATCAGAGTTCAGTGACAAATTTCCTTTCACTGCAAAAAAAAGTTGTTTTAATAAATTAAAACAATACATTTTATTTTCAAAAGCATCATGCCAAAAATAATATTAAACAAGACACACATGTAGCATGTTTATTTATTGAATTTGTTAAGGCCTCCACATCAAGAATATTCCAAGCAATGAGCAATATGTCATAGACATATATTAAAAGCATATTAAAAATCAAAACAACACTCCCCAACATGCAAAAACTCAAGAGGGGTTCAATAATCACCTTAGCCCCAACTCTGGTACCAAAGCCAGGTGTTAAAAGACTTTGGAAGAACAAGCAGGATGAACCCCATGTATATTTCCAGGGGGATGCTATTCCAGAGGACAGGGCTGCAACAGAAAAGGCAAATTAGATAAAAAAGAAATGGAAAATCAGCTAGACTGACAGATAAAAGGGACAACAGTAGCATCTAAAAACATGTGGGGGAAATCAGAAATTGAGCAAACCATATGGGAAAGAGGTGTCAATATGGGAGTGAAGATCCACACTGTTTATGGAAATCTGAGGGGAGGAGATATGTAACAAGCTTGAGTATACCACATTGGATGAAGTTCTTTTCAAGATCATTGAAATATTTGTTGAAAGGACAGGAAATGAAGTTTCATGCCTATCTACTATTGACCTCACCCCCTTCCTAAGAGGTCTGTAAGGGCCTTATGTAAGAGCACCAGCGTGCCTACCGTTCCTGTCCTAATGTTCCCTTTGACTGTATCCAATTCGTATAGTTATTTCATGCTTATACTTATATATACTGTTGTGTTTGACAAATAAATAAATAAAATAAATAAAAAGTTTGAAGTACTAGAGGCTAATGAATGGGAATAGGTGGGCATTGTTGGAATAATGCCCACTTATTCAAGTTAAGGGGGAGAGAATGAGTTTTTCTTTAAATACATAAAGTTATGAAAACCAGAACTTTCCTTCAAATGTCTTCTAAGAACATTCTTGTTTTTCATTTTGCTTGTAGGTCCTGAGCCCAAGGAGAATAGCAGTCTCTTTCTTCCCTCCTTGGCAGGTAGAGGACAGCTGCTCCTATTTATTATAAAACACCATTTTCTTTTCAATTTAGAACAATGTGAAAACTAAACAAAGTCTCATAACTGGATGGATAAGAATTAGCTTGAAATGTAATTTTTTCTCCATGAAATAAAACATTAATCTTCATATCTTCCTTTTTATTCTCAAAGCCTATTATACTAAGTTCCAAGCAAATTCTGTGACTGTTGATTTATTCCACAGTAATCAGTGTTTTCCTATGGATTTAAAAGATTCTAGCTTGGTTTATGAGAGAAAAAGTGCATTAAGATATTTAGATTATTATCAAAGTAACTAAAAAAACTGTTAGATAGTTGGTAAGATATCAGTCCTATTCCAGGACTGTTTCCCACACTATTTTTCCCAGTTTTTCTCTGTAGAATATACAAGGCATCATGTGACACCCAACTATGTAAAAGTGGAACAAAGGCAGCAATAAACAATGAAAATAATCCAAAACAGGAAATCAACATTAATTTATACATTTAAAAACTGCTTTTCTCTGCCTTTAGGCAGCCTGCAACTTATTACTTAACATTCATATATTAAAAGAAATTTATATAATTTGTATGCAAGCAGCATGTTGTTATTACTGTTATTATAGACTCCCCATACTTCACTACGAAACTATGTGATTGGGCTTGATAAATTGAGACTTACAGTTTGAATCCTCCCCTATTCTACCTCTTTCTCTCCCTCAGGCTTTCTAGCCCCTTCTCTCCATGAGGCTTGCCCCACAGAAGCCTCTCCTATGCTATTTTATTCTCTCCAGAGTTATTTTCAAGTTGGGAGGGGGAGTAGAATGTCTAACTAATTAGCATCAGAGCATGTTATTATAATAATATAGGAAATACTAATGCTCTGATGGTCATTTTGAAAAATCCTTTCTTGGTGAGCACCTAGAAGCCAAGAGGAACATACGCGGCAAATTTCAAGTTTGTAGGCTTTACAGTTCGGCAGATTTTGTGATTAATGCGTGAGTGGTTTTCACTTTTATATATAGATTACATCAGTGATTATCAGTGAACTGATGACTGAACAGCTTTCTGTTTTGCAAAGCAAAAGTTGTTTAAGCATGCTTCATCGAAAAGACTATTCCAAAAGCCTTTCAAAAACTACATAAAATAGCTGTTTTAACAGTTGCTATCCAACTGGAAAAGTACTCTATTTTCAGGGGAGAAAGAGGGGAAACAAATTTAATTATTTTTTAACTATTTTTATTTATTCAAAGAAAACTTAAAATACAAAACTAAAAGAAATTTAAAAAACAAAAAAACAAAAAATACAAAGCATCTAAGCCATTAAAAAGGTGCATTAAAAAGAAAAAAAAATCCAACATACATACACATATTATCCCCCCTGGTGAAGTACTGATTAATCCATTGCTACAATATTAGTTCCCCTCTCCATTTTTTAAAACTAGTAAATCTGTAAACTATTGAACTGTCATCTATATGCTATAATAATGACAAAATATTTAACAGGAAGAACAATAACAATGAAAAGAACAAGATTAGAGTTTCCAAACCCTCTGTTAACAAAGTGTTACTGTGATCAATTTGTAGAAAATTTGCCACAGCATCTTATCTATCCAAAATCATACCAAGTTAAGAGTAATTAATCCTGGATCAAATATCACGTTTCTTTCTTGATACCATTTCTTATCGAATATTGTCTAGTTAAATCTAATATATTCAATCTCCACAATTGGTCTATCTCAGGGGTGAAATGCTTCCGGTTTGGACCGGATCGGCTGATCCATTAGCGATAGCGGCAGGTGGTTCAGAGAACTGGTACCAAAAATCCCTGGCCCCTCTGCCCATGCCTACCCAATCGCCTGGTTGCCCGCTTGCTGTTTCTTTTAAAAAATGCTTTTAAAAGGTAAGAAAAAGGCTATGACGATCACAGCTGAGCTGCATGATCGTCAGAGCCTTTTTTTAAACTTTTAAAAGCATTTTTTAACAACCTCTTCGGTTGAATAGGTTGTAAAAAAATTGCTTTTAAAAGTAAAAAAAAGATCACGCACCACAGCTGATCACCCACCCACCCTGCACGCTGTTCTACTTACCTCATACTTCCTTTCGGTGTGCACTTCGCGTGCGCACCTCACATTTGGTGCATAATGCGCACTGCACATGCACACACACAGTGCGCATGCACAGCCATCAAAACAGTAGTAAACCGGCTCAGATTTCACCACTGGTCTATCTTCCCAGCAACATCCAGATAAAAGTGGTTGGCAATTAAGAGTAATAAATCCATTCTCCAATCTTCCTCAGTCCCCTCAAGAAAAACCAACTGACACTTCTCCATGTCAGGTTTCTGTTATTACGAACAAATGCAGATTTAAAGTTCAGAGATATGTATGGAATCAACTTACTTAGCTCTCTGTCTGACAGTCAATATCTCTTTGATCTGCAGCTTTCAAATCAGATTTCTCCAAAGACTCCGCATATTTTCTATGAGCATTATCTCATCAAATTTCTTTAAAAGTTTTCAATTAAAAGTTGCATGTTGCCAAAAGATCTTTTCTCAGATTTTAGCCATTGCTCGACTGTAATGTGGTATATTGTTGCTCTATGAAGCTTAACCAGAGAATAAAGTAGCTGAAGCAGAAGAAAGCACGAAAGGTATTTTCTGAATATTTCGATCCAAGATTAAAATGAAAATAAAATAAAGAACACACCAAGTATTTTGTAAATTAAAAAGATAACAAAAACCCTGTGGTGAGAGTCCAATATTAATATAAATCAAATGGAAGCACTTCACCTTCAACAAGCAATCCCTGTTAAAGTGAAAGTTATTTAGAACAATAGCATAAATCAAAGGAAAAAGAAAGAGAACAGCTAAACTTCAACAGGGGGTTGAAACAAATCAGCATTCAGCAGGTCTATTGTACTTTTAAAGACAAAAAGCAAGGCAAATATCAAAAGTGAAATTAAGACCCAGGCACACTTAAAACTCCCCCAAAATACCTACAGAAAGATGAATGCCCATGACTTTTTGATAGCTCCCAGAGGGAGCTTCAAAACTTCCCTTCCCCAAACTTGCGAGTCAGCTTAGGCAGCAAAATCAGCAGCTCATTGGTAGGAGAGAAATATTTCCTTGCCATTCAGCAGCCATCTAGGTGAGGAGTCCAAAAATTTAATTAATTAATTAATTGATTGATGTTAGCTTGTCTAAATTATTTTCTAATATGTTGTCACTGTGAATGTATTTGTGTGTGACAGACAACACTGGTAGAAAAAAAAATGTAATTACTGATTTTCTTTTAGGCTTTTTTTGTCCCATGTTGCTAGTATCAACTAAAGTTATGCTGTACATTTCATCACTAGCATCTTGGGCATAGGAAAAAGAGAATGATTAGCAAGCAAGGCTGCTGCAGCATAATCATGCAATATTTTCTTAACCATTTTGATCTGGTATGTGTCAGAATAAAACACTATTCCTTGACACTTTTACTTACTAGGGCAAAGTAGCATTGTTGGTTTACCCTGCCTAGTCAGTCCCACTTTGCTTGTTTAGTGTATTATTTTTGAACAGAATTCATGACTTTTTGCTCTTCTAAAAAGCCAATATTTTAAAGCCAAAAATAAGTCTTAGGTTTTGTTTCTGGCTCACAAGGAAAACAGCAAGTGTGGAATCCTAGTTTAACATAATTGAACAAGGTTCAAAATCTTCAATTAAGATTTTCTGCCTTGGTTAGGTATTCCTACTGAATTGTGGAACTAAAAGGGAATAATTCCCATGCAGATTCAGTTCCAGCTGAAGAGTAAGAGTTATTATAGCAGCCCAACACACTTATTCCCCAAAGTTGCACCTCCATGGACAATGGTTTAAATAAAGGAAGGATTTACTTTATTTTATTTCAAATATAAAGAAAGAGATATTTGTTTTATTCAACTGCATCCTCTTTTTCCAAGTTTCCACAGGTACATCTAAACTGATGATTCTCACAAAAGATTTCCAGAATGAAAAATCAGATTTTCCTACTACCCCTTATCCTACAGAAGAAAAATCAGCAGCATTAACAGTGGCAGCATTAAGTAAGTAGACATCAGGGGTGAAATGCTCCCGTTCGGACCGGATCGCCCAATCTGATAGCAATGGTAGCGGGTGGTTCGGTGAGCCGGTAGCAAAAATCCCTGCCCCCCCCCATGCCCAGCAGAGCCACGCGATCATCAGAGGTTTTTTTTTTACTTTTAAAAGCATTTTTCTTTGGCCAAAAAAATGCTTTTAAAAGTTAAAAAAAAGTCTCTGATGATCATGCGGCTCAGCTGGGATCGTCAGAACCCTTTAAAAGCATTTTTTTACAGCCTCTTTGGCCGAAGAGGTTGTAGAAAAAATGCTTTTAAAAGTAAAAAAAAAAAAAAAAGTTGGCCACGCCCACCCAGTCACATTACCCCCACCACCAAGCCATGCCCACAGAACTGGTAGTAACAAATTTTACATTTCACCCCTGGTAGACATGGTGGCATAAGTTTTGTTTCATTTAGAAATATTAATGGAAATAGTTTAATATTATTGACATTTATTTGGTTTATTTGATTCTTCTCTCGTAAAGCTTTCACCTATCAGTTTTTGTCCTATTAAATCTTTTGTGAGGAGGTTTCTATTAAACCATTAGATCTCATGAGGTATAAGCAGTGGTGGGTTTCAAATTTTTTTACTACCAGTTCTGTGGGTGTGGCTTGGTGGGCGTGGCATGGCTTGGTGGGTGGGGCTTGGTGGCGTGGCAGGGGAAGGATACTGTAAAATCTCCATTCCCGCCCCAATCAGGGGAAGGATACTGCAAAATCCCCATTTCTTCCCAATCAGCTGGGACTTGGGAGGCAGAAAATAGATGAGGATGGGGCCAGTCAGAATTTTTACTACCTGTTCTCCGAATTACTCAAAATTTCCGCTACCAGTTCTCCAGAACTGGTCAGGACCTGCTGAAACCCACCTCTGGGTATAAGGCAGTAAAACCTTAACACTGATTCCTGGGACATATTAGAATTCAATGTAGATCTCCAATCTCATTTAGCTCACACTGTTGAGTTCTGTACCCATCTCTATTCTATTGCTTAGTTTTGAGCATGAGAACTCAGAAGGTGAGCCTGTTAAAACTGAAATTCTCCCCCTTCCCTTTTGAGCAATCATAATAATGTTTGTTAGGCAGAATTGTTGAGCTGGTCACCTTTGGTTATGTTCCTCCTGGGGGAGGCAGTATTGGTAACCATTGACATTGTTAGTATCTAATGATATACAATAGAAACGTTATTATGGATGTTTTCCACTCCCACTTAGGTATCATCATCTTCATTGTTATTATGGTGGTGATTGTAATAATCCTTGTCAGCATGGTCAGCATAAAATTCAATTGCCGTCACTGCAAAAAGGTAACAGGTAGGTAGTAGTGATCAATGTTGTAGCATATCATCCATGTTAGTAGCTCATATTTGATTGCTAATTTCATTTTAACTAGTTAAATTCATATTCAAATTATTGACAACACCCTTGTTTTTCTAATTGCTTCCTTGACTCATAGATACTCATCTTAGTATTTGTTTTATGCTTTTTCCTTCCTATTATTTTTGATATCAAATCAATTAAGAGTAGAATGGAAAATTCTAATATGCTCTGTTTCTGATTAAAAATCTTTCATGGAAATCTGCTTCCAATATGTATTTGAGAGCATTGTAATATACTAAAACAGAATTTTGAAAAATTGATATTTGCTCTTGTAAATATTCTCTTTTGGTTGAAGGGAAGGGAGGGGGAATCTTGGCTTCAGTGACTGACAATGTATCCTCAAATCAGAGTGATCATTGATATCCACATTTTGTTTAATCAGAGTGTCTTGGGGGCAAAATAAAAAGCAAGATACAGAAGGCTTCATTCCGCTATTTTATTTCATTAACTTTTTCTGTGTCCATGGTCTCTTAGGCATTCAATCACAGTTGATTTCTTGACAAAGTCATCAAAGAGAGCTGTGAACATCTGTGGAAAATTTCAAGACTAGTATAGTGCTGTTTGATGCCTTGCATATAGACCAGTGATTCCCAAACTGTGAGCCGCGGCTCCCCAGGGAGCCGCGCTATCGTCATGGGGGCGCCGCGGAATATCTGCGCCCGCTGGGTCCGGCGCTGATGCGCCATTTCTGGGGCGTCTGGTGCGCATGCGCAGTTGCAGGTCGGATTTCCGGGGAGCCGCGGGCGCGTCTGGTGCGCATGCGCAGTTGCAGGTCGGAATTCCGGGGGAGCCGCGGGCGAAAAAGATTGGGAACCTCTGATATAGACTATTGTAATATATACTGTAGGTTGGCAGCTCTTGAAGATCACTTGAAAGCTGCAGCTGATCCAAAAACCAGAGATGCAGGCAATTATGGGCACATCTTAGTATGCCCATGTAATACTTCTGCTGATCACTAGTGAGCTTCTAGGTGCAATTCAAGATGTTGGTTGTGACCCATAACATGATTTATAATCCTCAATCCCTAGGCCATAGACCGGTACTGGTGCATGACCAGTTAGGAACTGGGCCATGTAAGTGAGTGAAGCTTCATCTGTGCATGTGTGGGATTGAGGTAGTGCACAAAACCATTTCCCCTTCCCCCTCCCCCACCACCACTGGTGCATGGAAAATTTGTTTTCCTGGAAACCAGTCCATGGTACAAAAAAGGTTGGGGGCCTCTGCTTTATAGCATAGGGCCTGACTAACTGAGGGATCATCCATTTTGCCCATGGGTGATCATTGTTTCTTTGCCCATTGTTTCTGACCAACAAGTAATATTTGACACAGTGCCTACAATCCAGGTCCCATTTTTAAAATTGTATCATTTGATGGGACATAGATGGCATGCCTTCTTCGATATGATACTTATCCTCAGGAATAGTATCTCCTTGAAAGGTTCAAGTTGCCCTGACCATGCCATTCTTTAAACAGACCTTTTATATGTGAATGGTATCCTTATCAAAACTTCCCTCACTGGGGAATTGCCTGCTGGATGTTTGTGTATTCATCTGTTCCACTGAGATTTTTTTTCACTATGATTCCATCAGCTTTTTGCATATAATGGGCTGCTTTCTTTTGAAAATCTGAAGCCCATCCAACCTTTGAGTTACTCTGGATCTGGACCTGACAGCTTCCATTCCCTTTTAGTTAGTGCCTGCACAGTCTAGGTCAGTTGAGAAGAATGCGGGCAAGTGGGGATGAGTGTGTGAGAAAACAAACGTACATTGCAATCAATAACATTTTACTGTAACTTTAAACTAGGAAACTTATGTGGCTTGGTGCTTATATGAAAGTGATTTACTGTGTTCCTACTTATTTCCCACCTGTTTGTATGCTTTAGCCATGTTTATCAGGAAAATTCAGGTAGGAAGCAAGGGCTTGCTGTGAGATCTGCACGGCTTGTGTGAGTGAATAATCCAAAACTGTGCATGTATTTGTGTAACAGTAGACTCTTTCCTGGCCCCTCATAACGTAAGAATAGATGGGGAATCTATTTATCATCCAGTTCCAAGCACCTATTGGTACTTGTGAACATTGCCTGAATTTGATAAAGGGCTGGATTAGAAAGAATAAATTGAGACAATACAATCCAGAAAAGGTGGAGGAGCTGTTGTTAAACAGAAGACAGTTTATTTGTGCATATCTTTAATTTCTAATATAAAATGGTAACATATTTTTCTTTTTTTGTCAGATAAACAAAAACTTCAACATTCTATAGTATCATACAGGTACATCTCTTAATAATGTTTTCTTTTTGATTAAAAAACAATTCTTTATTATGATGTTAACTGGGATAAATTCTATTGTCATCTTTTTTTTCCTGAATTCTGTTCTGTCCCACCCTGAATGATGCAGCGTTTCTAATACTTACTTTACTTTATTGATTAGCCCTCAAAGTGCAGAGTTCCAGACACAAATTATTACTAAAATCTGATAAAAACTATTTAAAATGGAATTGGAATAAAATACAGTTTAAAATGATAGCTTTGATTAGCCTATATGCCATATCAAAGCACAAGGTGCAAACACATATTGCCAATAAAATCTTATATAAACAATTTAAAATAAGAGTAGGGTAAAATACAATAGTTATAGGATAAGATACAATACAATTTAATACATAAATATATAAAATAGAATAAAATGACATAAAATTATATTTCAGTGTCACCCTTACAATCTACCTCAATCAGTCCCATGTATGCAGATCTCAACCGAACCATTTTGTTTTAAGTACTGTGTTCTGTTAAATGTTATTTTCAAGTTTTGGTCGCACATAAAGTAAGTTGTTTTAATATGGGGATCCCAATGGGTCATGTTTGGTATACGGACCAAGGTACCTGTGTCTCACCCCCTTATACAAGCAACAGACAAATAGGATGTGAGCCAGGTCTTCTACCTCTGCTGCTCCACAAATGCAGAGATGCTCATTGTAGGGTATAGAATGGAATCTCCCATATCTGACATTTGTAATACAAATTAAAAAAATTTCCACTTGAGATTGGACAATTTTATCTTTTAAACCAATCTATTTATTTTAGCAGTAAATAAAAAAAAACTATCAGGAACATCTGATATTGAGGATATTTGTTCAGTGAGAAAATTATTTTACCTAAAATACAGATTTTGGGATTATTCTCTTACAAAAATGGATTGCTTTTTTTTTTTTGCTGGAATTGTTTTCATTGTAACCACTAGTGAGATGTGACCCATTTTCAGACTCTGTGTTTGTTTGTGTGTGTGTGTGTGTCTTCTTCCAACATACCATATTTAGATCTATTCCTTTTTGGTTCTGGAAAGTTATCATGCTGACCAATTGGCAGATTCCTGAACCCATTGGCAATTTTCTTTCCAATGTTCTGTTGAAAACAGAAACTGTTGGAATAAAAAGCTTTCTACTACCTTTGGTTGATAGTTATGGAACTTTTTATATTCATTACTTCTAGCATTTTATTGGATCTCCTTTTCCTCTAATTATTAGAGAAATAATCATTTTTAATTACCGGTAGCATCTCAAATGGCATGACAGGTAGCATTGACCTTTAAGATTATCATGCCTTGGAGTTTTGATATTTGAAAAGGATCTAGGACAATTCATCATGGCTGACTCACCGCTGCTGACTCACTGCAGCCTTCTGGCGGGACTGGTACCGCTGATTTCAGCAGAATCGCTGGCCCTTGCAGTGGGTGTGCCAGGAAAAAATGGCAGCAGCAGGCCTCCTCTCACAATGCCCTCAGCCTGGATCTGTTCACAGACTTTCTGGGAGTGCCACACTTGCTCCAGAGCTTGGCCAATGTACTGTAGCGCATGCCTTGGCCAACAAGCCACTGGGACTCTACACTTCAGCTCAATCCAGTTTTGAGGACTACTAACTTGAGAAGGTTCAAATCTAAAGCAAAACAAGGCCCACAACAATTCATGTGTCTCTTTCTTGAGTTGTTCCATGGCAAGTTGGCTGTGACGAGTCAGCCGGGTTGAGTCAGCTGAGGTGAGATGGCCAGTCGCGTCAGCCAGAATGAGTCAACCGGGGTAAATTGTCTCTGCAAAAGCAGATGGGTGCCTGAAGTTGTGTGAGATCAGAAGCTTCCAGTCTCCAAGTGAAAAGTGTTTGCATGCCAATGGGACGCTTGAAGCAACACTGCAAATGCTTTTCTGCGTTGACAATGGAAGTCTTTGAAAGAGACTCACCGAGACTGCCCACCACTCCTGAAGCGGTGGGCAGCTCAGTGAGTCAGAGAAGCCAACCAGGGAGTGCTCGTCTTGTTCTCCCTCTGCTCTCATTGCTCCTCTTTTGGAGCTTGGGAGCAGGCAAAGAGGCTGGAGAGGAGACAGCTCGCTAGATATTTGCAAGTGAGTCTCCATTGGCAGACCAAGGATGACAGGATGGGGGGGAAGCAATTGTGGGGAGCATGAGATAACTCAGTGGGTCAGGGGAGGCCTTGGGTGGTCTTAAGCAGGTGGCCCGTTCCATCACTAGGCTGCCCATGGCCTTCCCACTGCAAATGCCTCATGTGCACTTAGCAACCCACACATTCAATTAGCGAATGCATGGGCAAAAGCAGGGAGTGATCGTGGTCAAGTTATGCAATTCACTCCTATGAATCCTCTGGTTATGAATGTAATTGGCAGGCTCCATTGCATTCATAACTCAAGGACTATCTGTATTAGATAGCTGAAATGGAACAGAAGATGGCTAGTATAGCCCTGCACTCATCAACCTTACTTATCATAGGACTTTTTTAATCAAAGAAAATTGTTAGACTGTCATATAGGACATTGCTGTCTAGACTGCTAGAGGATTTACAAAAAACCCTCCATTAATTGTTTTCAATTTAGAGAGTCCATATAATATGGCAAACTGTCTATATGGATTTACTCACACCAAATTGAGAAGGGCATTCACACTAGTACATCTTGATGTGATGCCCTGAGCAGATTTGCAGAGCCGATGTACAAGTATTCTTTATTCTGAATGCTTGGTCCTTGTGGCTCTTGAGAGGGGCGTCAATTAGCCATGTCCCAATATACTGCCAAAATTTGCCTGTTTCTCACTTGTCATACTTATTCTTCTATTTTTGTTCAGGCAGATTTCCGTTTTTCCCCTCTCTACTGTCCAATATAGAACATAAAATAACACTTCAGTTTGTGAAAAATTGCTATTTTGCTTATTGGTTTGGCAGTTAGAGAATATTATCTATATCTTAATAATAAATAATAATAATATTTTAATTTGTATACCGCCCTTCTCCCGAAGGACTCAGGGCGGTGAACAGCCAGAATAAAATACAAAAGGAACAATACATACAATACTAAGAATAAGAACAACCCTTAAAAAACTTATTCAAATGGCCAAATTTAAAATACAATAATACCCTGTAAAATTGACAAAAATTTAAAACCCATAAAATCAAATTAAAATTTTAAAAATCAAGCCAGTCCAGCAAGGCGGAATAAATAGGTTTTAAGTTCGCGGTGAAAGGTCCTAAGGTCAGATTGTTGTCTTGATTTCTATTTTGTGCTGAATTGTATTATTTTTGGTTATTCATTGTAATAAAAAATGAGAAAATAGCTGGCAGTTCAACAGAAACAACTGCTTTTCAGTTGATGATTGTCCATTTCCCCCCCCCCCCCAAATCTATCCTTAGACCAAGGCCAAAAGCAGATTTAGGGTTCAGAAGTATTGTAAGGGACATTCCTCTGGGGTTGCAGGGGAGATACTAGAATTGTACCATGCTTTGGATTCAATTTCAAAAAGGGACTGAGGGGAGCTATTTGATCTAATGAAAAGATATGACAATGTTAAAGAGTAGCACACAGGTGCTGTAACTATACACAATCATCAATCCAAAGTGCTGCTGCACAATCCAAGGAGATAGATTTCTCTCATATCAGTAGAGAAAACCAGATTTTGGCCCAAATCTCCTTGACCTGGTCTGAAAGCAGTTTGGTTCTGGAGCCAGAATATTTTTGTTCTAGGCATTCTAATTATTTCTTATTTACATGTGTAGTGATTTTTTCCCCAAACTATGCTAAAAAGCCTACTTAAAGAAACGTAAGTGAAAATAGTTAATCCTGCAGCAAGTAAAATATGCATGTATGTACATTATGTGCAAAACGGACTTGTCTCCTGGCAACTACATGGACAAATTTGTGCAGTTTTCTTAGCAACATTTTTCAGTAGTAGTTTATCCTAGCTTTTTTCCTAGATCTGGCAGAGTGACTGGCCAAAAATCCCCCAGTTTGGTATATATCGAAGGCAGTATTAGAACTCACCGTTTCATGGTTTCTACTCTGGTCCCTTTAACCACCATGTAATTCATAATCTGCCCCATCATATTTTTTGTTTTAAAACTAAATCACTTTTTAAATTTTGGATCAAGCTTCTTTTTTTTTTTAATTTACATTTATATCCCGCCCTTCTTCGAAGACTCAGGGCGGCTTACATTGTGTAAGACAATAGTCTCATTCTATTTGTATATTTATATACAAAGTCAATTTATTGCCCCCCCAACAATCTGGGTCCTCATTTTACCTACCTTATAAAGGATGGAAGGCTGAGTCAACCTTGGGCCTGGTGGGACTCGAGCCTGCAGTAATTGCAGGCAGCTGTGTTTAATAACAGGCTATCTTACAGCCTGAGCCACACCGCGGCCCAAACTGTAATGTATCTTTAAATATTTTGGCGGGAAACAAGCACGTTGCTGATTGGTTGAAGCCGCCGGTTGAACTGTATATAAGGAGAGGTTTTTCCCCAGCCTGGTTGCTGGGTTCACCATATATTAAAGAGCTGTTGTCACTACCCTGGTCTCCAGCCTCGTTACTTCCCGAACTTAACACTGGCGATGAAGGTGGGATCTCGAGGCTAAAGAGCACCAGGAACGAGCTGAACGCACGGAAGAACCGAACCCAGCAAACTCAGGGCAGAAACGCGGAGATGGCCAGCTACACTCCGCCTGCACCGTTTGACCCATCCAGGGAGAAATGGGGAACGTACATGACCCGTTTCGAGAGCTTCCTCGAGGCAAACGAACTGCAAGGAGTTCCAGACAACCGCAAAAGGGCATATTTCCTGAGCCACTGCGGTCCCGAGGTCATCGACATCGCGGAAGCCCTGGCAGAGCCAACGCCGGTACAATCGGTATCGTGGCAAACTCTGCAAAATCTATTGAAGAACCATTTCGCGCCAACACCGTCTAAATACGTACGGCGTTTTGAATTTGGAGAGCGCAGACAGCAAGAGGGCGAATCCATCAGCGATTACATGGCCGCCCTGAGAAAAGCCTCCAAGGATTGTGGGTACCGAGACTTGGATGAGGAGCTGTTAGAGCAACTCATCCGTGGGGTCAGAGACATTCGTTTGCGGAGGCGGCTGCTATCAAAAAGCAATCTAACACTGGCAAATGCTCTGGACGAAGCCAGAGCTCATGAGATGTCCACCCAAGCGGCGGAAACCCTACAGAAGCCACTCACGCCAACGGCGAGCGCGAAATCAACCCCGGTCCACAACGAAGAAATCCAGACCGAATCAGACGGCGAGGATGAGGAAGGAGTTTGCCTCACCGAGAGAAGGGGCAAAGAAGACCGGGATGAATGCAGAAGTTGCGGAGGGCAACACCAGCGTCAACGATGCAAGTTCAAGGACGCTACATGTCGGCGGTGCGAGAAGAAGGGGCACCTGGCTCAAGTCTGTCGAGCACCCCAACCTTCCCGCCGAAAATTCAAACCAACCAATCAGAGCGCAGGATCGGCAAGGCGACCCGCGATTGGTCAAAACAAAAAGGGCGCGAATTCAAATCGAACGACCGTGATAATAGGCCGTGCAGCAACCCGCGTCGAGAAGAAAATCTTCACAAAACCGAAAATCGAAGGAGTGCCGTGCCGACTAGAAGTGGACACAGGGTCAGCGATCACAATCATGTCCTGGGACACTTTTGCGAAAGCTTTGCGAGAATCGCCAAACGCAAACTGCAAACACAGCGGCTACGAGTTCCACGACTACCAAGGGAATCGCATCCCTGTTCGAGGACCACCTCCGTCCGCGTCGAGTACGGACCACACAAGAAGACCCTGCCCATCACGATAGTCGAAGGGACCCTGCCAAGTTTGTTGGGACTAGACTGGTTCCGGACATTGGGCATGGGAGTGACTGGCACCTTCAGAAGTGACTTTAACCTAAAAGACACACTCATGAACGAGTACGACGATGTCTTCAAGGACTGCCTGGGCAAGTACAAGGGGACCCCTATTTCCTTCAATTTAGACCCCCAGGTAGCCCCATTCAGTTAAAGGCAAGGAGAGTCCTTTGCCCTTAAACCCAAGATTGACAAGGAGATAGACAAGCTCATCAGTCAGGGATTCTGGTGCCAGTCGATCACGCAAAGTGGGAGACGCCAATCGTCACCCCAGTGAAACCAGATGGGTCAGTTAGAATCTGCGCTGACTACAAGGCGGCGTTAAACAAAGCCTTGCAAAAAGCGCTTACCCGGTCCCCGTGGTGCAACACTTGCTGCACTCGCTGGGGCAAGGGCACGTTTTTGCCAAGTTAGATTTGGCCCAAGCCTATCAACAACTGCCCGTAGACGCCAACACAGCCGAAGCCCAGACAATTGTGACTCACAGAGGTGCTTTCAAGTGTACCCGGTTACAGTTTGGGGTGAGTGTGGCTCCTGGTCTATTTCAAAATTTAATGGAGCGACTTCTGCAAGGGCTCCCGGGGGTAGTCCCCTATTTCGATGATGTATTGGTATCAGCGAAAATTTAGAAGAATTGGGGGAACGTTTGAGAAAAGTTCTGGGCATTTTCCGGTCAGCCGGTCTAAAGGTTAAAGTGAACAAATGCCAAATAGGGGTAGAATCTGTAGAGTTCTTAGGCTACAGAATAGACAAGGAAGGAATCCACCCCACTGAAAGCAAGGTCAAGGCAATAAGAAAGGCTCCAGCGCCTAAAAACAAAGCAGAGCTACAGGCATTCCTGGGTCTAGTGAACTTTTACGCGGTCTTTTTGAAAAATAAGGCAACCGTTGCCGAGCCGCTACATAAGTTACTGGGAAAGAATACTGCTTGGTCTTGGGGAAAGACGGAAGCTAGGGCTTTCGAAGCAGTAAAACATCTACTATCAAGCGATAGTTTACTCATACAGTATCATAGCACAATGCCATTGGTATTAGTTTGCGATGCTTCCCCTTACGGGGTGGGGGCTGTGCTCAGCCACAGGCTTCCAAATGGCACAGAAGCCCCAATAGCCTTCTATTCCAGAACGATGTCCTCGACAGAGAGGAACTATAGTCAGTTGGATAAGGAAGCTCTAGCTATAGTGTCAGGGTAAAAAGTTTCACGAATACGCTTTTGGTAGAGACTTTGAAATTGTTACAGACCATAGACCACTGTTAGGGTTACTGGCTGGCGACCGCCCAACGCCTGTGGAACTTTCGCCCGATTGACCCGATGGACTATCTTTTAGCCGCCTACTCCTACAAACTGCAGCATCGACCGGAAAAGAGTTGGGGCATGCGGACGCATTAAGCAGATGCCCACTACCAGGGGCGATCGAGACCCCACCCGGGACGCCCATACTGTTAATTGACTCTCTGGACTCTGGCCCAGTCACATCTAAGGAGGTGGCTCGGGCATCATACCGGACATTATTTTGAGAACTGTACTTGGTTGGGTACAAAGAGGGTGGCCGCTGCGGGCGGCGTTTTAAAGAGTTTGTAAAGAAACGTGGGGAACTGTCGGCTCAAGGGGGGTGCCTGCTATGGGGGGATCGAGTGGTGATCCCAGAGAAATTGAGGAAAAGGGTGTTGGATCTCCTCCACGAGGGGCACCCGGGGATCGTAAGGATGAAGGGTCTAGCGAGAAGCTATGTGTGGTGGCCTTTAATGGACTCAGAAATTGCTGAAAGGGTAGGGAAATGTCAGGCCTGCCAAGAGTCCAGACCGCTACCCCCAACGGCCCCGGTTCGGGAATGGGAGAGACCCCAGGGGCCCTGGTCTAGAATACACATTGATTTTGCCGGCCCCTTCCACGGCCAAACCTTCCTGGTAGTAGTAGATGCCTACTCCAAATGGCTGGAAATCATTCTCATGAGATCCATGACAGCCGAGGCCGTGATCTCAGTCCTACGGCACCTATTTGTAACCCATGGGTTGCCCGACACGTTAGTTTCCGATAACGGCCCGCAATTCACGGCAACCCAATTTGAGGAGTACTTGGCAGAAGAGGGCATCCGACATGCCCTCTCGGCGCCTTTCCACCCTGCGACGAATGGCCTTGCAGAGCGTTCCGTCCGGAGCGCAAAAGAGGCATTGTCCAGACTTAAGCCAGGCGACTGGCAAACAAAAATCGATGTTTTCCTGGACGTCCAACACAGAACCCCTGTGTCACAACCGCAGAAGCCCAGCCGAATTATTAATGGGCCGAAAGCTCAGGTGCCCCCTAGACCGTTTAAATCCAAACTATACGCCGGAGGGTTACAAGGGGGAAATCGGAAAAACAAGAGAAATGGACATAGGAGACCGAGTGTGGGCACACAACTATGGTGAAGGCCCAACCTGGATAGCAGGACAAATCCTAAACAGAACAGGTCCAAAATCATACTTGGTGGAGTTAAAGGACGGCCGAGTATGGAGGCGCCACATAGACCAAATACGGAAACGCATAGCCGAACAATCCGAATTAGTCGAAACAGGCCCTGACTATACAATGTTTGATTCCACAGCTGACTCAAACCCGGAAAAATCGCAGGACTTATCTGAGTTTCCGGAGGTCCAGCGACGCCCACAGGTTCCAGTAGAAAACAGCAGGGACGACTCTGCTAATAATCCAGGGCTGAATGGCCTAGAGGAGGAGCTGAGAGGAGCAAACAGCCCCTCCGGTCAGCTCGACCCACTCCCAGGGAATGTACTGCGCAGGTCCGAAAGAGTCAGGAGACGCCCAGTCTATTTGCGTGATTACGTGGACAAATAATATGTAAATATCATGTAAATATGGGTAAAGTGTTTTCTGGGAGGGAAGGAGTGTAATGTATCTTTAAATATTTTGGCGGGAAACAAGCACGTTGCTGATTGGTTGAAGCCGCCGGTTGAACTGTATATAAGGAGAGGTTTTTCCCCAGCCTGGTTGCTGGGTTCACCATATATTAAAGAGCTGTTGTCACTACCCTGGTCTCCAGCCTCGTTACTTCCCGAACTTAACACAAACATTGAGCCAAACATTGTCAACATTGCAGAAAGACAGAAGACCTATTTTCATTACTTTGTGATATTAATATAGTACCAATGCTATATGAGTTTGTTCTTTTTAAATACTATCATATTGTGGCAGAATGATATTAAAACAAAAGGACATATATAATTCTTAGTTTACTATTCTACTTTACATATTTTCTCATGAAGGAAACAGAGAAGTAAACTCTGCATTTTTGTTTCTTTGGTAGCTGTTCGGATGCTGATACTACAGTTGGCAATAAGAATGCTTTGTTGGTCTCCATGAAGACTTGTAACCAGCAGCAAAAGTAAGAGGATGAGGACATGGATCCAAATATTGTTCAAGTGCATCTCTTTGTTCAAGTATTCAGAGAAACGCAACATGCTCATGTTTTAGAATGGCAAAATTTAATGCAGCATAAATATCTGAGGAATATTTAGTGTTTTCAGTTAACAATTACTTAGACCAGAGGTCTACTAATTTTGCCTTTGTTTTGTTTTCCTAGATCTTGTGAAGGTAATTACTCATGAAGAATAGGAGGAACTAAACACTAAACATTTCATTTTTATTGTATGTGTTCATGCAGAGAGAATTCGGCAACGCATTAAGATGTTACCATTTGGAATATAACTATCTGAATTGCATTATAATCAGGTTTCATACAATATTTGAATGCAAAAAGGTGGTTTGTATCCTGGGGGGAGGCACAAACATAATTTGTATCTGTAATTATTTAAAGTAGACAGGCCTTCCTATAGGACAGGCTGTCAAACTCCCAGCCTGCAGACGGATGCGTCACGTGTTGCCCATGCCCATGCCCATGCCCAGTTTAGCAAAGGGGGAAAAAGTCCCGATATGTCACGTGATGCCGCTGTGATGACAAGAGTTTGACACCCCTGGTATAGGATTACATGTTGGTTCACTGCAGCTGCTAGCAATCTGGAAAAGATACATATGGTTTTAAGACTTGCTGCAGTCACACTCCTGCACGCTCCAAAGGACCTTTTCATCTTTCTTTAGGAGCATTGCACAGGCCTCATAATCAGATAAGTGATCCAATAACCTAGTATCATATACTCAAGAGCCTTTCAGGGCCTTAGGCAGACTTGCCTAATAATTGCTATCTGAATCTATAGGAGGTGTACACGGGACTCCTGTTGCGTCTTACTCCTGGGCTATTATTATTTGCTGCTATACTGTCTGTTGAGCACAGAAACTGAGAGCTGGATGCAGAAAACAGCAGTATAGTAAGGATTGTGGAACCAGAAGTTTCTGTCCCTTCCCCAAATACTCTTCCAGCCCCCTCAAAAGTTCCCACCTATTTCAAGGGGCTATGAAAGAGTAGGAGGACATTTCCTTTTGCTCTATCATAAACAATTTCTTTAGATTGAACTATTTCAATTTAGTTTCCTGAAAACAGGTAGCATGTTTTAAGATGTATTTCCATTTATCTCTGAGATGAAAATCTTATTCAGTGCCATTGTTTTATTTTACATTCCAATCATTGACACAGGTATTTTTCTGTTTGATTTTGAAAGAGTATCTTCAGAAGATAGGGATGGAGTTTGCCTGGTCTTTTGGTATGAGTGTCTTTTCTTTTTCATGCCTATATCAGAAACTTTGGCCTTGAAATCTTGAAAGTTCAAAAGCATCAACTAATTTGCTTCTTCAAAGTCAAAATCACATGAAGTATCATTGCTTACACTATTCTGATCTTTATAGATATAGTTACATCAGAATTTCTGCATATTTTTTCCAAGGCCTTTACAGTTGCTCTACCAAATGCTAGTCTGCCAAGTATTTGACTGCTTGTTTATTTATTGTTGGTGGGTTGGTCCTAAATGACAGAAGGTTATTACCACATTTGATATCTTTACTATTAATTTTAAGACTGCTTGTTATACATATCATTAGTTTGTGGTGGAGAAAATAAATCTAACAAAGTGGAGATTGCTGCACCATTTCTTTCTTCCTGATTTTTGTTCATAACTAGGGCCCAACCCAATTTCCCTCATTGCCTAATCCTATCAGACCCAAATTGACCCTCAGCCCCAAACAAAGCCCCTACAATCCCACTAAAGCAAAGAATAGAAGCCTCCCTCACCAGTTCATGATATAAACTGTTTTTGTTTTTTTCTGTTTTTGTGTGTGTATAACCTTGTATTTTCATTAGGAAAAATAGATTATAGTTTTTTAAAAATAGTTTATTTTGATAAAGATTTGTAGTTTATCCTTTAGCAGAACTTCAAAGGCAGTAAAAACAAGATAAAATATAGCACTTCAATGAAGTTTTTGAACTGCCTTCATTTTAAAATCCATAGAGGTTGAAGAGATTATCAATTTGCTCTATGAATTAATTTCAAATCTTGAAATTTTTGGAAGATATTTAATTGGGCAGCATTCAGTTGACATTAATATAATTTATCTTTAATTATTACCTTTCCAGATGAAAATCACTATGTCAAAGATTAAAAATGAAATGCAATGAAATGAAATACAAGTTTTTTATTTATGTACTCGTGCCTTTGTATGTTGTTTCTTTACAACACTCCAGACAGTTCATAATTAAAATGCAGAAATATGATGATTAAAAATAATCAAATATTAAAAAAACAGAATGAAACAAAGTAATCAGGAGCTTTGATGGCAAAGAGCCTCCAAGAGCCTTGTTGAACAGTCTTCACTTTTCCAGAATATAACCCAAATAGGGGCCATCCAGATACTGATGAGAGGGAGCTGCTACCAAGAAAGTTGTGAGGTGAAGTCTCTACCCATTTCATCTCACAAAGGGAAGAAACTTCCTAGATCCTATCTGAGTTGCCTAAATAGGGCAGATTCTCCTTGGAGAAGATGCTCCTAAATATTATAGCTTTTGTAAGACAACAGGAGCACTTTGAACTCTTCTTGGAAATCTATTCACTACTATATTGCACCCACAAAACAGGTATCTTAATGCTGAATTGATTAATGTGATCAAAGCCTAGAGAGGCTTTGATCACCAGCCTAATGTGATCAGTTTTGTATTCGGGTAAAGGGGATTGGCCATGCCCAGCAATGGGATTCAGCCAGTTCGCACCACTTTAGAAGAACCGGTTGTTAACTTTCTGAGCAGTTTTGTGAACTGGTTGTTGGAAAAAATCATTAGGGCAGAGAACCAGTTGTTAAATTATTTGAATCCCACTACTGACTGACAGCATTTCATGAGGTTGTTTCTCGAAGGTCTGAACATGTCAATAGCTCAGAATATTGGGATGCTAAATTTTTAACTGCCTCAATTTCTTGAATGTCCTAATAATTGAGTTTACACTAGTTATGCATAAACCATCATTTTAACATGCTAAGACAAAAATAGGTCATTAAAAATTATGCTGTTAGTGTTTGCTCAGAGTAAAGAAAAGTTGGAGGAGAATAAGAATATACATGAGAAAGAGCAAGATTGTTGTTTCAAAGATTGCATTTAACTATGGATTGCTTAACCATGGGGGATAAAACACAACTGATTATCTTCATACATTATACAAAATAAAAATTAAACAAGCTACACTATAGCTTAGCATAATGTATGTTTTCAAAGGATGTAAAGCACTTTGCAATGCCCTAACAAATTCCCCTTTTTACATATTTACATGCAACATGATTCAAAAACTAAATGATACATCTTAAGCTGTAAAATACCACTTATTTTTCAATATGCCATTGTTGTGTTTAAGAAGAGATGTCTATGGTTAGCATACTGTATGAATCCTGTTTAGTTTACATATGGCAATAAGTAAAGCCAGTCATAGTGCTTATAAACCATGGTTTATGACATGCCCTTTTGCCAAGCCACCATAACTTCCGTTTCCACACTATACAAAGCCATAATATCATTAATTGATTGTTTCACATTATGTCTGAGTTCAGCCATTGGAAATTTATCCTTAAGTCTGACAAAGCTCTTAGATAAGCCTATTAAGGATTGGTCCATTTCAATGCATTTATCTTAAGCATTTCTTCCTCAACTGTAAGTTGAACCATAAAAATATTCTTGTCCGTTGAATTTAAAATTGGGCATTAATAAGCAAACAAGCTCTATTCGAAAAGTGAAAAGTGCTATCTAGAAATAAATACGTTCGATTTCAGTTATACTAGACTGCCACTTTCGTCACATTTCAACTCAAGCGACAAAAGAGCTGTAGTACGACCCTCCATTACAGGGTTCAAAGGCCGACTGCCGTCCACCAGCCTGAACCTGACGCCGAGAAGGCCCCCACCCCCGCCCCGCCCTTCCGCTTCAGGATCCGACGACAGAGGCGCCACAGAACACACAGCCCCTCCCCACTCCCCCGCGGAGGCCGGGCGGAAGGAACGGGGCGGAGCCAGGGGATAGCAAACCGCTTGCGCAGTGGCCAGCGAGGGCGCTCCGCCTTTTCGTTCCTCCCCTCGGCGGGGCCGGTGCCGGTTTACGTAACGCCTCTTCGGGCGAATTCCGGCTTGGTCCCGTCGCCTGACTTGGGACGGGTCGCCAGAGGCCCCGGCAGGTAAGGGCGACCTTGAGGGAGGCCGCTGCCGTCTTTCTCGGACAGCGCTGTATCGCATCCCTCTCCTTCCCCCCCCCCCCGCCTGTCCGGCCTGCTGAGGCCTGTGGCGCTGTAAAGCGAGAACGGACTGGCTAGGCAGGCCTATCCTGGTTTGGCCTGGCGGCCTTGTCCGCCGAGTGATCGAGAGGCCCGGCTTACTCGGCGCAGGGGCAGCGGGGCGCCCCCTCAGGGAAAGAATGCTCGCACTCCCTGGGCCTGTCCGCCTCCGCCTGCCTCCCGCAGGAGGGACAGCAAAACGTGCAAGTCCGCGCCGTGGCTTGCCACCCGGAGACTAGGTCGCGCCGATCGGGATGGGAGGCTACTACGGCCTTCGTGAAAGATCTTTCGGCCGGCGGCCTTTTGCGAGATCGGTTCTGAAGGCAGGCAGTTATCGAAACAGCTTGCTTTCCCAAATAACAGGCGTGTTTCTTAACAATACCCCTGTGGTTTTGTTCAGATCCGTTTCTTCGTCCTTGGATGGTTCGGCACTGCGGTGCTGAACTGCAAGAGGGTGGAGAAGATCCAAAGACTTTGCTGTGAGAAGCGCTGCTTTTGAGTGGGCACCTTTCTTGGCTGCTGCAGGTTCGCACCTTGTTTGACTGCTGGAGGTTTTGCTGGCTTGGACTCTATGGGTTTGCTGAATAGTATGGTTGCACCGTGAGGCTCAATAAGTAGCGATTTAGTTTTGTTGGCTTTGGTATTTATTGCATTTATTAACTATTTCTGTGCTAAGTGTATTCAAGATGGTATAGGCATATAATTTAGGTATTAAATAGTGCCTGATGAATGTAGGAACCAAACGTTCTTAACTGTTTTTTGTTCCAGGTATGTATTGCCAGTAATAGATAGGTGACCTTGGTTGATCTTGAAAAACTTCAGCTGTGTTTGACTGGTTACTATTTGGATGGGAGACCATTAGGAAATCTAAGGTAGGGTCTAAGCTGGAAAGTAAAAAAAAATCCCCAAAGATGGTAATGACAAACCGCTCTTGTATAGTTGCTAGGCTAGATCACTACAGGAATATGAGGAAGCCTTGAATATTACCTGTGGCTTAAGCAAGTGTTGATAACACTGGCTTTCACATAAAGATATTGTGGACTATCTGAACCAAACCTAAGGAACGTATTACTAGCTTTCCTGCTCACAACTGCCTATTCATCTGTGGCATATCAATATTTTGATGTGTTTCTTGCTAAATTGCAATTGAAAGGCTCATAATATTACTATACCTGTACTTGAAAGCAATTATTTGTCTGAAAGGTATTACAAATCTTAATATGATAGAAATGTATAATATAAATTCCTAATAAACTAAGTTTACTATGTGGTTTGAAATCAAAGACTACTCTGAAAAAAAGCAAACTTTTTCTTCAAACTGTTCCAACTCCTGAATCATGGGAGTTTAAGGGAGGTTAAAATAGTTTTGATGTTATCATGGATTAAAAATAAGACATTGAAAGGTAGCATTTGAACCTATTTTAAATATTCAAAGGAGGAGTTTCAACTATTTAAAATGAATTACTCATTCAATTAAGAAATACTTGTGTGGATTGTGTACATCGGTTGTAAAACAGCATCTTCACCTCCCCCCCCCCCCATTGAACCAGGACATACATATGTGGCAATCTTAATTAACAAGGTGCTTGTGTAATTTATTCTCAAGTTGTATATCAGTAGTTAGTTTTCAATCCTGAAGATTATTAAGTATAGTAAAGCACAGTTTCTCTGACTATATGACAACTCCTTGGTTTCTTGCAGACCTAGCCCCTGGAACTACAGTGCTTCTATTCCTTCATTGTCAACAAATAAACATTAGTCTCTGAATACATGATGAATGATTATCAGAAAATCAGATCTGGGACTTGTAGTCAAATGTATAGTTTGAGCTTCCTCTACGCCCACCCCCGCTTAAAATTCATATTTAAAATGTATAATATTCAATGAATCACTGTGATCCTCATAGAATAATGGATTTGCAGTTGCACTTCAGGTTCTGCTTTTTTGTCATAGAAAAGTATTTCTCACAAGTGTCTTTCAGTGAGTTCTCACCATTGATTCTCTGCATCTTTAATAATGCTGCCAATATTTTAATGCCTATTTTTTTATTAGAGTCAAAGTTAACAGGTTTAACATTATTCACTTATTCAGTTCCTATTTTTGCTATGGGGGGTGGTGGTATCTCCCTTATTAACTACTGTTCATGTTCTTTCTGTTTGGTAGAATTGTTTTTGTCAGTTCCATCCCCATCCCCAATATTGTACACACAATATTATAAATGGTGGTAAAACAGATGAAGGCAGAGGATTTTCATAATAACCCCAGTTATATTGTATAACAATTTAGGTTGTAGAGTCAGTTTGGTATAGTGGTTAAGGTGTTAACTAGAAACTACGCATTTTATGAGTTGTAGTCCTCCCTTATGCATAAAGATGGCTGGGTGACATTGGGTCTGTCATTTTTTGTCAGCCCAACACACCTTGCAGGTTTGTTGTTATAGGAGGCCAGGTGCTGCCTTCAATTGTACAAAATAAAGGTGCAATATAAATAAGGATATTCTACCATCTCAAATAATTCAGTGTCGGAAAATTTGCTTACATATTAGTTAGAAGAATGTGGTAATTTTTAAAAATAAAAAAACTCAAAAATAATGTGAAAAGTATAATATAGTTTATTTCTAAATTAATATTTTTTAATATATTTTAGTTTGCATATTGTATAAACCTGGTCACTCTTTATATGGTTTATGTTATAGCATAATATGTGAACTGAGTGATTGCTTGTTAGCAGTGATTGGTAGCTTATGTGGGGAAAGGCTAGAGTGAGATAAATCACATTGGTGAATATTTCCATAGTATGAGTGAACTAGGAGAGCTAATAGGAGTTTGGCAACTGAATTTAAGGGAGACTAACAATTTTTCTCCACTGTCAGTACAAATAGTTTTTGTTTAATGACTTCCTTGGACAGTGATCATTTGCAGTTATGATGGTGATGAAAAGTAACTTTGCAACCACTGCCTGAATTTAGGACCTTCACAATATGCCTCTCTCTCTCTGTCACACCATCACCATTTCAGTCAGATAGTACATGTTGTCCTGTGCCTTGGGTTTTTTTTCCTTCCCCTGCCTCCCTCAGTGAAGAGATTGTTTAAGCAAGCTCTCTTCCAGAGCTGCTTTTCTCTCAAGTGTAGTAGAGTCCTTCCCTAAAAAGTATTAAGAACAAGTTAACAAGTTGGGCTCTGTGACCTTAATTAGCTGATTAGCACTCTTACAGTTGCTATCTACAATTGACAAGGTCTAATCAGTTTCACACTACAGGTAGTCCTCATCTTATGACCACAGTGAAGTCTGGAATTTTGTATGTAAGTTGTTGCAGCTGTAAAATCAAGGCATGTGACGAGCCTCAATTTTATGACTATTTTTACAACTGCTCTAAAGCAAGACAACATACTCATTAAGGAAATTATGGGGTTAAGCAAATCCAGTATCTATAGTAAGTATTTTTTGCCATTTTCTGGCAGAAAATAGCAAAACATTTTGCAAATCACAATCATGTAATTGTGGGACATTACAACTGGTTATAAATGTGGGCAATTGCCAAAGTGCCTGAATTAGTTTGATGGGAGGTAGGGCAACATTCATAACTTTGAGGACAGATTGTAAATAGCCTTTTTTAAAGTCCACAATTTTAAATGGTTCTTAAATGATTGGTTGTAAGTCAAGGACTATCTGTAAAGGTTTTTGTTTTCTCCTAAGCCTGGTTTAAAAGCATCAGCAGGGTCCTTTTGATATATATTCTCTATTGTGTCCCTTCTTACTCTCTTTGAATCCTTTCCTCTCCAATGAATGTAAATACAAACTTCAATTCTCTTCTTGCTGATTATTCCAGCATCAAGGGGAATAAGGATGGGGGAGAAGGAGTTATCCTCCTAGCTGTTTGGGATTTATCTAACACTTTAAAATAAAGGAAAGCTGAAGTAAAATTGTAAGCATAGTCATGGTCATATGATTTTTCCTTTCATAATTTCTTTGCTTAACAACTACATTGTTGGTCCCAATTGTAGTCACTAAATGAGTACTACCTGTAGTGTAATCCCTGGCTAATATGGGAGCCTGAGATTCAATATCAGAAAAGAATATATATATATATTCTTTTCTCCTGATGGTGCCTGAAGAAAGAATAGACAGGTCCTGATATAACTTGAATATGTTTGCACTCTTGAAATATTTTCAGCAAATGCAAACTTACTCTGGTGATGGGAGAAGTAATCAAAATAACAAATGTCCAGCTCCTAACCAAGAATGAAGAGTTTTCAGATCAGCTAGTAGATATGCTGTGACAAAGCTACTATCTGTTAAAAAAAAGAAAGAAAGGGAGAAAATAATCATTTAGAATTATAACCAAAGGAAAAAATAAAACAGCTGTAGCTATGTCATCATAGTCTTAGAGGAAGGAAGTTGAAAAATTCTGAAAAGTCACTTGGTGTTCTCATTGTATCCCTGACCCATGAAAGAAGAATGGAAAGGGAAAGAAGAACATTGTAAGTGAATGTTAAAAGTTCCACAAAGTGTGTCATGGATATTTAATTTTTGGACAAAGCTATTTAAAGATATATATATATATATATATATATATATATATATATATATATATTTGTTTTCTGAGGTTTTCACGGGTGTTTGTATATAGGTCTTTGGTTGTTCGGGTTTTCTCCCGTGTAAAATTGGAAGTGCCTTGGCGACGTTTCGACGAAGTCTCATTCGTCATCTTCAGGCTTCAACCGTGCTTCTGGGAGGCGAAGCTGAAGCCTGAAGATGACGAATGAGACTTCGTCGAAACGTCGCCAAGACACTTCCAATTTTACACGGGAGAAAACCCGAACAACCAAAGACCTATATATATATATATATATATATATATATGTTTTCTGAGGTTTTCACGGGTGTTTGTATATAGGTCTTTGGTTGTTCGGGTTTTCTCCCGTGTAAAATTGGAAGTGTCTTGGCGACGTTTCGACGAAGTCTCTGCACAAACCAAAAAATATCCACCATCCTAAGAAACCCCAAAGACAAAATTGAGTTAGAAAATCAAGGAGTATATGAAATCCCATGCACCGCCTGCCCCACCACATACATTGGACAAACCAACAGAAGAATAAGTGCACGCATTGAAGAACACAAGAACTCATTCAAAAAAGAGGAACCAACTTCTTCCCTGGTCCAACACTTTAAAGTCACAGGACACGATATTGACTTTAAAAAGACCAGAACTATCGCCAAAACTGAACACTTTAACAACAGAATAATCAGAGAAGCCATCAAGATAGAAAACGCCCACACAGCATGAACAAACGAGATGATACCTCCGCCTACCAGCCATTTGGAAACCTGCCTTATTGACAAACGTGTCCCTAACACGAGGAATGACACCAGACCCAGACCCACGAGGTCCACACAGGATGTCACCACCACACATCCACCCAGAAAGCAGACCCAAACCCACACTGATCATGAAGCACGACCAAGGACCAGAAGCCAGACCGCAGCTGCAACATTAGCCATTTCAAACCCTCCAATCCATACATGCAGCAGACTGACACCCACTATGAAGATGTAGCACGACTACAAACACGAAGCCAAACAACAGCAGTGCAGCTCACCAGCCCAAATCCCCCTGCAGCACAGACTAGACTGAGCACAACCAAGCCCCCACCAACACAGGACACACCCCCAGCCAATCAGAGCACAGAAAAACCCCCATCCAATCAGAGCACAGCCAAGCTCCCACCCAATCAGTTCAAACCCCACTAGCAGTTAAAAGGAAGAAACAGCTGCGATCACACATTGCTACCAGAAGCACGGTTGAAGCCTGAAGATGACGAATGAGACTTGTCGAAACGTCGCCAAGACACTTCCAATTTTACACGGAGAAAACCCGAACAACCAAAGACCTATATATATATATATATATATATATATATATATATATATATATATATATATATATATATAATATTATTATTATATTTATTATTATATATTAGTTAGTGACTTAGTTATATTTGACTTAGTGAGTCACAGATACTGTAACTCACAGATACTGTAACATCATATGTCAGCTTCTGTGAAGACCTATGTGTACCTACAAGGAACTTGTGAATATACAGTAACAACAAACCTTGGTTCACACCTAAACTTAAGCAGCTATGCCATTCCAAAGAGGAAGCCTACAAAAAAGGTGATAAAATGCTGTACAATCAGGCCAGAAATGCACTAACAAGGGAGATCAGAGCAGCAAAAAGAAGTTACTCTGAAAAGCTAAAGAATCAGTTTTCAGCAAATGAACCAGCAAACATGTGGAAAACTCTTAAAAATATCACCGGCTATGGCAAACCTCCTTCCCAGGCTGAAGGTAATCAACAACTGGCAGATGACCTGAATGAGTTTTACTGCAGGTTTGAAAGGAAACTACAGCCACCTATCTCCACAACCCCCATCTCAGACACACCAACAACAGCCAAGCCTCCTACAACTGACCCCATCCCATTGGGTTCACAACCCCTAGTGATCACAGAAAAGGAAGTGCAGGACCTATTTCACAGACAAAAGCCAGGAAAAGCTCCAGGCCCAGACAAGATAACTCCTTCTTGCTTAAAAGTCTGTGCTGACCAATTGGCCCCCATCTTCACCCATATTTTCAATAAATCACTAGAGATGTGCTATGTTCCTTCTTGCTTCAAACACTCTACCATCATCCCAGTGCCGAAGAAGCCCACCATCAAGGAACTGAATGACTACAGACCAGTTGCTTTAACATCTGTAGTCATGAAAACCTTTGAAAAGCTAATGCTTTCCTACTTGAAAACCATCACGGATCCGCTGTTAGACCCCTTGCAATTTGCATACCGAGCAAATAGATCAACAGATGATGCTGTTAATATGGCTCTGCACTACATCCTACAACATCTTGAGTCTCCAAAGACCTATGCAAGGGTCTTTTTTGTAGACTTTAGTTCAGCATTCAATACCATCATTCCAGACACTCTTCTAACTAAGCTAAACCAGCTACAGGTACCTGAACAGACTTGTAAGTGGATCACAAGCTTCCTAACGAACAGGAAGCAGAAGGTGAAGCTAAGCAAGATCACATCAAATACTTGTACAATTAGCACAGGGGCCCCCAAGGCTATGTGCTCTCCCCACTTCTCTCTGTATATCAATGACTGCATCTCCAACGATCCATCTGTTAAACTACTGAAGTTCGCAGATGACACAACAGTGATTGGTCTCATTCGAAACAATGACGAATCCGCATATAGACGAGAGGTCGAACGACTAGCCTTGTGGTGCGACCAAAACAATCTGGAACTGAACACACTCAAAACCGTAGACATGGTGGTAGACTTTAGGAGAAACCCTTCTATACGTCCACCTCTCACAATACTAGACAACACAGTATCAACAGTAGAAACCTTTAAATTTCTAAATTTAAGATCGCAAGATCTAAAATGGACAGCTAACATCAAAAACATCATCAAAAAAGGACAACAAAGAATGTTCTTTCTGCACCAACTCAGTAAGCTCAAACTGCCCAAGGAGCTGCTGATTCAGTTCTACAGAGGAATTATTGAGTCTGTCATTTGCACCTCTATAACTGTCTGGTTCGGTTCTGCAACTCAACAAGAAAGACATAGACTTCAGAGGATAACTAGAACTGCAGAAAAATAATTGCTACCAACCTGCCTTCCATTGAGGAGTTGTATACTGCATGAATCAAGAAGAACGCTGTGAAAATATTTACAGATCCCTCACATCCTGGACATAAACTGTTTCAACTCCTACCCTCAAAACGACGCTATAGAGCACTGCACACCAGAACAACTAGACACAAGAACAGTTTTTTCCCGAAGGCCATCACTCTGCTAAACAAATAATTCCCTCAACACTGTCAAACTATTTACTAAATCTGCACTACTATTAATCATCTCATCGTTCCCATCACCAATCTCTTTCCTTTTATGGCTGTAACTTTGTTGCTGGTAATCCTTATGATTTATATTGATATATTGACCATCATTTGTGTTGTAAATGTTGTACCTTGATGAAGGTATCTTTTTTATGTACATATGCACCAAGACAAATTCCTTGTGTGTCCAATCACACTTGGCCAATAAAAAATTCTATTCTATTCTATTCTATTCTATTCTATTCTATTCTATTCTATTCTATTCTATTCTATTCTATTCTATTCTATTCTATTCTATTCAGAATGTTGAGGTTGTTTACAAAAACTTTAAACTTAATCCTGTGGTGGCTGAAGATGAAAACCCTGAAAAAAAGACTTCACATAAAAACATTGGTCTAATGGGGCGTATAGATTAAAGTAAATGAAGGGACAAATAATATTTTTGCAAGTATCCAGGGAGATAAGGGTAATAGTTCTTAAACAAAAATTGCAGATTTTTCAGAGAGGTATTAAATTGTAGTGATGGGGAAACACAGGGAGATAGACAATCTGACCTTCAGACCAGAGTAGATTTTAGAGCAGACAATAAAGTGAGCAGAATGAAAATGAGGGTGTGTAAAGTAACTCGGCATGTATTTGACAGAAACAAGTCTTACCAGATTGACAATCTAAATTATTGGATCAGGTAACTTAATAGATTTCAGGAATGTTGTAGGCATAATATATCTTGATTCCAGCAAAATATTTCATAAAGGACTATAGGATATTCTAATTAACATACTCATTCTACTTAGCATGAGTTAAGTGAATTCATAAATATTTCAAATAGTATTCAGAGAGCCCATAATCACAATAATATGTATGGATGCCACAAGAGTCAGTGCTAGTCCTTCCATTATATATTTGACTTGAATGAAGAGGTGTCTGTATATGACACAAAATTACATTTAATATGCTAGGTTTCCATTGTTAAGCAAGACAGTTACCGTATATACTCGAGTATAAGCCGAGTTTTTCAGCACGTTTTTTGTGCTGAAAAACGTCCCCTCGGCTTATACTGGTCTCTGACTTATACTCGAGGTTTTTTTAAGCCCTCGGCTTATACTCGAGTATACGGCTTATACTCGAGGTTTTTTTTTTTTCACATTTTGCGGACGGGGAAGCCCTGCCGGTGCAGTGAGAGGGCGGGCGGGGAGCCGCCAGCCTTCTCAGCTGAGGGAGGAGGGTTTCCGAACCGGTGGGTGCCTCATTTCCACCCATACTGAGTCCCCAGTTTACCCCAGTTTTTGGGGTAAAATTGGGGACCTCGGCTTATACTCGGATCGGCTTATATTCGAGTATATACGGTAAGTGAGTTTTGTCCCATTTCATGAGTTTTCTTGCCACAGTTAAGTGAATCACTGCAGCTGTTAAGTTAGTAACATGGTTGTTAAATGAATCTGACGTCCCCATTGTTTTTGCTTGTCAGGTCACAAAAGGTGATCACATGACCCCAGAATACTGGAACCATCATGAATATATGCCATTTGCCAAACATCTGAACTTTGGTCACATGACCATTGAGATGCTGCAATAGTCATAAGTGAAAAATGATCATAAGTCACTTTTTTCACTGCTACTGTAACTTCAAACAGTCACTAAACGAATGTTTGTAAGCCAACGATTACCTGTAATTGAAAGACAATCTTGATTGATAAAAAATGAAAATGAACAGATAGTTTGCTTTGGAAGAAATCAAATCAGATTTAGAATATAGAATACTTAATTTTGATAAAAGTGTGAGAAAAAGAGCTTACAGTAATAGTTACAAACTGCACGAGTCAACAGAGCGATGGAACTGTGAAAAGAGGTTACTTTTTAAAAGAAAATTTCAAAAGGGGATGAATTAATGTCCAATTAACAAAACCTGAGATATAAAATCCATAAAGCAATAACCAATCTATTAACATTGCCATTGACATAAGCGACTGGATTAGATTTTCATAATTTAAAAGGCTGTGGGAACGCTCTAATTAATTAGTTTCCAAATTGCTATAGGACAGGGCAGTGCTTGAATCTCCAGAGGAAGACAATTTCAATTTCATAGTAATGGGACATCAGGGCCTTGCTTCCACTCATGAAAAATTTATTAGCATCCCCATACAGAATGAACAAACTGAATGGGTGGCTGCTATCTGAAACATATGGGATGGGATGGGATCTGAGCCATGTAGAATAAAGTAAAATTATTACTTTTTATTTTTATAACCATACTTCTATTCGTACAGACTGAAGTTGCAACTGTACATTCTATTTAATTTTAAAATATTATTGTAAAGTAAGTCTAACCATTATCCAATACATTGCTACTTATTTCAGTAGACTGTTAAATAACTGTTAAGAGTTTTGTTATTCACAAATATAGAGGTTGGCAATATCATATAAAATTAGAAGAAAAAATTAAGATAGTGTAGCATGATGTATACAATGCCTAGTATATTTTACAAAACTTTACATTTTTCTGTCCTTTTGTTACTATATCTTCTTTTTTTACCGTATCTAAAATGATTGCCTTATTATAACTTGTATTATGGAACTATATTACTTGAAAGCATTTTTAAATGTTCAAATTCCATTTTGTAGGAATAGAGGACTGTTAATACAAAAAAAATTTTTTCTTCCTCCTATCCCACTTGTTATTGGCATCCTTTATTCTGAAATTTTCATTTCCTTCATCTGGAGATTTTGAGGATATATGGGGTAGGAGGACAGCACTGGGATGATTTAAAAAATTACCTGCCAGGTGCCTCTGTTTAGTTCTAATGATGAAAAATGTCATTGTATATTACCCTGTATTACTAAAGAGTAATATAGTTCAGTGAGCACTTAAAACATTAGAGAACGCTGAAACATTGACTCACTAGACCACAATACAAGGAAGAGATTAAATTTCCATGACATTTGTGTAATATATAATGATATCACCATGAAAGTGCTGTAAATTATCATGATGACATCTTTTTATACTTAACTGATATCAAGTCTAAAAGTAGACATCCCTTCGCCCCAATTAATCTGTTAAGAAGAAGCTTCACTATACATTAAACTTTCCCTTGTCTGTAGTTAAGCTAAAGTCCTGTAAATGCTTAGTGAACATAAAATCGTTAAACTTCCTGTAAGATACATGAATAGGGTCAGCTGGAAAGTTAACTGTCTTGGGCTGGTATGCTCTGTTGTGAGAAAAATTGGTGCAGTTTAACTTAGTTTTATTAGATTCGGTGTCTAAAAATCTTTGCTTCTAAGCTAGGACTTTCATTTTTGATACTGGGTTTTAAAAAATGGAAAGCTATTACAAACTGAAAGAATAGCACAATACAGTACTCTTTGGGAATATTGAAAAAGCTAATTTATGATGCAAGTGCAGCAAAAGTGTATGTGTGTATCAGATTTTTTGCAGTGCTCTTTTGCCTAGAGTACCTATTCTAGCTACCTTCCTTCAAGCTAGCCAGCTTTCATTTGCTTAACTAAATTGTGCTGCCTAGCCATTTCTTTGGCTGGATAGAATTGTAGCTGCTAAAATGAGCATTTTATCATTATTAATTATATTTTTCAAATGTTTCTAAATACACATTGCTAACAAAATATTAAGTGATATAAGCAAGAAAATGATGTAAACAAGTAATGAAAAATATGTGGTCCAGTAAAAGGCTAATGATTAAATTCAAGATTCTACAAGGCTTGAATGAGCAAGGTAGATTAGCACTTCCAAACTTTAAATTGTGTTATCATGCTAGCTACTTAAAATGAAATTCAAAATGGAGTCTATCTCTTTATGATTTGGTTGTATTTTTGGAAAGGCCAGGTCTCTCAGTCTGCATAATATTTCTATAAGAGATTATGCAATAATAATGTATTGAATATCTGGGACAAATACAGAAAAAAAAATCAGACCTTTCCCCTTATATTATTAAATGTTTATTTTATAAAGTAGTAATCAAGTAATTTCTTCAGTGGATCTCTGACAATATTTCAAGGTTTATTTATTAATATAGTGAAGATAAAATCCTTTGAAACTACTTCATAATGGTTTAGTTTACCTTATTGATTACAGAATCTCCAAATACTGAGTTTTCCCGAAAATAAGACCACAGTCAGATGGACAAATTTAGTAATGTATTTCCCCCAAAATTAGACCTAAGCCAGAAAATAAGCCCTAATGCATCTTTTGGAGCAAAAATTACTATAATTAATTTATATAAAATTAATTTATATAATCCCTATATTTTCAGGGAAACATAGTATGTAGCATGGTATTAAAGAAAATAGAGAAATGAAACAATAAGTTATTTGATTGAATCTTGTGGTATATAACTTGGAACATTTGCTGGCCTTATTTATACATGACTAGTGAAATGCGATTCAGAATCTGAATAAGTCACAGATTGTTTCATTCAATGAATCTGAATCTGAATAATTATAGAGATGCCACCATAGGAATTTCAATGCAGATGCACAGAAGATCCTGTGCATGCACGGAGGTGGCGCATGCGCTCACATTTGCAAACTGGTAGCTAAGGTAAGTGAATACCACCCCTGGCTGCAAGCCCCAGTTGAGTCGACTCCCAGGCCGGCCCGCCCGGCCTACCTGCCGCAGCAGAAAACCCCAATCAAGTGCCGACTCCCGAGCCACCCTAGGCTGCCACTGCTGTGCTACCGCCCCTTCCGTCCCTGGCCTTGCCCGGCTAACTCCGCCAGCTCTGCGGTGTCTATTGCATGCGGCACTCGCGGCCTAGCTAGCAAGCTGCCCCCCGTCCCTGGGCTTGCCTGTCTTATTTATTTTATTTATTATTAAATTTCTATACCGCACCATCTCCCGAAGGACTCAGGGCGGTTTACAGCCATATTAAAATACACAATACCAATACAAATATAATAAATAACAATATTTAAAAACAATTAAAACCAAATATTTAATGGCCAGATCATTAAAACGGTCAAAGACCGATTTAAAACCCATTTAAAAATTTCATTAAAATATTTCTTAGGCTAGCCCCGCTCGATGGAATAATAAGGTCTTCAGTTCATGTTTGAAGGCCCGGAGGTCGGGAAGCTGTCGTAACCCCGGATGTAGCTCGTTCCATAGGGCCGGTGCTGCCACAGAGAAAGCCCTCCCCCTGGGGGCTGCCAACCTACATTGTTTGGTCGACGGCTCCCTGAGGAGGCCCGCTCTGTGGGAGCGCACAGGTGGTTGGGAGGCAATCGGTGGCAGAAGGCGGTCTCGTATATATCCCGGTCCTAAGCAATGGAGCGCTTTAAAGGTGGTAACCAGCACCTTGAAGTGCACCCGGAAGGCTACTGGCAGCCAATGCAGGCCGCGCAGGATAGGTGTTATATGGGAGCAGCGCGGTGCTCCCTCAATCATCAGCGCGGCCGCATTCTGGACTAGCTGGAGCCTCCTGGTGCTCTTCAAGGGGAGCCCCATGTAGAGAGCATTGCAATAGTCCAGGCGGGAAGTTACGAGGGCATGAGTGACCGTGCGTAAGGAGTCCCGGTCAAGGAAGGGGCGCAACTGGCGAATCAGGTTAACCTGATAAAATGGTCCCCTGGTGACGGCCGTCAAATGTTCATCGAAGGACAGCCGATCGTCCAGGAGAACGCCTAAGTTGTGCACTCCTCCCTTGGGGGTCAAAACCTCCCCCCCAACAGTCAGCGATGGTGTAAGCTGACTGTACCGGGACGCCGGAACCCAAAGCCACTCAGTCTTGGAAGGGTTGAGCTGGAGCCTGTTCCTTCCCATCCAGACCCGCACGGCTTCAAGACACCGGCTCATCACCTCAACGGCTTCATTGGGGTGGTTCGGGGTGGAAATGTACAACTGAGTATCATCAGAGTACAGGTGATAATCCACCCCGAAACGACGGATAACCTCGCCCAGCGGCTTCATGTAGATGTTGAACAGGAGAGGCAAGAGAACAGACCCCTGAGGCACCCCACAAGTGAGGCGCCTTGGAGCCGATCTCTGCCCTCCTGCCAACACCGTCTGCGAGTGGTCAGAGAGATAGGAGGAGAACCACCGATAGATGGTGCCTCCCACCCCTAATCCCTCCAACCGCCGCAGCAGGATACCATGGTCGATGGTATCAAAAGCCGCCGAGAGATCTAACAGGACCAGGACAGAGGAACATCCCCTGTCCCGAGCCCTCCAGAGGTCATCCACCAATGCGACCAAAGCCGTCTCGGTGCTGTACCTGGGTCTGAAACCGGACTGGAACAGGTATTGAGGAAACTGATACGCCACTACACACTCAACAACCTTCGCCAAAAAGCGAAGGTTGGAGACTGGACGATAGTTCGCTAATACAGCTGGGTCCAGGGAGGGCTTCTTGAGGAGGGGCCTCATCACCGCCTCTTTCAAGGTGGTGGGGAAAGTGTCCCCCAACAAAGAAGCGTTAGTAATTCCCAGGAGCCAGCCTCGTGTAACCTCCCGTGTGGCCAGTACCATACAGGAGGGACACGGGTCCAATAAACATGTGGTGGGATTCAACCTGCCCAACAATTTGTCCATGTCATTGGGAGTCACAGGATCGAACTCAGCCCAGATAACTTTGTCTTGCTATGTCTTGCTTTGCTGCTGGTGCCACGGCTCCATTCCTGTGCTTCCTGGAGCTTCCCACTTGCCTCTGAATGCCAGCTGAGAAGCCGTGTGGCTGTGCTGCCTGGGAGAGCACTCTCTCCCCCCTGGCCAGGAACCACAAGGCCAAGCTAGCACGACCCCACTGGGAGGACACTTGTCCCACTGGTCAGGGGGCTGCTCACCTTCCTGGCCAGTGTCAGAAGAGAGGGAGGCAGAAACGTTTGGCCAAGTCTTCTCCTCCTCGGCCTCAAGCAAACAGGCACACACACCTCATGGTGCCTTCCTAGCAGCTTTGGCCGGCCCAAAGAAGAGGACGGTGACAGTGGTGATGGGCCAATAGAATGGTGGGACACGTCAGGACAGTGACGCCTGAAGCTCGTCAACAGACCATCCTCTTGGCTGGTTCTGGCCATTTATTTATTTATTTATTTATTTTTATTTATTGATCACATTTGTATACCGCCCTATCTCCCGAGGGACTCAGGGCGGTTAACAGGCATATAAAAAGGACATATAAATACAGATTAAAACACTAATAAAAAACTTATTCTAACCAGCCTGATTACCAAAACCAATTAAAATCAATATAAAATTTAAAATTTCAAAAATTTAAAAATCTAAAAACCTAGTCAGTCCTGCACCTAAATAAGTGTGTTTTAAGCTCACGACGGAAGGTTCTAAGGTCCGAGAGTTGGCGAAGTCCTGGGGAGCTCGTTCCAGAGGCGGGAGCCCCACAGAAGGCCCTTCCTGGGCGTCGCCAGGCAGCACTGCCTAGCTGACGGCACCCTGAGGTCCCTCTCTGTGAGGCGCAGGTCGGTGAGAGGTATTCGGTAGCAGAAGGCGGTCCCGTAAATAGCCCGGCCCTATGCCATGGGCGCTTTAAAGGTGGTCACCAACACCTTGAAGCGCACCGGAAGGCCACAGGTAGCCAGTGCAGTCTGCGCAGGATAGGTGTCACCCGGGAGCCACGAGGGCTCCTTCTATCACCAGCGCAGCCGCATTCTGGACTAACTGCAGTCTCGGATGCCCTTCAAGGGAGCCCCATGTGAGAGCATTGCAGTAATCCAGGCGAGGCGTCACGAGGCGTGGTGACCGTGCATAGGGCATCCCGGTCCAGAAAGGCGCAACTGGCGTACCAGGCGAACCTGGTAAAAGCTCTCCTGGAGACGGCCGCCAAATGATCTTCAAAGGACAGCCGTTCATCAGGAGGGCGTGAATTCGCACCCTCTCCGTCGGGGCCAATGACTCGCCCCAACAGTCAGCGCGGTTGCAGCTGACTGTACCGGGATGCCGGCATCCACAGCCACTCTGTCTTGGAGGATTGAGCTTGAGCCTGTTTCTCCCCATCCAGACCCGTCGGCTTCCAGACACGGGACAGCACTTCAATAGCTTCATTGGGGTGGCCCGTGTGAAAAGTACAGCTGGGTGTCATCAGCGTACAGCTGGTACCTCACACGAAGCCACTGATGATCTCACCCAGCGGCTTCATATAGATGTTGAACAAAGGCGAGAGAATCGGCCCTGCGGCACCACAAGTGAGGCGCCTCGGAGCCGACCTCTGCCCCCCCGTCAACACCGTCTGCGACCGATCGGAGAGATAGGAGGAGAACCACCGATAAACGGTGCCTCCCACTCCCAATCCCTCCAACCGGCGCAGCAGGATACCATGGTCGATGGTATCAAAAGCCGCTGAGAGGTCTAATAGGACCAGGGCAGAGGAACACCCCCTATCCCTGGCCCTCCAGAGATCATCCACCAACGCGACCAAAGCCGTCTCCGTGCTGTAACCGGGCCAGAAACCGGACTGGAACGGGTCTAGATAGACAGGCACCGGCAGGCAATGGGGTGTGTGGCCGGAGCAAAGAAAGGCCAGAGGCGATAGGACTTCCAGTGGCTGCGCACCCTATTGCCTGCTGGTGCCGCTCGTAGCCAGACCCAGCCAGGAGGACTGTCTGCTGATGAGCTTCAGGATGGTGCTGTCCTGACAATTCCTGCCATGACTGCCGCAGCCTTGCTCGCCGTTGGACTCGCCAGCTCCGATGGTTGCAGCTCCCTGCCCCCACCCCACCCCCAGGTATAGTGAGCCCTGAATTGGGACTTGACAGCATGCCTTTGTTCTGTCCCCCACCTAAGTCCGGGAGGCATGCGAACTGACTCAATTAGCCGGCAATTTAGTCCAAGACAACTATCAGCTCTGGCAGCAAACCAACGTTTGTCTGCCAAGGTTTTCTTCTCTCCTTGATGCTGGCGTCGCAGAGCTCGTTACCAGAGCAACCAGGAAGTCAGGAGAAACAGCAATTCAAGCCAAATGCTCAGTCAGATAGTTCAGCTCAAGTGTTCTCCAGTCAGTTGATTCGTTCGTCACGAAGTAGTATAGCAGCCCCTCCTGCTTTTATACCCTGTGGGGTGTGGCTCCATGACTCAGCACTTTCTAGGCCTGCCCCACCCCTGCTTCTGTTGTTCCTGCCTCTCTTGTCTAAGAAACCTGGGATCTAACCAGGGCTGATTGTCCACAACTGGGTCTGGAAGCGTTTCCTGGGCGGGGGGAGATACAGGAGACAGAGGCCTCGTCACCTCTTCCACCTGGCCTGCTTCTGTTTCCTGGAGCTGAGCCAGAGAGGCTGGCCCTGCAGAAGGGGCCCTGACGGCCCTTCCCCCTCACTCTCTGAGTCACTTTCAGGCAGGGGGCCAGGGGAACAGCTTTTCATTCCAAGCAGCCCAGACATTGGGAGCTTGGCCAATTTTCTTCCAGCGCTCATGCAGGGAAATCCCAGGACCGGGATTGCATACTTTTCACTCCAAGCAGCCTGGACTTGAAAACGCATGTCTGGGGTGGAGGAATGGTCCTTCTTAACAAGCTCCAAACTGAGTTGCAATTCTGGGTTCCCCACACGAGAGCTGGAAGTCAGTACTCTGGTGCACTCATCTCTGTTTCCCTCTATGAATGGTGTTGGAAAAAGCCTGCCCTCACAATTGCATGTCTGCAGCCAGAGCTGGGCTTGCAACTCTCATGTGACCCACCCCAGCCATGTGTTTTCTAGTCCGGGCTGCTTGGAGTGAAAAGCATGCAATCCCAGTCCTGGGATTCCCTGCACGAGCGCTGGAAGAAAATTGGCCAAGCTCCCAATGTCTGAACCGGTGAGCTGAAAGAGAGATTCGCTGTTGTACTGGTGAGTATGTACGGACTGAGTAGGCCTTTTGCTCTCCCTCCCCACCTCCCCATCCCGTTCCAGCATGGTGCGAAAAACGGGTTATTTCCATTGGCCCTTCTCTTTTTCCTCCCACTCTCTTTTTGCCAGTATTCAGCAGGCAGGCAGGCAATACTCTTTAGATGGGCTTTTATTTTGTCAGCCCAAGGGCAGAGTGGGGTGAGGTAGGAAATCGCCCTGTCTCTGCAGCATCAGTCATGTGATTGAGTGGCTTGATGTTACTGAGAGCAAGGTGCCGCCCCACCTTGCCGTGAGTGAAATTGAGTTGGCCACGCCCACCCAGTCACATGTGCACCTAGCCATGCTCACCCAGTTACATGCCCATCTAGCCACGCCCACAGAACCAGTTGTTAAATTATTTGAATCCCACCACTGACTGCAACCTACTACAACATATAATTCCAATTGATAATTTATATTTTGTTGACTATAGTGCTTGATATTTAAGTGTTAGCTCAAGTTTGATACAATAGTGATTCTTTAAACCAGCCAGAGCTGGGCATTTTACAGACCCTGAGCTACATTCAGCTGTTTGGCTGTCTATGTTCAGACCACATGAGGTCAATCAGAAATCAATTGTAAATAAGTGTATGCCATGCATACAATATAAGTGCATTGCTTTTATTTTGAAGGTGACTGTTATTCTTTTTTCAATTTACGTATGTGCATGTGTGTGTACCTTTGTATCTGCACAGCCCTATTGATTTGATCCTCCACAACCTATTGCTTTGGCCTTCCCAGTTTCTTAGGTGGCCCCTTGGGAAAATTAATTGCCCACCCCTTTTATAAACTGATATATACAATATGTTTAATTGTTTACAATTAATTAATGACATACTGTAGCCTACATGATACTTTCAAATCCCTGGTTTATTTATCTATATTACATTCTCTTTTTCTATGTTCCCTATTTGCTTATCTATAGCTTTTCTTTAAAGTATACAGTGAAAAATAATTTTCAAAATAGAAAAAATAAAACATGAGGAAACATTTCATGAATGGATTATACTTTATCCTGAAATTTATTATAATTACAGTTGTGATAACTTCCTACTGGTTTCCAACAAACAAAATCAATGGGAAAGCTGGCAGAAGTCACAAGTCCCAGCCAGCTCAGAAGCTGGTGGGTGGGTAAGTGGCTGGTGCAGTGGAGTGAGGGAGGTTATGCTGGTGGCTGCTGCATCACAAACACAGCAAGGCCCAAGATGGCTACTTCAGGGTGGGAGATGTTGTGCAGGGCAGGTGGATGCTGTGGTCACATGGAAATTTCTTCGAAAGTTTGGTATGGGTTTTATGGTATTTTTAAAACAATAGCACAATTCCTGGTATATCAATTATTTAATTAAAGAAGTTATTGTTGAGGTAGCAATACCTATAATGAAATAATTATGGGTAATGCTCTACCATCAAGATTTAATTATATTTATTTATTTAATATTTTTATATTGTACCCAACTCATTAGTGAAGTTACTTTGGGCGGCTTACAAACACTTGATTTTTGTCTCCTTACAGAATCATCTCTTTTGAACATGCAGTAAAAAAAGGTTATCAAAGTCACTTTTCTGCTTTGGTATTTGTATAAGTTATTAAGACATCACCAGTTTCCATTTGTATAACTAGCATATCTTTTTTCTCCTGTGCGCTGATTGGAGAGTCCAAGCATGGGTTCAGTTCATCTGATTGGTCAGAGACTGAGTTGCAAATTCTTTGGCCACGCTGCCTCCTCCCAGCTGAGCCTCAGTTTGTTCAACTCAGTCGGCCTAGACAGACATAATTTGATTTGATTCTTTCATTAATTAATTATAATTTGGAAATTGGGCATATTTTTTTTTAAAAAATGAGAGCTTTGATTGTAAAACATGGTGTATGGTTGAAACACTGAGTGGGGGAGTTGCCTTCTGCATTGGGAGCGGCCCTGTGAGTGCTGTCATGGTTGCCATTGCTGCGTGGTTGGCTAAATTGCTCGCCGGTCAGCCACGAGCCACAGGAAGGGTCAGAATTGCCCTTTGGACTGCTTGTTACGGCAAAGCCAATGGCATGCAGACATGAGATTCAAATTGAGATTAGCATCAGCTCCATTTAAAGGGGGCCAGCTTTTTGGGGAAGCGTTAGATCCTATTCTAGTAGAAGGGAAAGATAAAAGGAAGGCCCTTCCTCATGTCTACAAGAGAACGGAAAGGAGAGCTACCCCCTTTTACAGGAGCAGCCCTTCTTCTCCACCGCACAGTACCTGCAGCCATTTCCCCATGGTTTTGATCAGATGCAGGACAGGTCATCCTTCCAAAACAGGGCTCGTCAGTCACGATCCTGGTGGCCCTTCTGGGGTGGTAGTACCCATCCTTACCACCACACGAAGTGACTCTCAGTCACAAATTCCCATTGGTGGCCGGTTAAATATGTTTGTCAGCCAGTGGTGGGTTACCACTACCGATGCTTGGGCACTACAAACAGTGAGGCTGAGGCTCACTCTGGAATTTTGTTCCAGGCCTCCACGACGCTTCATTCAGTGCCCTGTTCCCAGAGATGCCGCCAAGAAGGCCCTAATGGAGGCCAAGAGTCAGCATCTGCTGGACATCATGGCCATCGAGCGTGTGCCAGTGGGTCAGGGGGGTCTAGGCTTTTATTCCATCCTCTTTCTGGTACCCAAACGTTTGGCGGGACACAGAGCCATTTTGAATTTGAAGCAACGCAATGTACACAAAGGTTCAAAATGCAATCCCTACATACTGTCCTGGGTTGCATGAGACAGGGAGATCTTTTGACGTCAATAGATCTCAAGGAGGCATATCTCCATGTTCTCATCAGATTGTCCCACAGAAAGTTCCTCAGGTTCTCATATGGGGTCACCATTGGCAATACAGAGCACTTCCCTTTGGTCTCTCCTTGGCCCTGCGAACTTTTACAAAGCTACTAGATGCAGTGCAGTGCTACCTGGATGACACATTAATTCAGTCATCATCCTTAAGGCAGGCAGAACAGGACCCTCCAGGCTCACGGGTTTTTGGTGAACTGGGAAAAGAGCCAGTTGGCTCCATCCACCAGGCTAACTCATCTAGGAGCAGTGATCAACACTCTGACATCACAGGTATTCCTGTCTCAGGAACGCTGAGCCAGCATAAGGGAGATAGTGAGACGGATCAACTCTTTAGAGCTAGTTCCCTTATTGCTTCTTTCCCAACTGTTAGGGAAAATGATATCCTGCCTGGCCATAGTCCCTTGGGCTCGATTGCACACAAGGGCTCTACAATGGCTGCTTTTACCCAGTCAGAGATCAGGGCGCAGCAATTCATTGTCCATAGTCAGGGTTCCCAAGCGAGTTCTCCGCTCCCTGGACTGTTGACATCAGCCATCATGGAGAAAGGCTGTTCCTTCCAAGAACCTTCCCGACTGGTGCTGACCTCAGACACCAGCCTCTTCGGCTTGGGTGCCCACCTGAATTCCAGAGTGACTCAAGGTCGGTTGTCTCAACAAGACCTTCTCAACGACATCAATTGGCTGGAACTGAGAGTGGCTCATCTGGCACTTTGCCATTTTTCAACCGAATTGTCCAGTCAGCACATGCTTCTACTGATGGACAATGTAACAGCCAAGGCGCATGTCAACAGGCAGGGAGGTACCACTCCAGGGTCCTTATGCACAAGGCAAACTACCTATGTCTCCAGGCGAAGAAGCATCTGCAGTCCTTACGAGCGGAACACATTTCCGGATGTCCAACACCCAAGTGGACTGGTTGAGCAGAACAACCATTGACCAGTCTGAATGGTGACTTCACCTAGACCTATTTCACCAAATAACAGAAAGATTCGGCATTCCAGTCCTGGATTTATTTGCCAGCCCACAGAATGCTCAACTTCCGAGATCTTTTTCCTGGTTTCGAGCACTAGCAGCCGAGGGGATCAGCGCTCTCCATTGCCCATGGTCAGCCAAACTGCTATACGCCTTTCCTCCAACCTCCCTAATACTGAGGGTCATCAGGAAGATCTTGGAGGAGGAGGTGGAGATGCTAATGGTGGCTCCTCACTGGCCGCAACGCCTGTGGTTTGTGGATTTGGTGATGCTTTCCATCTTACGCCCATTGAAAATAACCACCTCACAGGATCTCCCTCAGCCAGGGGGCCCTATAACACCTGGACCCTCAGTGGCTCCAGTTGGCTGTTTGGCACTTGAAAGGTAGATCCTCAGGAAGGGACACTTTTCAGGCAAAGTAATTTCGACTATTCTTGCCTCCCGAAGGGTGTCAATGAACAGGATATATGAGGCCACATGGGCTTCATTTTGTCACTGGTGCGCCAAGGAGAAAGTAGTCCCTACACCAGCAACTGTTCCACGAATCTTGGACTTTCTGCAACTGGGTCTTGATAAAGGATTATCCATGAATACGCTCTGCAGGCAGATAGCTGCCTTGTCTATCATCCTACCAGGCGAAGGAACAGTTCCTCTTTCTCAGCACCCAAGGGTACATAGTTTTTTGAAAGGAGTGTCCAACCTGTTACTCCCAACGGTCCACAGATACCCAACTTGGGATCTGTTGGTCTTCTTGCAGGTGCTCACATCTCCTCCATTTGAGCCTTTAGGGTCAGCCAGCATCAGGCTTCAAGGTTGCCTTTCTAGTAGCAATCACCTCTGCACACAGGATTTCAGAGCTGGCCAGCCCTCTTGGTGTGACAAGACTTGTGCATCTTTCACCCAGATAGAGTCGTTCTCCGTTTAGACCCAACATTTATTCCCAAAATTAACACCTGGTTCCACAGAGCACAAGACGTTATTCTACCAGACTTCTGTCCAAAACCCAGAAAAACCGAAAAACGCTTGCGTACCTTAGATGTCTGCAGAGCTCTACACACGTACATAAAGCGCACAGCTTCATTCCGACGTACGGAATCTCTGTTCGTTTCATTTCAGCCCAGGTCTGTGGGTAGGTAGGTGTCTCCATCCACCATTGGACGTTGGCTGAAAGCTTGCATCGCATATCATGGCGCACTGAACCAGAAGTGCAGCCACCATGGCGGCCTGGGCTAAGCAGGCCTTGATCCTGGATATTTGCAGGGCAGCCACTTGGGCTTCTCCCTCACCCTTTGTGAGTAATTAAAAATTGGACAGGTTTTCCTCTTTGGAGGCAGCATTCAGGAGACGAGTGTTACAGCAAGTCCTGCCGGCTGAGGGGACCTTGGACCTATCTCTCCCGCCCTACAACAATTTAGCTTGTGTGTCCCATGCTTGGATTCTCCAAGCAGCGCACAGGAGAAGGAATGTTGGACTTACCTGAATGTTTTTTCTATGTGCGCTGCAGGAGAGTCCAATCCCATCCTGGTTCTATTATGGTCCGGGGTCCAGGAGTGGTTGATTTTATTGGTTGGACTACGTCTTCTCCAGTTCCTGGTCTTGGTTGAAAAAACTAAGGCTTGGACGGGAGGAGGAGGCATGGCCAAAGAATTTGCAACTTAGTCTCTGGCCAATCAGACGAAGTGAACTTGGACTCTCCTGCAGCGCACATAGAAAGAACGTTCAGGTAAGTCCAATGTTCCTTCAAATCATTCTTGTAACTTGGCATTTTAAAATCCACATTCAAATCAATTTCATTGTTATCCAGGATAGTTCTTTTATGACATCATTAATAACTACCCATCTATGATATCAGCATTCTTAAAATCGATTTCTAAGTCCATATCCTTCAAAACATCCACTGTTAAAGTATTTTGTTCCATTCTTTGTTAACAAGTTGAATGCAAATATTCTTTTCTTTAGTTTGTTCTAGTTCCTTCTATTGTTCAGACTTTCAAAGTCCCATCCTATCTTTTTTTTCAAACAATACCACTTTTCCTTGAGAAGGATTTTTATAATATATTTTAAATTTTTATTCCAAATCCATTTGGACCTTCAATCCATTTTAATCTTCTAAAATCAATCCACTAAACATACTTTTTCTGTTAATTCCAAAAAGTAATATTTTTTGAGTCCTGAAAATCATACAGTAATTAAAACTTTCTTAAAGGAGGAGACTTGCCTAGTGAATGCAATAAAAGCTTGATGTTGCCAAAGGTTCTTGATATTTCAAAACAGCAAAAAATAATTCCAAAGATAATTAAATAAGGTTTCCCTAAAGCAGTGGTTCTCAACCTTTATAGTGCTGCGACCCCTTTAATACAATTCCCCATGATGTGGCGACCCCTTTAATACAATTCCCCACGATGTGGCGATCCCCAACCATAAAATTATTTTCGTTTTGAATTTATCGCGCCTGAAGCCATATTGGCTAGCGATCTGAACTGCATGCGATTGCCTTGAGGACGGAGGCATTAAAGCGGAGACTCTTCCCCTATTAAGTTTATCGCTCCTGAAGCCAGATTAGGCTAGCGATTGGGAGTGATTGCAGCTGGCTTGAGAGGGAGACATCAGAGCAAAGATTTCTCTCTTTTTTAATTGATCACGCCTGAAGCCAAATTCGGCTAGCGATTTGAAGAGCCTGCAGCTGGCTTGTGAAGTCAACCATTGGAGCAATTCTTCAACTTGCAAGTATACTTCCCATATTTCTGATGGTCTTAGGCGACCCCTGGCAAATCGTCATTCGACCCCCAACCGGGTCCCGACCCCAGGTTGAGAACCGATGCCCTAAAGGCTGAGTTACAGTTGTGAGCTTAGAGGGAATCCCTTGACTCCTAGCTGCGCAATATAAGTTGACCATAGATACTTTGATTCCTGCAGTCTAAGCACAGGAAGTGGATGTCCAGAAAGTGCAAGGACAATCCCATGATTTTTCCTTTCTCCAGAGAGATTTTGCTGGCAATCATCCAGGATTCAGCTGCCAATCTCAGCCATAAATTCCAACCCACCAACAGGGATGCCTAGCTCACTATGGCTTCAATGGAAATCTCTATTCTATATTCTCTTTTTGACTGATCAGAATAGATATTGGAATAACATTTTAATATTCTGATCCTCTTAATAGATTCTTGTGTCTTCTCATGTGATCCTGTTCACAATAGTTTATATTTATGCTGCTAAGCAATAGTGAAGAGGATTTTGATAATTTTTGAAAGGGTACTTTGCTTCAGTGAAGGTTCAAGTGAAGCACACACTGAAAAATCTCTTATAGCTCCTTCTAAGAGTAAAACCAGTACTGGGAAGACTGCTGTGTTTACTTGTATTCATTAAATCAATTTATTATTTATTAAATCAATCAATTTGACAAATGTGATCTGGACAGCTAATCACACATTAAAATAATAAAAATACGTTAGCAGTCCTATTATATTAATTCCCAATATGCATCTTCCCATCAACTCCTCTCAGTTTCTGTTTTCAATCTTGTTGTTGACTCATGAGGAGTGTTTCTTTGTGGTTTGCCTACTTCTGGCTAACTTCCTTTCTGGGAAGGAATGTTGCCCAGCTTCCTAGTATGGAGGAACTACATTCCAGAATAGCAGGAGACAGCCCAGTTTAGATAGTTTGTATGGGAGAAAAAGGGTCAGAACGGCTCCTCCCTAATGATTCCCAGAGTATATATTTCATGGTATAAATAAGCTGTTTTAGTTTGACAAGATTTGTATGTATAGGTGAGGAACAATAAAAGAAACTGCTTAGAAGAATGTCAACCTTTCTTGGGGTTTTTTGAGCATGACACTTACTGAATGAATCCCTCTGAAAATGAAGTAATATTTTCCATTTCATCTTCAGGTTCTGAGATCTATGGCCATTGGTTATTTATTAGGAAATGATTTAGCTTTAGGAGATTCTCCCCACCTCTATCACCTCATGTCAATTAAGTGTCTATTTTGCACTGGGTAGGTTACTGAATTGTGCATCCAGTGATTTAAATAATTATTTGCATTCCTCTGTGTGCACAGGCTCTGAAGGTGAAATGAGATTTGAGCTATCTTCCAGATTGTGTAAAATTCCAATATTATGCAACCATGAGTTCTCTATCAATTCCTTAAACTGTTGTGCATGATGCCAAAACCATGAGTTTCAAAGTTAGTACTGTTACGTTTTTGAAACTATAGCTTCAAATTTCTGAAAAAGCTTCTAGACTCCTAGGCAATCATTGTGATTTCTGGCATTGGCACAATAAAGCTGACAAAGAACTGGGTTAAGAACAGGTAGGAAAATAATAAGCACCAGAAAAACTTGCATTCCATTGGAGACTCCCTCCCCTGGAGACATAGACTGGTATACTGTAATAGGTTTTTTTTTATTATATGTGCTATCCTTTCTTCCTAACAGCTCAAAACTATCACAGTTGCTGCTTTAGCAATGTGCAGTATTGAGAGTGAAAAGGAATGTTGGTCTTACCTGAGACGTTTCTTCTCTGTGGGATAGTGGGGGTGTGTGTCCAAGAATGGGTTCTATGATGTCCTTTCTGCCCAGAGACTGAGTGAAAACTTGAAGCCACGCCCAGGTGCCTTTCTCTCTGGCTCCAGTTTCAACAATGGCGTAGCTGTGAATAAAGTCTTTACACGAGATTAGTTGCCCTCGACTCTGGCCCAGTCAGTCGGTAAGGGTGGTTTTGGACCCTTCCACTATCTCACAGAGAAGGAACGTCTCAGGTAAGACCAATGTGGCTTCTCCAATGAGATAGTGGGAGGGTCCAAGAATGGGATTTACCAAAGTCTACTGTCTCAAGGGAGGGAAGAAGTGTGTGCTGGAGTTCCCCCCCCCCCGTGGAATGCACTTTCTGTAAGACCCTTCTCCCAAAGACTGCGTCGGCCGACGCAAAGGAGTCTAACTTATAGTGCCTAATAAATGGCAAAGGGGAAGCCCAGGTAGCCACCCTGCAAATTTCCTCAATGGAGGATTGGGTAGCCCAAGCCGCGGTAGTGTCTGCAGTCCAAGTTGAGTGCCCCATTACCCGTCTGGGTAAAGGGAGAGCCTAAGATTGGTAGGCTGTGGCTATACAGGCCCTTAACCATTTGCCAACAGTCGATGGGATGACTCTACAGAGGATGGCTGAAAGGAGTTCATTTTCCTATCCTAGGCCGTCCTCCTGATGTAGATACAGAGAGCCCTGCGAACATCTAATTTATGCTATTGTCTTTCCAAGGCATGGGAAGGCCCTGGACAAAAGTTAGGTAAGACAATCTCCTGGGCCCTATGGAAGCAGGTATTAATTTTTGGAATGAAAGAGGGGTCTAATCTGAGAACCACTTTGTCTGAATGGAATATGTAGAGGTCGCCTCTGACTGACAGGGCTGCTAGCTCTGAAATAGATCTGGCCGATATTATGGCCACTAGGAATACGACTTTAAGCATCATATAATGGAATGTAGTAGTCTTTAGTGGCTTGAAAGATGTCGACGTAAGCGCCTGCAGCATCAGAGTCAGATCCCAAATGGGATATCGATGGACCACAGGCGGAAGCAAGTTAGCCACCCCTCTGATGAATTGTCGAATCACTGGATGGTGAGACGGGGTCCCACTCCCCGCTAGTCAATACCGTGGAGTGGGCTGCCACTTGCCTGTGGATGGTGTTGTGTGAGAGACCCCTATCCAGCCCGTCCTGGAGGACCTGTGGCACAGAAGCTGCAATAGGGTCAATAGTCCTTGTCAAGCACCATATCCATATCCTCCCTCAAGATATTCCCCTCAAGTGCCAGATGGTCAACTGAAGCCACTGAGGCTCCGGGTGGACCAGGACCCCCTGACTGAGGGAAACCTCCCGAGGGATCCACCAGGTCCGCGCCACCGAGAGACTCACCAGGTCCACGTATCATGGACGCCTGGGCCAGTGAGGGGCCACCAGCAGGACTTCTGCCTTTTCCACTAGGACCTTCCTGAAGTCAGCAGGAATGAGTGGAAGGGGTGGAAAGACATACAGAAGGCCCCTTGACCAAGGGCAGTGCGGGGCGTTGGTCCCTTCCGATCCTGGGATCATGAATCTGGTGAAGAAGCGTGGTACTTGGCCATTCACCGGGGAGGCAAACAGGTCCACAATTGGCCGACCAAATCTCTGGGACATCTGGAAGATGTCCAGGTGAAGTGTCTATTCAGAACGGTTGATCGTGTGCCTGCTCAAGGAGTCCGGCTGCATGTTTGTGGATCTGGTGATGTGCTCTGCCTTCAGGGAGAGAAGATGAGCCTCTGCCCAAGCCCCCAGGTGATTCATCTCATCCACAAGCGCCCTTGAATGGGTGCCCCCTTGCTGATTTATGTGGGCTTGCACTGCCACATTGTCAGTCATAATCAGGACATGATGCCTCTTGACTAGACTCTGAAAATGATGAAAGGCCAAATGTTCTGCCCAGAGCTCCAACCAATTTATGTTGTTGGCGAACTCTGCCAGTGTCCAACACCCTTGCACCATATGGATCAGTAAGTGGACACCCCAGCCGACCAGGCTGACATCTGATGTAAGCAGCAACCTGTTGGGCTCCCGGAAGAGACAGCCCTTGGCCAGAGCTGGCGCTGTCCACCATTGAAGTGAGCGAAGAACCAACAATGATACCGGAATCCTGACCCTTGGGTTGCTTCTCCCGGACCACTGGAAGGGAAGCAGGAGCCCTGCAGGGGGCGGGCGTGCAGCCATGACCAGGGAACAATGGAAACCCATGAAGCCATCTTCCCCAGCAGTTGAGATAGCAGTGCCACGGGCACCGTGCGCCTCTCCCGCACCTGATTCACCAGAGCCATCAAAGCTGTCCCTACGCTCTTGAAACAGATACACCTCGCACAGGGAGGTGTCAATCGTTGCCCTGAGATGAAGAATTCGTGTCATTGGTGCCAGATGTCTTTTTAAAATTTATGGAGAAGCCATGGGTTTGTAATAATTGAACCGTTGTACATACATCCTCTGCCGCTTGTGATGGAGACAAGGCTCGGACAAGGATGTTGTCGAGGTAGCACTGGAGCCTGACCGGGATGGATCTCAGATGAGCTTCCAGTTCCACCAGAACCTTGGTAAAACACCGGGGGGCTGAAGCCAGCCTGAAGGGTAAGGCCTGGTACTGATAGTGACTTGTTCTGTAGTGAAACTTCAGGAACCAACAACGTGCCAGCAGAATCAGCACATGGAGGTGGGCCTCTGTGAGATCTATCAGGCCAGGAAGTTGCCCTACCATATGCCGTCCAAGGGAGCACATCTTGAATTTTCTATAGATGAAGGGGGTTCAGAAGTTTTAGGTCCAGAATTGCTCTCCCCCTGTCCCCCGAAGGCTTTGGCACGGTGAACAGGATGGAATAAAACCCCTGTCTCCTTTGGTCTAACGGAACTGGCTCTATGACCTGAATATCCAACATGTGTTGGATGGCCCTTTCCATTAGACCCCGTTTTTTGATGTCATTGGAGACAGGGTTGTTGGAGACAGGTACAAAGTGATTCAGTGGTGCGGAGAGGGCTTCAGGAGGATCCTGAGGAGCCTCCAATGCCATTGCCAGCGTTTCCAGTTTTGTAGTGGATTTAGCCTTGTGAAGTAAAGACTTAAAAAGGGCTGGAGGGAAAAGCAGTAAAGGCCAGAGGATCCAGTGAGGATGTCCTCACCCTCCGAGAGCTCTAGATCTCTGTGCCTGTCATTGCCCCAAAGGGATTCCTGACTTCCCCCTGAAGGGCTGTGGGAATGGTGTTCCTGATAGTCAGGTCTGCTGACAGAAGGCAAGGAAGGAGGAAAACAAGACATGCCCTCCGGTGCAAAGGAGTCAGGGTAGTAGGTTTTCTGAAAGCCTGCAGCAATACTTTGGGATATGGCTTGAGCAATTATAAGTCTCCTATCCTGAGATATATCAGGCTCCTGACTGCCCACTGGGCGGAGCCCCTCTGTAGTGGGAGTAAAAGTAGCGACAGGAGCTGACCTGTCAGAATTGTCCTGCCTTCCAGTTGCTATACAAGCAAAAGGATCCACATTTTTTTCTTTTCTGTCAAGCTGTATGGAGCCAGGAGACAACTCTCCTGCTCCCCCTAGTGGTTCCTCCAGAAGAACTGCATCTTGTGGCTCTGAAGGAAAAGCGCACAAAGTGCTTGGAGCTGTCAAGGGGGAAGCTGGCAGCTTGTCATGCTTCTTTGCAGCCCTTGAAAATTGCTTTTCAAGGGCTTTTAGTCACCTCTCAGCGTCCGTCCTCCTCTGTGCTTGAAGTTCTGGAGGACCTGAGAGCCTTAGTTTTAAGTTTGGCAGCTGCTCTTTTAGAAGCAGACCTGGATTTTAGAAGCAGAAAGTGGTAGATATTCTACACAAAAGCAAGCTAATTTAGCAGCTGCAAGTGGCAGGAACCTGAAGGGTGGTTAGCCATGATGCATATTTCTTTTAAATTTTTCACCAGAACATTTTATCAGTCCATATCATGGGTAGATCGATCTTGCTGAATAGACTGCAAAAGCAGCCTATATACATCTCACTTCCGTAAGACTGGATATTTATCCAGAAGGTAGTATAGCTTGACATTACAGCCTCAATATTTAAAAGTTTATTATGCTAGTAATATTTGTATCCTCATGGAGTATCCCCACAATTGCAAATCCTGTAGTAATTTAAACTCCTTATCAATTTGTCCATTGCTTTCCCCAATCTTATTTCACCAGTCAGACTATTTTATGGGTTTTTCTTCGCTTGAAAATTGCTACATAAAGATTAAGTGATGCCAGGATGGATAAAAATAGATGTGTTTTTTTTTAAACCAGATTTTTTATTTAAATCAATTTTTTTAATCAAATTTATTTTAATAAAATGCTTTTAGAGTAAAAATCTATCTAAAGGTAGTTTTCTATTTAAGATACATTAAGATACATTTAAGATACATTAAGATACATTAGATAGACTTATGGTCATGGGGGACTTCAACCTGCCATCGACCGGCGTGGCATCGGCAGCAGCTCAGGAGTTCATGGCTTCCATGACGGCCATGGACCTGACTCAAGTAGTTGATGGCCCTACTCACATTGGGGGAAGCACACTGGACCTGATTTTTATCTCTGGACAGTGGTTGAATGATCTGGACTTAGGAGATTTAGTCATCGAGCCTTTGTCATGGTCAGATCATTCTCTCCTTCGTCTGGACTTTCGGACCGCCACTCAACACCGCAGGGAGACGGGACCAATACGTAGGTTCCGTCCCAGGCGCCTGATGGACCCAGAGAGGTTCCTGACGGAGCTTGGGCCGTTCCCTGAGGGTCTGGCCCACGGCACAGCTGAAGAACTAGTCGCGGCTTGGGAACAGGCTGGGGCCTTAGACCGGGTCGTGCCTTTGCGGCCTCTGACCCGGCACAGGTCTCGTCCAGCTCCTTGGTTCTCTGAGGAGCTGAGGGAGATGAAACGCCGGAGAAGACGCCTAGAGAGTGCCTGGAGATGCAGCCATTCGGAGGCTGACCGGACACTAGTTAGGTCATATAGTAGGACCTACCTAGTGGCATTGAGGGAAGCGAGACGTTGTTACGTCTCCTCCCTCATTGCATCGGCAGATAACCGCCCGGCTGCCCTGTTTCGGGTGACCCGCTCTCTCCTTCAACAGGGGATGCGGGATGACCCATTACAGGGACGTGCCAAGGAGTTTAGTGGTTATCTATACGATAAAATCGTTCAGCTTCGGGATGGGTTGGTCAAAATTGGATAGATCCAGGTGAGAGGTCGGAGACGCGTCTTGTTGAGACTGTTTGGGATGAGTTTGATCCTGTGGCTCCTGAGGACATGGACAGGTTATTGGGGAGGTTGAATGCCACATGTTTACCGGACCCGTGTCCCTTCTGGCTGGTACTGGCCACGCAGGAGGTGACACGAGGGTGGCTCCAGAGGATTACTAATGCTTCGTTGTTGGATGGGGTCTTTCCTGCTGCTTTGAAAGAGGCGGTGGTGAAACCCCTCAAGAAGCCTTCCCTGGACCCAGCTGTTTTAGGAAATTATTGTCCGGTCTCCAACCTTCGCTTTGTGGCGAAGGTTGTAGAGAGTGTGGTGGCACGTCAATTACCCCAATACCTGGAGGAAACTGTCTAGACCGGTTCCAGTCCGGCTTTTGGCCCAGATACAGTACGGAGACGGCTTTGGTCGCGTTGGTTGATGGTCTCTGGAGGGCCAGGGATAGGGGTTATTGCTCTGCTCTGGTCCTATTAGACCTCTCAGCGGCTTTCGATACCATCAACCATGGTATCCTGCTGCACCGGCTGGGGAGTTTGGGAGTGGGAGGCACCGTTTATCGGTGGTTCTCCTCCTATCTCTCTGACCGGTCGCAGACGGTGTTGGCAGGGGGGCAGAGATCGACCCCGAGGCGCCTCACTTGTGGGGTGCCGCAGGGGTCGATTCTCTCGCCTCTCCTGTTCAACATTTATATGAAGCCATTGGGTGAGATCATCAGTGGTTTTGGAGTAAGGTACCAACTGTACGCTGATGATACGCAGCTGTACTTTTCCACCCCAGGCCACCCCAACGAAGCTATCGAAGTACTGTCCCGGTGTCTGGAGGCCATACGGGTCTGGATGGGGAAAAACAGGCTCAAGCTCAATCCCTCCAAGATGGAGTGGCTGTGGATGCCGGCACCCCGGTACAGTCAGCTGCAGCCGTGGCTGACTGTTGGGGGCGAGTCATTGGCCCCAAGGGAAAGGGTGCGCAACTTGGGCGTTCTCCTGGATGGGCGGCTGTCCTTTGAAGATCACCTGATGGCTGTCTCCAGGAGAGCTTTTTATCAGGTCCGCCTGATTCGCCAGTTGCGCCCCTTCCTTGACCGGGATGCCCTATGCACGATCACTCATGCTCTTGTTACCTCTCGCTTGGATTACTGCAATGCTATCATGGGGCTCCCCTTGAAGAGCATCCGGAGGCTCCAGATGGTTCAGAATGCAGCTGCGCGGGTGATAGAGGGAGCCGCTCGTGGCTCCCATGTAACACCTCTTCTGCGCAGGCTGCATTAGCTACCTGTGGTCTTCCGGGTGCACTTCAAGGTGCTGGTTACTACCTTTAAAGCGCTCCATGGCTTAGGACCAGGTTACTTACGGGACCGCCTACTGCCATCGACGACCTCTCACCGACCCGTGCGCTCTCACAGAGAGGGACTCCTTAGGGTGCCGTCCGCCAAACAATGTCGGTTGGCGGCCCCCAGAGGAAGGGCCTTCTCTGTGGGGGCTCCCATCCTTTGGAATGAACTTCCCCCTGGACTTCGCCAACTTCCTGACCTTCGAACCTTCCGCCGCGAGCTAAAGACATATTTATTCATCCGTGCAGGACTGGCATAGGGTTTTAGATTTTATTTGGCTTTAATTTTAGTGGGTTTTATCGTTTTAAAGATATTTTAATTCGGGCCAAATTGAATAAGTTTTTTAAATATTATTTTATTCTGTATTTATATTGGTGTCTTTTTATCTGGCTGTAAACCGCCCTGAGTCCTTCGGAAGAAGGGCGGTATAAAAATTTGATTAAATAAATAAATAAATAAATAAAATAAAATAATAATTTAGTTTATTCAGCATGAAATGGAGCTTAGTTATGTAGCATGAGGCTGTGTATTCTGCAATATTTACATTTTTGGTAAACTCATTCAATGAATCCAAACTCTGCAAGCTAAATAGGAAACCTTCATTTTGTTTTCAAATAATAATATTAAAGATTTTAATTACCAGCAAGAATGAGTCCTTACATTTAAAGAGCACCTGTCATTTCAGATCCATCATGGCAGCACCTGCTAGTGGCCATCCACTCATCTGCTGCCCGTCATGTCCCTCACCTTGTTGTGTCACTGCCACATCACCAGCCATCCCATTAAAGGGAATGGGACTGGTGGTGAGTCAACAGCGGGTCAGAGGATGAGCCGCTACGGGACAGAGATGACAGTTGCTGTTTAAAAATTATGATTTAAATCAAGTTTTTTTAAAATTTGCATTTATATCCCGCCCTTCTCCGAAGATTCAGGGCGGCTTACACTATGTTAAGCAATAGTCTTCATCCATTTGTATATCATATACAAAGTCAACTTATTGCCCCCAACAATCTGGGTCCTCATTTTACCTACCTTATAAAGGATGGAAGGCTGAGTCAACCTTGGGCCTGGTGGGACTTGAACCTGCAGTAATTGCAAGCAGCTGTGTTAATAACAGACTGTTAATTTTAAATGAAGCTTTTTTACTAGTGATTTAAATCATGATTTAAATCGACTTGATTTAAATTAAATCACCCTGAGTGGTGTTTTGTTTGTTAGCATAAATCTTTGCATATACTATATTTATTTAACAAAAAGATTTGGGTTGTTCTATATATCATTAAAATTGAAGGTTGTCTTAAATTATCTGAGACCATAGTAGTGGAGGTTTTGTGAGGGGCAAGTAGGTTTTGTTTTTGCCTTTTTTAGACTTCTGTTCCTTTTGGATAGTACTTGTGCAGTACATGCTTTTTACATAACAGCTTGCTTGCAGAAATCACGTTTAATAGTAGGGCTGCAAATGCTCTGAAAATTATATGGAAGATGTGTTTCCCCATAAATACATCATCTCTGTTATTCTTTGTGCCAGTCAGACTTTCAGATTTTTGTGTGAGCCTGAAAAAGGATCTCTTTAATAGTAAGTTAATTCATCTGCCCAATGAAAATAAAATGAATGTGTGCATCGTTAAGTAAAGTGTGGGGTGCCTTTAGGGTAGAAAAGCCAGTACAGGCCTAGGCCTACCTGCCTGGCCCTCCAAGCCCCTCCCCAAGATGCTCCACCTCCTGCGTCTAGGGTCCCAATAGGCCTTTTTCCACTCCTACCAGGTCTTCCAAGCCTTAGGCCTGATTTCCACCCCACCAAGCAAAACACTGTTATCACCACTTACATTTTGAAGAAGTCTGAGGCTTTCCAGAGTGCTGGGATGACTTTGTGTGTGTGTGGCCACGTGGCACAGTTCCAAAAGTGGCCATGTTTTAGTCCTACCCACAAAATGGTTGCATTGGGTCGCCACCACAGGGCCTTGGGACAAACTATTTCATTTTGCTGCCTTAACAAACTCTGCACAGCATTGCAGCAGTGTTCAGAAGCTTGTAAAGTACTGTGGAGCCTCTCCAAGGCAGCAAATGAAGCAGCTTGTCTGACAGCTGCCATTTTTTGCCTGCCTGTTTGTGGGCAGGGACAAAATGGCAGCTGTATTTGGATGGCTCCTGCACAGACCAGAGACAAACTGCTTTATTTTGCTGCTTTAACAAGCTCTGCATTGTGTTGCAGAAGCTTTCTAAGGCAGCAAAATAAAGCAGTCTATCTGGTAGCCACCATTTTGGGGTATCTTAACAAGTGTTGCACAGGTTGGGGAGAGAACACAGGAGTTTGTAAAAGGTGCTGCATGGTCAGGAAGTATGTACAGGGATGTTCAAGTGCCAACACAGTGCAGTCACAGAGGGGCTGAAGGGATACACGAGTGGGGAGATTGTCCCAGCAACTTGCAGCTTCCTTTTTGATTTTCTGGAGAAGTTAGCATGGAAGTGTTATATAAATGAATATTTTAAAAACTATTAATTAAGCAACAGATTTTTGACTAGATTGGTATTTTTTCTCTTTGTGTGGTACTTTCACACATTATAGTTGTAGTTCCTTTGACTAACAAGGCACTACTATTGAACTAAAATTCTATTCACATTCCATTTGTTATAACATATAAGCATGTTCACTGCTTACTGCTAATGTAACATGGATGCATGAAAATCAAGTTAGTGAGTTCCAAAATGTTTGCATTCATAGGTAGTTTGTATGTCTAAATGTTGAAAAGACAAAAAAAGTGCTTTGGAAGAAGCTCCTCAAGTTTTTTAAAATTCTAACTTCTCGGCATTCTGAGCAGGTGCATGCCTAATTCTTTCTGTGAGGCTTGTCTTTTATTGTATGTGTCCATTTATATAGGAAGCCAAGTTTGATTACTGCAGTGCATCAGAGAGGGGGGGGGGGAGAGAGAGAGAAAGTGCTCGTAATTGCTATCTGTTTTCTTAATACAAGTCACAATTTCTTTTTTCCCCTTTTTATAGGTCCTGCTGGGGATTTACATCTGGCTTCAATGTGAAATTAAGGTAGAAAAATGCACATAAACATGTGTTTCCTGTTAAGATTTAATATACTCTGGTTATGCCTGAAGAGTGGGTCTTGTCTTTAGACTGTTAACTGCCAGCAAATATAAATGATTGTCCTAGATGTCAAGCTTGTCTCCTCTGTACTGGAGTGAAAATATCCACCTCCAGGTTCCCACGGAATATCATCTACAGAAAATGCTTCATGTTCTAAGGATGAAAGCCACCTAGATTCATGCACCTAGTCTATACAGTTGTTGTGGATGGTTTGCCATCTGAAAGCTCCTCAAGCTCCTGTCTGGGTCCTGTATCTGTTTCAGAAATGTCTCTGCTTCAGGCTTTGGGCCCTGTGCAGACCTGGCTGGGACAAGAGCTAGAAAAATGTGGCATTGATGCCATGATTTATACTCGCTATGTCCTCAGTCTTCTGCTGCATGATAATTATGACTACGATCTGCAGGAACAGGTATTTACATATTTTAGATGTGCTTGACTAAAAAATAAGTATGTTTTAAATTATCTGTGTATGCTATTATAATAAATAATACATCATGGTTTCATATTTTTAGAACAGGAAACATAGGACTTTTGAAGCATATCCTAAAATTTAGATATACTCAGTGGGCTATTTGATAAAATAATCATCATGACAAATCACAGAACGCCTTTGTAAAACTGAACTTCAAAAATAATTTGTGATACAGTTTGGAAGATGGGACATACCTTTTAAGAAATGTGATTTTTAAGTCTAGCAATTAATACTATGTCTACAAGTAGCCCTCAACTTACAGCTATTTATTTAGTGACCGTTCAGAGTTATAACAGCACTAAAAAAGTGATTTGTGATTGTTTTTCACACTTATGAGAGTTTCAGCATCACCATAGTCACATGATCAAAATTTGAATGCTTTGCAACTGGTTCATATTTATGACAGTTGCAATGTCCCAGGGTCATATGATTACTTTTTGTGACCTTCTGGCAAGTAAAGTCATTGGGGAAGCCAGATTCATTTAACAGTTGTGTAATTAACAACTATAGTGATTTGCTTAACAACTGTATCAAGAAAGATAAAATGGGGCAAAACTCACTTAACAAATGGTTCACTTAGCAACATATTTACCTTTGGGTCCAATTGTGGTCAAAACTTGAGGGCTACCTATCTTTTATTAGAAAAGCATTGTATTTTAAAAGTCTTAAAACATTTGTAGTGAACTGTGCTAAATCTTTTTAGATCCTTTTAAAAAAGAAAATTTTAAAGAACAGAAAAGTCTACCTTCGCTGTATTAAGCTGCAGTTTGAAATCATGCTTTAATTATACGAGTTTAGAAACCGCAGGCAGAAACTGGCTTTACCCATTGCCCTGTCACATTCCCACTGGTGTGCCTCTCTTTCCCTTTGCCCCATTCTACTGTCCGGACTTTGCTGTGTTCCAGTGCCTCATTGCCCTCCCTTGCTCTCATTCCCTTGAATTCTTTTATTCCCTGGTGCACCTTCCCATCCTCCTTGTCTTCTATTTTTGCGGCATTTTCATTACTGTCCCTAGCTTCTCTCTTTGCATTCCATACTATGTGCTGTACTCTGCAGAATGCTGATATCCCCTTCTTTTTTCATTCTATGTTTTTCCCTTCCTCATCTCTACCTCATCCCATTTTTTTTTCATTTAGCTCCCCACAACTTTCCTGGTGTTCTTTCACTTCCTGCTGTACTTTACCTTCCCATGTGTTTTCTAGTCATTTACCTACACTCATTAAATGCAAATCCTTTTTTATTCTATTTCAGTCATATAACATATAGCTTTCATACACCATTTTAATTGGATTTTCTTTGCTTCCCACCCCATCTAATATAATATGTGTATTAATGTGTGCATGTATCAAGGTGTGTGGGCATACATATTAGTGTCTTTTTGTGTATGCATATTCAGCTTTTTAAAAAATCTGAATAGATACTCCAGCAGTTCCCTCCTGTCCTGTCTTATGTCTTAATCTGAAAGTAGGAGAAGGCTGGACTAGGCAACTGAAATTACTTCGGGAATGTGCTTTGTATCCTGCATCTCAAAATATGTGTGATTCTTAGCTAGCTAACAAGTAGAGTATTGAATAGACATGTTTTGAAAACCACTGTGCTTGGTTTTGTGTTTTGTGTTTTTCATTTAAGCTATTCATTTTAAAAGCACTACAATATGCATTTCTGCTCAAAAATATTAAATAAATAGTATATTCCTGAAGCTAGGTTAATTGCTTTGTTCTATGTTGTGAAACACAGTTGGGAAGCCTTTTTTTTCTGTTGGGGACATGCCCCAGTCAGGAGAGCAGAATTCAGAGCTGGGTGGGCTTTTTCTTCTCCAATTGGTAGAAATCTTGAATGGTTAATTGCAGAGACCTTCTAAAATTAGATCAAAAGCTAAAGATTGCCCACCTTTGGTGTAGAAAACTAGTTATTGAGAGAATACTAAAAACTTTGTTCAAGTGAAATGAGATCAGTGGCTTTTTTAGTGAAGGGACTTTGCTAATGAAATGTCCAGGTATTTTTAATTGAGAACCTAAAACATTTTTTTCTCCCAAGCATTGTTATGCTTTGTATTTAAATTGTGTTATTTAAATCGGGTGTTCTGTATTAGGGAGTAGAATTATGCTTTTTGCTCTTATCTTGTATTGTTTTCATGTTTGTTTTCTGTTTTTTAACTACTCATTTAAAAACTATTCATTTGTAACTGCTCATTAGACCATTCATATGTGAATAACTTATGATGGTCTAAGAAAGCTATGGTTACAATATTATGCAAGTAAGCACTCTTCCTTAAAATATTTTTTTTAAAGTCACAAGAATGCTATTAACACTATACTGGCTTATATTAGGATTGTTTCCCACACCATCCTTTATGTGATACTCTTCAGATAATGTTTTGTGAGTACCTGAGTTATGAAGGGTTAGGACAACTCGCTGTGGCTGACTCATCCCAGCCAATTCACCATTGGACAATTCAGAGTGAGATAACTCAAGAGAGGGACAATTGAATTGCAGCAGCAGGCCTTGTCTTGCTTTAGAGTTGAACCTTCTCAGATTATAAATCCTTATTGCTTTGCTGTCATGCGTAAAAAGAAGCTCATGGCTGGGAAATGTATTTAAAAGCTGCACTCATATATTCAATATTATAAGTGTTGCAGTCAACATTCTTAAGGTTAGATTCTGATACTAACAGGGCAGCACATTCATTACTTTCTTTCTATAATTCTTCATAATTTGTAGGAAAGAATTAAATGTTGATTTATTGTAAAGTTCATGTTTTAATTCCAGATATGAGCATCAAACATTCTTGTAAATATTTGCTTAGACATTGTTTGACACGTCACTGGTCTGCTACATCTTTTCTGCTCCCTTCCCAGTTCATCTCTGCTTTCTGTGCTGCAGTCGTCCTGGGCAAGACTTATGCTGTGCTAAGAGAGAGTCTGAGAAAAAAATTTGTAGGGCTTTTTCTTAGGTATTGAGCAGTGATGCAGTTACTTTCATAGCCCTGTTTTGACTCTAGAAAAGTATCTTCCTTGTCACACGTTAATGCTAAATAGGCTACATTGCCAACCAATGCAAATTGCAAAATGTGCTTTCGCTTTATTTGAGATATGTGCATATACATATCCTGGGTTCCAGGATTTCAGTTGATATGACTCATTGATTACTTTTGCAGGTGTTGAAATATAAGTAGATATATTTGTTCTGCTACTTCTTTCTAGAAATCTTAACTCTTGTTCCTCAAAGGAATCATCTCTTCAACTGCATTATACTTTGCAGAAAGTTTTGTGTGTGTGTGTGTGTGTGTGTGTGTGTGCGTGTGTGTGCGTGTGTGTGTGTGTATGTAAATATAGAGATTATGATTGTTGTTGTAATTTGGCATGCTTATTCTGTATATAAAATTGCAGCTTTCTGTGTATGAGAATTAGGTGCAGAGAATCTGTTGTTACTTTTTTTCCCTACATGAATTCTACCTGTACCACAGAATAAAATAGAAAAATCAGAAGAAATAGATAATTTGAAAGCTTGAAACTTGAAAGCCAAATGCCAAATAACTCTTTGTTTTATAATTTTGTCTCTCTATGTCTTTTTGATACATTAATATAGCTTTGTTTATCCTTTTTCTAGTATATTATTTTTTATTTTAATTGTCTTAAATATTATAATTTAATTTCTAGCACCTAGCTTGCGTAGAAGGAATATGTTTGGTACAGTTTATGTTACAAGCATCTGATAAGCAGTGGCTTCTTTTCTGCTCAAGTATATTGAAGAAATGGGAGATTTGCTATAATATAATCCAGGGAGAAAGGAAAGAAAGAAGAAAGAGTTTAAGATACAATTGTATATTAAGTAATTTTTTTTAAAAAGCAGGATTGAACCATAGAAGAAATAATCCAAACTAATGAGAGCCAGTAGTTTGGATGACTAGGAAGTATAGATGAGATTTTTCTGTTGAATTATGTATCTTTGATATGATACCGCTCGCATTCACTAGCAAAGACAGTCTACATTAGTGCTTAAAAGTTTGTGAAATCTTTTGAATTTTCAATATTTCTTCATAAATATAAATATGACTCAAATATAATCTGTTCTCCTTGTAAGTTCTAAAACTAGATAAAGAGAACCCTGTGAAGCAAATAAGTCAAAATATTATATGTGTTTATTCATTGAGGAAAATTATCAACTTGAGATCATTGGGGAATAACAAAGCCCATAGTCTTTGAATTGTCTGTTATGCAGAAGGAGTCAGTCACCAAGTGGTAGCATATGAGTTGTGACATAGTGAAAAATTGTTAATATTTTCTGTTACAGGATGGAGATAGTTTTTTAGTTCTTCTCAGGATAAGTATGGATTGGTATTATATCAGCCTTAGCCTTTCCATTTCAGGCAAAATCTGCTTATCCAGAGACTCTAAGGCAGGGGTGGGCAATTAATTTTTATCAGGGGCCGCATGAGAAGCCTGAATTGTGTCAGAGGGCCACCAACTTTCTTTCATTGTAAAATACTTAAATTAAATATTTTGAATAGCTGGTACTGATAATCAGAAGAATAAAGCACTCTGTAAATATGTATATTAGGTTATGTGAAACTGTGGTCTATTGGTTAAATAAGAAAAACAATTATTGAACCAGTGCAATTTATTTTTTATGGTGTTTATGATTGGCCTCACGCGGGCCGGACAGGGACGTACAAAGGGCCGGATGTGGCCCGCGGGCCTTAATTTGCCCAGGTCTGCTCTAAGGACAACTTGAGTGTTTTCATCTCCCCCTTCCTCACTTTTACCTTTAGTTGTTTTGTGTCCCTTTTTCTCCAATTCTTGTACATTTAACTTGAACATTGCGTTGTTGCTGGTTTCATTAACTTCTTTATTTGGTGTTTAATATTCTGGCTAATGGAATACAGTCTGCATAGTTCCTGTTTTAGTGCCATTTGGCATAAAGTCAAATTAATTTTCCTAGTCAGTAAGTTGGTTTTTACCCACTTTTATTATCTGCTATTTTAAGATGTTGCCGCTACTAATTTCAATAAATATTACTAATATTACATTGCATTTTGAATAATAAAAATAGTAAAACTGGAGAAATCTTTTGGAAGGATGGGGTATGGAATGTCAAATATATAAGTAAAACCAAGAATTGTAGTAAATAGGCTCATAGCATGCGTGTGTGTGTGTGTGTTTTCTGAGGTTTTCGCGGGTGTTTGTATGTAGGTCTTTGGTTATTCGGGTTTTCTCCCACATAAAATTGGAAGTGTCTTGGCGACGTTTCGACGAAGTCTCATTCATCATCTTCAGGCTGGAGTTTACAGCTTCGTGCTTCTAGGAGCAATGTGTGATCGCAGCTGTTTCTTTTAACTGCTAGTGGGGGTTTGAACTGATTGGTTGGGAGCTTGGCTGTGTTCTGATTGGGTGGAGGTGTGTTCTGATTGAAAAGAGTCAGAAGTTGGTTCCTCTTTCCTCTTTAGAAGCACGAAGCTGTAAACTCCAGCCTGAAGATGACAAATGAGACTTTGTCGAAACATCGCCAAGACACTTCCAATTTTACGCGGGAGAAAGCCCGAATAACCAAAGACATACATATACATACATACATACATACATACATACATACATACACACATGCATATTCATATTTCCAGATGAAGATGAAGACACTCCCCAAGTGTCTTCCTTAAAAGTCATTAAGAGTTGCAAAGACAATATACAAGAAAATATTGCAGTTATTTTGATTTTCAATTTTTTTTTTAGGAGAATGACATCTTCCTGGGCTGGGAAAAGGGAGCTTACAAGAAATGGGGGAAAAGTAAGAAAAAGTGCTCTGATCTTACACTAGAAGAAATGAAGAAACAGGCTGCTGTTCAATGTCTTCGCTCTGCTTCTGATGAAGTAAGGACTAACAATATAGTTAGTTATGTTTAAATTCTGATTCTTAATTGTGATGTCAAATAGCATAATAATTTTGTTCATTTTTAAAAATCTAGTTGAAATTATTATTTTGTAAATAATTTTCAATATAATTAAATGGAATAGAATGAAATCTGTATTTAATTTGAACATGTTAAGTTTTGCATTTGGTGTTTATTAAACTTAAATCTATAATCATTTATAATAGGATTAAAATAGGCTGACCACAAGTAACCCCTAAGTAGTTCTTAACATGCTTGCTACTTTTGTTGTGCATGGGTAAATAGCAAATTTTGATGGTAATACCAGTGTCCTGTTGCATTTTTCAGCACAGCCTAATCCAGCAGACTAATTTAAATTATCTGTGCTCTTTTCATTAAGATTCAGGAGAGAACTCTTCCATCCTGCTATTTGCTTGGCCATTTCCATTAAGATTCAGGTTTTCGCATTAATGTTTTGGTGATAAAATTAATTTATCAGATTTAAAACTTAAAAAAACTTTTAAAAAACTAAACTTGAAAATGGTAAGTAAAAGTAAGGAAGATGCAATTTAACTATTGCTCAGAATCTTTCGCTAATTTTAAGAATTTATTTTTTGGATTGTATTCCTATTGCAAATAAATTGCTATTTGGAAAAGAAAGATTCTTTAAGGTCACTTATAACTAATTCTTCAGGATGAGAAGGATAAAAAATCCGGCCACAAATAGTCAATGGTGTACAGAGTTTATGTTAAGAGCAATTTACAAATTAATGACTTACTGATGTAAACTAGTTATGTCAAACTTTTATATTTGTATATGTAACTATAAAAATATATTCTATATTTCTTTTTGTTTCTTTTTATTATAATGTTATGTTTTCTGTTTGCATATTGTATTCAATTATGGAAAGTGTATTATAGAAAGAGGAGTAACTGGGTTGTTTTAAATGTATTTGTAAGAGAGAGAGAGTTTAGTGTAGCGGCTCAGGCATCAGGCTAGAACTCAGGAAACCATTGGTTCTAGTCCCACCTTTGGCACAAAGGCAGCTGGGTGACCTTTGGCCCATCATTCTCTCTCAGCCTTAGGAAGTGGACAATGGGAAAATCACTTCTGAAATCTTGCCAAGAAAAGCGTAGCAACTTGTCTAGCAGTCGCTAGGAGGCAACACTGATTCAGAGAAATCATAAAAAATGTGTATAGGTAGTCTTCGACTTACGACCATTCATTTAGTGACTTTGAAGTTACAGTGGGATTGAAAACAGTGACTTATAGCACTTACCAATAGCACCTAGACGTATATATCGCTTTACAGTGCTTTTACAGCCCTCTAAGCGGTTTACAGTGTCAGTACATTATCCCCAACGATCTGGGATTACCCACCTTGGAAGGATGGAAGGCTGAGTCAACCAGGTTGAGCCTGGTGAAATTCGGACTGCTGAACTGCAGCTAGCAGTCAGCTAAAGTAGCCTGCAGTACTGCACTCTTTTTTTTAATTTGAATTTATATCCCGCCCTTCTCCGAAGACTCAGGGCGGCTTACACAGTGTTAAGCAGTAGTCTTCATCCATTTGTATATTATATACAAAGTCAACTTTTATTGCCCCCAACAATCTGGGTCCTCATTTTACCTACCTTATAAAGGATGGAAGGCTGAGTCAACCTTGGGCCTTGGCAGTAATTGCAAGCAGCTGTATTAATAACAGACAGACTTAGTCTGCTGAGCCACCAGAGGCCCACCGACACCACTGTGCCACCTTGGCTCTAGTGTGAACACTTTTCACACTTACGACTGTTGCAGCGTCCCCATGGTCACATGATTAAAATTTAGATGCTTGGCAACTGGCATGTATTTATGATTATTGCAGTGTCCTGAGGTTATCACTTTTTGTGACTTTCTGACAAGCAAAGTCAGTGGAGAAGCCAGATTCACAATGCAGTGCAGTGATTCATTTAACAACTCAGGCAGGAAAAAACATAAAATGGGGCAAAATTCACTTAACTTTCTTGCTTGGTAATGGAAATTTTGGGCTCAATTGTGGTCATAAATCATCAGTCCCATTTAAGCCAACATTAACTGTTTGCTAGCTTCTGCTTGAATAAATCCAGTATAAGAGAGCTACTGCGTCTCTGGATAATTGATTATATAGCTCAGGGGTCCCCAATCCCTGGGCTGTGCAAGTGGCAGGTAGGTCTGTGAAGTTTCATTTATGCATGTGCAGGAGCTAGGATGCGTGCACAAAACCATCTCCCCCCTGCCCCCACTGCTGCTGCAAGGTTAGGGATCACTGATATAGCTCATTTGTTTTTAAATATTAGGAAATTATTTGTAATAGTCAATCAAAACCTGCCTTCCCATAACATGAACCCATTATTCTTTCCCCTGAAATGATAAAAGAGCAGGTTTCTCACACACACACCTCTTAAATATGGCAGCCTTTCAATATTTTTTTACAAATATTTTATGCTGCTTATGTTAGGCAAATCTAAGTAACTATCATCTTTATCTTTATGCTTCTCTACTGAAGACTAAATATTTCCAGGTCTTTTCATAAGAATCAATTGCTAATATTTTGATAATCTGCACTGGCATTCTCAGACTTTGTTTCAATTTGCTTGAATCCTTCTTAAGCGTATCACCCAGTACAGTACTCAAAGTGGGATCAATTAATAAAAAATCAGTAGAACAATTACTACCTGTTATTGGGAAGGTTTGTGTCTCCTGATAACATTATAGATTAAAAATATAGTACATTACCTATGGAGCTATTATGTGCGAATAAGATAATTATAGATCATTGTTTCTTAACGGTATCATTGCTATGTATGTTATAATTAATGACTTCAGTTTTTAATTTTTTTAGTATTCAAAATACAGACAGAAGGGTTAGAATAGAATTGAAGCCTGAACTGTTTCTTCTGGGGATCATTAAGGGAAGATATCCTAAAAACTAAATATTTGATCATTCATATTATTACAGCAGCGAGAATTGTACTCGCACAAGCCTGGAAAATGTCCACTAAAACGACAGATTGTGTAATAATCCAGAAAATTTTTGAGTGTGCAGAAATGGACAAACTTACTATAGAATTAAATAACAAGGAAGACTCGGAATATTACTCAACCTGGGAAAACTCGTATCAATGGATAGAAAATAAAAATAGGAAATATATAGATCAAAATAAGACATAAATTGTGTTTACATATATTTGATCAAGAAGGAATATCTGAGAATATATGAATAGAGTTAAGATTTGTGTACTGTTGGAATGATGTTGAATTGTACAACTATCATGGATGTATTTTTGTTACAGATGTATTTGTATTAGTATTTTAATATTTTAAATTTTAATAAAGGTTTTTTGAAAATTAAAGAAAAACAAAAACAAAATACAGACAAAAGGATTTATTTAGGGTTGCCTTTGTGAAATTGGCATAGAATTGAAGCAAATGTCACATTAAAATCTTCGAAGGAACAAAGTGATCCTTAATGGTCCTTTTCTGATATTCCTGCAACAAATGGAATGTTGATTTATAACCCTAACAGAGAAGAAAAGAAATGGAGCATCGTTATGATTCCACATGTTGCAGGAATATCAGAAATGCTCACATGGATTTTCAACCCAACATACATGCACGCTTTAAACCAGGAACACTGAGGAGTAGCAAGTGCACACCAGTGACAAAACAGCCAGACACAAACAGAGCAATTTTGTATATTCAGTACAGTGCAGTGAGGCATGTGCAGACTTGTACACTGGGGAAACAAAACAACCATTACACAAAGCATGGTACAAACACAGAAGAACCAGTGCAGCAGGACAGAATTCAGCAGTCCATCTGTACCTAAAAGAAAAGGGCCACTCCTTTGAAGACAGCTAGGTTTACATTCTGGACAGAGAACAACTGGCTTGAAAGAGGAATCAAAGATGCTATTTATGTTAAAATTGAACAGCCCTCTCTCAACAGAGAGGGAGGGATACAATACCACGTGTCTTCTCAATTCACAGTTCCACACTTGTTGCATTCTTATTCTGATGGCTCTGAGGACACACATTAACCCCTAGTTGATTTCAACGGACTCTCAGAGTGTTAATCAGCTAGCTGACTGCAAAGACTATAAATCCTTTCTATTCCCCACCAGTTAGTTAGAACTGAAGAAGCTTCTTGGATAAGATGGGCCTCTGGTGGCTCAACAGGCTAATGCAGCCTGTTATTAACAGCAACTGCTTGCAATATTGCAGGTTCAAGTCCCACCAGGCCCAAGGTTGACTCAGCCTTCCATCCTTTATAAGGTAGGTAAAATGAGGACCCAGATTGTTGGGGGGCAATAAGTTGACTTTGTATATAGTATACAAATGGATGAAGACTATTGCCTGACATAGTGTAAGCCGCCCTGAGTCTTCGGAGAACGGCGGGATATAAATGCAAAAAAAGAAAAAGAAAAAAAAGATGTAAAACGTCTTCAAGAAAAATAAAAAAAGTCCAGTTGCCTTTTTAAAACCACCTTTGGAACAATATACTCTTCTGCTTCATCAATTTTATTTCGGCCTTAAGACCAATCTTCCCGTTATTTAGAGTTCAATAATCCTGTGTATCTATTTAGATGAAATCAGTGATATAAAATTGAGGAAAAGTATATTTTAATTTTATTGCAACTGCATAAAAAAAAGGATTGTTGCAAATACTTTTTGCATTATTCTTTAGTAATGTAAATAATCACTTGACATGCATTTTATTAAAGTTCAACTATAAATAATTCAGTTTAGTTGTTTTTTGTTTTGTTTTGTTTTGTTTTGTTTTGATTGCAGAGTTCTGGAATTGAGACATTAGTTGAGGAACTTTGTTCCAGGCTAAAAGATCTCCAGAGCGAACAAGGTGAGATTCCATTTTGGGATGAGATTTCTTGGAACATGTTAAGCTGGAGTGTGGCGCTTGATTAGAAATATAAAATCCTGGCCTGAAGCGAGTTTATTCTGTGGTTAGGATTTTTCTCTGAATCGATTAGATTTTTATAGATATGCTTGGCATATAATTTACTTGTTATACTTAATAGGATGACTGGACAGTATTTAGCTGGATTAAGTTTGTATGCCTTTTAAAAATAGGGATTTTACAGAGTGGTTCCTTTCATTGAGGTCTGCATAGAAATCATGTGTAAAAAGTGATACCAATACACAGCACTATCATCTCGTATCAAGTCCCCTCCAGTCTCTTTATTAGATTTGGGAGAGCAAGTTGTTGATTTCTGCAGTAGTAATGTGGGGGGGAGGGAGCACAGTCAGGGAATGCAAGATGAAATGCTTGGAAAGTAATGCTTTTGGGGCATCAATCACTGACATGATTAATTGTTTAATAAAGCTTTGGACATGGGAGGCTTGTAGTTAGCCATTTAACTAAAGACTATTTAGTTAGGTTGAACCAGATGCTAGGTGAAATGTTGAAATTAAATGATTAAAATTAAACAATTTCAATATAGGGAAATGGTTACTATCGGGGCAAGGGGTTATTTCAGAGTTGAAAAAAACATGCTGATATTAGTATGTAATCAATAGTGTGGTGCCCATGGGTCTCAGAAGGTGAGCCTACCTTCTAAATTCCCAAGAGATGAGTCATTTAAAATACTCAGGTCATAATTTATAGTCATAAGGTTTACTCCCCAATCTTGATATGATTGATATGACAAAATCAGTCTTGCTATCTTGAGAAAAAAATAGGGGGGTTGTTCCATCAGAACACAACTTACTCTAAATAATTCAGCAGATTATAGTTGAATGGTCATACTTTAAGATGACTTTCATAAAAAGTAAAGGAGTCCCTGTGGATTTTAGACTGCTAGTCATAGCTGAGTATTTCTAGGTCATTGAGCCAGTGCTGTCTTTCACAGGCATGTGGCCAGCATAACATCACACCATAGCGCAGAGCATGCGGCAAAACATGTAGCATTCTTACCTTTCTCATCAAAGTAGTATCCATTTATTTACTTGCATTTAGATGCTTTCAAACTGAGGGGCTGAGACAAGTGATAGGAGCTCACTCTGTAATGTAATGGTAGGACTTGAACCGCCAGAGCACAGACATTCTCTGGCATCTTTTAAACCATTGAGCCACCGTTCATTGGTTAACATGCATAACCCTCATGTTAATTATATTCCAGTTACTTTGGTATATAAAGAAATAATTTCAGTGTACCAACCGAAGTAATTCAATAATTACTTCGGTTGGTTATACTTGATCCCCCAAACAATATTTAAGTTCAGAATTCTGTATTTATCATGCGATAATTTAAAAAGAGAAATGTAAAGTTAATTGCACTCTTATGTGAGAACTATCTAGCAATAGCAATAGCATTATATACTGCTTCATAGTGCTTTATAGCCCTCTCTAGGCAGTTTACAGAGTCAGCATATTGCCCTCAACAACTTGAGTCCTAATTTTACCGACTTTGGAAGGACAGAAATCTGAGTCAACCTTGAGCCAGTCAGGATCAAACTGCTGGCAGTTGGCAGAATTAGCCTGAAATACTGCATTCTAACCACTGTACTACCACATCACTAATTAAGAAACTTCATTGTTCTCAGAATTTCCTTAGAGCAATCATAATGGAATAATATTTTGTTTTGGTCCTGTTGGAAAGCTTTGAGAAAATTAGTTGTGACCATTTTAAGTATATACTGTATACTTTTTCAACAAATTGTAAATAATGAGACTCATGGTTTAGAACTGTGTGAGAGCTTTGTCACTAATTTAATAACTGCCCTACTAATATCCAGATAGATGAAATAGTTTACTGTTAAAAATGTGGATGATGTAATGAATTCATTTGTAAATTCAGTGTATACATTCTTAACATAAGCTTGTGGGCCAGCATATGGAATTGATGATTGTATATTTGTATTTATTTCAAAATGAGTCTGATCAGATTTTTGTACTGACTTTTTTTTTTAATAGCGGAGGAGAAGATTTCAAAAAGACTTGAGGACTCTTTGCCTCCTGAAATAGATTTATCTCCAGCAGCAAAAGATCAAGTAGAAATGTATGTTGCATTTCTTTAAAAACACCCTCTTATTTTATTCTTCTAAATTGGAAAAGCACGCATATTTTCTACAGTGGTATTAGCTATGAAGTAATGAATTCAAGCTATCATTTTCTATTAAAATGTTTTTAACTGATCATTAAACTTTTTTTAAAACAGTAGTATTAGATGAACTATTTTCATTCCAATATAGTTTCTTTTCCATTTAGTGAGTGATGACATTGATTTTTATCCTCAACAGTAACCCATATATCTTCAGATTTTTATTGTGAAATTATGTTTTTTAGTGAAATAATGAGACACAGATTCATAATCTGGGGGAGTAGAGAAGCGTGTTACAATCTAGAAACACCACAGCATACCGTCCTGACATCTTGTCATCTCTATGGAGGCACCTATACATTAGAGGGAAAGGGATACATAGAGTGCAGACAATACAAATACTCTTGGAAAAATAATTTTTGATTTATTTTACATGCTTTTTTCAGGGCAAAATTGTGGCATTATTTGTACAAACTTTAGTTAATGTTCATAACTTAAGGCTCTGTTGCGTGCATGAATCTGATAACGAATGGAATTGCTTTAGAGTATACAATACACAAGTTGGTATGGTCAGTAAAGACAGTATTGCTAGCGGTTTTGCCATGACAATAACTCTAGTATGTTTGACATATCCAACTTCCAGTGTAGAATAATTTCAATATGAATCTGATTTGGGAAGGACATTTTGACACAATCAATGGCTGAAAACTGAGTGGTTGAGTGAGAGCAATGGCTGAGTGAGAAAAAGCACAAAATGTATCTGACTCTTCAAGTTACTGGGTCTGGAAGGAAGGCTTTCTGTGAGAGATGATTTTACTACTGTGTTTCCCTGAAAATAAGACCGCCTTAATTTTTTGCCACCAAAAAAGACACCAGGTCTTATTTTCAGGGGGATGTTGTTCACTGACTCATCTCACTTGTGTGCGTCGCCCCCAGTCTCTCTTTCACTATCAGAGACCTTCAGGAACTTCTTCATCGGGCAAGGCCAGCAAGGCTTTCCTGAAGGCGTCTGTAGCTGATAACAGAGCTCTGGATCAATCTGGAGTTCTGTTATCGGCTACAAAGGCCTTCAGGAAAGCCTTGCTGGCTTCAGCAAAAGAAATGGGCCGAGGTGTGCAAGACCTGGCTGCAACTATCCAAAGGTAAGTAGTAGGGCAGCTCCACCCCCCCATCCCCACCCTAGCTTAACTTTTACCTGTGGACCCTGGAGTGGGTGGGGATCTTAATTAGGGCTTATTTTGGGGGGATAGGGCTTATATTGGGCACACGTGTAAAAATCAATAGAGGACTTACTTTCTGAGTAGGGCATATTTTCAGGGAAACACGGTAGTATTAATTTTACTGATCTCCCTGCTAAGATTAATATGACCTAGAAGACACACAACTTTAATAATGAGCTTGTTGCCATAGTCTTGACCATGCCAAAGGCTAGTTTCAAGCACACTGTCAAATGAGTCCTCAAAAACCTTAGCAATGTAAGCTTATAATGTTACTACAACATTTGGAAACCTTGAGAACTGAAGAGTTTTTACCTGGTAAGTAGTGAAATGGAGCCAGTTCAAGAAGTATCACTCCAGAATCAGCCAGCTTTGAATGATGAGGCCATCAGTGCAGTTTGTGAAGGGGTGCAACAGTTCATCATATGCAGCTCTGGTCCTAGACCAACAATTCAATTGTCTCAGTCATTCGCAGGATCCCAGTATAAAACACCAAAGCAAGAGGAAACAGAAACTATTTATCCTTCCACTAAAATAGTTATTATGAACCTGTTCAAAAATTGCACAACAACACTATTGTTTATTTTATCGTGTCGTCCCTCTCAGTCTCTGTTAAAGACCAACACCGTTCTGCCCATGAGGGTCTTTCAGTCAATTTGAAAATAATTGTTAGAATTCTGTAGTTTATGTGCTGAACAACCACCAAGCTTATTCTTATATAAAAGGAGGAAAATTATCTTTCCAAACTTGGCACTCAACAGAAATGTTGAATTACCTATCCCCAGATAGCAAATAAAAGTAGAATATTTCAACTGTATTAATATTTACTGGAAAAAGTATGTAATCATATTTTGTTTTATTTTAACTACAGTGACAATATTTAACTCAGTGGTAGTCAACCTGGTCCCTACCGCCCACTAGTGGGCGTTCCAGCTTTCATGGTGGGCAGTAGGCGTTTTGTCCAATACTGAAGCACTTTCCTTTTTTTTAATTTAATTGACTTTTTAAAAAATTTTCATAGCATTATTTAAAAACATTTTCATTAGGTTTTTATAAAATTCCCCATGACAATCTAAATTTCTGAAAATATACTATTTGTATTGCCTGCGCATAAGTTTAGTTAACGTTACGTAAGTGAAACTAAATGGCACTATAGTGCAACCGCAAACAAAAGAGCCTCGTCCCAGAATAGCTCGCACATCTCCCCCCACATCACCCAGCTGTAACAGACAAGCAGAGCTGGTAGCCGGCGCCCCCCCACAACCCAATCCATGATGTGCGAGAGGCATGCTCAGACGATAATACACGGCACATTACTGTGGAACTCGTGGGTGGTTAGAAAACTTTACTATTAACAGAGATACAAAAGTGGGCGGTAGGTATAAAAAGGTTGACTACCCCTAATTTAACTTATTAACCACTTAATGGTTTTTTAAGTACGGTAATAGTTTATTTTTTTCTTAGAGATGAGCTAAATAATATATTGATTAGTAAGATTTGTGTTTTAAAACATTATAGATCATAAAAAATAAAAGTGAATGTTGATAGTAAAATCATTAATGTTTAGTTGGTCTTGAAACTGCCTTTTGATCTGATTCTGAAAAACATGACACTGTATGTTTATCCTTTTTTTCTCTCTCAGGTATTATGAGGCTTTTCCACCTCTTTCCCAGAAACCAGTTTGCCTGCAAGAAATCATGACTGTGTGGAATAAATCCAAAATGTGTTCTTACTCCAGTACCTCCTCATCTTCCACTGTTCCAGCAACTAGCACAGATACATCATCTCCAAAGGACTGCATTAGTGAAAATGAAGCATCCAAAGAGAGAAATAGTAACAAAGCATCTGTAACTATACAGGAGAGAGCCACAGAAAAGAATGACAAAGATGAAAAAGAGAATAAGTTTGGAAATCGTATTGAAGGAAAATCTGTTTCATACAAAAAGCAATTCCGTCATAAATCTGAGGGGAAGATACGTCTTCGATCCTGGTCTTCTGGCTCCAGTGAAGAAGGTTCAAATTCTAGTGGCAATCATGGTGAATTAAAAGCAGCTACAAAATATGTAAAAATAAGGCATAAAACAAGGGAGGCTCGGGGTAAAAAAGGATGGAATGGACAAAGTAAGTATTTGCCAAAAGTTGGTGAAAAAACTGAAAGGAAAATTCCTGGCAGCAGCAATGGCTCCATCAAGCAACTGTGTAAAAGAGGTAAACGGCCATTAAAAGAAATTAGACGAAAAGAAGGTGGAAACCATGAGAGAAAAGAGCTATATTTTGATAGCAGGAATGAAACTGAGTATAAGGAGGAGCCTTTGTGGTATACTGAGCCAATTACAGAATATTTTGTTCCCCTGACTAGAAAAAGTAAGCTTGAGACGACATACCGCAACAAGCAAGAAGATGTATATGATGCAACATCAGAGGCTGTAGAAGAATTAGCTGAATCAGTGCAAGGTCTTTGCATTAGTAACAACAATAATATTAATAAAACATACCTCGCAGCAGGTACTTTCATTGATGGTCATTTTGTGGAAATGCCTGCAGTTTTAAATGAGGATATCGGCCTCACTAGGACCTCAATATGTTCTCCACCAGAGGACGATATACATTTAGATGGTGTTCATCTGTCAGAACTAACACACTTCTATGAAGTGGATATTGATCAATCCATGTTGGATTCTGGTGCCTCAGGCAAGATGCAAGGAGAAAGTCGGATTTTGAATATGATTCGGCAGAAAAGCAGAGAAGGAACTGATTTTGAGGCAGAATGTTGCATAGTGTTTGATGGAATGGAATTGAAAGGGGAAAGTGCAATATGGGCAGATTCGGCCACCTCTGGTGCGGAAGGGTGGTTCTTGCAAGATCTTAGTAATTTAGCTCAATTTTGGGAGTGCTGTTCAACTTCTAGCTCTGGTGATGCAGATGGGGAAAGTTTTGGAGGAGATTCTCCTGTTAGACTTTCCCCAACCTTAGACAGCACAATGCTTAATTCATACATGCTTGCAGGCAATCAAGAGCTGTTTTCAGATACTAATGAAGGGTCTGGTTTAAATTCTTTTTCAGTGTTTGAAGTGCAATGCAGTAATTCTGTTTTACCATTTCCTTTTGAAAAACTAAATTTGGGAAATGAAAATACAGATTCTAGTAGCAATGTTGGTATGTTTGGGAAAACACAGTCAAGATTGTTAATATGGACCAAAAATAGTGCCTTTGATGAAAATGAACACTGTTCTAATCTGTCAACAAGAACTTGTAGTCCATGGTCATATTCTGAAGAAACACGTTCAGACAATGAGACTTTAAATATTCCACTTGAAGAATCCCCTCAATTTAACTCTGATGATATTAATTATATCGTTCCCAGGGTATCTTCAAGTTACATAGATGAAGAAATTGTAGATTTTTTGCAGGAGGAAACCTGCCAGGAACAGGCAAGATCTTTAGGAGAAATACCTACTTTAATTTTCACAAAAAAGTCAAAATTAGAATCTGTCTGTGGTATTCAGTTAGAACAAAAAACAGAAGATAAAGAATATGAGACTCCACAAGTATGTAGTGATAGTAGCCCACATGAAGATGACTATGGCTCAGGAGTTATGAAAGATATCTGGACAAATATGACAGGTGAAAATTCTGCAGCAATTGTAGAAATAGAAGGAATAGAAGAGGAACTGTTTCCAACTGATGTAAATCATTATTGTTGCTGCTTAAATGATGCAAAAGTAGAAATTCTCCAAGGTCCAAACAAAGCAGTGCAAAGATCAGAATACCATCTTTGGGAAGGTCAGAAAGAAAATTTAGAGAAAAGAGGCTTTGCTTCAACCAATTTATCAGAAGTGGATTGTGGAGATTATACAACACCCTCTAAATCATGGGATGTTAACCAAGATAAAGAAAGTTCATTTATTCTTGGTGGTGTTTATGGGGAACTGAAAACTTTCAACAGTAATGCAGAATGGGCAATAGTGCCCCCAAATCACCCAAAAGGAAACTTACTACAGTGTGCAGCTTCTGATGTAGTCACAATAGCTGGTACAGATGTCTTCATGACACCAGGAAATAGCTTTACTCCTGGTCACAGACAATTATGGAGACCTTTTGTATCATTTGAGCAGAGTGAGCATTTGAAATGTGGTGATCATGGATTAAATAGAGGTTTTTCTTTTATCTTCCATGAAGACTTGTTAGAAGCTTGCAGTAATTTTCAAGGTGAAGAGTCTGGTCTTGAATATTCTTTCTCTTCCTTTGACTTAAATAATCCATTTTCACAAGTTCTTCATGTCGAATGTACATTTGAACCAGAAGGAATTACATCCTTCAGCCCTTGCTTTAAACCCAAATCAATCCTTTGCTCCGATTCTGACAGAGACGCTTTTCGACCTAGAATATGTGGTGCTGGGAGGACGCAGTACAGAGCAATACGGATTTCTCCTAGGACTCACTTTCGCCCCATTTCTGCATCTGAACTTTCTCCATGTGGTGGAAGTGAATCTGATTTTGAATCGGAGAAAGATGAGGGGAATATTCTTGTCTCTTCTCAAGCTGAACCATTTGATGATCCACAAGCAGATCTCAAACCACTGGAAGAGGATGCAGAAAAAGAAGGGCATTATTATGGCAAATTAGAACTTGAGTCTGGGAAGTTCTTTCCTACCTTAAAAAAGTGTGGGATGGAAAAGAGTGCACAGACATCTCTGGATTCCCAGGAAGAATCATCTGGAATATTGCTGGTAGAAAATGAAAGTTCTTGCTTAGAATGCAATATGAAAGATGTTCAGGATACAATGGCTGTGAAAAATTCTGAAGCTAGCTGCAGTGTTGCGGAGCCACAAGAAGAAGAAGACAAGTCTTGCAGTTGTAAAGAAAGCTCATCAGTGCAACTGAAAGAGGTATGTCCTTGAGAATTGTGCATTGTATAGATAAGTTACAGGTTTCAGTAAAATAATATATAATTCAATGGATTTAATGCATTTAAAATACATCAGGAGGATGTATTCCTGATTTCACAAGACTTAGTAACCTTTTCCAAGCTAAGGTATTACTGTGCAATCTTAATTTTTTTTCCTGCACAAAAATTAATGTTTGAAACAAAAAAGTGTTCTAACTGAGCATCTGCCTACTTTCTCAGGTGCCTGGAAGAAGTGATATAATTCTGTTCTGAAAATGAACATAGAAGGGAAAAGAGAAACTGCTAATAGTTTCTATGGAGGACACATTTCTTTAGCTGGTAGGGGTTATATTACATTGAGTCCTCCCCTTTTCTTGCAAATAAACATACATCATTGCTTTTGTGCATTTATTCAACGTTGTCAGCCATTCAGTCATGTCCGACCCTTGGCCACTCTATGGATTGGCACTCTTCATGCCTCTGTCTCACACTGCCTCCTTCAGATTCTCCATGGTCATCCTGGTAACGTCCTTTATAATGTATAGCCAGCAGGTGCTAGGGCGGCCCCTTCTTTTTTTTCAGTTGATCACTCCCAGCATAATTGACTTTTGAGTGAGTCAGCTCACATGACATGGCCAAAGTATGATAGCCTTTATTTGGCAATCTTGGCTTCAAGTGATATTTTGGTGAGGCTCATTCTAGGACTAGTTTGTGATTTTTGCAGTCCATAGTTGGATAGTTGTCTCCAGTGTGCACTTATTTCGCTGGTCAAAATAGGCGTTAACTCTTAACTTTCAGAGGAAAGATGAAAAAGAAGTTATTGAACATAAAAATGTACAAGAAGATAATACCTAAGTAATGTTTAATGTTTATGTGGAAATAGTATTAGAAATTTTGAATACTAAACTTTTATACTGCAGTAATAGCCCCATGCAGACTTATCTTAGTTTAGTTAAACATGTACATTTATGCTTCGCTGAATTTACTGAGACCAGCTGTTTGTATGAAAGCATTTCATAATTTCTTAAAGCAATATCACACTTTATTGGATTCATATTCTCTAGAACAGTGATGGCTAACTTTTTTGCCATTGCATGCCAAGAGGGGGGGCGGGGGGTCACGTGTGCATGTGCCCATACCCATAATTCTATGCACCCACGCACATGTGTGTGCAATACCCCCCACTCCTCCCGCTCCTGGCATGCGATGGCCTGGTAGGCCATTTTTCTCTCTCACCTGGCTCCAGAGCCTCTCTGTGAGGCTGGGGAGGGCAAAAACGGCCTTCCCCCCCAGGCCCTCCAGACGCCAGAAACGGCCCGTATGCTAACTTTCAGTTGGACAGGAAGTGATGTTTTTTGCTATTCTCAGCCTCCAGGAGCTCCTAGAGAGGCTCTGGAGGCTGGGGCCTCCAGGGGGGTGGGAAAGGCCATTTTTGCCCTCCCCAGACCCAGGCTCTGGAGCCAGGTGAGTGAAAAAAATGGGCCTTCCCCCCACCTCCCAGGCCCTCTGGAGGCAGGAAACAGCCTGTTTCCCTACTTCTGGTGGGCCCAGAAGGCCTGAAAATCAGCTGAGCTCGCATGCCCACTGCTACATGTGCCATCACGGCTCTAGACTAAGTATACTGTAGGATTATTTTCTTTTGTCTTTGAACTAAAATATAATTCTTCTCAAAACAGTTTCCTGTATTGAGTAGTGACCTTCAGAAAATAAGCTACAATCAAGCAAAACAGTGCTGGTGGGAGAAAGCTCTTTATACTCCACTCTTTCCTACATCACAGTATGAAGGTAGTAGTATCTTTGACCTCTTTGTAATTGACTGAAACTTTACAGCTGAGTTAGATAAAAGATGAATGCAGATGATCATGTTTCAAATGGAAGCCACTTAATTATCTGAAAAATTTTCCCGTTCATTGCTTCCATTGTTTTCTCATTAGTGGCCATCCTTTCTCCATATGGCAGGATGATGCTAATTAATTTATCAAGTGGGTACACTTTGATAAACTAGTTCTTAACTATTATCAAATAAGTAGTCATTGTTTTCCTTGCTATCAGACTGGCGTGCAAAGGAATAAGGCTATTGAGAAATAAGAGAGGCAATGTTACTGTGTGGGTGATTCTGATCTTTGCAGGAAGGGAATGAGCTGTAGTTAGCTGCATTAGTTTCTGCTAGCCAGCTGTGAAGTCTAGTCTTGCTTGGGTACTCCAATATTACATGCATATGTCAATAAAAATACTGTTCAATGAACTCTTGATTCTATTGGTTTAAACATTTAACAGGTCATTCATTCTACATATTTAAACATCATCTTTTTCAACTGTTGAAGGCTGCTTTTCCTTTCCCAGCTCTCCTTTTTCAGCTCAAATGTGAAAAGAGCATTTAAGCTGTTTTGCATAAGGTCAAACAAGGAGGTCCCTGCATTGATTAAGCTATCATTGTTCATGGACTTTTAGTAACTTGAAAATTTATTGAGATTACTTTCAAAGGTTGCCAAAAGTCTTTGAAGAATAAAGCTCCTTTTTCAAAATGTACTGCACTAACATGAGCCCTACTGCTAAAAATATCCTTCTAGGCAGGCATATGTAGTAATATCTCTGATATATTCAAGTTGTACAGCCATTAAGATTAAATTATTCTGAATGAGGAACTGAATCTGGCTGCTCCCAGCACAACTGATGAAGCATAGGCACAATCTGATCAAACAGTAAATTCATGTTAATGATTGTGTAGTCTTATTTTGGGTTAAGTATACTTTCTGTATTATATCTACCGTAATATGCTGCAGTATTTGCATTTTTCTGTCATATTAAACATTGCAACTTGGCAACAGGTTTTGGAGAGGCTATAAGAACCATCTCCTAACCTTGGGGATTTCATAGGAAGTATGAGGAAGTGATCTAAAAACTGTAGTATTTCTGTCTTACATGAATTAGTTCTGCTTGCTTTCATCCATTTCAGAATGTGCAAAGAATAGGAGAGGAGTAAGAAATACGAAGTCAATTTAAAGGCAAGAGAAGAGAAAAGGAAATATAGCTATAGCAAGTTTATACCAACACCATTCATTATAATTTCATACTTTATGTCTTTGCAAACTATCCTTTTTTATCACATCTGTACACAGCTTCGTATCTTGCCTTTTCTTTTTAAAAATTACTATCTTTCTCCTTTTTGGGGTCTCATCTTTTCCTTCTTTTTGCCCATTCATTCTTTCTTGATATTTATTTCGCAACTTAGTCCTTTTTCATTCACCCTGTATGACCACATAAATTTGACATACATCTTTCTCGTTGATCATTCACTTTTGTATTTAATCTGTTATCCATCAGTGTCTATTCTGGACTCAAACTCCTCTTGTTTTAACATTGCTTAAATACAGTGTCTCATTTCCACCATATTTCACTTCATGTTTCTCCTGCCATTCTCAACTCTCATTTCCATGTAATAGGGGCAGAAACATGCCGTCTTTTAATTCTTTCATTCTTTATCTTCGACCAGATAATACTTGCTATCTCTCTGCACACAATTTTCCCATTTTAAGTAAATACGTTATTTTAAGTAAGCTTTACAGTTCTCTCATCAGAAACATTCCATTTTATCTAAAAAAATAACTTCATTCTCTTACATCACAATTAGCAACCACTCTGAACTCTATTTACCTAAACATTCCTTAAGTAAGTTGATTTGCTTATGTGCTTTCTTTAAATCAGAAGACATCCAATAATCTTTCTTCTCACATATATTTTTAAATAATTCATACATTTCTCAATCCCTTCCTGAATTGTAATTTTTTTTTTTTGGTTCGTTGGCATTCATTTTCATCATAATTCTCCTAAATACCTTTTAGACATGCTTAACTAATCCTCCTATAAATTTGCATTCATGTTCTTTCCCATTCCATAGGGAAGCAGTAACGGTATCTTCTGTTCTTTGAGCACAGGTGCTATTTTTTACCGATGTGTTAAACAAATAAGCACAGCTAAAGAATACACATCTATAACATAATATTAGTCAACTTATATGATCTGCAGCCTTAATATTTTTGTTTTGAATATAATTTTATTAAGAATTTTAATCACACTGGTAAAAACTAATACAGATTATATTTACAGAAAGAAAAGAGAATAGAGGGAAAAGTGAACTTTAAAAAGGTTAAGAATTTAAAGAGCATTTAAAAAGTTCCACCAACGTTGCAAGCAAGATGGCTTATCTCATTGTTTCCTGGTACTCAAACCCGTAGGAAAAAAGTGTCTTGTGGTCTTCTCACAAAAAGCAGCTGCCAGAGCACATATGGGTGATCTTCTGTCCTCTTCTTGTCTGGAAGAACTTCAAAAAACTGGTCTACTCACTGGTTCCTTGGTATTTGCCATTGTTGTTGGTTCTACTTTTGCAGAATCATCTTAAGTTCGCCATACCTTCCCCAGAAGTTCACCTTAATATTTTTCAACGTTCTAACATAATTTATTATTATTTTTCTTCAGTTGCTTCTTTTACATTAAATAGGATGAAAGCCAATTAAAATGAAACTATAGTCAGCTTTACTTAAGAGTATATAGAACTCATTAGCTGCCATTCTCTTAATCCCTTTTGCCACACATAGCAGAACATGTATATTTACTTCTTTGTTCACTTGTAAAAAATCAATCTGAAGTGATAAGAGAAGAATTGCATCCAAGTGTTAGTATTGTCCTGATGTCTCTTTAATTTCTTAGTACCCATCATACGTTTCCCATTCACCATCGCAATTAACTCCATATATGTAAGATTAAAAAAGAGATCTACACTCTGGTTGGAATGGAGCCTGGGTTTTAAGGAAGAAGCATTTTGAAGAAATTAGGTTGGCAAAACAAGGCTTGAGCATTTGCTACACCTTTGCAACAAATTGTCCACAAAGGACCTAATTACAAAAAAATTGAATAACACATATACAGTAATTTGTAATTAATCTGCAGCCATGCAGCTTCTATCATTTCCCATTCCCATTTCAATCACTGTAGTTATTACCCCAAAATGATGCTAAACTTCACATACAGAATTTTGATCATATATTATATTGTGTTTTCTTTTTCCTTAAAATATGCATGGAATGATTTTTTTTTCTTGCGTTCACTTAGAGGACAGATTTAATAATAACATTGTAGAGAAATCAGAATTGAAATATATTATAAGTCAGTACTTTATTGTAATTCATAGATGCACTAAGCATATCAAAAGCAATAAAAACAGAATACAGTTCAATAAGAAAATACATCTATTTACTAATTAAGTTTATATGCCACCCATCTCACTTTGAGAGCAACTCTGGACAGTTTACAGTGCCATAAAATAGGGGAATCATCATCATCATTCTAGCCGTTATCTTATCCAGTGCAGGATGAAGTCCTCTTCTGCATGTTTCCAACCAATATAATCTTGACCTTTCTTTTTGCCAATTGGGCCCACAATACTTGCTGATGTCGTCAATCCATCTTGTTTAGGTCTCTTTTGTGGATGCTTCTTATTAAGTGGAGTCCATTCTATGACTGTGTTAGCCCACCTGCCATCAGTTCTTGCTATATGACCAGTCCATTTCCATTTCAATTCTTTTACTCTGTTGATGATATTGTATATTTTCATTTATTCTCTAATCCATATGCAGGTTTTTCTATCTTGTCTTCTAATGTCAACTATGTATCTTTTCATGGCTCTTCGTGCCACTCATAACTTTTGTATCGATTGTGGGGTTAATGTCCATGTTTCGTTGGCATATGTTAGAACAGGTACCATTCACTGATTGAAAACTTTTCTCTTCAGGCATAGGGAAGGTTATTCTTAAAAATTATGCTTAGTTTGCCAACCGCATTTAAAACGCCTTTCAATTTCCTTTATTGTATCATTTTCCATTGAGATCTGTTGGCCAAGATATTTGTAGTGATCTACTACATCTAGATCTTCTCCAGATATAACTTTTTTCTTTCTTTGATGAATTTATAAAACATAACCTGGCTCTTTTTCAGGTTTATTTTTAAGTCAAGTGGTTTTCCTGCTTTGTGCAGCTCTTGTATGTATCTTTGAAAGTTTTCTGGATTTTGTGAAGAGAACATCATCATCTGCAAATCTTAAGTGATTTAAATAGGCACCATTGATTTTTATTCCATCTTTTGCCCAGTTTAGTTTGTGAAATACAGCAACATGCAGCTGAGTAAAGACCCTATGAATTTAATTATTCATAAGCTGGGCCACTTTGAAGCAGAAGTTACTATATTCCAATTGTTCTTTGGTACTTTGAACAGTTTGCTATTCCTATAAAATGTATACAGGTAATACTTGATTTACAATAGTTCATTTAGTGACCATTCAGCATTATCAACTGGTTTATATTTATGATGGCTGCAGTGTCCCAAGATCAGGTCATGTGATCTTCTGAGAAATGAAGTCAGTGGGAACCCAGATTCACTTAACTGTCGCGTTACTGACTTAACAACTGCAATGAACTGCATTCATTTAACAACTGTGGTAAGAAAGGCTGTAAAATGGGACAAAACTCACTTAACAAATGTTTTTTTTTTTTTACATTTATACCCCGCCCTTCTCCGAAGACTCAGGGCGGCTTACAGTGTATAAGGCAATAGTCTCATTCTATTTGTATATTTTTACAAAGTCAACTTATTGCCCCCCAACAATCTGGGTCCTCATTTTACCTACCTTATAAAGGATGGAAGGCTGAGTCAACCTTGGGCCGGGCTTGAACCTGCAGTAATTGCAGGCTATTGTGTTCTAATAACAGGCTCTAACAGCCTGAGCTATTCCGGCCCGGAAAGTGTTGTTTCACTTAACAACAAAAATTTTGGGCTCAGTTGTAATAAGTTGAAGAGTACCTGTAGAAAAGGATGATGAGTTGTCTATTATGGAGGATTTAAGTTTGTGTCAAAGATTTTCCCGGGAGTTGAATCTATAAATCACTGCTGTATTTGGGAACATTTTTTTTAATTTGAATTTATATCCTGCCCTTCTCCGAAGACTCAGGGCGGCTTACACTGTGTTAAGCAATAGTCTTCATCCATTTGTATATTATATGCAAAGTCAACTTATTGCCCCCAACAATCTGTATTATACAATTTACCTACCTTATAAAGGATGGAAGGCTGAGTCAACCTTGGGCCTGGTGGGACTTGAACTTGCAGTAATTGCAAGCAGCTGTGTTAATAACAGACGGAATTAGTCTGCTGAGCCACCAGACCTTTTAAACAAGAACATATTGTATATTCATAAACTTTGAGTGTTATTTCATGGGTGAGTGTGTTTGTATGTGTGAGATAACCTCCATTTCAACCTGTTCTTAGTTGGGGATAATTGAAAGTCATTTTTGCTGAGCAACGTACCACAGCAAAGATCCATATCTACTATGGTTAAATAGAGAATTTCTGTTAGTAGCTTGGATTTTTCACCTAAATTGAAGATATAGAATCAAAGATAGATGATTACAATTTGGGAAAGTAATAATTGTAAATTTTTTCAGATGCTTTAGGAAATTTCATGAAAAGACTATATAGTTATTTGTATTAACTTTGGAATCTGCCTAGAAAGTAAATTTCCTTGATCTGTTTCCCTGGGTTGCTCCATTTAAAATGTGATATTTTATTATATTTTGTCTATTTTAGCAATACATTATGCAAGACAAAGTTCAGCATAATTGCATTTTCCATCCCAAAGTTGAGGCAACTCTAATAGTAGAAGCAAATTACAGGTAATCCTCAAGTTATGACAGTTCACTCAGTGACTATTTGAAGTTATGACATAACCCCCCTAGTACTTATGATCCAGTCCTGAAGTTATGAATGTTTCAGCACCATGGCAGTCGTTCACCAGGCACTGCAACATTCGCCCTCCCTATTCTCCCCCCCTCCCCCACCGGGTCTTCATAGGCACTGGGGCTGTGGAGACTCACTTATCTTACAAAGATCTAGGGAGCCTTCGGTTTCTTTGTCTGCTTCATTGCTTCAGGCCTTCACTGTATTCACAGACAACAGAGGCTTAAAGAAGCATGAGATCAGTAGCACAAGATCTCGTGCTGCTGGTCTTATGTGATCTCACACTACTTTAGGCCTTTGTTCTCTGTGAATTGAGGCCTGGATGAGATCTGCAGCAAAAGGCTTTGCAAACAGAGGGAAGGCTTTGGTTCTTCAGGTCTTTCCTCCGTTTGCTGTTTCCTTGCCGAAGCCTGCAGGGGCAAGAGATTGCATCTCTATAGGTTCCGATCTTCTTTGGAAAAAGCCTTTGCTGGCAAGAATGGAGCCCAGGAGGGGCCGGCACATCCCTCCCAGGCTCCATTCTTGACAGCAAAGGCTTTTTTCAAAGAGGACCACAGCCTATAGGAGATTGTGTTCTGTAGACTCTGGTCGTCTTTGCACAAAAAGCCTTTGCCAGCAAGAATGGAGCCCAGGAGGGGCGAGCACATCCCTCCTGGGCTCCGTTCTTGCTGGCAAAGGCTTTTTGTAAAGTCAATCGGAGCCTAGACAGGCGTAATCTCCCTCTAGAGTCTAGACTATGATCGTCTTTGCAAAAAGCCCTTACCGCCAAAAACAGAGCCTGGGAAGGACATGGCAGCGGCTCCATTTTTGACAGTTTCATTTTCGGTGGCAAGGGCTTTTTTCAAAGATGATCACTTGACCCTAATGTTACAGTTAAAATCATTACCTAGCATAGCTTGAATTTAAGGTTGATTAGCTGTCAGCTTGGAAGCATAATTTTCTAGGCTCTGCCATATTTTTTGTTATTATTCTGTGGTTTTATACTTGGTGGAATAAGTGAACATCATCTGAAGAGAATGCGATTTGAAATTAACTCGCTGTCATTGCCTTGAATGACACTTTTACGATATGGTTTATTTTAACTTTGGGGAAAATTAATATAGTCAACCTCTTATTTGGCTGATTTCCCAACAGAGGCTCTACCACAGTCAGTGAAATTATGTAGGTGTTCTTTTTCTGGTAAAAAGGTAAAATCAAAATTAGTTATAAAACTGATACAATCTGGATCTCTTAACATAGCTCTCCATCCTGCCCTATAATGAGATGAAAGCAATTATCAGCTTCCTATAATCAGAATTTGTTAGTCAGAGAAGGTACCATCAAACACTTCTGATTTTTTTTTTGCTACTATAGAGTTACAAGCTCTTCTCCTACAAGCTTAAGAACAATTCAGGTATTAAATGAATTTTAAAATAACTAAGCACTCCTGCAAATGAGAAGGATCAATGTTAATAGAATGAAATGGAACTCAGGTACAGCAATTCTAAATTGGGACAACTGATGTAAACACAAATCTATCCTGTTGATATGGGGTTTATATGGAATGGTTATCATTTTCATATGATGGTATCAGAATTGCAATTGCACTTAAGAAGGCTATCTTTCTTTCTATGCTATTTAGGAAATAAGGCAGGAGGAGAAAGAGGAAGAGGGGAGGGAGGGAGGGGTAGGACCAAGAAGGGAACAACTGTTACATGAGCTGTGCTGGCTGTCATCTGCTTCCAGGTCCAATCCAAGGTGTAGGCTATTACCTTTAAAGCCCTCTGTGGCATGAGTCCAGGATAGCTGAGAAACTGTCTGTCCTCAATGAGTTCAGCCCACCCCATTCATTCTGCAGAAGGTACCTACTGTGGACCCCAGCAGTCAAGAAGTTTCTGCTGATGGGGTCCAGCAGAAGAGCCTTTTCTGCCATGGCACTCAAACTTTGGAACATCTTGCCACCAGAGGCGAGATCTGCCCCTTTCTTTGTCTTTCAGGAAAAGCTTTAAAAGTTTGTTATGCTAGTTGGCTGGAGGTGGTAGGTCCAGAAACAGAGAATGTACCACCACTGCTCCATTCCAAATCTGTGGGGTTTTTTAATTTGTTTTAATACTTTGTAATTTTTATCTATTTTTATATTTATAATTGTTTTTATATCTATGTGTTTTATTACACTCTAAGCCTTTCAAAGTTGCTTTGACTGGCAAAATAGGGGGCGTATAAATTTAATAAATAAATAATGTCTTTTTGAACTGCATGTTTGCAATTAGAAAGGCATCCCCTTGTGGACAATTCACTAGATATAGCCAGTGGTGGGATTCAGCCAGTTCACACCACTTCAGGAGAACCGATTGTTAACTTTCTGAGCAGTTTGGTGAACTGGTTGTTGGAAGAAATCATTAAGGCAGAGAACAGGTTGTTAAATTATTTGAATCCCACCATTGGATATAGCCACTACCAAATCAAATGAAATAACAGAAGCTATTCCACAAGGAAAGCTATTCCACAGAAGCTGTTCTTCAAGAATTGAAGAAAGACCAGCTGATCCCAAGACAGAGAAGTCATTGTCACAAAAAGAGATGGCTGATCTTTTATTAAAAAGCACAAGGGTTTGGAAGCTGCAACTCATTTAATTACTAATTAAAAGGTGCTACCAGACTGGTTCTGAAAGTAGCTTCATTAGGTAGATAAGATTCTCTGAGACTTTGTTCCCTATTTGAGCTTGATACTGTTCTGTTCTTTCTTCTGTCTAGCTTTTCTCTTTTTTATTAATTATTTGTTCTGGCTTTCCTCTTTAACGTCACTCAGGATTTTACTTTTTGTATCGGCAGACATATTCCAATTCTGACTTTTTAGGTAATTTCTGTACTTGTGTGTGTGTGTGTGTGTGTGTGTGTGTGTGTGTGTGTGTGTGTGTCTGTCTGTCTGTCTGTCTGTCTGTCTGTCTATCTATCTATCTATCTATCTATCTATCTATCTATCTATCTATCGGTATATATAAACAAATCAAAAAATTTATTTAGTTCTGTTTGTTGTAAATCTTACCTGTGTGTTCAAAAATAGAAAGCTCAGTTTGCATAAGTAAAAGGCACTGTTTAGATATGAATAATCACTTATAATTTTTCTGGGTTGTAACAGAGACTAATTTATTTATAATTGCTGTAGCCGTATCTATGTTCAGCTTGCTTTTTTAATAAAGCTAATACCTCACATTAATTGTCCGTTAGTCCTACATTTACATTTAAATTATTCCAGATATTTATGAATGCTTTAAATGTCAGCAAAAGTTAATTTTCCCCTTTTTTTTATACTTTGTTCAATAGTTATTCAGAAGTTATCCTGCCTTGTTTTTTAAATTTATTTTTATTTCCCATGTCTGTAGTGCCTCTTGTTAGTACTTTCTTATCACATCCAGCAATAGCACAGGTTGTAAATATATCATTCGAACAGTGAGGTGATATAAGTAAAAGACATTCCTACTAGTGAGTTAAAACAGAGCTCAGTCTCTATCCTGCTAGTCACCTCTTTTCTTCATGAATAAAAAGCACATATATTCAATGTAATATAATATGATGGGATTGTGCAAAGCAAAATTAAAAAGGACACAGCAAAATAAAAAATTATAAGTAGTGTCACTCCCCCCCCACACACACAAACAGTTTACCCAATAGTTTTGATGAGCAACTCATCCCAAGTAACATGAGGAATTAAATCCATTGAGTGTTTTGGGTCATATAATGTATCTTTCCTGTGTTGAAAGACTCTTAGCAGAATTACCATTGTCCAACCATCATTGTAATAGTTTAAAACATCATGGATGTTAGAAAATACTAAACTTTATCTGAACATCAAATTAATATATGTAATTACTTCTTCCTAAAATTTAACATTAGATGATCACAGAGACATTTCATATCAAAGCATTTCCAATAGCATGAGGATTTATTCATATATTCATATTTTCTATGCAAGTGAAGTTGGATGTATTAATTCCAAAACATCATTTTCCGTTGCACAGGCTGTCCAATATAAAATCTATTAAAATTTTTGATACTAAGGTTAAAACAACTTCTGTTTGTTCAGATAAAATGAGTATCTCAATTCCTTATTCCATTCCATCTTCAAAATTTGTGTATCTTACTGATTTATCAATCCCAGGATTGTAGAATCACTTTTAACAATTTAGGTAAACTCTGAGGCTGAAAATGTCTCTTAGTCCACTGCGATGTCATTAAATTTTATAATTACTGCCAGTGGATGGTGATGGGCAAATGATATTTTCTTTTAACGAAGAAAAATAATAAAAATCATCATCAAATAGCAGATATAAAGTAAAAATATTAGGATCCATCTAGATTTTCCTTATAACATCTCTCAATTTTGAAGTCTGAATTATACATAACATCAATTTGCATGAAAAAAAGATCAAAGTATTAGTTTTTTAAAAAAGGATATCTTAATTTTCAGTTTGATATAATAATGACAGAAAATATATACCATAGCTGACATTTTGGAGTCAAAATACTAAGAATAACCAAAAGTTTCACATTTGAATATTCCAAGAAATCGAAAATAAAATCAATGCTAAAGTGAACATATCCCAATTTTGGTACTAGTATAAGTCAAGATTCAGGAAACTAAAAGTGCAATATCAAATAACTTAGAATTACATTCATGCTGAGACGCTGTCTCCCGGGGTAGGTCTTAAAAACAAGAAAACCTCTATATATTTTATTCAACTTTTTTCATGTTCTATAAGGCACAATTTGCGCATTATAGGAATTTGAGCAGATCTACCCTGCAGTAATATGGATAAGAGATGTTGGTGCACCTCCTTGTCAAAGCAAAATTATAATTAGGTTGGGTCATACAGAGAAAGAAGCTATTACTCTCCCTTGAAAAAAAATAGGAACGTGACAAAAAACAGACAAGTGGGTAAACTTAAACTATACTGTGTCTAGAATTGTATCAATTCTTAGCCTGGTTCCAATATAAAATGTATCACTCTGAATAGATACACCATTTTCTTAATTAGGGCTTTCTTCCAAGTGGATTGAAATGTATAATCAGTCCACCAAGATGGATTATAGTTAAATTTGTGCCAATAATTAACAGCTACAATCCAGGCTTTGGCAGATACTGAAGACAGTATTGGGAACATGCTTAGAAGTGATTTCTGTACTTGTATTTGTAATACTTTTGAACACAATTGGTGGCATTGTAGTATGACCCACTTATTATTTTTAAATACTGTGCCACGTTATTTAATTTTTTATTCAAGTAGTGCTTTTTAATAGCCTATAAATGGACTTTGGATCTATTGGCAACTACTACTTTGGGTTTTTGATAGTTAATCACCAAGTGTTGTTCAACATAATATTGGAAAGTAGATTTAAAAAGATCATCATTTTAGATTTGGGATTGCATAGTATATTTGCCTATTTTATAAATCCTTTGAGAAACCCACTTTTGGCTAAAGCATGCTTTACACATTTTATCAAAAGCTTTTTTTCCTAATGTGACAGAATTGCAGCTTTGTCTTTTTTGTTCTTGTTCAAAATCAATCAGATCTACCATTCACCAAATATATGATCTATGTATAGTTAATAAAGCCCATTTCATTCTAGTTAACAACTGAAAAAAATTACTCGTTGAACTTTATTAGCCAAAACAAAATATCTAATTAATCAGTGAAGTAGGATTGTAGTTAACATAATGTATGATTTTTTTCAGGTTTTGATATAATTGTAATATATGCTTCACTAACTGAAGATAAAACACCATTTTTGTATGGTTTATAGAATTTAGGAGCAAGTATATCAATAAATGTTTTATGCCATTCCACAGGAAATCCATCCAGACCTGGTAGGATCTTGGCAAACCGCTTGAAGTGAAAATAAAAAAGAGATGAAAAAGATGGGGATGATAAGATATATAGTTCTCCTGAAGATATACATTTTCCATTTTTAAAATATTACTTGGACTTATATAGTAAACTGAAAACTTATCTGATGAAGATACAGAGGTTTTTTTAGCTAAACTCGACTGTCTGCAATTAGAATTTGAAAGCATGCATAGACCCTGGGACCACCAGTGGCGTGTAGTGGCTCTGCATGCACACAGATGAGGAGACAGCCTTCCAAGCAGTTGAGCAAGCCTTGCCTGGAAGAGGTGCTTTCTGCTAACGCACCTTCCGAACCACCTATTTAAAATGCTTTGCACAGCCCAAATATGTTATTTCTTTTCAAACAGGTATACCAACAAAACTACTACTCTATACTTAATTGTGAAATGATGGTTTAGCGTGTCATAAGGAGTTACTAGATACCTTTTGTCTGTACTATGATCTTTATTGCCTTTTCTTTTTCCCATCATCTGATGGCTGCCTTCCCCTTCTCATAGCCTGTTGCTCCCAAGTTTTCTGCTTTGCACCTGCTTTCATTGTAAGAACAGTTTGTTAACCTTTATATGCATTCTAACACAACAAAAATTACATTACACCTATTTCAATTTTGTTTTGATCTAAAGGTTTTATTAATATAAATTTATAAACTTTGTCTTGTGTGTTATGAACTTTTAATCTGATGGAGAATGTGGCTGTAGGAACAAAGAAAAATGAAACTTCAAAAGGTGCTTGAAAAGACTTTTATGGTGTAATATGTTTCAGTTCAGCCAAGTCACTCTTCTGTGATTTAATTATTAAGAGAATCTGAGATACACCTCTGAGATATGGTTGTGCTGATGTCTTCTTTGTGAATTATAAGGAGAAAGTCTCACTACAGTAGGAAAACGATAACAGTGAGCATGGGGCAGAATGTTTGGAAGGAATGTGAGAATGTAGGCAAGTTCCACTAATCAACGATTGCTTATTGGAGTCTAACCACATTCTCTGACATCCACTCAGAATAATCAGAATTTTGAGGAACAGTTAATGTTTGAAATTAAGACAAGTGTTGAAACTATGTTAATATCATGGTAGGACAGTAAGCACTTTCTGTCCTGTCTATAGAATAATTACTGTAATATATCTCAGTGCTAGTAGAAATAAGGTTAGCTATATGGATTAATTGAATGTGTGCATTCCTTTTTTTAATGAAAGAAGATTACTAGTGATAGAGAAACCTATCACAATTTTATTTATTTACATTTTTTCAATTGTCTATCTTTTTGTATCAATTTTGAACTTGAAGTTGATCGAGGATTTCATAGATATTTTATGCCCTTTTTTGAGATATAAAGATTATATTGCACAATTCTAAAAAGCACTGGACTTGATTTTTTTATTTTTTTTGTTCAGGATAGATTTGAAAGTGCAGTTTCTATAAATATTTGAAGGGACTGAATTTGTCATTCTAACCAATAGAAAAGGATGACAGAATAATGTTTCATCTGCATCACAGTACCACCATCTGGAATTGAAATGGTAGAGGGAGAGGAGAGAAATAGAACTTGATTAGATTTTTCTCTCTCAACATTGCTCCTTCCCCTTATGCTAATGTAGTATTACGCCTATGGAAAATTAGCTTAAAATATGACATAAATGTATCATTACATTTTCTGCTTGGAGACAGTAGTGCTCTATACAACTATATCATCTGTTCATTAAGCTAATGAGCATTTGGCAAATTTTAACAGAGGAGGACTTTGTGTAAATCACAAATAGCCCAGGCTAACAGTAAATACAAGAATAGCAGATGAATAATTTTTGTATTCTTAGACCCCTTACAGGTACTCTGCTTCTGGACTCCAGGCATGCATGTGCACCAGGAACCCCATTGCTGTAACTGGGGATTAAAAGACAAGGCGCCTCATATAGGTAATCAAATGGGAAGCTATTCACTAGGGAAGAATATACCCGAAACTCCTGGACATTTTCTATCCTTTCTAAGCACTCTTAAAAGGAGCAGTGTATTCCTGTTCGTAGTTAGACCATTTTGCCCCATAACTTCTGAAAACTTCAGAAACTCTGTATTAACTAAATAACAACCCACTACTTATTAGAACATAACAGTGACACTGTATTTGCCAAACTTTGTCATATATTCTTTCTTTCAGAATCAGAAATGGTTGACGTTGGAACAGAACAGCTGTTGGACAAAGAGTTCCAGTGCGATTCCCTACATTTGACAAGTAAGTATTCCATCCAGAGTAACAATACCTCTCATACCTGGCATTCTCTCAAACTACAAAAATGCATACTTGCTGGGATAATGGAAATAATGGCAGAAGAATGTGGAATGGCAGCCTCTTAAGTGAGGGCTCTTTTTCTTACATCTTACTGTTCATTGACTATGTTACAGAGAAGTGGTGTATGTGTGCACAACAGCAGCAGCCATGAGGTGACCACACTCACCGCCTCCTGCATCCCCAAAATAATAAGACACACACACCCCCAATAATAAGTCCAAGCTCTTTTTTTGAGGTTAATAAGAACCTGGTCTTATTTTCGGGGAAACACGGTGTGTGTGTGTGTCGGTCTTGGCATATTCGGGTCTTTTCCCGTGCAAGGTTGAGAGTATCTTGGCGACGTTTCGATGAGGTCTCATCATCTTCAGGCTGGTGCTTTTGGCACCTGCCTGAAGGCACCAGCCTGAAGATGATGAGTGAGACCTCATCGAAACATCGCCAAGGTACTCTCAACCTTACACGGGAAAAGACCTGAATATGCCAAGACCTACATACCTATACCCGTGAAAACCTACGAAAACATATATATGTACAATATCTGCCCTTTTTTGTTTTTCCACAGGTAGCCAGGCAGACATTCAACATACAAAGAAGCAAGGATATTCTTCTCATAGTTTGTCACGTAGACAACAAGGAAGATTTACAGCTTCAGCAGCTGCCAGTGAGAATGCCACTATTTCTATATGGGGTAGTCACCATTTTGTTCCAAGAGGGTTTTTGTCTCTTTAAAAGCTATAAGATACAGTAGATGGGGCAGTAAGGGCACCTGTTCTTGGCATATGAATGTAGTGTTGGGGAAAACTGCATTTGCTGTAGGACATCTTCAGGGTGTGTTAACCAAGTCTCTTTCAAGATGAAGGTCTTAAAGATACCAATATAATGTACACACAGCCAACTTATTTTAAATTCAGTTCAAAACTTTTCTTTGGACCATAGGTACTTTGAATGACCTTATGCAATAAGCTGCGCTGTTTGAAGTAAACACACTTGCTTTTTTGAGTCACCATACATATTGCATTCTTGTTTCTTTGTGTTCCAAAACAACTTTTTTTGAATCAGATCAAAAATATTACACAGTTGCTTAAATAATGTAGCATAATCTCCTCAACATAGGGCTGTCTGTTAGCAGTATGAAGGTAATGTGAATTTATAATAAAACATTTGAGGGTGTTGCACCAGGGAAGGTTACCTTAGTTTCAGAACACAAAAAATACTTATTAGAGAACAGTTGCCTATTGATTCTTTTTGCTTGTCAACCAATAAATGTTTGGCACTTAAAATTGGAGTGATAGACTTTCCTTGCTTATTCAGTGTTGGCTATTTATCTTACAAACAGTGACTTGAAAGCTGCTGCAGGATTTTAGTTGCCAGTGGATTTGGACTCTTCGAGCTTTGGGTGCAAAGTACTAAAACTCATCATCCACAGAGATATGTGTGAAACTCTTCTTGGGGCAATAGGGCTGTACCCAGATGTAAATGTGTTCAATCATAGCATTATAGTATCAAATGTTGATTCTGCATACTGTGGATGAGTAAAGTGAACAGGAAGAAATTAAAAGTGGTGTCATAGGAGAATCTTTGGGCTGACTTACCAAAGTACCTCTTGATCAATTTAATTTTTTTTTCAAAATATGTCTAAAAGTTTGTCTGAAATAAATTAACCTGACTTAGGAAATTGGTTTTTTTCAAGAGCTGGAGCTTACTTTTGGTTAACAAATATTATAACTAGAAGGTTTTTTTATTTATTTTGATCTTGTTGAATTTAATTTTTAAAGTCCTTTTTTCTCTTTCCCATCATTGCCTTGATACTTTGAAACCAAACTTTCAAAGAATGCTGTACAAATATCAAGAGGGAGAATAGCGATGAAGAATTCACTGATATGAAAGAATTACTACACAGCGAAGACCATCTACAAGATTTTAATATGGTAAGTTGAAAAAACATACCAGGTATGATAGATTCAGCTAAAACAGGGGTAGTCAACCTTTTTGTACCTACCACCCACTTTTGTATCTCTGTTAGTAATAAAATTTTCTAACTGCCCACCGGTTCCACAGTAATGTGCTGTGTATCGTCGTCTGCGCATGCCTCTCGTGCATCATGGATTGGGTTTTTGGGGGGGCGCTGACTACCAGCTCTGCTTGTCTGTTACAGCTGGGTGATGTGGGGGGAGATGTGCGAGCTATTCTGGGACGAGGCTCTTTTGTTTGCGGTTGCACTATAGTGCCATTTAGTTTCACTTACGTAACATGAACTAAACTTATGCGCGGGCAATACAAATAGTATAATTTCAGAAATTTAAATTGTCATGGGGAATTTTATGAAAACCTAATGAAAATGTTTTTAAATAATGCTATGAAAATTTTTTAAAAAGTCAATTAAATTTAAAAAAAGGAAAGTGCTTCATTATCGGACAAAACCCCTACCACCCACTATGAAAGCTGGAACGCCCACTAGTGGACGGTAGGGACCAGGTTGACTACCACTGATCTAAAATATGTAAATGTCTGCTAAAGAATAGAAGACATGTTGTTAAGTTTGTAGTAAAATTAAGAGTGAATTGGAGAATGGTTTTTAATTTTAAATCTTCTGATAGAGATAGATAAATAATCCTTGTTTAGCAACCACAGTTAGGTCCAACTCAGTCATTAACTAAAAGGTCAGTAAGTGAAACCGTGACTATGCTTACAATCTTATTTCAGCTTTCCTTTGCTTTACAGACCTGCAAAGGTCATAAATGTGAAGATAGGTTGCAAAGTACTTTTTTAAAATTTCTGTCATAACACAAATGGTTGCTGAACAAGCCAGCTGCTAAACAAGAATTACCTCTGTTTTAAAGGCATGCAATCAAATTACTCATGAATTCACAATTCATCCGTGTGACAAAAGCAAACAAAAGGAAGCCCAGACCAAAGGTAGAGATGTTATTGATAGTTCTTTTCAAATCATAGCCCTTTAGAGAAGACAAAGATGCTTTAATGGAAAAAAAAACCAACCTAAGATAGGAGGCCTCACTGTGTATTTTTCAGGATTGATAGTGATAAATCAGAACTCCCAAGGTTTAACAATAGGTTGGACCCATCTTTGCTCCTTTGAATAAGGTGGCCTTTTCCCAGAGTAGTTGAGCTGAGTTCTAATAGATAAAGGAGGTATTTCTCTCCCTTTCTGACAGAACCATTCAGCACATTGTCTCAGAGGGCTCCTTAGAAATTTAAACTGGTGCTAAGGGCTGCAGGGAAAAGAGCAATTATGATGCCATCTTGCTCCCTTTTCTCAAGTCCCAGCAAAAATCTGCTTACTATAAATTTGAATCCATTTTTTTTAATTACAATATGAAAATATGAACAATTTCGATTTTTAAGATTTTTAATTCTCCTTTTATAAAATTATAATGTATAATGTTTTTAAATGTAATCCCATAGGTTTCTTCCATGCATGAAGCAAGGTGTGCAGATTCTAGAGATTCTAAAATAAAATCAAATGGCTTTAGAAAGAACTTATACTCCAGTGACAGTTCCAGTTCTGAAGGTGCAGCATCAGAAGGCGGAAATGGTTGGACAGATCCTTGTGAAGAAGAGCTTTTTTCTCGAACTCACTTATAAAGTTATAGGATAAAAGGATGGCTTGAAGAATAACATGAGGTGGCAAACTCTTCCAGAAGGCTCGTAACTCAGAAACAAATTGAGTTCTTCCTTCATATAATGGATTCAGAAGTGTATTTATCTTTCTCTTCTTGGTATTTTATTTTTAATAGTGGGGTATGGTCCCACTAGAAGCTTTTTTTCTCTTTTTCTCCAAAATATTAGCTCCTTGGCTATTTGGACCTAGAGTAGATTGTGTTGTCAAATCAAGAATGGATGTGCATGTGATTGTCTTAGTAGTATCACTGCTCTTTTGCATCCTAGCTGCAGTTATTTTTATTTTCAACTGCAGCTGTATCAGTATTACTATCCTACTAGCATTGCAGTGTCTACAACTATTCAGAGATTTTATCTTTTAGCACATTTAGGCTTTTAAGATTTGGGAGATAAATACTTAACACTGTAATCTATCAGTGCCTTTCTGAATGTGAGAGGAAAGCATGTATGGCTTGTCCTGTCTTTTAAGATCTTATAACTTGGGAGCAGAAATACTAGGGCTGTGCTTTAGAGATTTTCAGAAACTGTACTTTCAATTCTAGGATCTCTTCTCCTAACATGCATAGAAACAAACAAACAGAGTTGGAACAATTGTTTGTTACCTTCTAGCTAACTAAAAAAGCTGCTCATTTTTGCAGGGAGGAGGAGGAAGAAAAATGATCATTCCCCCTTTTCCCCTCTTGTTTTCAGGGCTTAGTATTTCTTCTTTTTCAGGACTCAGTGTTGAAGAGTAGATGATTCAACAAGTGACACTACAGCCTGAACCAAGCACACTTACTTCATACTTGTAAGCGTACTTAGGATTGGATTGTCAGGAAATTATGGAACAGTGAACTTTGTAATGAGCTTCATATAGTTGGCCTGAACAACAAAAGAAATATTTAAGAGTCAATGTTTAATATTTTTTATGCAGAGGATTAGTATATCACTCAGAATAAATCCAATGGCTCCTGCAGTTAGCTACTACTATAGTTGTAATTTAGTAAAATTTGTAGCTAACCTCGTGTCCTGAGAGAATGTTAGGAGTAAGTTGTGTGTTGTGGGAGGGAGTGGGAACATGATTTACATGTGTGATTGCAGTAGTGATTGTTGCTTTATGTGACCTGTTCTTAACATTTATTTTAACATAGTCAATGCATCTGTCAAAATGTAACTGTGCAAGACTATCAACTCCCTGTGCTACTAATGTATTATGCAAATCATAAGGGTCAGGAGGAGCAATATTGGTTTATACCATTTCATAGTTTTAAAATTTTAAAACTATATAATAGCAGCATGTTTAAGACACCAGAAAGAACAGAAAGTTTACTGTTGACTTGAAAATGCTAAGCCATTAATTTTAATAGGCAAGAAACTCTTTTAACAATTATAGTTCTTTGAAATGGTAAGCTGAACTGGCTTTAAATTTTTATTCTGTGCTAGTGAGCTTAATTGAATTGAATGAAGTTTTTTGCCTTTTCTTAATTGATAGTACAAGATTGAAGATCTACAGTTTCAACTCCTTGTATGGGTTGTATATCACCCTTTCAGTTGAAACTTCAACTCCATTGGCTTGGTTTGTACCTTCCAGGGAAATGTCATTAATAACATTAATAATGGCTTTTAAGCTACTTTATTTTAGCATCCATACTACAAATCTTCACAGGTTTTTTTCCTTATTTGAAATTTTGGGTATATGTTTAAATATTTACTTTCTTCTGGAGCTTCCTTTAAAATGTTATATAGGCACATGCACTAAGGATATTATTGTCAGTATGAAAGCAAAAAGAACAAAACTGATAAATCCTAGTGATTAATGTAAAGTATTGTTAGAATTATGAAAAACCAAATGGGAATATTTGGGGAGGGAAGAACCCACACTTCAAAAATTCAGCTTATTTGGACTTTCACCTCAGTGAAAGGATGGTTCATTTTATTATGATTCAATATTCTAACACCTTTGAAAATGTATGTTACATGTGTGGGCAATAACAAATAATATTTATTTGTTTCATAACCGAATGGGTAAAATTCTGAAGCTTTCCAGTGAGAAAGTGGATGTGTGAGTTCGTGTTTCTGTTTTCTGCAAGGATAATTTAAAAGTGGAAATGCTGAAATGCACTGTGGTATGAAGCACATTGCATATCCATAGCACTGAAGTATCAGTTTTTCATTCCTGGGCTGAACTTGTTTCTACCTTTTCGCTTCAAGTGGTGTATTGTTCTGATTTCACATACATCAGAGTAACTGAATTTGTTTTTTTTTTTTGTGGAGTTACTTAACACCAAATAAAAAAATAAAAGAATAATTAAATTGTGTTGTCTTTGTTCAATATATAAAATTCCTTCCTAAATAGCACTATGCAAATAGAGAACTTTGTACAGTACAACAAACCTCAATTTAACCTCACTTTTAGTTGCCTTCAGATTAAGTAGATAAAATGGTTATTTTTGGTTTCTCAACACCTCCCTAATTTTTAAATTTATTTTGTTTTTAAAATCATAATAAAAAAGAAAATAGAGCAAAACACAAAGATAATTATAATAGAAATATATACATTGTCCAAAAAAAGACACAAAGTGCTTGGAAAAATGATATACTGTGTTTTTTCTTTTTCTTTTTTTGTCACATTTTTTCACTTTTTAAAAAGTTTTCTGTTTTCTTCTTTTCTAATATCTGTATGTCTTTCCTCCCAAAATTTGTTATTTGCATAACTCTGTAATGTATGTCCATTTAAGTAATTTGCATGACAAAATAACACCAGTTGTACAGTTAATTATGCAAGTTATGTAAATTGATGTATTATAAATCACATCAGTTAAATTCATTTTTAACAGACAACCTTTACCCCAAACTGGTTTGTAAAATCAAATTTTGCTATAATGTATGTTCAGTGAAAGTCCTCTATTGTCTCATATTGAATCATAACAGTTTATATGTATCAATTACAAAGCAGTCCAAAATAGCATAAACATAAAATTTGCTAATTTCATGCCATCTTTTCTCACACTAAATTGAGCACCTTAAAAAAAATCTTGTGATTATCAGTTTCCATCTATGAATAATATAAACTATTATGTTTGTATCCCTCAAAGAAATTCCTTTAGCTCTTATCTTTAGACAGAAAAGAGAAATAGTTGCAAGTGCTGACTTGGCAGGTGATACTTGAAAGTACACTAGCTAGTGTGAATAGCTAGTGTTGCTGCATAGGTAGATGCTGTTTGGTTATGTTACATGGAGTTTGGTTCTGTATCTCTGCCTGAATAGAAGCTGAAACTGATACACTTTTTAAAGAAGGAAGTATATAGAACGGCTAAGCATTCAAATAAATGAAAAGTTCCTTTTATTTCTTTTACTTCCAAATGCACATACCTTATGCTTTGCTAACTCAAGAAAATCAGGAAACACTTCAGTTTTAAGAAAACAACTCAGTTCCCAAACTGAGATATCTTGTATTAAAGAGGTTTTGTAAACAGAACTAAAAAGATTCAAAGCGTCTAGGAAAACTGAATGGTGATAGCAGTTAATTTTGTGATTTGCATCCTGGGTATTGTGTATCAGTTCCTTAATATAGATTATTATTATCCTGTAAATCTTTAAAAAGCGATTTCAGTACAAACAGAATTTGTAAAAGCATCAGATCTGTAGCAGCATCTAATCATGGTCTTAATAAAAGTTTTCAAAAATATTTTTAGAAATACACTTTGAATCAGAAGAGCTTACAGTGAACTCACCAAATGGCAGCATTTCAACAAATTGCCAGATCTGTCAAAGATAAATGATACCATGATAAACCTTCAGTGTATTTTTTTCTATTTTTTAATCAAACATGTTGGAAGAAGATATATAAACAAACAGTAAAAAGAGGTAAAAATAAAATATGAGTAAATATATAAAAAGAGGGTTTACAAATATGGTGCTTATAATTTCCCAATGTTATATAATTAGTAATGAGTAATTGAATAAATTACATAATTTTAAAGAACTAAAAACCACTCTAAAGCTTGAAGCAAAATCTGAATATCAATAATACGATAAAAATATAAATTATGAAATGAAACTGTACTATAGAAAAAATTCTAGTCATGTTTCTAAAAGTTTTCTGATAATGAAAAACCTATATAACTTAATCCTATACTACCTGGATACCTGTGCTTTGCTATGAAACTATGTGATCGGGCTTGATAAATTGACACTTGCACCTTGAAAATCAATGAGTAGTTACAATCGGCCTCTTCTCTCCCCTTCTCTCCCGCAGGCTTGCCCCACAGAACCCTATCCTATCCTATCCTATCCTATCCCCCTTCTCTCCCTCAGCCTTGCCCCACAGAAGCCTCCCCTATCCTACCCGCTTCTCTCCCTCAGCCTTGCCCCACAGAAGCCTCCCCTATCCTATCCACTGGTTGCTGCTGTGAAAGTAAAACTGAAAGTGAAATTCCTTGTGTTTTGCATTTGGAACAGATTTCTTTTCAGGTGGGGAGGGGGAGTAGAACTCCTTAGCATTAGAGCGTGTTAATCATAATATAGGAAATACTAATGCTCTGATGGTCATTTCAAAAAATCCTTTCTTAGTAAGCACCTAGAAGCCAAGAGGAACATACGCGGCAAATTTCAAGTTTGTAGGCTTTATGATTCTGGAGATTTTGTGATTACGGCGTGAATTATATATATATATATATGTAGGTCTTTGGTTATTCGGGTTTTCTCCTGCGTAAAATTGGAAGTGTCTTGGCGACATTTCGACGAAGTCTCATTCGTCATCTTCAGGCTTCAGCTTCGTGCTTCTGGGAGCAATGTGTGATTGCAGTCCCACCCAATCAGTTCAAACCCCCACTAGCAGTTAAAAAGGAAGAAACAGCTGCAATCACACATTGCTCCCAGAAGCACGAAGCTGAAGCCTGAAGATGACGAATGAGACTTCGTCGAAACATCGCCAAGACACTTCCAATTTTATGCGGGAGAAAACTTGTTTTACTCTGTTATGAATTATTTCTCAAAATTGTAATTGCTACAGTATTGCTATGAGATACAGAAAATGATCCACGTGCTCATTACATCTTCAGTGAGTTTTTAGAAAATTATCAATTTTAATTATATTGTACCAATATTCTTTAATTAGTTTTGGGTGTTAATGTAATACATTGAAATTCCATTGTGGCAAATCTAAAATCCACATAATCATGTGGTCTTTGTCTTTTTGGTTTTTTAAAATCATATTGCACCACCAATTTATTAAAAAATTGACCTAGCAGATGCTCTAAATTATGTATTAAAAGATTTTAAAATTCAATTGTGTCTCTTAGATTTCTTCCTTTTTTCTCCAATTCTTATGATTCTGGGCTATTTATGTGAAGATACTAAAATTAGTCCAATGAACTACACTTGTGAAGTAAGAACCTCAAACATTTCTATCTTTGTGTTATTAATAATGTCTTTCAGTCTAAACTAATTGATTCCATAGAACAAATTTCTTTGTGTATTCATAAGAATAAATGTTTAGTAATAATGAAGCAAGAAGGGAAAGTTCTTAGGCATTCTTTTCCTGTATATTTCCAAATGTTCAGTTTAAACCCAGTCTACCCATGTGGTGAAGGAGCTAAAAAAACCTTTAGACATACTTTACTATAATGTTTACTTAAGGCCAACATTTGTCAGGACCTGTTAATTCCCTGGCCACTTAATTAGTTCTATTTAAACCTCTTGTTCTCAGATTCAAATGACTATTCCTTAAGTGTTGCCAAATTATGTTACATAATATGTAAGATGTCTAGCAGGCTGAATAACAAATGTTACCTATTTGGATAATATCTATTTTATGTATTCAAGTGTTTCACTGATGGGTCATTGACTGCAATCAAGATTCTGATTCCAAATGTTCAATACATTGCTTACTATTGCATGATCTCATATAAATTGTTTATTTCTATTCTATCAGTCCAAAAATATTTATATTTACTAGAATTCCCATCCCTTCTGTATTAGGGCTATAAGGATATATGATCCACTCTGTAATCTATTAAGCACCTGGCATTATAGTAAACTTTACAGCCATCAATCCACTTCATTTTTCAATATTAAATTTAATCCTTGTTTTATTTTTATTGGACCATATGTTGTTCATTATGCTAGTCAGTGAATCTCATTTTCAATATGTATTGGAATAATTTGGAAAGTTAAGTTCTGGTAAAAAATTAACTTTGATGGCTGCAGTTCAAGAAAGTTTATTCCTCCTCTCCTGAAACAAGTGCCCTTACCTTTTTCCACCTGTTTAAATAATTATTTTTAAATACATCATTTTATTGTATTTAATTATTTTCAGGTCTTAAAACCATTACTAGATGCAGGTATTGTTTTTCTTCCACTGTTAGTCACAGTTATGCCAATATATATGCTATTAACAGTATTGAGTATCGGTTGAGTGACTGTGAGAATAATTTCATCGGCATATAATTTCAGAAGTTTTATTTTCTTGACAAATTTTCATTGCTAATAGTTCTAATGCCAGTAAAAAAAGGGGACAATATTGTATTTTCCCTTTTGTATAATGTGTGTGTGTTTATTTAGTGTTAAATAGCCATTTACTATTAACTTGGCATTTTGTCCTTTATAATCTGTATCCCCATAAAAAAAAGCTACATCTTTTTAATACAAACATAAACCATCCTAAATTGTCATAAGTTTTCTGTATAAACAAAGATTATAACCACGTTTTTGTTGGTGTGATTTAATCAATAAGATTGTCTCTGATGTCTCATCAGAACAAGTCCAGTCTGATTAAGTTATATCATTTCAATTTAAAAACCATTTATTGTCTTTGAGTATTGCCTTTAAAAAGTTTATAATCTACATTCAGTAAAGAAATTAGGTTGTATGTCTATGGGCAAATCAAAATCTTTTTTAATTTATAGCTAAAAATATTCCTGAATCTCTTTTATTAGTAGTTTTAATTATGATTACTTGGAAAAGTCTTCTGGTATATTGCAAAATGACATATCCCACACCTTAAATTTTTTAAATTGCCTCTTTAGTTTTGTCTTAAATTATGGAATGATTAAAGACATATTTGTGTTGAACTATACATCTTGGAAGTAACATACTACTCAGCAATTCTTCAGTGTTCTCTGGATTTAACTATATAATTCAAAATAATTTAATTTAAAATAGTACATTATTTATTAATAATAAATAAAGCATGTTTGGTTCCATCCCAAATAGAAATAATAACTCATCTCAGTTTTTCTGCCCATCTGATTTTTATCCCATATTGTTTACAAATAACTCAAGATGATGAACATACCTAATACAGCACTTCTTCCTCCTCCTATTTTTCCCATAACAACAACTCTGCGAGATGAGTTGGACTGAGAGAATGGCTGGCCCAAAGTCACCCAGCATGCTTTCATGCCTAAAGTGAGACTAATATTCACAGTTTCCAGATTTGTAAGCCAGCACCTTAATCACTGCACCAAACTGAATAGGCATGCTTCTGGTCTTGGTAGCTAAGGAGTGCCGGTTGGCAGTGTCTTGAAGACCTGCCTTATGGATCATTCTCCCTCTGGCTTTTTGTAAGTTTTTAAATACCTAGTTTTTGCCTGAGCTTGAAGCCTTGAGTGTATTCAGGACATTGATTAATTTAGGTAATTTATTCTTGGCTTTGTATTTTAAATTTTGTATTACTGTTTTTAGTTTTTAAGTTTTGTTCACCACCCAGTCATTTGGTGAGATAGGCAGCCATACATATTGATTGAATATTTGTTCAGTCAGTCAGTCAATCTCTTTATTCATACCTCCAAAAATTAAGATATCTCCCTCTGCAATTGTAAGAATTAATTGGTTCTTTCATAAACTTTGTTTTATTAATAACTTGGGAGAATAAGAGTATTTTTTTCAAGTTTAGTCTGAAAACATGAAATTTCCTTCCTCATCTTAAATTTGTTGTTCTACAGCAGGGATGTAAAACTGGCAGCCTTTGGGCTGGATGCTTCACATGCTGGCCACACCACTCCAGCTCCGTGAAAGGAAAGAACATTGCGATACATCAAGTGATGGCAATGTGACATGGCAAGTTTGACACCCATGTTCTACAGTCTATGACAAATTTTTCATATATGTACAGTAGCTGCTCTATTTTCCCCATCTATCTGAGGCCATCCATTTTTGAATATATAATTGTTATTAAATTTTTTAATCAAAAAACCAATACAAACTAATATAAAGAAGAAGAAGAAATCAAAGGAAAAAAGTGCAAGAAGTTGGAAGAAAATCTGAGATTTGAATAATTGTGACCAGTGGTGGGTTGCTTCCGGTTCGCCCTGGTTTGGGTGAACCCATAGCAGTAGTGGTGGGAGGTTCTGCCCACCCGTCCGGACGTCTCTGCACATGTGCAGAAGCTTCTGCACATACACAGAAGTCTTGTGCGCGCTTGCAAGTGCACGCCCATGAGCAAACCAGTAGGCCGAAATTGAAACCCATTACTGGTTGTGACACATAAAACAAGCAAATAGGCGAGGAATAATTAAGAACCTGACTAAATATGTCAATACTAAACAATGGATAGGAGCACAAAAATCCAATATTTGCAACAAAGCCCTCTTTTTTAAGAAAAAGTGTGAAGGAACCATCATATTCTGGGTTTTGTTAACAGTGCTAATGGTATGAGCAATATGCTTTGAATATTTCAATATCTGGCCTGTAAATATTATCCCTTGCATTTAGCCACATGTTGCAGCTGCCATACATCCACTCTCCTTTGCCCATCTCACATAGAAATATAGATAAGTAAAGCCTTTCATGTTTTGGATTTGTAGTTCATTAACCACACTCCAAATATTGACACCAATCCTATAAGGTTTTTCATTTCTAATTATGTTGAAAGATTGAGAAAAAAATGGGTTGGTTAAAAACTACATAGTAAATCTGATGGGAAAAACTGCAAAAAGTTACAGCTTTATTTAAAAACATGCACATAATTTATCTTAAAACCAATAGGAAATACAGAACCAAATCCAGTTACAAAGCACTGAATTACTTAAAACTCAAAGCAGACAAGCTGGCAAATGTTATTGCATTGTTTAAATGTATACTTTCCTCGTGTAGTGGGAAAAAACCTAGGCTCTTCAGAATTTTCTCCAAGAGAAACAAGCATATCTGTTCCAAAACCTTCAAAGTCCTTTGCCCTATCAGAATTTCCTGAGTACATCTCTTATTTCCTACTTCCCACACATACACATATAAGGGCATTAAAAAAAAAAGTTTGAGAACCATCTTTATTGAGGAAAGAATCAAATAACTAAATAAAAAATTGTTTCAAAAGATGTTGATACATAAATTTTTTAATTTACTAGAATAATTTTGATACTATTAAAGAGTCAAGGAAAAATGAAGATAGGTTACCTATTATGGCTAATTAAAAACATAAAAAGGTAAATTTCTCCAATAACGGCTAACCCCTTTACAATTTTATTATGCTTATTTATTAATAATGGCCCACATTTGCTTATAATCTATTTTTACATTAAAAATTGAATATTCTGTTATGAGTTTAGCTTTGTATACTTTTACTGTCAATTATAAATTAACAGGGTATTTATGAATTTATTATTATTAATATTCTATCCTGCGTATATAAGCACTCATGATGGTTATTTGGATTTGAGGCTTGAACCACACCTAGCTGGAATATAATCTAAAGGCACTAGTATGTTTTATTTGATTTTTCATACATTACTTTGTTCTGTTTACCATTGAAGACATTTAGAATGGCAGAAAAGATTTTGCCCCTTTGATTTTCATCTTTATTCCATTGCAAGTAAGGGACAATCCAGCATGATGACGCTTCAGTATTTCCAATTTCTTTTTTAGTATCTCAGCAGCATCCACTTTCTCCTCGAAGTCCCTCAATAACAATGTATTTCCAAGTAAACCACATTTCTGTTGAAGCCTCTGATTGTCTATTCTCAATTTATCACGAGCCTGCTTTGTCCTTGTTAATATATCTCTGTTTTGCGCTACTAGACTTTCCACTGCCATTAGCTGAGCCTTCTGGCCTTGATTCTCCGCTTCCACAAATTGCAGTTTTTCTTTTACTTGTGATAGGACTTGTACTGTATTGGTGACCTTTCTCCGGAGTTTCTGAAGTTCTTCATTACGCTCTTCAATCTTTTCATTGTAAGTCTGGTTTTCTATCTTCAGCTGCTCAAAGTCTATTAAATGTAAACCTTCTGCCAGTTCTTCTTGGGCTTTTAGACTTGCATCAAGTTTTTGGATCCTGTGTTTCAATTTTATATTTTCAAGACGTACCTAAAATGATAAAAACTGGTCTAATAACACCACCAAATAATTGTCTTATGTTGGAGCAATACTAATTTGAAATACAGTTTGGCGTACCATGAGAACACAGCCTTTCATTAGCCATTCTATAAATCAGAGATTGGATAATAGTTCTGAAGAATCTTTAAGAATGGTTTGCAAAGACCTCTGCAATCAATTAAAGATAAAATTTCTCTGTCTTATCTCTGTTAAGTTACATGGTAATTCTGTCCACTTTCCCATAAGCACCACTGATTTACCCCAAAAGAGCTTGGGATTTTAGATTTAGTGTTCAATAACACTATCACAGATAAATCTTTGATTTTAATAGGGCTTGCACCAGATTTTGGTCATATCCCAACTATATGCAAAAATGAGTCCAAATAGGTTGAACAGAATTGGCCTTGATAGATAACTTTTCCCTTATGATCACCTGTGAAATACTGTGTTGATATGATAAACCAACAAAACTATGTATTTTCAAATGAGGAATCACAAGTTCATCATACTTCTTATTTTTAGATAATGCTACTGGATATAACTTTAATCTGGATGCCCAGGGCCTTATTTGCAACCTGCCACTATCAGAGATACGTTTGATGAGAATATAGAGAAGGCTTTCTTTATGGTTGTTTTAGTATTTGGACATCAAGGCAGACCTCTGTCGTGAATGAATTATTGTTAATGATGCTGGGTGGCATACTGCATATATCTGATGAATTATATTGTTAACAGTCTTGAGCATCATACAATATGTGGATCATCCCATCTGTTTACAACTACCAAAACCACTAAGACTTCAAGCTTGGTTATTTCCTATACTTTGAATTTTAGAATATACCAAGTCAAGGGCATGAGCTTTATGAATCAATGATTTTATAATTAAGTGCTTTTAATCGCACATTCAGCTATTATTTTCTTTTGAACAAACATGTTTGTCGTATATACCAATGACTCTGATCTTACAATTAGAATATAATGGAGTTCAAGTGAATACCTGGTCATAGATAGTAGCCTATAAAAATAACTGGATGCTATAGATAGCACATTAAATTGGGCTCAGTAAACATAACTAATACACCTGTTTGAGAAAATCAGTGATGTCCTTCAAGAAACACTACTCACCAACTCTGGGAGGCAATTCTAGAATAAGGAAATATAAGGAAATTGCAGAGAAGCTAAATAATTTCTAAAGTCTACTATAGAAAACACAGAACAGAAACAATAGCTTAAACTGATATTTCCAAGAAAGGAAACCAAAATAAAAAGAGCTAAGACACATTCATGACTATAGGGCATTTTCCTTCTGCCTACTGAGGCTCTATTCCCAAAGAATGACCTCTAGTTCCCCAATGTTTCCAACTTCTGATTTAGAAGTAGGAAACAACGTTGTGGACAAATATGAAGCCTAAGATGATCCAGCAAATACTATTTACTGGACTTTCAAAAGTTTTGTGATACAGTCCTTGACCATTATGATCCTTGCTACCACAAGAACTTTTTCATCAGTTAAACCAGTGAAGGATTGAATATAGAAGAAAAAACTGAAACTTAATCTAGATAAGCAGTTCTTTTACAAAAATCTTAATAAGAAATTTTATAAACTAAAAGAGAACTAATTATTCTTCATCATCTTGTCACTGTTAATAGCACAAGTACCAACCTAGGCTGTGTATCTGTAGTTGAAAATGTAAATTTCTGTAAAGGTTTACTTTGCAAGTTAGGAATTTTACAGGCTTATCTACAAGGCTGGCAATACGATCCAGGAATTGGTTTGGTTAGGTCAGGGGTGAGTTCTACTTACCTTTGCTACCGGTTTGCAATGGGACCGCACATGCGCAGTCACTTCGCTCACGCTTGCGCTTCTGCCCATGTGCAAAAGTTTCCTGATGACATACAGATCAGTGGGCAGAGCCTCCCACTGGTTTTATTACCGGTTCTTGCGAACTGGTCCAAACCAGGGGCAACCCATCACTGGTTTGGGTTAACTTTGCTTTTTCTGCGAATGACATTTCAACCAGTTTCAATTCCTCCTAATCATGAATTTGGTGCCCATAATAGACCTTACAGTTATGAGATAATATATGCCTGTTCAGTGTTAAATCTCAAAGACTTGTTAACTGAAAGATGTAGAAAAAAAGACTGCCACATCTTAAAATTAATGCAATTATCCCAACAGCAGACTCTTTAGATAGGGCTTTTAGCAGCCCTCCTCTATTCAGGGCTCACCTCCGTCATCTCCTTTTCCTTGCTTTGTTCTTTAGCTTGAATCTTGTCCACTTCCTTGATGGCAGCTTGTTTACCCCCTAGCCGCCTCCCCATAGTATATACAGCTACTTCCTTCTTGACCGCCTGGTAGGTCTTCCATTCGCTCTCCACTTTGGTCAATTTCTGATCGCAGGACCGCTGGAGAGCATCGATCTCCTTCTGGTACCAAGCCGTCTCCTCCGCCTGCTGGCTACGCAACTTCTCTAACATGGCCAGGTAGCGGCTGTAGCGCTGCTCCCAGTCCAAGATGTGGTGCTCTAGTTCTCGGACGCGATCCTTGCCCTTGGCTTTGTTCAAGAACTCGGCCAGTTTGCCCTGCAGCTTCGTGTTGTAATTGCGGAGGCGGCCTCGCTCGGTCAGCAGCTGCCGGTACTGTTCCATGAGTTCGGTTCGCCGCCGCTGTTCCTCGGCCGCGCGCCGCTCCTTCTGCTCCTCCGTCTCTCCTTCCAGCGCGCCTTCCTCGCTCTCCGGGCTGCCACCCACAACTAAGGAGCGGCTGCTTGCTTGCCTCTGCTCCAGCTCCCAGAGGCTGCGGCTGATCCTGTGGCCCAGTTCCACGCCCACCTGCAACGGAGACGGCTCCGCCGGTTCGCCCTCCTCGAAGGTGGCGCTGGTGGGCAAGCCGCGTAGGAGCGATAACCTGGAGGGAGCCTCTGGCTCCCCGCCCTCTTGTTCCAGTTTCTCCAGAGAAGGAATCTCCGAGGGGCTCCTCTTGTCCTCCTTCCCATCCTTCGGGACTTCGGCTCCCCCCAGACCTTCGCTCGAGGTTGCGCGCTCCGGTTGCTCCTCCAGCGCAGGCTCCTTGTCCGCTCCTTCTAATGCTGGCGGCTCTTCGGTCGTCCGTTGGGGCTTCTCTCCCGCGGTCGCCTCGTCTGCCGCTCCTTCCTGAGTCGGCGTCGGCGTCGGCGGCTCTGCAGCAGGGAGACTCTTCGCGGCCTCTGTTGTCTCCGTATCCGTAGCCGACTTCTGTGGTTCCGGGGAAATCGGGACAACGACATCCTCCAGATTTTGGGGTGTTGGAGTAGAAATCTCCTCCGCCTCCTCCTGTATCTCCTCCATAGCATGCAACCACTCGTCTGTCTCTCGCTCTCTCCCCGTAAACAAATCGCTTTGCTCCGTCGCTAGGCAACCAAAGTTCCTTTTGTCAACCAATGGGAAGAAATTAAGAGAAATGAGGCTTGATTGGACGTTGCGCGTGAAAGCGTGCAAGAAATTTCTAAGCGATTGGCTATTTCTTCCTGGGACACACCCACAAAATTCTGCCTCGATTAGTGGGCGGGAGTTGGTCCCTGTCGCAAACGTGGACGTCAAACCTTCGCTGCTCTTTTTACCTCTGGGGGGGGAGGAAAGCAAGATGGCGGAACTAGGGAAAAAGTATTGCGTGTACTGCTTGGCTGAGGTCAGCTCGCTTCGTTTCCGCTGCACCGAATGTACCGACATCGAGCTTTGCCCCGAATGCTTCTCAGCGGGCGCCGAGATTGGCCCGCATAGGCGCTGGCATGGCTACCAGCTGGTAGATGGTGGGCGTTTCACTCTCTGGGGTGCCGAGGCCGAGGGTGGCTGGAGCAGCCGCGAGGAGCAGCTCTTACTGGATGCTATCGAGCAATTCGGCTTCGGCAACTGGGTGAGAAGTTCCATGCTGGTTTGTCGGCCGGCTCTGTCCTTCCGCGTCGGGGAAATTCTGTTCCCATAGCGGCTCCTCAATTCACATTTTTAATAGCACGATTGTTGTTCATGGAGCTGGGCCCTTGTTTAGCTAAGAGAAAAAGAATGGCTGGAAATATTTGTGCAAAGCTAAAGACTTACTCTGGTCAACATTCAAAACAGGTCAATCAATAGAGTGAATACAAATCTCAATTTTATATATTGTTGAATTTAAAATTAACCTGAATTCATCTGTATCATATCTCTGTAATCAGACCACTGCCTTTCAAGCTATCCAGTAATTCCATAGAATAAAAATAATTGTACAAAAATATGGTGAATAATCTGTATGTTCAAAATGCTGCAGCTCACATTTGGATGACCCAAAACCATGCAATCATGTTTTAGCCAACTGTCCTGAAAAGTATGTACTTTTCTTGCCCAAAGCTGTGTACATGGCACCCACTTTCATATTGCAAGAAGAGATTAATAAGTAATCAAGTGTCTGCTTCCAAAAACATACATAGCCACCCCAAATCATATGTTCACATGTCATGGAGAGTCCATATAATGGGAATGTATTTTATCCAGTTCAAACTTTGAGAGGTTCTTGGTGCTCTCTAAGCTTGCTTGTTTTCTTGCAAACTTTTCATCACCCAAACTAGGTGATGACATTATCTAGTTTGCGTAATGAAACATCTGCAAGAAAACAATCAAGCTCAGAGAGCACCAAGGACCCCTCATTCAATTCTGAGCTACAAATATTCTCCTTTATTAATTCAAACTTTATTGTTTGTGACCTACTGTTCAAGAAGACTTGCATATTTCCAAGAAGGAATGAAATAAGAAAAGTGTATGGAAAAATCTAAAAAAAACCCTTAAAAATGAAAATTATGCTAAAATACACCTGTAAATTGTAACTAAGTGAAAATTTATATAACTTTATGAGAGATTGAGATTAAGGAGATCTTGACTGCTAGACTGTTTTTAAATTATTTGAGATCTATAGATAGACCTCTAAACAGATGAGATTCTTCAGAAATTGAACCACATAATAGTGAACATTTTTAATCAAAATACAATGTTCTATCACCATCCATGTAATAGGTATTTGTCAGAATTTCAGCCTTTCATTGCATTTGTCAATATTTAGACTGCTGAAATGGGATTACATCATAGATCATCTGGAACTATGGTTGTATGATTTTAGGTGGCCTAAAATGATTTGGGATATAGATGCTTTATTATTATGGTTCATTGCAGTCAGACAGATGTTTAGACTGGATCTGGCATTTTTATCCACTTATTGAGTCATTCCCACAGACCTAGGATAGAGAGATGTTGTTGTTTCATGGTATTAAATGTATTGTTATAGGATGTACAACAATAGGATGTAGGATGTAAGTTGTCTTTGGAATTGACTGCTGGTTATTTGTCAGTGCCAATGACCTTCAAATGGTGCTCCAGAAGTTTTTGGGATTGGCACTATCTTTGTTTTATTTTGCCACAGTCATTCTGCTTCTTTTTGCAAGTCTTTTTATTTTGTAATTTTCTCTCGTTCCTTCTCTTCTGTTCTGCTGTTTCCAGATACTGCCATGTCCAGTATCCAGACATTGTTGACTATTTGTCAATAATTATTAAATCTGGTATGTTATGTGGCAGGTGATTATCTCTTTCAAATCTAAAGTCCCCTTCATTTTCTATTATTTTGTCTATTTTACAGTCCCACCAGTTCTTGCTTGAAGATAAATGGTATTTCATGCAGACATTCCAGTACACCATTATTACTAATTTATTATGTGATTGTTTGTAGTCAGTCTGCGGGATCATCTAGCAGTAGCTAACTAGGTGGTCCATATTTTTTTCAGGTTGCAGAGATGGCATTTGTGCCTGTTGCTATCTTCTCAAGTCGGGTTTGTATGCATTTGTTCTTAAGGCTTGGTCTTATGGAGGCAGAAGTAGTCCCTCTGACTTTCTTCAATTTTCCTACTCTTAGCCACTGCCAGATCTTGATTATTTTTTGTTTTGCCTTTTTAAAAAAAAAAAACAAACTGGCTATATATTGCTTTGTCTTGCCAGATCTCTTTTCTATTCTTCATTTGATCTTTCTTGTAGGCCACTTTGGTCCCTTCAGTACTCAGTCGGCCTTCATGGTGTACTGGGTTCAGTACATCTTCTTCACTGTCCCTCAGATATTCTTCCAGTGCTCTTTTTTCTTCTTCAACTGCCTGGTGTACTTGCAGCATTCCATGCCCACCAATATTCCATGGTAGGTAGAGTCTCTCAATGTTGCTGCAAGGATGAAGGGCATGATTCATTGTCATTATATTTCAGGTCTTCCTATCCAGGGCTTTTAGTTCTTCTTGAGTCCAATCCACTATTCCAGCTGTGTAGCTAATGACTGAAATAACCTAGGTGTTAATTGACTTTCCTCCACTGAGTTTGGACTTTAACATCTTCATTTGCATAATGTATTGACTTGTATATGGAGATTCTCAGCCATCCATGTCATGGTTGTCCCAAAGGTGTTTTTTCTGGACTTTCTGGAAAAAAGAAAAGTCCATTTGTCTCTTGGGACAATTATTCACGTCTTGATTTTGTGTGCTTGATGTAATCGACTTGAAGGATGCCTAGGTATTTGTAATGATAATCAGCATCCAAACTTTTGATGTTATTTACATATATACATACCTAATACAAAAATCATCCAAAAGAAGACAAAAAGGAAAAAAGTACAAAAAACACAAACCAATCAAAACATTAAAAAGGTGCATCAAAACAACATCAACACACATACATATGAATACACATAGTTGAATACTGATTAATGCATTATAACAACATTAATTCCCACCCCTTGCAAAACAGGGCCTCTCTAAATTACTAAATCTATTTGTAAATTATTGTCTTCTGTGTCATATTACTGACAAAGTAGTTAGGAAGAATAATAATATTAAAAACAAAAAGTTTCAAAACTCTGTGTTAGCAAACTGCTATTGTAATCCACTTGTAGAAAGTTTACTATGGCATCTTATCTATCCCAAATCATCCCAAAAGTTATAACTTGTTCTGGATTGACTATCCACGTTTACTTCTTAATGCCATCTCTTATAGAGTTGTCGTTAATTAAGTAAATAGATTCAGTCTCCGGAATAAACCTTTCTTCCAACAAAACCCAGATAGAAGTGGTTACCAGTTAACTAATAAATCTATCTAGTCCCCCTCAATCTTTGTAGAAGGAAGAATTTGTTGCTTCCCCTTTCAGTCAGAGTCCTGATATTGTAAGGAATATGGAGACAAACTTCAGAACAAAAGATGAAATCCACTTTGTTAATTCTCCAGCCGTGAGAATGTCTCTTTGATATGGAACTGGATCAAAGTCCTTTTGTGTATCTTTAATCAAAATTCCATGCCCTAACATATTTTGCAAAATCATTATTGTCATCAAGCTTTTAAAAGAGAAATATAGCTAGAAAGCTGCATATTCCCCTGCTCTCCTTCCTTAGGTTTCAGCCACTGTTCAGCCATTTTAATCCATGAAATCTGATCAGGGAACAAAGAAAGTATGTTTTCTTCTATATTTCAATCCAAGATTATAAGAAACTTTAATAAAAATAAACTCCAGATATTTTGCAAATTCAAAAAATACAGAGATCCAGTGATGAGTCTAAAAACTCTTTACATATCCCCAAATGCTGCCATGCTTCCAAGCAAAGGGAACAGAAATTATCCAGAATAACATATATCAAAAAGAAAGAAAAAGCAATTAAGAGTCTAGCAAGAGGTTGAAATACAGTGTGCAAAATTATTAGACAACTGAGTATTTTGGCCATATCATCATTTTTATGCATATTTTCCATTTCCAAACTGTATAAACTTGAATACTTAGTGGAGATAAGCGTATCAGATGATGTGTATTTGTGTAATGAGGGAGAGTGTGGCCTAAGGAGATCAGCGCCCTATATCAAGGTGTGTGTAATTATTAGGCAGCTTCTTTTCCTCAGGCAAAATAAGCCAAAAAAAGAGATTTAACATTTTTTAACAAGAGAGTCAACATTTTTATTGAATTATGAAGTTTTATAAAATACAAAATACAAAGTAAATAGAAAAGCAAAAAAAAGAGATTTAACTGACTCTGAAGTCAAAAATTGTAAAAGGTCTTTCAGAGGGATTCAATACTCTTGAAATTGCTAAGATATTGGGGAATGAACACAGAACCATCAAACGTTTTGTTGCAAATAGTCAACAGGGTTGCAAGAAACATGTTGAAAAAAAAGAGATGCACATTAATTGCCAAAGATTTGAGAAGAAATCCAGAACTGCATATTCTAGAACTGCAACCTTCTTGGAGTGTCCAGAAGTAAATTGTTCAGTGCTCAGAGACATGCCCAAGGTAAGGAAGGCTGAAACCCAACCACCACTGAACAAGCTACATACGATGAAACAGCAAGACTGGGCCAAGAAATATCTGAAGACAGATTTTTCAAAGGTTTTATGGACTGATGAGATGGGAGTGACTCTTGATGGACCAGATAGATGGGCCCAGCTGGATCAGTAATGGGCACAGAGCTCCACTTGGATTCAAATGCCAGCAAGGTGGAGGTGAAGTACTGGTATGGGCTGGTATTATTAAAGATGAGCTAGTTAGACCTTTTTGGGTTGAAGATGGACTCAAAATCAACTGCCAAACCTACTGCCAGTTTTAGAAGACACTTTCTTCAAGCGGTGGTACAGGAAAAAGTCTGCATCTTTCCAAAAGACCATGATTTTTATGCAGGACAATGCTGCATCACATGCAGCGAAGTAGTCCACTGTGTGGCTAGCCAGTAAAGGCCTTAAAAAGGAAAGAATATTGACATGGCCCCCTTCCTCACCAGACCTAAACCCTATTGAGAACTATCATTGATTTTTTTGTGATTCTTTTATATTTCTCTCTTGGTATCCTATATGTCTTTCTAAAATTTTTACACAAACTGATTATTTCTTCTGTCTTATCTTTTATCTCCTTCTGCTGCATCTTTTAAATATCCATCCATAACCCTTTCTTTGTTTTTGTGAGCTCCTCCTTTCCCCCCCTCTATTTTATTATAAGCTGTTAAGGGATTGTCTATCTGATTTTTAGTTTTTGTCATTGCTGTCTTTTCAGTATTTTTCTCGGCTTTTAACTTATTTTTATCTTTTTGTAGTTTATTTTGAATTGTCCCCGCCACCACTCCTTCTAATTTCTCAGCTGTCTTCTGTGTATCATATTCATATTTTCCCATCATTTGTTGAGTGATCTCTACTTTCACATCTTTATTTTTAAATACTCCCATCAACTTCTTATAGTTCTTTATCACTATTTCTAACATTTCTTCATAAAACTTTGTCTCCTGCTGGGTCATTTTGTAACAAATTAATATCCCTCTAATATCCCAGTATTCCAATATCTAAAAACTCCAAAAAATATATCAATTATTAGCAAGATTTGATTAATCCCAAAGTTATTTCTCCAAGTTCCCAAAAGGTCTATAAATTTATGCTTTTCAATCTTTATAATTTCCAATTTATACCTTCCTAATTGTCCAGATTTTAAAATCTTATTTATCTTTTCTTCTTTTTCATTTTTCCTTTCCCCCTTGTCACTTTTCTTCATTTGCTTCATAATATGATCTATCATATAATGTTAATAACCCAAATCCAATTTAGCTCACCAAGTTTCTTCCAATCTTTCAAATCCGCTTTTCAGTGTAGTGTTCCAGTAGAGTTTTAGTGTTTAACTTAATTCCCCTTCTGAATCTTCAAGAAACTTAGTAAATATTTCCCAGCATTCCAGTTGCCTACTAAGATAAACTCAAGGTCAGATAGTTTTCCAGATGTTATTTATTTTCTCTTCATTTACTTTTGGATTTTGTACAATGCAGATGATTCTGCTGCTCTCAATTCTAGTCTTCCACAGAATATAAAAAACCAGAAACAGCTGATTGTCATCCAGTCAGGGGAGTTAAGAGATAAAGTTTAGAAAAGCAATTTCTCCCAATGGTCACTTTTCACAACATTGTTTGGCTTTTCCAGGCTTTCTATGTTTTAAATCATCCTTTAGGTTTTTCTTTTACTTCTAAATCTTTAATCTTCCTGTTTAGTTTTTAGTCTTTAATTTTTCTCTATAAATCCAGTTGCCGCTTTTTTAGTGTTTGGAGATCATTTTGGAACTTTAAGTTTAAGTTAAGTCTCTTAAGGTAACAGTTGGAAATTTTCTCATCCAGTTTCACTGCTCTGTCCACACACCGCTCCAGCACAAGATCTTAGTGTCCCGATTGTCTCAGCCTGTGACTGACCAAAAATGGCTGCTATCCCTGCTGCTGTTCAGGAGTGCTTTCTTTGGATCAGCAAGAAACAGACATTGTGTGTTTTCCTCAGGATCAGCAAGCACTTCTCCTTTCTTTACCTCCCCTCCAGGAGGCTTAACTCCATAGGGTCTGCGAGCAAGCAGTTGCCGGCTGCATTTCACAGAGCCCAGTGGAGCTCCGCTATCTTCCAGCCATTCTCACCGTGACATCAACCGGAAGTCAAACTTGTGGGCCCTTCTTAAATGGAAGATTTATGGTGAAGGCAAACAGTACACCTCTCAGAATTGTGTCTGGGAGGCTGTGGTTGCTGCTGCAAAAAAGTTGATCATCAACAGATCAAGAAACTGATAGACTTCATGAGTGGAAGGCTTATGACATTATTGAAAAGAAGGGTGGCTATATTGGTCACTGATTTTTTTTGAACTGTCAGAAATGTTTATTTGTATATTTTCAGTTGTTCGTTTATTATTCTCATTTTAACAGATGAAAATAAATGAGTGAGATGGGTACATTTTCATTTTTCATTTAGTTGCATAATAATTCTGCACACTAATAGTTGCCAAATGATTGTGCACACGGATATTCTCCTAAGAAAGCCAAAACCTCACCTTTACTTTCTTAAATATTCAGGTTTGAGGTTTATTAACATTTTGGATTGACCAAGAACACTGTAGTTGTTCAATAATAAAATTAATCCTTCAAAATACAACTTGCCTAATAATTGTGCACAGTGTGAATCAGCAATCACTAATCAACTTTTGAAGAAAATTAGGGCAATTTATGGAGAGCAAACAGCACAGATTATAATCAATGGTAGCTTAACAGAACCTTTTAAGATTGCGAAAGGAACAAGACAGGGATATCCTTTATTACCATTATTGTTTATTTTAACTCTAGAACCATTATTGGATAAAATACGAGAAGTAAAGGAGATAGAGGGAATTAAAGTTAGACAACATGAATATAAGCTGAGAGCTTTTGCAGATGACCTGGTGATTACTTTAACAAACCCTATAACATCACATCACATCACATCACATCACATCACATCACATAACATAACATCAGAGTTGGAAGGGACCTTGGAGGCCTTCTAGTCCAACCCCCTGCCCAGGCAGGAAACCCTACACCATCTCAGTCAGATGGTTATCCAACATTTTCTTAAAAATTTCCAGTGTTGGAGCATTCACAACTTCTGAAGGCAAGTCGTTCCACTTATTAATTGTTCTAACTGTCAGGAAATTTCTCCTTAGTTCTAAGTTGCTTCTTTCTTTGATCAGTTTCCACCCATTGCTTCTTGTTCTACCCTCAGGTGCTTTGGAGAACAGCCCGACTCCCTCTTCTTTGTGGCAGCCCCTGAGATATTGGAACACAGCTATCATGTCTCCCCTAGTCCTTTTTGTTAAACTAGACATACCCAGTTCCTGCAACCGTTCTTCATATGTTTTATCCTCCAGTCCCTAATCATCTTTGTTGCTCTTCTCTGCACTCTTTCTAGAGTCTCAACATCTTTTTACATCGTGGCGACCAAAACTGGATGCAATATTCCAAGTGTGGCCTTACCAAGGCATTATAAAGTGGTACTAACACTTCACGTGATCTTGATTCTATCCTCTGTTTATGCAGCCCAGAACTGTGTTGGCTTTTTAACAGCTGCTGCACACTGCTGGCTCATATCTAAATGGTTATCCACTAGGACTCCAAGATCCCTCTCACAGGTACTACTATTGAGCAAGGTACCACATATACGGTACTGGTGCATTTTGTTTTTGGCCTAAATGTAGAACCTTACTTTTTCACTGTTGAATTTCATTTTGTTAGATAGCGCCCAATGTTCAAGTCTGTCAAGATCTTTCTGTAACTTGAGCCTATCTTCTGGAGTGTTGGCTATTCCTGCCAGCTTGGTGTCATCTGCAAATTTGGTGAGTTCCCCATCTATCTTCTCGTCCAAGTCATTGATGAAGATGTTGAAGAGTACTGGGCCTAAAACAGAGCCTTGGGGTACTCCACTGCATACTTCCCTCCATGTGGATGTAGTTCCGTTGAGGACTACACGTTGAGTGCGGTTGGTCAGCCAGTTACAAATCCATCTGGTGGTGGTGCTGTCTAACCCACATTTTTCTACTTTATCTAGTAGTAGGTTATGGTCTACTTTATCAAATGCTTTACTGAAGTCCAAGTAAATTATATCAACAGCATTCCTCTGGTCTACTAATTTTGTCATTTTGTCAAAGAATGCGATAAGATTAGTCTGGCATGATCTGTTTTGACAAACCCATGTTGGCTTTTGGTTATTACTTTGTTTGCTTCTAGGTGTTCGGTGATTCGTTGCTTGATTATCTTTTCCAGAATCTTCCCCGGTATTGAGGTCAGACTGATAGGTCTGTAGTTTCCTGGATCTGTTTTTTTTCCTTTTTTGAAGATGGGAACTACATCAGCTCTTTTCCAGTCCTCTGGCAGCTCCCCTGTGCTCCAGGATCTTTGAAAGATATAGTTCAGTGGTTCTGAGATCACGTCTGCCAGTTCCTTCAGAACCTTGGGGTGTAATCCATCCGGTCCTGGTGATTTGAACTCGTCTAGGGTAGACAGGTGTTCACTTACCATTTTCTTCCCTATTTTAACTTGTGTTCCTAATCTGTTTTTTGTGGTGCTGTTTTTGATAGGTTGGATTGTTTTTTCTTTTTGTGTAAAGACAGATGCAAAAAATGAGTTAAGTAGATCTGCTTTCTCCCTGTTGCTTGTCATCTTCTTGCCACTTTCTCCCAGCAATGGGCCAATTGTTTCCTTGACTTTTTTCTTGTTTTTAACATGTTGGAAGAAGCTTTTGTTGCTAGCCTTTGTTCATTGTGAGCCTTAGCTTTCCTCACTTCATCTTTACAGGCTCGGGCTATTTGCTGATATTCTGCCTTAGTTATTTGCCCCTCTTTCCACTTTTTATATTTGTCCTTTTTGTCTTTCAATTTGTCAGATAGTTCTTTATGCATCCATGCTGGTTTCTTTTGAGATCTACTATTTTTCTTCTTCATTGGTATTGTGTTAGACTGTGCTTTTATAATCTCACTTTTCAAAATTTCCCAAGCTTCTTGAGTTGTTTTCCCCCTGAGGATTCTCATCCATTGAATCCTTCTCAAGCTCTCTCTAAGTTTATTGAAATTAGCTCTCTTAAAGTCCAAGACTCTAGTTTGACTTTGTTCTACTACTTGTATTTGCTTAATGTCGAATTCCAATATTGCGTGGTCACTTGCCCCAAGGTTCCTGTAGCTTCAACACCTTCTATCATTTCATCTCTGTTAGTGAGAATTAAGTCCAATATGGCTGATCCTTGTCACCTTCTCTATTTTTGGGAAACAAAGTTGTCTGCTAGGTTTGTTAGGAACCTGTTGGATCTTCCACTTGGTGCAGAGTTTGTTTCCCAGTTGATGTCAGGGTAGTTAAAATCCCCATTACTACTGTGATGTGCTTCCTACATACCTTAGTTAGCTGACTAGCAAAAGTTCATCTACTTCCTCTGTTTGGTTGGGTGGCCTATAGTATAGACCTATGGCAATATCGTTTTCACCCTTTTATATTGACCCAAATACATTCAAGATGATTTTCATCATTGTTGTGCTCTATTTCTGTAGAGATGTAGTTATTTCTTATATATAGTGCAACTCCACCTCCTCTTTTATTTGGTCTATTTCTTTTAAATAATTTATATCCTCTAGCTGTATGTTCCATTTGTCAGTTTCATCCCACCAAGTTTCCGTAATGGCAACAATATCATATCTACCCTCATTTACTTGGATTTCTAATTCACCCTGTTTATTCCTCATACTCTGTGCATTGGTGTATAGACATTTGAGTGCATTTGGATTGATTTTGTGTTTACTGTCTACATAACCTGTGTTGACTGCCCTACTTTCTTGCCACCTGTTGGTTTAGTGCACATGGTATGGCACTCACTGTTAAATGCTTGGTTTTGCTTGATAGCATGGTTGATAGTCTTACCCATACAGACATCTATGTTACATGCACTGATAACCCTTTTAGTTTTCGATTGCTGGGGACAGAAATTTTCTATATCAGTTAATTCTCTGTCCCCACTGTTCAGTTTAAATGTTTATCCAGAAAATCTGTGAATGTATTGCTAAGTAACTCAGTCCCTTTCTTTGATGGATGCAATCCATCTCTTTTGTACAATTTTTCATTGGACCAGTTGCAGACATCATGACTAAAAAAACCAAAGACCTCCCCTTTACACCACTCCTTTAGCCACACATTAAACTCCACTACACGCTGGCCTTTACCTTTTGTTCCTTATGTACTGGTAAAACCTCTGAAAAGTTAAGCCTACAACCTATGCTATTAAGTTCATACCCCAAGCTCTGGAAATCATTCTGCACAGAAAGCACATCCTTTTGGGACAGATCATTTGTGCCAAGATGTATAATAGCATCAACATCAGAATCCTTACTGGCATTCTTGACTATCTTCAGAATCGCCTCTTGTCTCTGCTGGCAGTAGCACCAGGTAGACACCTGGCGTCTTTCAAAACCTCCATATCCTTTCCTAAATTTACATCCCTTACAATTGAATCACCAATCAGAAGGTGGCTTCTCTTTTTGGATACCATGCTCTTCTTGTGTGACCGATCTGTAATACTTGATACACACTTTTCCAAAGTAGGTTCACACTTTTCCAAAGTAAGTTCTTCATCTTGAACCATAATCCCTTGATTGTTTGAGTTATCAGTATCACAACTACCTTGATCTGTCACTTTAGTGTTCCTATTTAGGTCAGCAAGGGCACTATATCTGTTATACTGGGACACTGTAAAAGCTTTGTGTTTATGGTTCACAGCTCTCACCCTGCCAGATCCCACGGTTGTCCATACTGCCCTTTTCCTGCAGGATCTTTGTGGTAGAGGGGGCTGATGGCTCAGCAGCTGGAATGGCTGAATTGGGTACCTAATTTCTGCTTGGAGAGCATAGATTAGAGATTCTAGATATGTAATCTGTCCACGTAGACTGCTAATTTGTTTACAAAGAGGACAGTACCCAAATTTGAAAAGGGTACTGCGAAAGACAGCTGCAAAACAAGTATTGCACTGAACTAAGCCAGTCATTTTGAATAGAATAAAATCACAATCTCAAGTGGACCAACCCTGAATATATTATTGCTATTTTTGATTTATAGTGATTAGATGGGTTGTGAAAATGAGAAAGAAATGCAGGCAGTTTTCCACCCCCACTTCTCCTTAAAACAGCAGCTCTACTCACGTGCTTTTCTGAAGCAAATCAGGAAGAAATGCAGGAATTTTCCACCCCCACTTCTCCTTAAAGCAGCAGCTCTACTCACGTGCTTTTCTGAAGCAAATCAGGAAGAAATGCAGGAATTTTCCACCCCCACTTCTCCTTAAAGCAGCAGCTCTACTCACGTGCTTTTCTGAAGCAAATCAGGAAGAAATGCAGGAATTTTCCACCCCCACTTCTCCTTAAAGCAGCAGCTCTACTCACGTGCTTTTCTGAAGCAAATCAGGAAGAAATGCAGGAATTTTCCACCCCCACTTCTCCTTAAAGCAGCAGCTCTACTCACGTGCTTTTCTGAAGCAAATCAGGAAGAAATAAATTCTAGTAAATCATTGTTGGAAATAATTGATCAATATGGGAAGGTTTCAGGGTTTAAGGTAAATCAGAAAAAGACAAAAGTGATAATAAAAAATATGGTCAGACAACAGAAAGAAAAACTAGAGGAAATAACAGGATTTGAAATTGTAAAGAAGGTTAAATACTTAGGGGTCTATATTACATCGTCAAATGTGAAATTGTATAAGAATAATTATGCGGTTTTATGGCAAAAGGTTCAGAAGGAGTTGATTGTTTGGAAAAAATTGCAATTAAAATTGCTGGGGAGAATAGCTACTATTAAAATGAATGTTTTACCTAGATTTTTATTCCTCTTTCAGATGATACCAATAATTAAGAAAGATAAGAATCTTGAGGAATGGCAGAAGGGAATTAACAAATTTATATGGGAAGGTAAAAAAGCTAGGGTTAAAATGAAAATAATTCAAGATTCTCGGGAAAGGGGAGGTTTAAAAATGCCCAATTTTAAATTATACTATGAAGCAGCTGCTCTCTCTGCAATAAGTGATTGGTTTAATTTAACGGAGGAAAGAATTTTGAATATAGAAGGTTATGACTTGCTATATGGATGGCATGCATATTTAATTTATGACAAAAAAGTGGATAAGGCCTTTAAAAATCATGTGTTAAGGACTGCTCTTCTGCGTGTTTGGAAAAAATACTCATAAACTAAATTATAAGGTTCCTATATGGGCAAGTCCCAGACATACAATAGAGAATATAAATATAGAACAGAATCAGGAAATGATTACATATAAAGATCTTTTGTATACTGAATGAGGTAATTTGCAATTAAAATCTCTGCACGTACTAAAAGAAGAAGGGAAAAATTATACTTGGTTTCAATATGAGCAACTACGGGCTAGATGGAAGGAAGATCAGAAAATTGGTATAGAGCAGAACGAGGGAAATTTGGTAAAGCAAATCAGAAATCAGTCTCAGGAGCATATAAAGAGATTGTATAATGTGTTACTTGAAATAGATTCTGAAAGGGACTTGGTAAAGGACTGTATGATAAAGTGGGCACAAAATTTTCAGGAGCCAATATTATTGGAAACGGGAAAAAATTTGGGTTAGAAATGTTAAATTCACGCAGGCACAGAATCTGAGGGAAAACTTTTATAAAATGTTTTATAGATGGCATTTAGATCCTAAGAAATTATCGTGTATGTATCCAGATATGCAAGCACAATGTTGGAGATATAATTGTGATGACGCTACATATTTTCACATTTGGTGGACTTGTAAGGATATAAAGGCCTTTTGGATAAAAATTTGGTGGATTTTACAAAATGTTTTGAAAAAGAAGATAAAGTTCCTGCCGCAATTTTTTCTGTTGGGAATTATTACGGACTGTACAGTAATTGAGACTAAATTGATTTTAAATCTAATAACAGCAGCAAGATTACTAATAGGACAATACTGGAAGAAAAAAGAAGTACCTACAATAGAAGAATGGATATTGAAAGTTGCCAATTTGGCTGAGATGGCGAAGATATCAGCCTTTTTGAAAGACGATACGCAAGAAAGATACTTAAAGGAATGGAAAAAATGGATTGACTATATTCAAAGTAGATATCAGACTAAGAGTTATCAGACTGTTTTTGAATGATTATGATGTATTATTTTTGATTGTTTTCGGGGGAAGTTAGGAATTGATGATTGTAGGGGTATAATTAAGTTGGGACAAATTTTTTTTAGCATATGTTTGTTTTATTTTTAACTATACCTTGTGCTCGTTCCGGGAAGTCGGGGGGGGGGAGGGGGGTTGTGAAGGGAGGGGGAAAAGGGGGGGGAAATTTCTGTTTAAAACTTTTGAAGCAAAAAGCAAAATGAAACCATAGATTCAAAAAGTGAAAGTTATTCCTCTGGCAAGCTTAAAAAACAAAATTACTAACAGGAAGGTTATGCCCACTGTCACCCAGTAACCTCGATCACTTCCAGAAGGAATTGGAATTAAACCCTCCCCCTTCCCAACTGGGTCCATGATTGTCCAAAAGCCGATTTGGGTCATTCCTAACTATTCCCATTCAAAACCAGGGAGTAAAATCAGCAGCTCTTATTGTGCAGCAGCCATCTTGAAAGGATGAGCTCCATAGGACATCTTGATTCCGTTTTCACTATTTTTCTAGTTGATGGTGAGGGTGGCACATTTCTCTAATCCAAACTCCACTGCAATATTTTGATTATATATACAGACAGTGCCAATCAGTGATTCTATGCCAGTTTTTATCCATATAGTTTCAGATCATCCATGTAAATTAGATGGGATGACATTTTGATCATGGCCTGGCTTGTTCAGTATTGTTGACAGAGGAATCAGTGCAATGCAAACAGCAATATTAATTAATTAATCCTTGAAAAATTCATCTCAATAATAGCCTCTCCCAGTCAATCATATTGACTGGCAACTCTATCTTCCATTGTGCTATTGATCTTTGCACAAGACTTCTACTGACTCTTTGTTATTTCTAGGCGCTTGGTTATCCAATAATGTGGCAAGTACTCAAATGTTTTTTCTCTTGGGTTTTAACACTGTTGTTGAATGTAAATTTTAATGGAGTTTTCCAATAAAATGTTGAAAAAATATTTAGTGCTTTTAAAACTATCAACTGTGAGCAGGACTTGTTCACTTGTAGCTAATTATTATATCAGAATCCTTGACTTGTCATTTAGTTATCATTCAAAGTTACGACAGACCTAGCTTGGGGCTAGTTACAACTCAGATTCAAAGTTCCATTGGTTGTGCCTCCCACATGGTCATGTGACGTAACTTTGTGCACTCAGCAGCATGGCTGCATTTACAGCCATTTGCAGTGTTTCATAGTCATATGACCATGTTTTATGATGATTTTGACAAACCTTGGCAAAACCATGCTCATAATGGACCATTGATTGGTTTAACAACCACTGCAAAAGTGATTATGGAATTGAATCAGTCATGTGACCAAACTGTTTTACAACTGTCAAAATTTACGACCAGAATGGGTAGCAGGGGTGAAATGTAAAATTCGTTGCTACCGGTTCTGTGGGCGTGGCTTGGTGGTGGTGGGATAATGTGACTGGGTGGGCATGGCCATTTTGGTTTTTTTTACTTTTAAAAGCATTTTTTCTACAACCTCTTCAGCTTTTAAAAATGCTTTTAAAAGCCTCTGGTGATCAGGCAACTCAGTTGAGATCGCCAGAGGAGCCTTTTAAAAGGTTCTGATGATCCCAACTGAATTGCCTGATTGCCAGAACCCTTTAAAAGCATTTTTTAACAACTTCCTTGGCCCCCCCCCATGCCCAGCTGAGCTGTGTGATCATCAGAGGCTTTTTTTTTTAACTTTTAAAAGCATTTTTTCAGCCGAAGAAAAAATGCTTTTAAAAGTAAGAAAAAACAAAACACCTCTGATGATCGTGTGGCTCAGCTGAGCATGGGAGGGGCAGGGATTTTTGCTACCGGTTCTCCGAACCACCCACTGCTGTCGTTACGATCAGTCCGATCTGGTCCGAACCAGAAGCATTTCACCCCGATGGGTAGGCTGTATTACAGTCATAAGTTGGGGACTACCTATACCAGAATTTGATTCTGTCCTTGAGAATAAAGTGAAATTTGTGAAACAGTTTCTTAGCCCATACCATGGAAAGTAAAAAATGTCAGAAAGGGATTCAGAATAGTCCTGCTTTTTAGTTCTTAGAAAAGGGGCAGTTAAGGTTTTTGACATGCTTTAAAGATGTTTCTTGAGCTGGCTTACCATGAATGGGTGACATCATACCAAATGCTGTTTCTTGGTTAACTTAATCCAGGTTTACTCCATTAATCCAAATGTATGAATCCGCATGAACATTCCAAACGATAAATTTATAACTTAAACTGAGTTTGAATATTCTGCTAGGCAATAATGCAGTTAATTAATTTGTAAAAATAACTTTTAAGCAGATCACAGGTAGTTCACTCATCCAAATATAAAGGATGCTTAAGTGGAACTGAGATATTTTTAAAAAAATTGGTTCCATAACATCCATAACATTCAATTGACCCTATGAGGTCCTCTGATAAATTTTGCATCCTGCAATTTTTTTTACAACGAATACATGCTATAACATTTTATCTGGTATACTTAAGATCAAGATTATGATTAATTGTGCTCCTATGAAAGTTATAATAATCTTATTTCTGAAGGGCAACATACATTTTTTAAAAGTACTACAAAGAAAGATGGATTTATAATAGTATTACTAAAATAAAAATATGGTAAAGGTAAAGGTTCCCCTCGCACATATGTGCTAGTTGTTGCCGACTCTAGGGGGCGGTGCTTATCTCCATTTCAAAGCCGAAGAGCCAGTGCTGTCCAAAGACGTCTCCATAGTCATGTGGCCGGCATGACTCAACGCCAAAGGCGCACGGAACGCTGTTACCTTCCCACCAAAGGTGGTCCTTGCATTTTTACGTGCTTTCGAAACTGCTAGGTTGGCAGAAGCCAGGACAAGTAACGGGAGCTCACCCCGTTACACAGCAGCACTAGGGATTCGAACCGCTGAGCTGCCGACCTTTCGATCGACAAGCTCAACATCCTAGCCCCTGAGCCACCACGTCCCTAAAAATAAAAATAAACATCCCTTTTTAGATCCATGCAATCATTTATTTCGGAGTAGAGTTCGGATGACTGGATGGAGCTGAGCGTTTATTGACTGGGTGCCCTTTTTGAGACCATGCCGAGTTTACAGCAGATATTTTTTCTTTGCGCTCTTGGAGAGAAATATCTGCAATATTCTAGGATTGAATTCTTTACCTTCCAAGTGGGACACGAGAGTCTTCATCACTAAGCCACCACGCTTCTCAGTATTACTATAATATTATTGATAGTATTAATAAAATTAAAGTTTCAGTGTGATTTCCTAAAGCGGTAACTTGGTTTATGCTTAAGTTTTATATTTAGAATATACTGTTGATACTGTAATTTGATTGTGAATTGTAAGTTTGCCTTGTTTCTCATTACAACTAACCCTAATAAGAATTAATCAGTATTGCGGGTCTTTTCCCGTGTAAGGTTGAGAGTATCTTGGCAATGTTTCTACTAGGTCTCACTCATCATCTTCAGGCTCTTGCTTTTGGCTTCGTGCTTGTGCGAGCAAAGCATGGTTGGAGCTGCCGTCTCTCTATAAATACTGGTGGGGAGTGTTCCTGTGACCTCCTATAGTGGTAATGGGCCTCCTGTAGTGGTAATGAGGTCTCAGAGCCAAACCAAAACCCAGGATGCTGCATCACAGCCATCTGCTCAAGATATCACATCACAGAACTCCAGAGGCGACAACACCAAAGCTCAGGACATTACAACACAACCTACTACCCAGGATGTTACAGCACAAGACTCAGGAGGTCACATTCCCAGAACTCAGGACATTTCCAGGAAGCCCATTACCACTACAGGAGGTCACATTCCCAGAACTCAGGATGTTTCCGCACAGCCCATTAACCAGTTACAACACAAAACACTAGGACCACACCCACACAGGATGATATGAAACAGCCGACCAATCTGCAAACACCCACTCCATCTACCAATCAAGATGCAACCACACACCCAACCAACCTGCTCACAGCAACACTCCCCACCTCCCCACCAGTATTTATAGAGAGACGGCAGCTCCGACCACGTTTTGCTCGCACAAGCACGAAGCCAAAAGCATCAGCCTAAAGATGATGAGTGAGACCTCGTCGAAACGTCGCCAAGATACTCTCAACCTTACACGGGAAAAGACCAGAATATGCCAAGACCTACATACCTATACCGGTGAAAACCTACAAAAACAAATAGATACACACACAGACACACAAACACACACATATATATAAAAGTCAAAACCACCCCCTCTAGTTACCAATGAGTTATAGAGTAAAATCTATACAGCAGTGGCCAAAATTGTGGAAATTTTGGGGAAAATGTATTTTCTTAAACTATAACACCACCACTTTTTTTGGTAGAAAAATTATATACCAATGGAAAGATAATTTAATCAAGAATGTAATGCAATAACTTTTATGAAGGATTTGCTATTAGAATAGCAGTTATAGTATATAGAAGAAAAGTGGAACACGTTGAAAAACGAGATATACAAAAATTATCACGTCAGTTAATACTTAGTTGGGTAACCTTTAGCATGAATTATGGTCTTCCCATAGAGTAAACCAAGTCTTTTAGTTCTGAGCTGTTATAATGTGAAATCAAGATTGAATGATTGCTTCTATTAACTGGGTTTTATTTCTGGATTGCTTCTGACAAGTTTCTTTGGTCGGCTCCATAGATTTTCAATTGGGTTAAGGTCTGGGCTATTCCCAGGCCATTCCAGCAGTGGAATATGATTATCTTGAAATTCCCAAAAAAAGCGGTGTTATTAAGCCATCAAACCTCAAAAATACACTTTTCCCAAAAGGTTTCCACAATTTTGGCCACTACTGTAGGAACTCCTTTACATACAGACATATCCATTCTAAAATTAGAGATATTTTTTTTAAATGTAAAAAGTTGAATTTAGAACAACACACATCTATTTTATTTACTTATAAATTCTTTATATTGAAGTGTATTATTATAGCATGTTGATAGGAATATCCATCATTTTTACCAAATATATATGAGTATAAAGTTTTCTTAGAATCTTGTCTTATTATTGCCTTATCTTATAGCTTTTTCTGCCTGCATATTAATTTAATTCATCATCATACTCATCTCTGTTAATAGAACCAGGTGAAAAACAATGCCTTCTTCATCCCAAGAAGTGCTCTGGCATTTAATGGATGCTCCAGAATAAAATTAGTCACATATAGAGGCTGCAGGATAGGAAATTGGTTTTCCTTGGGTCATTTCTTCCAACTTACTTAGTATTTTTACATTTTTAACAAGCATAAAATTAAATCTTTGTATTTTAAGATTGGCTTTTCTAAGAATATTTCAATTCATTTGGGAATTTTTGATAGCAGTTTTTAATGCTCCCGAGCTATGGGAGAAAATGTGCTTCAGCATCATTCATGTAGTACTTGCCAGTATCTTAAAACTGCATTCTAAACATGATTAGCAAAAAGTGAATTTATGGGGAAAGCTTTACATAAAATTCCTCCAGTTTAGAACCTTCTGTTTGAATCCAGTGAACTTAAATAGTACTTTAAGATCACCATATATGAACAAACACTAGTACTTTGAAGTTAATAGTCATTGGCTGTATTTAAAAAAATGTGAAATGTTGGATTGTGAGGAACATAATAGTTGTGTTTATATCTAGCACATGCATGTTCTTGAGACAGATAATTCAAAAATTGGTTTTCTTTATTGTAGGAAGATATGGCTACTCATGTTGGAGCATCACGAACACCTCAAGAAGTTATGGAACACTATGTGAGCATGTATATACATGGAAATCTTGGAAAAGCCTGCATTCCTGATGTTATTCCTAATAGAGTGACTGATCACACATGCCCGAGTGGTGGTCCACTTTCTCCAAGCCTTACCATGCCTCTGCCACCTTTAGATATATCAGTGGCTGAACAACAACAGCTTGGATACATGCCACTTCGAGATGATTATGAGATTGAGTATGATCAAGATGCTGAGACTCTAATTAGTGGCCTTTCAGTTAATTATGATGATGATGATGTAGAAATAGAATTAAAAAGAGCTCATGTGGATATGTATGTAAGAAAACTGAAAGAGAGGCAGCGGCGAAAAAACATTGCTCGTGACTACAACTTGGTTCCTGCATTTTTAGGCAAGGATAGGAGAGATAAAGAAAAACCTTCAAAACGCAAAACTACAAAAGAAGAAAAGGAACTGAGGTTAAAATTGAGATCTCTTTATCAGTTTATGTCTTGCAAAGAATTTGATGATTTCTTTGAAAATCTGCACAAGGAAAAGGTGCTTCGAACAAAAATAAGAGAACTCCAGCGTTATCGCCGAAATGGCATAACAAAAATGGAAGAGTCTGCAGAATATGAAGCAGCCAGACACAAACGAGAGAAAAGGAAAGAAAATAAAAACATTGGTACTTCTAAAAGAGGAAAGGAGGAGGGTAAAGATGGAGAATTCTCTGCAATTGAAAATCTTCCTGGCTTTGAACTGTTATCTGACCGAGAGAAAGTACTTTGTAACTCTATTAATCTGAGTCCAGCACGCTATGTGACAGTTAAAACTATAATTATTAAAGATCATCTCCAAAAAAGGCAGGGCATCCCCTCAAAAAGTCGCCTTCCTAGTTACTTGGATAAGATACTAAAAAAAAGGATTTTGAATTTTTTGACAGAAAGTGGTTGGATATCCAGGGATGCTTCTTAAATCTTGACTACTTTGAAATAGCATCAGTATCAACAGAGGAACCAACATTCGCCATTGATCTAGTTACCAGCTTTTTTTAAACATCCAAGATCTTGTAAAAAAACTCACTCAACAACTGGATTTTTCTGTGATGGATCATGTACGTGTTAGATCTTATTTTATGAACCACTTTACATATTACCTTAAAACCACTCTGGGTGAAGTGGTTTGTTTTACCAGTGTATCAGAAGTGAGATGGGAAACTCTGACAATACTTGCTGAACTCTACCTCTGCTGCACAAACTTGTATTTTAGATATGATACTGGTTTAAGGTTACTATTCTTCACACATTTACTTGGAAGTATGCCCCACTACACTGAATAGTATTTATTGTCAAGCAAAACCATCAGATAGGGCTGCTTATGTGTCCTACTAAATCTTGGATAATGAACAAATTACTATTTCATATTGGAAATGTATACAACAAGTTTGTTATATTTTTTTCACAAGCCAAGGCATTCTGCTATATTGCCATTAGAGCAGAGAATGCAAAACTGAGTAATATAAAATGGTTTAACACAGCACACCACATCATTAAAATGAGCAGACTAGCTCCACAACCTAGCTTGCATAGAATCATTGAAAATGATTTTCAGCAAATAACAGGCATTCCGATTGTAAAACATACTGGTGGTGAACTAACTGCTTTAATGTATATACTAATGTTCCACTTCTATACAATTTGAAAAATGAAAGGAAGAATCTTTGTGTGGTTTTATTTAAATATAAGTATCAACTGAAAAATGGGAATGATATGAGTTTATGAGAATATAATTGATATATACCGACACAAGATTCTTAAGCAACTGTACATTGCTTGTGACTTGTGGTGTTCTTTAGGTTTACAAATACAACACTTGCTTAAGCACACTTTCGCAGTCTTGGGCAAGAATCCCCAAATAGGAAACATACATATTACCAGGCTACACATGGATATAACAGGTGATCACAAAGCATGATTAGTGTATGATGCTTTGTGTGCCTCAAGATGTTTAGCCATCTATCCAGTTTACAAAATGCATCGAATTGTATTTTCTTTCCTGCTACTTTTTTCAACATTGTAGCTGCAAGTCTTTACTTCCTTGGTGGACTTTATAATACCTGTGCTTCCCATATTCCCCTACAAACTACTTAAAAAGGAAAGATGGACACTTTTTTTATATTCTTGGGTATGAACAATCTGAGTTATACATAGGCAAGATTCTGATATCTATGGAGATTCTCAGTCATCTAGGTTCTCCCAAAGATCCTTTTTCAAGAGGCAACTGGACTTTCTGGTTTTTTCTTTGAAGATGTTTTGCTTCTCATCCAAGAAGCACTGAAGAAGTTTCTTGGATGAGAAGTAAAACGTCTTCAAAGAAAAAACCAGACAGTCCAGTTGCCTCTTGAAAAAAGCACCTTTGGGACAAGATTCTGAAAAAATATCCATTACCAAAACAGTAATTCTGATCTACTCACTTTGCTGGAGAATGAGTTTCGATAGCTTTTTGTTGAGCTTATTCATAAACACATTTTTGAATGCATAATTTACTACATGTGCAGCAGAAGAATAAGTGTTTCATTTGTCAGTGAAACTTAGTTACTAGTAAATGTGCTTTGAGTTACAACATTAAAAGTTTCTTGTATTCTCAGTCTTAGAAATCAGAATCACTATGCCGTTGCATGGAAAAATTCAGAATAAATTGTATGCATCTGTGAATCCCCAAATGAACAGACGCCAACAAAACAATTACAATATACAATTTAAACAGCATCTTTCTGCAAATCTGAATGCATATTATCCATATGCAGTTTTTAAAGTAAATATGGCAGATGCATAACTGAGTATGCTTTCTGTTAGAATTTCTAGCACCTTTGCTACAAGTAACAGCTTCCAGAATTACTTTTTTCCTCACTATTTCTTGCATATGTCTTTTTTTTTCTGCTAACACATGCCAATTTAATACACAATTCAGGAGAAGGATAATACTAAAATATATTTGCAGTCAATAATGATAAGATTTATATTGTTCTGCAAATCTTACGTATCTTCTACAAATAGCTTATTGCATACATGGGGGCTGGCAACATAATGCATGCAGGCACAATTTAATCTAAAAAAATAACAAAAATCTTCCAAGATTATCACAAAAACAATACAGCTAAACATTTTAACATTAAAGATCATATGTTGTCATTTTCTGGTGCTTGCATTTTATGATACAATTCAATAGGAAAAAATTGCATACACCAGTGAATACAAAAGTCACAAATTACAGTTCTATTTAACACTTTCTTACTAATGAAGTAGCAGAAGTACAAACCACTGTTTCTGTAGCACAGGGGTTGGCAACCTTAAAACACTCAGAGCCACAAAGGTCCTAACCAGAAACCCCCCCATTCAATTCTGGAGCCGACCGGAAGTCCGATTCCCCCACCATGGTCTCCTCCTAGCATGGCATCCTTTTTCCTCTCCTATCCTAACTGAAAGCCCTATCAATTGTGGAGCCGACCAGCACCGGGGCCATAGCTGCTGAGGATTGAAAGAGCCACATGCGGTTCCAGAGCGTGGGTTGCTGACCCCTGCAGTGCAGGTACCTTTCTTCAGCCTTCTGATGAAACCTCATTTTGTGTGACTTTTATCATGTGATCTCTCATTATTACGATTTATGTGAACAACATGCCAAGTATAATAATGAACTTTCATTACTGTCATTATCAAACTTAAATGCAAGACGACACTAGTTAAAAATTGATTCCCTTCTGCATATACCAACTACTACTTATGTACAGACCATTAATACAAAGAAATGTCCATGATACCCCTATTTCTCACCCTTCAGAAAAAATAGAAAAGAGATGGGGCATAGTAACTTCACTGAGAAATATCAACTGCATTTCCTCATATGAGGAAAAAGATTGCAGTGAGATGACATGAAGGAAAGACAAAGGGAAAAAAGGGAAAGCTGCTGTGCTCTTAAATAGGAAAGCTGACCCTCTTGAGCAAGAGTCAATTTTAAAGGCATTCATATTTAGCTTAGTTGCATGTCAGTCTTCTACACCACCTGTTCATTTTGCTTCTTTCCAATAGTGTCTTCTCAGTGATGCAAAACAACTCTCAATTCAAAGGTAAGTAATTAACAACAGTATTTAGACTAATTGCATATTCCTTTAGCATACTATTTTAAGACACCTTTATATGAATTAAAGCATTTATGAAATGCTAAGCGGCATCAACAAGGAATGATTTCCAGTAATCTCATAACACGCATAGGATGATGCCATTATTGGTTGTGCATGTATATCTTGCCACCATTTGTTCCATCAAAGCTCCATCTCAGCTTAAGGATAGGGCTTGAATAGAAGCATAAACAACATGACACCAACAGTTCAAAAGATCTCAATGTGGAAATAACCTATATGGCATTCTTATTGCTCGGTTATTAGATAAATTATCCTTGAGGACTTAGATTAATGAAAAGATACTATGTATAATTTGATATTGTAGTTTATGTTAGTAGTTTGCATTCTCTCCACATTATATACATTCATTTAAAAACATTTTTACATTGTTTTATACGCTTTATCATCCATCATTTTTCTCTGTATCCCAACTCACTTGGTGAATCACCTCTATATAATGGGGCATTATTAAGAAATCTAACTAGTATCTGTGATACTTATTAATTCTTTCAGATTAGACTGCTATTGTTCCTTCACAACAGCTACCAATGCAGGCCTTAAAGTACGGCTATGCAATTTATAGCCAACCTTTGATACTAAAGCTACAGTGCCCGGTTCTTTCCCTTCTGTGGGGACATGAAATAATGCTTCATGTTCATAAGGATCAAATTTGGCTCCGAGAGGATTCAATTTCACCAATCCATGTTTTTTGAACACTTTCTGTATTTGAACTTCAGTCATGGCAAGACCTTCATAAAGATTTTTCAAATGGGGATTTTCATCTTTAAGTTCTTCTCTGGGAACAGACTCAGTTGCTTTTTCCAGAACATCAGCAACTTCCAGTAAGTCCTTGCAGAAACTCTGAATTCCTAAAGTGCAAAACCATAGTAAAATTATAGTCAATCCTTAAAGATAAATACTTCAACCACATGCAAAAATGGCCTTTGAAAATGCATTTTACTATAATAAATTGAAGCTGAGAATCAGCTAGATTCAGAATGAATCATGATCATGCTGCACATCAGAGTAAGTTTGTCACAATTATTTAAGTACCTTCATTTCAGTGGGACTACAGCAACTTCCAGTTGGGACTACACCAACTTCCTATATTTTTAAATATAGATCCAATCAATGGATATTTTTTAAAACTACAATATTAAATTTATGAGAACATTACCAGTCATTTAAGTCTTTCCAGATTCACTATTAGCTCCAAATTATAACGGAGCTTCTATATGGTAAAATAGCTGCACTCTGTTTTTGTCTCTGTAGAATATCAGGTGATGTATGCTACAGATTATATGGCAAATAGTTTGTCATCTCAGAAGACAAAGTCTTTTATCATTTGAAATGATTTCCTATAGTTTTTTTTTTCAAATAAAGAATCTAGCCCTCACATCTTTTTGTTTCCCATTCTTACAAAGCCCAAACAAAAGAAAATCAACCATTGATAACAGTCCCAGGAGAAAACTAAATAGACAGTTTTAATCAATGACCACTACATGAATTTAAAAAAACCCACTAGTAACTATGGTGTATTTTATAACTATAATTGGTTGGCTTGTACAAAACCATGGACCACAATTAACAATTTACAATAACTGAGTTCACACATTGAGCCAAGAGCGTTCAAAATCTAGTCAAAATCTGTAAGATTTAAAATGTTCGGATTTGCATCTGCATTCTAATCCCAATAAGCAAAATGTGTATGTACCATATAACTTTGCTTCTTCTACCAATTTCTGAGTTCTCTGCCGCAGATTTTCTGTATCTGCCAGAGCACGTTTATATTTATCCTAAAACAGAAAAAGAAATGTAGTGATACAAGATGAAACATAAGAGACAAATTACAGCACTCCTTGCTCATACCATCCTCATTGATATCCATTTAACTTAACAGAGTGAGGTTTTTAATTGTATTTTATTCTGATTATTTTGGAAGTCCCAAATATGTGTTACTATAAGTTCAGATGACATGCTAAACTTTCAATCCAAGTTAATGAATTACAAAGCATGCATACGTTCTCATTAATCCACTCTCATTAATCCTTTGTTGTGACTTAGGATGTAGTGTGAATACTGCTAGTGAGGTGTACTGGTCACCCCTGGCTAAAATATAATACTACTACTGCAGCAACTTGTATGTTAAATAGGATGATGGGAAAGACATAAAAAATCACTTCTTATATTGCAAATCTGTTGTTTTATTTTGCACATACCAAGTTATAATTTATGGCCGATTTTGACCATTTTGATTATGGTTGATGTATGAGTTTATGGTTGATTTGATTTAACATTCATTAAAATCTTTCATCATTACTTAGCATAATATAGGTAATCCTCAATTTATGTGGCAATTGCAACTGGAACTCCTGCAATTCCTACATTCCCATTTGCTGCTGTTAAAATAAATCCCATAATTGTTAGGTAAGACAACATCCTGCCAGCTTCCCAACCAAGTCAGTGGAGAAGCTGGCAGGAAGATGCAATCCCAGGCAGCTCGTAAGCAGTTAAGTGGCTGCTGCCAGGTGGGGAAAGGTACAAAGGAATACAGGGGAGACACACAGCAAAGGTGGGGAAGGTGCCTAGGAAGGCAGGTAAGGCACAGTAAGGGGGTGCAAGGGAAGGCTCAGGGAGAAAGTGCAGATCAGAGAGAGTGCATGAAGGTGTGGGTTGGGGATGGTAGCAAGGGTCTAATGGGTGCAAGAGGGTAAGGGGAGGTGTGAGAGTTGGAGAGAGTGCAAAGGGATGCATGATGTGAGAAAGGTGCAGTGAGAGTTGGGGAATGTGAGAACAAAACACAATGGAAGTCTGGGAGGGTGCAAGGGAACTGTAGCAAGGATTGGAGAAAATACACACAAGAGGTGTGCTACAGTTGGGGAGGATATGAAGGAATGCATAGGTGGCCAGTGTGTTCCAAGCACAGAAAGATTGGTGGAGAAGACTTACTCAAATGACTTGAGATGTTCCCTGCCAACTTCCCCACTTATTTTCTTGAGGAACCGGCAGGAAAGGTTACAAATGGCGATCACATGATTGCAGCATGCTACAACTGGTTGTGTCAGCCAGCTGCCATAGGCTCAGATTGATCACATGACTGTGGGGGTGCTGGAAAGGCTGGAACTCTGAGAACCAGTCATAACCACAATTCATTCAAAATCATTAACTTCAATTGCTGAATAAATGGCTGACAGTTGACAGTTTTATCTGTATAAAAACTCACCGTAACTGTAGAGATACAGGCAGTCCTCAGTTAATCATAATTTGGACCAGGAACTCTGTTGCTAAATGATTTTTAGAATCATCACAAATTTTAGTTTGCACTGTGGCTAATCATTAATTCAAATTCTTATTCACATAAACTAAAAATTCAATTTGTTTCTAAAAGACGAAGACAGATGTGATCCTGCCGCTGAGAGCTGCTTAGCAGATTGTACGGCCACTCCTGTATATCCTCCATTGTTTAAAACTGGAAGCAATGGGAAACAGCTTTTTGTGGCATTGGAATTAGTTTTTAATCATGATATAGATAATCCTCAACTTGAGACCATTTATTTAACAAGCATTCAGCATTATGACTAGTCCTCACACTTATTATATAGTGTTGCTGCAGTCACATGATCAAAATTCAGGCACTTCATGGCAACCAGCATGTATTTATGACAGTTGTAGCATTCTGGGGTTTCATTTGTGACATTCCCAGGGGAGCTATGACAAGCAAAGTCAATGGCGAAAACTGGATTCACTTAAAAAGAAGCATGATTTGCTTAATGACTATAATAAAAAAAATTGTGAAAACAGGCATAACTCACTTAATGATTGCATCACTTAGCAACAGAAGTTCTGTTCCCAATTGTGGTGATAAGTTGAGGACTACATATAAAGCATTAAATTGTCTTCCAGAACTCTGATTCTTCATTAACAGTTATTCATAACTTATTCATAAGTTAACTGTTAACTCTTAACTGTTCATAAGTTATTCATAATAAAATCTAATATTTATATTCTGGATGAGACTTTGATACACCACTGAGAGAGAAAAAAGTTTATAGGTAGTTTTTAACTTATGCCTGGTCACTTAGTAATCATTTGAAATTACAATAGTTTCCCCAAAAGATACTTATAACCCAGTACTAATGGCCACTCTCCCCCCACAATCATAAGGCTGTATTTTGGGAACTCAGCAATTGGCTCATAATTACATTTGCAGTGTTCCTTGGTCATGACTAAATTATGACATTTTTATTGAAAACTGGCATTTACTTCTGGTTCCCAGCAAAACTGACCATGGTGGGCGTGAGGGCCATCTGGCTGCAACATCTGTCAGCCTATTGATTGCCAGAGTTGATCTGGCTGGCTAGGAGAATATCCCCTTCCTCCATCACCGCTCCATGTGTATCCCTCCCAAAGCTGCACATTCAGTGGAAGAGGACCATCCCAGATAGAAAACCACCCATAGTAAACAATGGGTTTGCTTAACAACCATGATGTTCACTTATGCATTGCAAAGAATCGTAAAATCACATGACCCATTTTATGATCATCATGACTTATGATTGTAATTGCTAGGCTCAATTATGGTCAAGCAAATATTACCTGTACATTTCTACAATTCACTAAAATTAGGAGCAGAAAGTAGGCTAACCACACATATACATCTCTATCATACCTGATTTTTAGTATTTTATTATAAAAACAAAAAACAGGAATGTGTTTTTAGGTTGACAGCGTCAATCTTCAGTATCATTCTTATTACAGTATTACAGAATAAGAGAACTGAAAAGGACTTCAGAGGTATTCTAGTCCAACCCCCTGCTTAAGCAGGAGACCCCATTTCCAAGAATGATTCTAGTCCTCACAGCCAATCTTCCATAAAAAAAACCTGCGAGATTGCAGACTGACATTTGGAAATCTGTTCATCTGTCCCAAAGCAGATCAAGATGATGTTGAAGGGAATGGAGGTAGAGAGTAATATCACCAGGTTATCTGTTGTTAAGCAACCATTGCTGGTTAGCTATGTCCACTTTTAGCTTTATAAAAATGAACATATCCTGTGACATTTAATTCAGTTCTGCTAGGCTACAAAAAAATTGTTTTCCCTACAATAAATAATTTAATATTCTTACAGTTATTTCCTTTAATTGCTGTTCCAGCTTAGTCTTTTCCTCTGTTAATATATTTGTATCAGAACAAGAATCAGGTTTTTGTTCATTGTGGCTCTGGCTTTGTTCTTCTTCCAAATTTGGTCCAGTGCTTTTCTCCTGGGTCATTGTGCAAAGCAGTTGAGTAGATCTAAAACAAGATCAGAATCAGTAAAATTCTAAAAAATTAGGAATATGAGTGCACACAAATCCAAAATATTTTAGAGCAAGAAAAGAGTTTCTGTATTAGAAAAACTGGTAATATGCTGCTTAACACACTCTGATCCCAAACCACTTAACTAATGTGTTTTTTGCCAATGGCATACAAACTAAAATAAGGGAGGTCACTTATCCTTGTATTAAAATAAAATTAGTACTTTCATCATCATCACTTTTTTCTTGGAGGTGCAGGGTCTGCTTTTTGGATCAACAAGTGTCCTCTTGTAGCAATTAAACAATTAGTTGTACTTTATTTGACAAGGTTTAAAAAATACTAACATTAAACCTATTTTCATATCTATAAAAGCACTTTTCTATGATAAGTTTATCATAACCACTGTAGACCCCAACATGATTCTAGAAGCTTTTATTAGTCCAACAACCATCATTCTATTTCAAAAGGTTAGTTCAGTTCCATCCCAGGGAAGTGAATTGTTCCATTATTCAAATCTGCCTATTTTTAGCAAAAGTGGACATTATTTCAGCCTGCTTACAGCCTCTCATTGGTAGTCTCCAGCTTCAGGGTGGATTAAAAATTGATTTAAAAAATAATTTAAAAATCAATTTTTTATTTTTATCAAATCTATTTTAATAAAATGCTTTTGGAGTAAAAATCTGTCTAAATATAATTTTCTATTTAAGATATATTAATAATTTAGTTTATTCAGCATGAAATGAAACTTAGTTATGTAGCATGAGGCTATATATTCTGCAATACTGGGACTGTCAGTGAGTCAACAGTAAATCAGAGGAGGAGCTGCTGCGGGTCAGAGATGACAGTTGCTCTTTAAAAATTATGATTTAAATCAAGTTGATTTAATCAAGCCTTTTTTACTAGTGATTTAAATCAAATCCACCTTGTCCAGCTTTCCTCTATGTGATTGTGACCCACTTTAGGAGGCTTTTGAAAATAAGAAACAGGAAGAATGATTTTAGCTTTTGGTGTAATACTTTAACATAATGCTAAAACAAAAAGGAAGCTAATCCTTAAAATATAAATCAGGCAACTTTTAACTTAGTTTTAAGTTAATAAACTTTTGAATCAAAAACTTAATTTCAATCCACTCCTTGGCCCATTCCATCTTCTTTCAGAGTTCTGTATTTTATTTACTTTACTCAATAAAGCTCAACAACAGTTATTCGGAGCTACTATATTATATGGTATGGAGATTCAAGTCCTTTCACCATGACCAGCAAACTATTTAATTTCCTGCTTTACATAATACAATCCGGGATTTTTTTTAAAAAAAAACAACCCCTACTTTTTCCTATTTCGGACAGTAAAATTATGAGGTAAAACTGAAAAGAAAGTGGAAAGAGAAAGAAGTAAAGAACTGGCTTGCTCGCTACCTTTTGATTGCCTTTTGGAGCTTTTAAATTAAGTTTTGAAGAGCTTTAGTAAATAGCACTTCCTGTTACACACAAGCTTTTCAAAAACTTAAAGCGATATTCGCCCTCGAAGTCGAGAAAAGCCGAAAAGCAAAAACAGGGATGGTCACATCATCCCTCCCACCTTCGCCAGAAGATGGCCCAGCTCGAAAACCCACGTTTCCTCACTTACAGGCCAGGCCTTTCTAAAACCCGGCCACCTCCCTCGCCGTTCCTCCTGGCTCTCTCAGCACAACCCTCTCCCAGCTCCAACTCCTCCACAGGTCTTTATTTGATTAGAAGCTGTGGCCGCTTCCCTAGTTAGCTCGCCTCCCTAAAGAGCGAGAGGGGCCTGCTCGAAAAGAGACGCTGGGTATATTCGCTCGGCGTTTGCCGGCCCTGCTCCCCTGCCAGGAAAAGAGAAGCGCCGCCTCCATCTTCTCCCTCTTACCGCCGCGAAGCCCCCGACAAGAGAAAAGCCGCTCGACCCGCTAGCCGCCGAGCGCCGCACACTACAACCGCCGCCATGCCGCCACCTGAGTCCCTTCCGCTTAACTTCCAACGGAAACTGACCCCCGACAAATCAGAGGGTGCGTCTGTCGTACTTGGCGACTCACTTAGCCAATTAGGAGCGTCCTTGAAACCACGTGCCACGAAGAACTACGCGGTCGTCCCCTGTAGTTTAAGCGGCTTCGTCTGGCAAAGCTGGCTGGGGAATTCTGGGAGTGGAAGTCCTCCAGGCTTAAAGTTGCCAAGGTTGGAGATCCCTGCCCTAAAGGGTTGAGTGACTGACCGAAGGTCACTCAAGCTGGCTTTGCCGTCTTCCGGTTTTCTAGCCTGCTGCCTTAACTATAATAATAATAATAATAATAATATTTTAATTTGTATACCGCCCTTCTCCCGAAGGACTCAGGGCGGTGAACAGGCAGATAAAATACAAATACACACAATAATTAAAAACATCCCTTAAAAAACTAATTTAAATGCCCAAATGTTAAAATAACATACTCCCCCATAAAATCACAAAACTTAAAAAACCCATCAAATAAAGATAAAAATCAGGCTAGTCCTAGCATGCTTAATCTGGCTCTCTTGTACCAAACTGATTCTCTGCCCGGGTTTCTAAACTTAAAACAATCACAAAGGGCAAATAAATACTAATTCATTCCTCTTTAGCTACTATGTACTGCAAATCTAGCCAATATCGGACAAGGGCTACATGAAGTTTAGCAATAATTTTCTGAAAAAGCTGTAACAGATACAAAACTCAAGACACTTCATGGTTGAATTTACATGACAAACATTAACCATAGCTGCATCTGGTCTGAACTTTGGATACCCGACTTGCTCACTGATCCCATGTCAGTGTCATTTTTGATTGGATGGGAACAATCATCCCTGAGGTGGTTACACTCTTGACTTTTTAAAATATTTAACAAAACAAAACAGATTAGCAAATAGGTTTAGCACCTATTATTGCTCTCATTTCATTTCTCCCAATCAATTGGAAGGGTGGGATGAAAATATCTCCTTCAATGCAGCTGGAAGAGCCTTCTAACTTCACTTTTTATTGACCTGCCCGCAAACCAAAAGGCAAGGTTAGCTTGAAGTTTTTTTTCATGTTTTGATATACCGGAAAGAAGTCATGCCTAAATCTGGATGACAGCAAGCAAATGAGGTACAGGTAGTCCTCAATTTAGGACCACAATTGAGCCCAACATTTCTGTTGTTGAGACATTCTTTAAGTGAGTTTTGCCTCACTTTACAACTTTTCTTGCCACAGTTGTTAAGTGAATCACTGCAGTTGATCAGTTAGTAACCTGGCTGTTAAGTGCATCTGCCTTCCCCATTAACTTTGCTTGTCAGAAGGTTGTAAAAGGGGATCACATGATCCCAGGATACTGCAACCGTCATAAATATGAATCAGTTGGCAAGCATCTGAATTTTGATCATGTGACCATGGGGATGTTGCAATGGTCATAAGTGTAAAAAATGGTACCAAGTCACATTTTTCAGTGCCGTTGTAACTTTGAATGGTCACTAAACCAACTGTTGTAAGTAGAGGATTACCTGTATTGAAAATGTTTCCACCATTTACAATCTAGATCGTGTAGTTCCAGTTAACTTATTCTTGTACTATTTAACTTATTCTTGGGGGCTTCTAGATTAGTTTGGCCATGATTCTGACTCAATCTGCTTGACTTGCAAGGCCCAAGGGCAGTTAATATCCTAACTCATGTAAACTGGTCATTTCCAGGCCAGAGCTTATTAAGAATGATTACAATGTAGAAAGTTAGCACACACACCCTCTCCTAGAAGAATGAAATGTTTTGAGAAATATTAAAAAAGCAGAATATTATATTTCCCTGGATGAGAAATGGAAAAACATGCTCTTGGAAAGCAGCCCCCACCTTCCTTAATAGCCCACAGCAGATGTCAGCATCTGGGTAAAGAGATCTGAGTAGCTCTATTCATAAGCAAATTCCCTGCAGCAAGGTCTGAACAAAGATAGGATTAACCCACTACCAACTAGCAGCAGAGCTCACCACATGTCACAATCTCCTGGGGACATTGCATCACCCTCCAGGCTTCAACCAAGCTTAGCTCAGACAACCTACAGAGCCCGCTATGACCCCTACAACAGCCAATAGAATACATGTTCTTGCATAGGAACAGGAAGTTCAAGTGCAAAGCTCAAGAGAAGAGTTACAAAAGCCCCTCACTCTCAACTCCGTGTGGTCAGCTGCCCAGAACGACCCATGTGCTTCTGCTTCATCAATAAAAAGACCCTCTTTCCAATCAGCCTCCAACCTCCATTTTGTCACCAGTGTCTTTCTCCCACCTTGGAACTGAACCAGATGGATATTTCTTCCAACAACAAGAATGATTAAGAAACTGGAAGCTAAAACATATGAAGAATGGTTACAGGAATCGAGTATGTCTAATAAAAAAAAGGACTGGGAAGACATGATAGCAGTTCCAATATTTGAGGGGCTCCTACAAAGACAAGGGAGTCAAACTATTTTCCAAAGCACCAAAACACAAAAGAAAAAACAATGGATGGAAACTAACCAAGGAGAGAAGCAACCTAGAACTAAGAAAATTCCTAATGGTTAATGCGATCAACCAGTAGAAACCTATCTTCCTCCCTCTCCTGCCATCTTTCTTTCTTCCTCCCTCCCTGTTCCTTCCTATCTCCCTTTTTTCCTCCTTCCCTTCCCTTTCTGTTCCTTCGGGCCTTCCCCTCATCCTTTCCATCTTCCCTTCTCCCCATCCTTTATCCCTGTTCCTCCGCCCCTCTTCCCTTCCCTTCCCTTCCCTTCCCAGCAGACAGGAAAGTGTCAGCTGCCAAGAAATGGAAAGAGCAAGTAAATGCACGAGTGGTCAGCACAGGGACGGGAATATTTCTGTATTGATTTTTCCCCCAACAATTATAACAATCCCTTCCAGGTTTCCAACTGACTTGTGAAAAACTGTCAGGAATGTTGAAAATAAGGATCATATGATTGCAGCTGACCTTGGCAGTGTGGCAGCAATATCACATAGCAACAGCACAGCAAAAAAAATTCCCCAAATTTAATTTAATCCTGTGGAATACTGGGTCCCAGCATTCCATAAATTAGCCCATTTGAGGCAGAATGGGGCAATTTGCTGTGGCCAGCTTGGCGTGATCAGCTCACTGTCACCAGCTTGCCACTGCCAAGTCACCTCTGCCAATTCACTGCCGTCAAGTTGCCACAGGACAACTACACAAGGACAACTCACCATGGCCAGCCAGAGGCAGAGCCATGCAAGCAGGCAAATGAGCGGGTGGGCAAAGGATATAGCAGCAGTGACACCAGAGACTTTCCATTTTGACACACAACCCTGGCTGCTGCCACCATCGAGCGCCAAGCCAAAAAGGCCAGGGGTAATAGTGACAGTGGGCGGGGAGGGGAGGTGGCAGTGGCCAGGTGCGCCTCATTTTCACACCCCCCAATGCTGCTGCTGTGCTGACCTGTGGGCTGAAGAGGTCAGGGACAGTGGGCAGTGGGTGGGTAGGAGGGAGTGGCTGGGGGCATCCCATTTTCACACACACCACTGCTGCCACTGTCACTTTTGCCAAGTGGAGCTCCAGGTCAAAGAGATTGGGGACAGTGGTGGTGGTGTGTGGGTGAAAATGAGATGCCCCCCTGGCTGCCGCTGCTTCCCCACCCCACCCACCACTGTCCTGACCTCCTCGGCCTGGACTCAGCAGCAGTGGGACTGCCAGGGCATCTGTGAAAATGGGATGCTCCTGGGCACCACCGCCTCCCTGCTACCTGCTTCACATGCCTCCACCTGGTTGTCCCTGGCCTTTTCAGCCTGAAGCTCGGTGCAGTGGCAGTGAGGGTGTTAAAATGGAACATCTCTGGCTGCCACCGCTGCCTGCCCCACCCACCGCTGCCACCACTGCCCCAGCCTCTTCAATTTGGAGTTCAGCGTGGTGGCAGAGGCAGCAGGGGTGTGTGAAAATGGGAAGCCTCGGCCACCAGGTCTGCACTCTGCCCACCCACTCACTCACCCATCCATCCACCTGGTCTTTCTCCAGCCACCGACAGCGAGTTGTCCCCATGGCGAGTTGGCTGTGTGGAGTTGTGCGGCAACTTGGAGGCAGTGAATTGACAGATGCAACTTGGCAGTGGCAAGCTGAAAGCAGTGAGCTGGCCACAGCAAGTTGTCCTAGACCTCATTTGATGTACTGGCAGACGAGATCTCAGAATCACTGAACTATATCTTTCAAAGATCCTGGAGCACAGGGGAGCTGCCAGAGGACTGGAAAAGAGCTGATGTAGTTCCCATCTTCAAAAAAGGAAAAAAAACAGATCCAGGAAACTACAGACCTATCAGCCTGACCTCAATACCGGGGAAGATTCTGGAAAAGATAATCAAGCAACGAATCACTGAACACCTAGAAGCAAACAAAATAATAACCAAAAGCCAACATGTGTTTGTCAAAAATAGATCATGCCAGACTAATCTTATTGCATTCTTTGACAAAGTGACAAAATTAGTAGACCAGAGGAATGCTATCGATATAATTTACTTGGACTTCAGTAAAGCATTTGATAAAGTAGACCATAACCTACTACTAGATAAAGTAGAAAAATGTGGGTTAGACAGCACCACCACCAGATGGATTCGTAACTGGCTGACCAACCGCACTCAATGTGTAGTCCTCAATGGAACTACATCTACATGGAGGGAAGTATGCAGTGGAGTACCCCAAGGCTCTGTTTTAGGCCCAGTACTCTTCAACATCTTCATCAATGACTTGGACGAGGGGATAGATGGGGAACTCATCAAATTTGCAGATGATACCAGGCTGGCAGGAATAGCCAACACTTAGAAGATAGGCTCAAGTTACAGAAGGATCTTGACAGACTTGAACATTGGGCGCTATCCAACAAAATGAAATTCAACAGTCAAATCTGGCAGAAATGGCAAAAATTTCTGCTTACTTGAAAGACTATACACAAGAAAAATATATTTTAGAATGGAAAATGTGGATTGATTATATTCAAAATAAGTATCAGATAAAAAAATATCGAATAGCATATGAGTAAATTTAGGAAATATTTTGTATTAGATATATTTCTGAAGGAGAGGGGAATTGAGAGTGTGATTATGTGTGGAGTGACTAGAGATTATAATTTAGGATTTATTTTGGATTATGATTGTTAGTTTTGATACCCTGCATTTTGTTCTGGGAAGTCGGGGGTGGGGGGTGGGGGGTAAGGGGGAGGAGAATTGGGGGGGTTGAGGGTAGAGGATGGTTAATGTACAGGGATTATTGAAGATGTATAAATATAATTAATGTAGGGTTGGGTCTGCCCAGTTACCATTTTAGAACGGTGGGGAGGGAGAAAAGAGGAGAGAGTAGGAGGTAGGAAAGAGGAGAAGAGGGGTAGAAGAGGGAGAAGAGGAAGGAAGAGGGGTAGAAGAGGGAGAAGGAAGGTGTAGGGTGGAGGGAGGAGAGGATGTAGATAAAAGAAGGGGAGGAAGGTCTGGAAAGTAGAAGAAGGTAGAAGAGGGAAGAGAGTTAAAAGGAGGGGGTGGTGACTGGGCAAGCCCGACTAATTGTATATGACTGTACATTTGACAAGCTGTTGGATATGATTGTAAAAATAAAACTTTTTTATTAAAAAAAAATGAAATTCAACAGTGAAAAAAGTAAGGTTCTACATTTAGGCAAAAAAACCAAAATGCACAGGTACCGTATATGTGGTACCTTGCTCAATAGTATTACCTGTGAGAGGGATCTTGGAGTCCTAGTGGAAAACCATTTAGATAGAAGCCAGCAGTGTGTAATAGCTGCTAAAAAAGCCAACACAGTTCTGGGATGCATAAACAGAGGGATAGAATCAAGATCACGTGAAGTGTTAGTGCCACTTTATAATGCCTTGGTAAGGCCACACTTGGAATATTGCATCCAGTTTTGGTCGCCACGATATAAAAAAGATGTTGAGACTCTAGAAAGAGTGCAGAGAAGAACAACAAAGATGATTAGGGGACTGGAGGCTAAAACATATGAAGAACGGTTGCAGGAACTGGGTATGTCTAGTTTAATAAAAAGAAGGACTAGGGGAGACATGATAGCTGTGTTCCAATATCTCAGGGGTTGCCACAAAGAAGAGGGAGTCGGGCTGTTCTCCAAAGCACCTGAGGGTAGAACAAGAAGCAATGGGTGAAAAGTGATCAAGGAAAGAACTAAGGAGAAATTTCCTGACAGTTAGAACAATTAATAAGTGGAACGACTTGTCTGCAGAAGTTGTGAATGCTCCAACACTGGAAATCTTTACGAAAATTTAGATAACCATCTGTCTGAGATGGTGTAGGGTTTCCTGCCTGGGCAGGGGGTTGGACTAGAAGGCCTCCAAGGTCTCTTCCAACTCTGTTGTTGTTATTATTATTGTACCTTTGTTGACAAAGTATTGTCCTATGATGCAATATTTTCCCCAACTGAAAGTTACAAAGTATCAAACATACACGCATTTTAGTAGTATGCAGGTAGTGATTTTACTCCCTAAAATCACCCGCATGCATCTAAAATGGTGTAGTCCAGAAATAAAAGGAGAGAATCATTAAATTTTGGGGAAATTATTTGCATAAATATACAAATCAGGAACAAAACTATTTTAAGGAAATAGAAAAGTAATAAAAGAAAATGGTTAGAAACCAGAGCCAGGAAGAACAACATTTTATCTTAGCAATCTATACAGGTAGTCCTTGACTCACAACCATTTGTTTAGTGACTGTTCAAAGTTACACCAACACCAACACTGAAAAAATGTGATTTCACACTTACAACTTTTGCAGTCTCTTCATGGTCTTCTTGGTCACATGATCAAAATCCAGGGGCTAGCTAACATATATTTATAACAGCTGCACTGTATTTATAACAGCTGCACTGTCCCAGCGTATCATTTGTAATCTCAGCAAGGTTCCAACAAGCAAAGTCAATGGGAATGATAGATTTGCTTAACAACTGTGTGATTCACTTAACAACTGCAGCGATTCACTTAACTGGCAAAGGTCATAAACTGAGATGCAACCACTTAACAACTGCCTTGCTAGCAATAGAAATTTTGAACTCATTCATGATAATAAGTTAAGGACTTACCTGTATAAACTTCACCTATATGATGGTTAATGGTTTAATATCAGTGGTGGGTTGCTACAGGTTTGCCCAGGATTGGGTGAACTAGAAGCAGTGGTGACGGAAGGCTCCGCCCACTCACTCGGATGTCTCTCCGCATGCACAGAAGCGTCCACGAGTGAACCGGTAGCGACAGAAACTCATTACTGTTTAATACGTTAAGCAAACTTAGAAAATCAAATTAATTGATAAATTGTAATGTATTAATGACAGTATTTTAATTCTATTGATAAGAGTAAATATTGCACTTCTAGAAGAAACTATGATTGCATAGAGAAAAAATCTTAAGGATACAGACAGTAAAATAATTCAGAAAACAGAAGTTGTAGAGAGGGAAAAACAATTGATATCTGATAATTATTTACAGTATATTATCAATAATATTTATCAGTAATAATTCAACAATATGGAGAAATAAATTATAGAATAGAATAGAATTTTATTGGCCAAGTGTGATTGGACACACAAGGAATTTGTCTTGGTGCATATGCTCTCAGTGTACATAAAAGAAAAGATACGTTCATCAAGGTACAACATTTACAACACAATTGATGATCAATATATCAATATAAATCATAAGGATTGCCAGCAACAAGTTATAGTCATACAGTCATAAGTGGAAAGAGATTGGTGATGGGAACTATGAAACGATTAATAGTAGTGCAGATTTAAATTATATTTAAAACATGGTTCAAAACAGATATAGCCCAATAGGATCTCATACAGGCAATATTATTGTTTTATATGGTAGTATATTGGCTTTGTTATATTTTTATTTTGATGCACAGAATGGGGCTTGTATGGTCTTAGAATTGATTCTCCTTGGAATATTTAAAAACTGTGAATAAATGAAGTAGCTTGTAGTGTATTAGATTACACTTCTGTTATGGAACAGCACTTTTCTTTTTTGTTTTTCTTGTGTTTTCTTGTGCATATCATTCATGGTGCACAATTCTTATTCAGAGTTTTAAGGCGAATTGATGACAATTGCAATAGACTGCTGGAAGAAAAAAATAAGATTAATAAATCATTGTCATCTAGCTCTTGAGTTCAGTATCCAAAGAAGTGTATAATAGCAATAATCTTGATTGCTTTCTGATTGGCACCTTGATTTCATCATATTGTCTACTTGCTCTTCTGCTGGGAGTTCAGGACTGCCTCTTATTATAGCAAGACGCTAAATGCTGGAATGAAGAAATCTTTATCTTGCAGGGCTGTTGTTTTTTTCAGGTTTGACAACAAAAGTGAAAACTGAAATGCTAAATCCTGCTGTTCCCAGCATACCCTACTTTAGAAGGCTGTTGAAAGGATGAAATCATAGAAGGAAGCCATTTATGACATTCTGAGCTTTGAGGAACAATCCAGTACAAATGAAATGGGTCCAAGTCTGAATCTTTCCCAGAACTAGTAACCTCCCTATATTATCCCTCACGAGATAAGTATCCATCAAGTTCAAATAATACCCGTTGGTATCATCAGAAGAATGTCGTTTGATATTCCTTGCTATTCGATGATTGCCCCTTGGAAAGGGGTTGTGATTTGGATTACTCGCGGGGCTCTCTCAGAAGGTGCCACTCAAAGTCTGCAAACCGATCGCGTGAACGAGGTGATGTTATCCAAGGGCTGACAATTGCTCGGCCACGCTTTCCTCACACGGCTAAATTGCGCAGTCTCGTCTGCTACGGGAGCATCAAGCAGACCGCCTGGTCCGTTCTTCGGCATCCAGCAAACGCACCAAGGAGCGCCGGCAGAGGGCAACGCTGCTCCTTAACTGGGCGTGGAGGCTCAGACACGTTGTTTCCCACGCAGCGCAACATCGCGACGCTCCCTTCCATCTCGGGCTCAGCCTCCCTCGCGCTCGCTCATCTGCCAGACTCCTGTCTTTGCCCGGCGGCAGTGCAGCGGAGGCCGAGCGGGGCGCCAGCAGCTCTCCAGCAAAGTGGAGCCTCGAGTTTCGGGATGCCGCTAACGCTGCTGCCGCTGCTGTTGCTGCTTGTGCTGGATGCCTCCCGGGCGGCGCGTCCTCACGACTGGCTGTACCGCCAGAGACGGAGCAGCCAGCGGGAGGAAGAGGGGGGCCTGCGGGATCGTGCCGCGGGAGCCCCGGAGGCGGCTTCCTTGTTTAGCACCTCTTTCGTCCTAAAAGGTGACTCGGCTCACAACCAAGCGATGGTGCATTGGACGGGCGACAATAGCAGCGTAAGTGCTTAGTCGGTGCCTCTCGCCTTGCGATCTGGGATCGCCCCTCGAGCTGCGGGCTTTCCTGCTTGTAGAGCGGAGTCCTCATGGCGCCCTCGCCGGCAGCGGGAAGGGGGAGGGGTAGTGACGTGCCACCTTTGGGTGGGGAAGGGAAGACCCTCTTAGGTCCTCCTCTAAGGAACAAGAGGGGTCGCACGGATGCCTTTCGAAGCTTAGCGAAGGCTTTTTTCCCAGTCGTCTCTACAGCTAGCTCCATTCTCAACTGGTCAGACAAGACCTCAAGGCTTCCAATCCGGGGAAAGAAAGCCTGACATGTAGCTGGGTGAATGGGATTTACGTTTTCTTGGGGTTTGCATGCTTCGGCTTATTAAGCCAGACAAATGCCGTTACTTCCGAAATGGTTGGAATAAGTTAGTATCTCTGACGGGGCCTGCTCCAAAGACCGCTCTAGAAAACAATGAGATTTCCTCTGCTCCTTCCCCCACTGTTAGAGATAAGAACCCCATTTTTCATATCAATTTCATGATCTCCCAGATGTCAGTGGAAGTATATTTGGCCATTTAAATCTCTCTCAACTATTTTTTTTTTATCCCCCATGTAATTCTAGGAACATAATTTTGTCCTCTTCTGGATTGTGATAGTAGGGGAATCTTCCCCTTTTACATTTAAAAATACCTGCTTGTACCATATTTCCATGTTACAGGACCATATTTGGACTCCTCCACCCCACCCCCACCATTTGATGGTTACAAATGGACATGTGTATGCACACTTGCACACAAAGAGACACAGGCTGTCTCTTGGCAATGTTAGAATGGAACCACATTTTGAGATCCTCTAAGATATCCCATTTGGGTGAGAGGTGTGCTGATACTCATGAAAATTAGAATTCAGTTTCCATCTTATTTCATTTTCTGATAGTTTTTGAAGAACATGATTTCAGAGGAATAAAAGTATTAGTCTTTAAACTGGAAAGATCTCCAGAAATGCCAATACCAATTAAAATCCATCTGACCAAAAACAATGTGTCTTATAATTGAGGCAGTTATTTCATAATTTGGAGGCATTCTGTGTTGGTTATTTCATTTTTTGTGCTTTTCCAGATTAATGACATCGTTTTAGACAAGATTTGTATGTGTGGGGGGGGGCAACTGCCACAACCAATTCATTCAAATTTTGTGAAATCACTGCACATTATCATGTAAAAGCAGACAGCAGCTGTTTTTAAAAAAATAAAAATTAAATCTTTTATATAAAAGTGGAATGATAATATAATATACCAAATCAAATATCAAATCACAAACATACATCCAGTATATTATTTGCAGTGAATTACTTTATATCTGGTGTATTTTATTACTTTTTAAAAATAGCAACCAAATACTTTTCTGGATATTTAAAAAGACATGTTTAAATAATATGGTTTTAAATTTAAAAGAAATTATATATAAAGGAAAAATTAAGAAAAAGCAGGAAAATCTGCCACAAAAATGTATCTTTATTATATGTTAACGCAAACCAATTATGCATATATATTTATGTCACAGTGCACAATTTAACTTTTAAATCAATTTTCTTAACAGTACAAAGGGGAAATTAACATATTAACCATTTTTATGTAGTCTAAATTTTCTAAGTAGTCTTTATTTTTTTTAAAAAAAGTATTTTATTTCATTTAACCACATATTTGAAACTAACCAAGAAAATTATTTTTCAGTTTCTAAGTCATATTTCAATAATGTCTTATAAACAGAGCTTCCGAATGTTGTGTTACAAGCTTTTCAAATTCAGTCATGTCTGACTGTTCTGTTTATTTTCTAGTTCTTTTTCAATTAGAATGAATGTCATAAGTCAAGGACTCCCTATATGTTTTAATTAAGCCACTCTTTATCCTGGATCCACCAGTATTTTGAAAGTATGCCCTGTTTATTGGATCTTAAATGTGACTCTCAACCTGAGAGGAAATATGTTTCCTCTCTATGAGGAATGAAATATGTGTGCAATTTCTCTCTCTCTTTCCCCCATTCTCCCTCTATCAAATTTCCTTCCACCAAATTCTTAAAGTGGCTAAATATCTGTTCCTACCCTCAGCAGGGAGCAAGTAAAAAGGAACATATCTCATTTACCTCCATGGTTATTTTCCCTCTCCAGCACTGTCATTGCAGTTACTATAGGTTGAAGCCTAGGTAGACAATTTCCTGAGAGGGCTACATTGTCATCACTGCCTGCCAAGTCTCAGTAATATCTACCAGATCTTCATCCACCATCATATCAGAATTGGATGCAACCTGATTATGATCTGTCCTTTACAAGCAGCCCTAGAACTGGGATATCCCTTTCTTCTGCAGCAACATGCCCAGGGTGATGTGTTGGAACTTCTCTTGCCTATCACTATCCCAATTTGGGTCCCAATTGCCTTAGCCCCAGAGACAGACAATAATTTCTCCCATCTATCTTCACATGCCCCATTCAGCCTCACTCTTTGGTTTACACTAATGCATATAAATAAGCATATTATATTAACCAGAAACTTAACCCCTGATATTCAAGATCCTATCTGTCAACCCGAATACTTATTCTACTTTCTTTTGCTTTCAGCCACATAGCTAGCCTCCTCCAAACCTTTCCAGGAGCTTTTCCCTGCTCTCCATGCAGTATCATGGAGATCATTACTAAGTATTACTTAGTAAAATCATAATGAGAGAAAAGAACATTTCAGCACTATTCAGCTGCATGTGTAGCATGTGATCTGAAAAGTCCAAGTCTAAATTTTATTAAACTAGCTTTGCTTCTGGGTCATTTTCTTTCTTCAGCCATGGTATTCCTTCTCTCCCTGCCACTCTTTTCTTTCTCCCTGTCGCTGGTCTCCATGAATTCTTTTCTGAAGAAGCCAGTTGAAAATGTCCCCTTCTGTTCTCCTTGATTTCCTGCAAAACCAGATTCCACCCTCTAACATTGATCTTTGTTGCTTTGTGCCAATAATGGTTATTGCTCTGTTGCCCTCTGCAGCAGTTTCCATGTAGGGTTTTGAATTATTCCTTGTTGGTATTTCTGTTACAGCCAAGACCTCAGTCCTTTCCAGTTCAATGTGGGGATGGGGCAAGAACTAGTATCATCAACCTGGATGATTTTTTCTTTCATTTGTCCTACTTCACCAATCTCTTCCTTCCCTCTGGGACTCCTTTAAAGATACTTGCAGTTTTCAGTCATCTATCACTTTCACCCTACTCAATTTCCTTTCTTCTCACTTCTCATTATCCTGCAGTAATATAATTAATACCAACACAAAAACATTTAACCACAGTGCTGCTAAAAATAAGCATCTGTCTGATAGTTCATATGCATTTTTAGATCCAAATGCTGATTCTCCTGAGTGATGGGCAGTTATGAGACAGAGTTACTGCATAGTTTCATAAGCTACATCTCAGTCTTGGGAGGAAAAAGTACCCTCAAGCACCAAATTTGGCCAGTACAAAACCGAAACTATAGGTTCAAGCTGTAGAACTAAATTTTCATTGAGATATTAGAACCGGTGATATGTGAGACTTCGATAAGGCATGACCCAAAAGAGTTGTGTCTGTTTTCCTTCAAAAAAATAGAACTAATTTTGGAAAAGGAATATGTATGTCCTTAGTTCCTTTGGAATTGAACAATAAGGATCCATAATGATTAATACAGCAAAGCCTATATTTAGAGAAAATATAAATCTGATTCAGGGACAGATCAACAGGACAATTGCCTTCCAGTACTGAGCTAGATATTTATCCTTAAAATTCTCTTAGAAAAAAAAAATCAGTGGCATGACCCTGCTGAAGTCCCAGTGTAAAATAATAGTTGATTTGAGCACATATTTATGTGGTTTCCAGAAGACCTCTAGACTTTATTGGAGGAAAAGAGCAGTGGAAAAAAAATTGAAAGTTTCTCTGTACATTGAAAGAGCAACATCTATCAATTTTCCAGGTATTGTGAAGCTCAAATTATGCTCGACCCCTACTTTCTCTTGCTTTCGAAATCTCTTTCATTCTGCTGGATGTAGAGCTGAAATGGTAGGCAGCTAGTCTTAAAACCAGGGTGGGGGCATTAAGTAACACTTGTTACCAAGCAGAACATAGCCAAAGAGCTAATTTGGGAAAAACTTCATTGAGAACAAGTGAGCAGTACGAGCAGTTCGCCTTGCCTCCTACCTCTGTTCCTTGGTAGGTGGCTTGAATAAGGAACACAAACAATTTAGAGATAAACCATAGGTTCTGCTTCAGCTATCATAAGAAACTACATTGTGAACATACCACATTCTCTAAGCCAAAAATTCAAAGGATGTTTTGCCAGGAAAAAAAACCCTTCAATTTTATTTATGGGATGAGTTCAGGTATAAGAAACAGACAAACAGCATGATGGCTTAGCATTATGCGAGAATGCATCTAAAGACTAGAAGTTTAATTATAGTTTAGTTATAATATTAATTTAAAAAATCTGTATTTTATCTGTTCATTTAAACTGTAAGCCTATATACTCTTTGCAAGAAATAAGTCTATTTAATTTCATAATTCTAAGTAATAGCTGAATCAATCTGTCCTGATTTTCTGAAACATTCTTAGTTTACAATGCAGACCTGGATTTCTCTGTTTGGCAGTAAGCCCCTTTGATAACTCTCTGACCGCAAAAAGGCAAAGAAGCAATGCTCAGCTTTTTAAAAAGCAGTAATAACAATGGATAACTTAATAACTCTTAGAATTTAAGTCTTATAAATTCATTTATTTTATTGCATGTTAATATACATAATTTAAGTATGTGTATATGTATAGCTTAGTTTTCTTTTTGCATGTTTTCTTTTAGGTAATTCTGATCCTTACCAAATATTACCACACTGATATGGGCAAAGTGTTGGAGAGTTCTTTGTGGAGGTATGTTTGTTGCTTATATTCTAGTTTTCCTAGAAACCGAAGAGAAATTATTTCATGCTTGAACATATTGGGTTTTTGTAACTGTGAAAGGGAAAAGGACACAACATGGCTAAGGCCAATGTCTTCTATGTCTTCTTTTTTGTTTGTTTGTTAGTTTTCTTAAATTATGTTGTTTCATGTTTACTTCAAAATTATGGGAAAACATGTGTGTGTGGGGGAATCACCATATTGATTTTTAGTAGTTTCACTCAGCAATGTAATAATAGAAGCTCCGAGAGTTGCAAGAAAGGGGATCTGGAATTTGCAGATTGCTCCCTCCTGGTCATACAATTAGTCTACTATACGATCAGCACGATTCACATTAGCTCCAGTGTCTATTTATTTTAGTTCAAATGAATACCTATTGAGTGAATGAAAACTTGAAAGTCATTTTAATGCTGTTAAACTGGAAAGATTAAAAAAGCATTCTAAATCTACAATCTCTGCTTCAAATCCCTCTGGTTTTAATCCAAATTATTGTAAAATTAGTACGTGCATAAAATTTCAGCTAAAAATCCCCCCAATTTTCCCAGTGAAAATACACAGGAAATTAGAAATTAGGGGGAGGCAAACTTATAAGGTCAGGACAGAACTCCCATGTTCTATGTCTATTATAGTATTGTAATGAATAACAAAAGCTTTGCCCACATGCTGAGTTTCTAATTTTAATTGCGACGTCATTGAGTACAGAATTAGAATAGGATTTGCTTTTGCTGCCTTGTGCTAAAAATGTTTACCAAGGAATAAACACTAGATAGTACATTTTTAAAATAAAGGTGTGAGGAAACAAGAGCGTGATTATCTGTAGGACTGGTATTTTAAATCTGTTTCATTTTTACTATATTCTACTCTTCTTCCAATGGTATAAAACTAACCACAGAACAATAGCATCGGATGGAATTGTCTAGCTCTGCAAACCTTCTCATAGAAATAGAAATCCATGGCTAGATGATTACTTAAATCAGGAAATTTAACATTAAAGCATGCATTGAAGTGGGCTGCATATAATTAATTAGTTTCCCAGTTAGCAATACCAATGAGAAACTGGTAAGAAATAATCACTAAGAAATAATAATTATATCTATTAGCTCACAGAACCTGTCACTAACATCAGTGGAAAATAGGACTGGAAAGCTAGATGGGCAGGAAAGTAAAGTCTGGCAAGGACTGTGCAGTTATTTATGTGTCATTATTTATGCATAAGTGATTGCGTGCTAATGAAGAAGAAGATAAAAGAAGACAAGGTACAACATGCAACTTGCCAGCGTTCTCCTCAAGAGCTCCCCAAATGTGTGGGGCAAATTTTGATCTTTTTTGGAGATTTTGAAGGATTCTTGCTGCTGCATTCTTGACCAACAGGAGCTTCCAGATGGTCTTCAAGAGACCCTCATGTAGAGTGCATTACAGTAATTCATTTGTGAGGTGATTAAGGCATGTTTCTAAGTGAACTCCTTATCCAGGAAAGGGAACAACTGGTGCAATAGATGTGCTTTCACAAAGACTACACTACAGTACAACTGCCACCTGCTTTTTGAGTAGGAATTGTGAGTCCACTATTACCAAAACCAGGTTGTACACCAGTCTTGAGTAGTACAATCCTATCGAAGTCCAATCCTATCCATGCAGAAAGTTGGAAGATGCCCAAGCTTGTCAGGATTGAGTCTGAGTCTCCTTCATTCATATCCCGATACCCTAGACCAGTGATGCCTAACCTTTTTGCTGTCACATGTCAAAAGCGGCAGGACCGCGGGGGGGGGTCATGTGTGCATGTGCCCACACCCATAATTCAATGCGCCCAACTCTCCTGTGCATGTGTGCGCAACCCCCCCCCCGTGGTCCCCCCACTTTTGGCACACAATGGCACAGTGGGCCCTGAAGGCCCATTTTTCACCCTCCCCAGGTTCCAGAGGTTTCTTGGAGCCTGGGGAGGGCAAAAACGGCCTTCCCCATCTCCCTGGAGGCCTTCCAGAGGCCAAAAACAGCCTGTTTCCCAACTTCTGGAGGGCCCGGAAGGCCCAAAAATCAGTTGGCGGGTGTGCAGATGCATACCAGAGCTGAGCTAAGGCAACGCTTGCATGTCCACTGATATGGCTCCGCGTGCCACCTGTGGCACATGTGCCATAGCTTCACCATCACGACCCTAGACAGTACCTTGCCTTTGTTCCTCCTTTATGTCGTCCCTTTTGTTTTAACTGTTCTTGCCTTCTGGCAGCTCTGTGCATGCGCGGACTGGGAACAGGCTCCCCCTGTTCCTCTGCCTCACTGATGTCCGACTCTGGAGGCTCTAGAGTCCGCACATAACTCCTAGATGGCTCTGAACCCATCTCTGCCTCCGACGCAGAGCCCTCGTCCGAGCCTTCCCCAGACTCCAGGATTGGCCCCTGTTCCTCTCCAGCCTCCTCACTGTCCGACTCTGCTGCCAGTTCCGCAAGCCGCCGGCAGACCACAACAAGATCTAAAGATTTTGCAGAATCTTTACAAATACCGTCTTTCCCCAAAAATAAGACCTGGCCTTAGTTTCTTATCAGCCCCAAAATAAGCACCAGGTCTTATTTTTGGGGGGTGTCTTACTTGCTTATGTTAGGACAACTCCAGCCACGCTTCCCACACACCAACACCTGTTGCACTGCTGCTTGACTTCTTCGGCAGCCACTTGCAGCCACTCGTAGGCCAGATGCCACATGGCTTATTGCGCCAGTGCTGTCGCTCGCAGCAGGAGGCTGTGTGGTATGTTGTGCCATTGCATGCGTGAGCGACAACACTGGTGCAATGTGCCACATGGTGTCCTGCCAAGAGCGGTGGCACTAGTGCAACAAGGCTCACAGTATTCTGCCGTGAGTGGCAGCACTGGCACAATGAGCCACGGAGCATCCTGTGACTACAGAAAAAGTCAGGCAATGGCTCAACAGGTGTGGTAGCTACAGCAGTCCTAAGGTAAGCAGGTGCAGGGCACATGGGGCAACTCCACCCCCCATCCCTGCCCTAGCTTGATTTTTACGCTTGCACTTCGCCCCACCTCTAACAACCAGATGGTGGGTGGGACTTAATAGGGCTTATTTTGGGGGGTAGGGCTTATATTAGGTGCAGGAGTGAAAATCGGACTAGGGCTTGTTTTCGGGGTAGGTCATATTTTTGGAAAAACAGGATAATAATACTTCACTGAAATATGTCAACTTTGCTGTAGTTACTAAAATAATATATTTTAACAAGCCTTATAGGTTGCAGTTGAATTCTTGGTAATGTTATTTTGTGCAAAATTATCCCTCTATTCATATTTCTGAATTTTATAACCTAAACACAGTAATTTTATGAGAAAACCATGTTATAGTTCACACCACTGATGGAGATTTCCTCATGTCCTGATCAGTTTGTGCTGCCTTCCCAAGATAAAGCCAGCACTGTCTCTCCTAGGATTTTGGAAAGCTTTGAAAACCTGGCTTGGTCCCAGGTCTGGGGCTAAGGTTTGTTATTTGTTTAATGATCCCTGTTTTGTTTTGTGGGTTTATCATTATATTTAGTCTGGACTCTATCTATCTATCATCTATCTATCTGTCTGTCTGTCTGTCTGTCTATCTATCTATCTATCTATCTATCTATCTATCTATCTATCTATCTATCTATCTATCATCTCCCATCTTTATTATTTTCATAAATAACTCAAATGGTGAGCATATCCAACATACTTTCCTCCTCCTATTTTTGCCATTACAACCCGGTGAGCTGAGTTGAGCTGAGAGAGGGTGACTGGTCCAAGGCCACCCAGCTGGCTTTTATGGCTAAGGCAGGAATAGAACTCACAGTCTCCGGCTATCTAGCCTGGTGTCTTAACCACTAGACCAATTGTCTTGCATTTGTTATTTTAGTTACTGTCACACTAAGCCCAAGAATGACATAGAATCATCTGTCTAGAATTCTGTTTTTTATTTGTGTGTTGTTGATTTAATATCTTTAACTGTTTTTATATCTTGTTTAGTTTTGTGTGCTTCCCAGAGTACATTGGAGTTGGGTAGCTAATAAATACTTTTATTAATTAAAATTTCTGGTGATTTTCTGCATATAATTTTCTCACCAAGAATTTGGAAGAGTTTTGCCATTGCCTTCGTCTGTTTGACTTTTTAATCCACAGCACTGAAATCCTCTTGTGATCTCTAAGTACTAACTAGACCCAGCCCTGTAATGGACCATACTATTATCTCCCACCCAGTTTGTTCTTCCCTTCTTTAAAATAAAAACCCTACAAACTTTCATAAAACCTTATATTTGTAGTTTGTTTGTCAATCCTGATATCCAGTTGATTCTCGTTTTGGTGAGGTTGAATGATGATATCTGTCCATATGCTATTGAAATTCCAGTTCCATTATCTTAACTTTTTGAAAGTTTCTACCAAACTTAGAAATATTAAAATAAATGAAATATAAATATGAAAAAATTACTTGAATTAGTATTTGCATTTTTTGTTGATTTGTTACTTTTTTAACAGAAATATAATATCTTACATTGGTTTGTACTGTATTTATAATTGTTCTCTTTCTCAAAGAAAAAACTAGTCTTGTGGAATACTGATGCTGTCTCTGAAGATCCTTCCAATACCACAATGAATTCAGAAGACTAGATTCACATAACATATTGTCACAAAATATAGATTCTCAACACGAAAGATAAAATGTCAATCTCTTCTTTACGAGTTATCCTCAACTTACAACACCAATTGAAACTGGAATCTTTGTTGAGTGAATCAGATGTCATGTGCCTGCTTTACTCGATGACTAGAATCCTGGTGTTCCCAGGTGAGGTCATTAAGTGATCTCCTGGATTGTTAAGTAGACAGAGTGAAAGAGCTGCCTGCCAGAGAGGCTTGGTCCCATGTGGGGCTGAATCCCTTTTATTCTGATCCTTTTGCTGCTGCATCCGTCCTGACATCCAAATAGGATTTTGGCATGGAGTGTTTGCAGCACAAGGGTTTGCAGCCAGTCCCCAAAGACAAGAGGACTCCTTCTGGCTTCTGGAGCTGACTGTCAATGCCACGTGTTGCAAACGTTCTGTGCTGTCCTGTTTGGATTTCAGGACAGATCATTTTTAGCCAGTCCTCAGAAACCAGGAGTCTTTCAGCAGGTGACAACGGCTTGTGACCTTCCCTACCAGTTTCCCTATTGACTTTCTAGAAAAGCTGGCCGGGAAGATTACAAATGACAGTTACATAATTGTGAGCACCTGGATCTCAATCCTGTGAGGCTACAATGGCTGTAACTTTAGGCATGGGTTGTAAGACCTTTGTTCAGCACGGTTGTAATTTTGAGCAATCACTTAATGATTGTTAAGCGAGGACTGCCTGTAGTTTATTGGATAAACTCAGCTAGTGTGATTTGTAGTCTCTCTTTGTACTTCACTATATCATATTAATCTGATCAAATTTTTATTCGAGAAATCATTATTACCCAAAATATGGCTTAGTATGTTATGTGAACACAGACAAAATTTGGTAATTGTTAATCTGAAACTGATCTCAGAAAATATGAACAGGTTTTGGTTTTGATCTCCAAGACTGAAGTTAGTTGGGCCAGATTCTCTTTTTCTGTTGCCCTTCATATAGAATAATCTTTTTCAAGTTATTTTGAGACAAATCCTATTCATGTGTCAAACAGATCTGCTATATATTTTTAGACATGATATTTTAGGTAGTACATTACTGAAGATCTTATTTAGTTGGCTTTATTTGTTAAACTCTAGTTATTATTTTAATATATGTTTTAATGTATGTTTTAAAATAGTTTTTTAAAGCTGAAAATGGAAACTAATTCATGAAGAAACAGCTGGGGTTGTTTCAGATTTCACTGTATATGCTAGTGGGTTCAGATGTTTTACAGTAACAGTGCTTTGTTAATTGTGTGTGCCTCACCATCCCACACATCCTATTTTATCATAAGGCAATCCTTATGATTTATATTGATATATTGACCATCATTTGTGTTGTAAATGTTGTACCTTGATGAAGGTATCTTTTCCTTTATGTACACTGAGAGCATATGCACTAAGACAAATTCCTTGTGTGTCTAATCACACTTGGCCAATAAAAAATTCTATTCTATTCTATTTTGCAGTTGGGAATTTCAAGTGCTTTTGTTATTTTCTGTATTTAAAACTAAAACATAGAGCTGCAGAAGAGAAGCAAAAGTGGAACACATAATGTGATTCAAACGCCACAGGAAGAAATTAAATCTCGGCTGCTTTGAAAGAGGGATGCTTCTCGGCAGGAAATGAAAGAAGCATTACTTGTAAGAATAGAAAATTGAGATGGGTTGCTAGGAAACTAATAAATTAATTGAAAGATAGATTCAGAGGGAAAATTGAACAGTTGAAACCTATTGTTACTGTCACATTCATTTCTATTTTTGGGTAACCTCTTTAGTACAGCCAGCCAAAGGTTACTAAAGAATAAGCAAGTTTTGGAATTCTCCTGAACTTTTCAGCATGCAAGATGGGGGGGAAAGCTGAGAGAAAAATGGATGTTTTAGTCATTAGCTCTGAAGTTCAGGGTTGGAATAAAAGTTGTGGATTGAATGTACAGGCAATGATGCTACAACCTGAAAAAAGAGAGAACGCAGAGGCTGTTGTTATTTGAGGAGCTCTAGTAGCTTTCAGCTCAGGGATGTGGTGGCTCAGGGGCTAAGATGCTGAGCTTGTCAATCGAAAGGTCGGCAGATCAGCAGTTTGAATCCCTAGTACTGCTGTGTAACGGGGTGAGCTCTTGTTACTTGTCCCAGTTTCTGCCAACCTAGCAGTTTGAAAGCACGTTAAAAAATGCAGGTAGAAAAAATAGGGACCACCTTTGGTGGGAAGGTAACAGCATTCCGTGCACCCTTGGCATTGAGTCATGCCGGCCACATGACCAAAGAGACATCTCTGGACAGCGCTGGCTTTGAAACGCACCGCCCCCTAGAATCAGGAATGATTAGCATGTATGTGCAAGGGGAATCTTTACCTTTATCTTAGTAGCTTTCAGAGGCATGGCCCCCTAATAAGAGAAGATCTTGTTAAATTGGTTTCTAGGATTCATTTGGGAGCACTTGTTTTACCAGCCTTCCTGCTATACATGTACCATCCTGCAAAGCTGCTTACTATTGCTATGAATTTTACTATGATATTGGTTCTGGGAGAGTTAATTTTGTCTCAGTTTGGTGCAGAATCTAATGTTCATGATCATCAGGGAATTATGGACCTCACCCAGGTTATTGTGGGACGGACACTTGTCACTGGTCACATGTTGTCTCAGGGCAACTGCAGTGTTATCTGGTGATGTGGGACATCTATCCTATCTTATAGTCATATGTTTGCTAATCCTGGAGGTTCTCTGATTCTTTGAGGAGCTAATATCTGGTGTCAGAATAAAGGTGTCAGAATAAAGGTGTCAGAATAAAGGTTTCAGTTCTTTGAAGGAAGATAGAGTGTGAGTCTCATAAAATCCATGTTCAAGCCTATGCTAAGCCCAACAATGTATGATAAAAGTAGCAAAACATATTTTTTTTATTCCTCTTTCATCCAAATATTGCTGACTTCTGGCCCTTTTAGACTTACTTGGACCTTTTTAGGGAAAAGGAGACATGAAGAATATCTTAAGAACCACTTGATGGTATTCTAGGCATCTGGCACTTCAATTTATTTGAGATGGACCTGACCAGACAGAGTCCATCTCGAATAAATTGAAATTGAGTTGGCTGGGCAGGCTCAAACTCTGCTTAAATCTTGCAATTTAAGCAGAGTTTGAGCCTGTGAATCTCAAGCAATTAAATGGGATTCTTGAGTTTGTTAGTAAGGTTATCTACATATGTATTGTATCAGTGTCAGACCTGATTCATTAAAGTTGGTGATAGCTGTGGCCAGGAGTCCCTTTGTATGGATCCCTCTTACAGTATGTGGCAACTACATCCTTTCCTGGACTAGGAATAACTCATGATTACTCATGCCATTTTGTGATTGAATTATTGCAGCACATACTACCTAGGACTGCACTTTGAAGTTATAGCTGATCAAGAATGCAGGGACGTTAGTGGTAATGGGCCCACTTCAGTTCACTCAGAAACACCTCTGATCCATGAATTGTATTGCTTCTGGCTAGAAGTACTGGTCATTAACTATAAATCTCTTCATGATTGAGGGCCTGTTGACTTCCTTTCTCCAGTTATGTATCCTTGTTTTATAGATTTAGTAGAGTGTGCATATTCCAAATCCCATTGTTAACATTATATCATTTTGTAGTACCTTGGAAGTACTTCTTTTTTATGCCTACACCTGCCCTGTGAAGTAGTATCTTTTACCCAAATCCACCCAGCCCTGATCCTGTTGTTAAGGAAAAACTAAAACATAGTTTTCCCTCATGCCTTGGGGTAGGACTCTTGAGAGTTCTCACTGATGTTGCTCTTTTTTTTATTCCTGCAACATTTTCAAACCTATTCTTGCTTTCTTTCCTAACCATACATATATTTATATTAATTTATTTAGTTCTTCAAAATAATTTTTTCCAGTTTTATTGGTTTTGTTTGAAATACGTATAGTAGTCTTGGCAAAATATTCATTTTTTTATAGTGGCTATTCTTCCTGATGGTGACAATTGTAAATCTTTCCATTTCTCCAGGTCTAGCTTAATGTACCTCATCAATTTCATGTAATTATCCCCTTTGATTGTTGCACATTTTGCTATTAATTGTATTCCTAAATACTTCTTTTTAAACTATCTGTATGTTAATTCTTTCCATTAACACTCTTTTTTGTGTGCCTGTAAGGTACTTAACTAAAATCTTTATCTTATCCCTGTTTATTTTCAGTCCTGCTACTTCCCCATATTCTTCTATTTTTCTGATTAGTTTCAGTCCCGTTTCTATGGGGTCTTCTAGTATGAAGACCAAGTCATCTGTGAATGCCTGTAGTTTATATTTCTCCTGTTTTATTTCCATTTCTTTTATTTCTTCATCCTGCCGAATTTGCCTGGTTAACACTTCCAAAGTCAATATGGAACAATGGACATCCCTGTCTGATGCCTTTCTTGATACTAAAATTCTGTGTCATCTCCATTTACTATCACCTTGGCTGATTGTTTAAAATATATTGCTTTGATCATATTGATAAATCTTTCCCCAACTCCATATATATTAGTTGTACTATCATAAATTGCCAAGTAATGATGTCAAATGCTTTCTGTGCATCCAGAACAGTGGTGGTACTCGATTTTTTCCCTACTGGTTCTGTGGGCGTAGCTTGGTGGTGGTGGTGGTGTCATGTGACTGAGTGGTTGTGTCCAACTTGATGCCAGCCACGGCCACTCAGTCACATGACAACCCCCCCCAACCATGCCCAGAGAACCTGGTTGGAAAAAAAATTGAATTTACAGCTATTCTTTCTACCTATTTTCTGCCCTGGCCTAATCTGTCAAAGGCCTGGCCTAATCCTGCATGCTGCCCGCTCTCCCTTCGCCAGTCACCTGCATTGCCCCGTTTTCCCTCCTTCAGAGGCCCCGGCCCTAGCCCTGCTTCCTCCCCCACAACCGCCTCTTTTGTCATCCTGCGGCCACAACCTTACCTTCCTCCCATGGCTGGCTGCCAGGGAAGGCAAGCCAGGGCTGAGCCATTGCCACTGGGCTCCTCACCAGCCTGTATCTTGCCCACCTTGTTGCGAGATGCCTGCAACTACTGCATCTTTTTTTTGGTGCCGCTAGACGCAGCTGCAGGCTTCCTGCAGTGAAAATTACCGACCTCCGGCTCTGCTCCACTTCTCAAATGTGCCGCTGCCCCCCTCTTCTATGTGCCAGCTGCACTGGCACACCCCATTGCCTGCTGCTGCTCTGCTGGAAGGACTTGCCTGGCAAGTCTGAGCTTCACGAGGTACGTGAGCCCAGGGATGGGGAGGCTAGCGACTGCTTAGCTGTAGGCAGGAGGAAGCAGCTCCGTTGGGGCGCAGGCACTGCGGAAGGCAAAATCAGCTTAGGCAGTCAAGCCTCAGAACAGAATGCATGCACAAGCAATAGCGCCGGGGAGGTCAGGTCATGTGGAGTGACTGACGATGTGAGGCGAGTAGCTGGGCTGAGTGGCGAAGCGAAGGCAACATATATAGGGCTGGGATGGGCAGAGTGAGCGAGCCTTGAGTGGGCGAGTGAGCGTTGAGTGGGCGAGCAAGCATCGAGTGGGCGGGGCAAGTGAATGTGTCTTTTTAATTTCTCTGCAATTATTGAGGTATATATTTTATAGTCCGCATTATCTATGTTAATTCTGAGTCCTCTTTTGGTATAAGGGTAATGTTTGCTTCTATCCATTAATTTAGTATTTTTGCTTCTAGTAATACTTCATTATAAACCTCCACCATCACTGAACTTAATACCTCTTCTAGTTGTTTATAGAATTCTGACAGTAGCCTATTAGGCCCTAGTGTTTTATTATTTTTTTCTCTCTTAATCGCTTCTGTCACTTCCATCATAGATCCATTCATTCAACATATCCTTAACTGCATCCAGTACCTTGGGGAGTTCAGATTGTTCCAAGTATTGTTGTATTTTATTTTCCAGGATTTCCTTTTTATCATACAATTTCTTATAGTACTCTTTTATGATAGCTTTTTTCTCCTTATTTTGATAGTCCTTTCTTATCAGTTAATCAATGTATCCATTTTTTTTCTCTCTTTTTTCAATTTATATGCCAACCATCTTCCAGGCTTATTTGCATTTTCAAAAAAGTTTTGTTTTACACTTTTAATTTTATATGCCAATTCTTATTTTTTCTAATAAGTTTATTTTATTATATGAACTTATTTTATTATATCTATTCAATTTTTCAATTCCTTTTTTTGTGTGGTTCTCTCTGTAATTCTGATTCCAGTCTTTTCTTCTAACAGTCTTCTAATATTGTCTTATTTAGTTTCTTCTTATTTTTCTTTCCCATATACATTATTGCGAAAAGAAAAGAATAGAATAGAATAGAATAGAATAGAATAGAATTTTTATTGGCCAAGTGTGATTGGATACACAAGGAATTTGTCTCGGTGCTTATGCTCTCAGTGTACATAAAAGAAAAGATACCTTCATCAAGGTACAATACTTACAACACTTAATGACAGTCATAGGGTACAAATTTAACACTTAATGATACAACACTTAATGATAGTCATAGGCTACAAATAAGCAATCAGGAAACAATATCAGTATAAATCATAAGGATACAAGCAACAAAGCTACAGTCATAAGTGGAAGGAGATGGGTGATGGGAACGATGAGAAGATTAATAGTAGTGCAGATTTAGTAAATAATATAACATAATATAACATAATAATAATAACATAATAATAATAACATAATCCTTATGTATATGCTTTAACAGTGGTCCCATACAGTTTGTAGGGAGGTCTCTTCCTTCCTGTTCTCTTTGAAGAAAAAATCCAATTCTTTTTTCATCTTTTGTCTTTCATTCTTTTGAAATTTGTCATTCATTCTTTTGAAATTCATACTTTTTTCTTGCAGTATTGCTTGATTTAATGTCCATCTCCATTTTCTTTTTTGTCCTTTCCATATAACTTTCATCGGATTATGATCTGCCCAAAAATTATGTTCTATTTCTATCTCTTGCACACATGCTTTCAGTTCTGATGTCATCCATACCATATCTATTCTGCATATAGATATGATATCTATTCAGGATTTGTTCCTATTTGAATAGAATGAGTGTTGATTTTTCTTAGGATAAATTTCTCTCCATACATCTTGCATTCCTATTTCTTCCATTATTTTAAAAAAGGTTTTGGAAGTGTTTTCCTGGCTTTTTTGCCTATTTTACTGCTCATGTAGTCAAATTCTGCATCTACAATTGCATTAAAGTCTCCTACCACACAAATATTTTCATATTCCAATTCTATGATTTTCTTGTGTAATTTTCCATAAAACTCATCTTGCTTATTATTAGGTGCATATATCCTTATCAACAGTATTGTTTTTGGTTTATTGTTACCTCCACCATCAATATTCTCCCCTCTTCATCTGCAAAGATTTGTCTAACTTTTTGTTGTGGTTCCAGCCCCCCCTCCCCCCCCCCCGGGCCTGGCCCCCTGCCAGAGAGTGACTCAGAGAGTGAGGGGGAAGGGCTATCAGGGCTCCCCTCCACAGGGCCGGTCTCTCTGGCTCAGCTCCAGGAACCAGAGGCAAGCCAGGTGGAGGAAGTAACGAGGCCTCTGTCTCCTGTGTCTCCCCCCGCCCAGGCAATGCTTCCAGACCCAGCTGTGGACAATCAGTCCTGGTTAGATCCCAGGTTTCGTAGACAAGAGAGGCAGGAACAACAGAAGCAGGGGTGGAGCAGGCCTAGAAAGTGCTGCGTCATGGAGCCACACCCCACAGGGTATAAAAGCAGCCCTGGCTGCTATTCTACTTTGTGACAAACAAATCAACTGACTCGAGAACACTTGAGCTGAACTATCTGACTGAGCATTTGGCCTGAATTGCTGTTGGTCCAGTGCCGGCATCAAGGAGATAAAAAGACCTTGGCAGACACTGGTTTGCTGCCAGAGCTGATAGTTGCCGTGGACTAAATTGCTGGCTAATTGAGTCAGTTCACGTGCCTCCCGGACTGAGGTGGGGGATAGAACACCTTTATTGCTTCTTTAATATATAGAGCCACCCCACTTTTCTTTTGTTGTGTTAATGAAAAGTATAGTTTCCCAATTTTGGGGTACTCTAATAACTTACTATCTTGTTTTTTGATGTGGACTTCTTGATTGATGTGGTAGATTAAATTTAATTTTAATTTCTCTAATTTATTGAAAATTCTTTTTTATTTTTATCGGTGAATTTAGTCCATTTATGTTAATTGATAATTTTATTTCTTCTTCCATTGTTTACTTATAGATAGGTTTTGTTGTCCTAGTTGATCTTATTTCTCTCTGTTCTTTCTGCTTGCTCCTTCTCTTTCCCTACTCTCTTTTTTCTCTGTTTTGATTTCTTCTTGTTTTATGTTTCCTTCTGCTGTCACCTCCAACATCTCTGCTTGTTCCCTTTTCTCTTCCACCTCATGTGCTGTGAAGTACTGATCATAGAATTGTGCATTCTCCAACATGTCGAGTCTATGTCTTTTTCCCTCCAAGTCACAATATTCCCTCAGGTATTAGCCATCTAAAGTTTATGTCATATGTAATCAATTGTCTTGTCAGAAATTGGTACTGTTTTCTTGTGTCTCTTACTCTTCTGGATATCTGCTTCAAGACTACTATTTCTTTTCCTTTGTATTTCAGTGGTGCATCTCTTGCTCTTTGGAGTATTTCCACTCTTGTTGCCTTCTTAGAAAATCTCATGTGTTCCTCTCTGGGAAGCTTATTTCTTCTCTCATAGCTTGTGTATACTCAATACTTCTTCCATCGCATAGCAAGCTTCCTTTTGGTCTATTTCCATCACGTCTGACAGTGATTCTGCCATTTTCTCCACAAGGTTTTTCCCCTTTTTCTTCTCTACATTCTGGAATCTTAGAAAATATTCTGCCTTATCCATTTCCAACATAATTATGGATCGTTCAAGGTCATTGTCTATCTTAGATAGTTTATTCTCCATCTCTTCTACTTTCTTATCTGTTTGCTCTGCCTTTTCTTCCACTTTCTGGATCCTTTGTTTATTTTTAGAATTATTTGCTGGATATTGTCTATTTTATCTTCCATTTTTTGTTCCATCTCTTGCATCCTATCTGCCATGTCCTCATGATTCTTAGCCATGGCTCCTTGTAGTGATTGCTGTAATGCTTGAATCATATTTTTCATCTCTGACTGAAAAGTGTTAATTTTTTCATTCTGTAACGTGGTGTCTATAGAGCGCTGACTTGCCAGGCTCGAGGCTGCTGCTGATGGTGCAGATGATGGGGTTTTCCTCCCTGTTTTACTTGAATTTATATTGCTCGTCATTTTGATAATTAAGTAATTATTGTTATTTAACAGAGACAACCAATCAATAACCCAACAGTCAATTATACTATAAATCAAACACAATTGTCAATGAATCCAGTTTATAGAATATAACAATTCTCTTTCCTATTCCCAGTTCTTATTTTCAAATCTCAAGTCACTTCTTGCTTTTAGGTGCTATATTTCACAAGTCCAAAGTATCCATAGTCCAAATTCTCTTCAACAAAATTGTATTCTTTCTTCTTTCTTTCTTTTTAGCCACTTGTATGTTATAATCCACAAAGTTGTAAATTATAATCCACAAGGGTTCACCAAATTATAATCTGCAAAGGCCCACCAAGACCCCAGAATTATATCCAACAGGTTGTAAATTCCCAGAGAAAAGAATTGAAGGCTAAAGTGTGAAAATCTTATTTTATCTTATAAGCAACCTGTATTATTCCCCAGGTCCAGTGGCTCAGTTATTCAGTTGCTAGAATCTATATCCAGTCAAAGGGCTACAGTGTTTACAGCTCACACTGTTTCTACTCTCTTTCTCTGTAGTTCTCTCTGTAAACAATTCCCAGGTGCAGGCAGCTTATCTAAGTCTTGTGATAATCTTGTAGCAATGTTTCCAATAAACTGCCCAGGTCAAATTATTATTCACACTTTCTTCCCTTCACTTTCTCTCACTTTCCCTATGAGTTTTTCCTGGCCAGAAAATGTTGCTGTTGCTCTATTTCTCTTCTACTCTTCTTCTTTAACTTTGCTTTGCATACACCACTTTTCCCCCTCTTTAAAGCTCCGGAGCCAAGTTTTAATCTCAAATAGAGTTTAGTTCAGTAGTATCCACTTAGTTTAATCGTTAGGTAACCAATCCGATTTTCCTCTTTTAACATTTATAACCTCCAACCAACCAGCTGATGTCGTGGTGAAACAACAATTCTTCTATAGGGCTCTATGGAAGTTCTTAGAATTCCCCTTGCCAGTGGGTCCCAATGGACCCAAGCCCCCTTGGAGGGGTGGGGAAGAAGAGAAGAGATCCCTGTAGATCACAAGGAGATCGCTAACTCCTTGTTCGATCCAGGGGAAGCTCTCAATCTGGCAGGGAGGAAAAGACGGCCATTGTGTGCCGTCCAAGGCTGTGATAGCCCAAACAGAGAAGAATGAGGAAAGATTGAAGAAGAACAGTGCAGAGGCCGGTTGAGAACTTTTTAACTTCTGTCAACTGATTGAGTGATAGTGGAGCTGAAAAAGAAAGGGGGCGGTTTTGTTGAACTTCCACCCCCTGAAATAGCAGTGAATAAGCACAGAGCTGAAAGAGACCTGAATAAGAATTTAGTTTTCTTAATGTTGAGTTTTAACCCAACTTTGCACTCTCTTCCTTCACCTGCATCAAGAGGCTCTCTTCACTTTCTGCCATTAGAGTGGTATCATCTGCATATCTGAGGTTGTTGATATTTCTCCTGGCAATCTTAATTCCAGTTTGTGATTTATCTAGCTGTGCTTTTCTCACGATGTGCTCTGCATATAAGTTAAATAGGCAGGGTGACAGTATACAGCCTTGCCGAACTCCTTTCTCAATTTTGAACCAGTCAGTGGTTCCGTGTCCAGTTCTCACTGTTGCTTCTTGACCTGCATATAGATTTCTCAAGAGACAAATAAGATGGTCTGGTACTCCTATCTTGCCACAATTTGTTGCCAAACTTGCCACAATTTGTTCTGATCCACACACAATCAAAGGCTTTAGCATAGTCAATGAAGCAGAAGGAGATGTTTTTCTGGAACTCCCTAGCTTTCTCCATGATCCAACGTATGTTGGCAATTTAATCTCATAGCTCTCGGTCCATATACTGCTGGAACCTAGCTTGTAGGATTTTGAGCATAAGTTTGCTAGCAAGTGAAATGAGTGCAGTGGTGTGGTAGTTTAAACATTCTGTGGCATTGCCTTTCTTTGGAATTGGAATGTAAACTGGCCTTTTCCAATCCTGTGGCCACTGGTGATTTTTCCAAATTTGCTGACACTTTTACTGCATCGTCTTTTAAGATTCTGAATAGCACAGCTGGAATACTGTCTCCTCCACTAGCTTTGTTGTTGCTCAGATTTCCTAAGGCCCATTTGACTTCACATTCTAGGATGTCTGGCTCAAGATCAGTGACCACCCCATCGTGGTTATCAGGGATGTTAAGCTCATTGTTTTATAGTTCTGTGTAATTTTGTCACCTCTTCTTAATCTCTTCTGCGTCTGTTAGGTCCCTGCCATTTTGGTGCTTTATCATGCCCATCTTTGCATGAAACATTCCCTTCATATCTCCAATTTTCTTGAAGAGATCTCTGGTCCTCCCTATTCTATTGTTTTATTCTATTTCTTTGCACTGTTCATTTAATGGTGGAGCCCCTCGTGGCTCCCGCATAACACCCATCCTGCGCATACTGCACTGGCTACCTGTGGCCTTCCGGGTGCGCTTCAAGGTTTTGGTGACCACCTTCAAAGCGCTCCATGGCATAGGGCCGGGTTATTTACGGGACCGCCTACTGCTACCAGATACCTCTCACCGACCCGTCCGCTCTCACAGAGAGGGACTCCTCAGGGTGCCGTCAGCTAGGCAGTGTCGTCTGGCGACGCCCAGGGGAAGGGCTTTCTGTGGGGCTCCGCCTCTGGAACGAACTCCCCCCAGGACTCCGTCAACTTCCGGACCTCCGAACCTTCCGTCGCGAGCTCAAGACACATTTATTTACCTGTGCAGGACTGGCTTAGATTTTAAATTTATAGGGGTTTTAAATTGGTTTTAATATTTATATTTCCATTTTTAATAATTGGGCATTATAATAAGTTTTTTAATGATTATTTTAATTTGTATATAGATGTTTTATATGCCTGTGAACCGCCCTGAGTCCTTTGGGAGATAGGGCGGTATACAAATTTGAATAATAAATAAATAAATAAATAAATAATAATGTATTATTATTTCTTCTAGCTATTCTCTGGAATTCTGCATTCAGTTAGGTGTATCTTTTTCTTTCTCCCTTGCTTTTCGCTTCCCTTCTTTCCTCAGTTATTTCTAAAACTTCCTCAGACAGCCATTTTCCTTTCTTGCCTTTCTTTTTCTTTGGGATGGTTTTAGAAGATGCTACTTCTTGTACAATGTTGCGAACCTCCGCCCATAGTTCTTCAGGCACTCTGTCTATTAGATCTAATTCCTTAAATCTATTCATCAGGGATATGATTTAGTTCATACCTGAGTGGCCTAGTGCTTTTCTTCAATTTAAGCCTGAATTTTGCAAGGAGAAGCTCATGATCTGAGCCACAGTCAGCTCCTGGTCTTGTTTTTACTGACTGTATAGAGCTTCTCCATCTTTGGCTGCAGAGCACATAGTCAATCTGATTTCTGTGTTGACCATCTGGTGCTGTCCATGTGTAGAGTCATCTCTTGGGTTGTTGGAAAAGAGTGTTTGCTATGACCATCGTATTCTCTTGACAAAATTCTATCAACCTGTGCCCTGCTTCATTTTGTACTCCCAAGGCCAAACTTGCCTGTTATTCCAGTTATCTTTTGGCTTCTTACTTTAGCATTCCAATTTCCCATGATGATAAGGACATCATTTTTTGGTGTTAATTCTATAAAGTGTAGGGCTTCATAGAACAGGTCAACTTCATCCTCTTCAGCACCAGTGGTTGGGGCATAACTTGGACTACTGTGATATTGAATGGTTTGCCTTGGATTCGAACTGAGATGATTCTGTCATTTGGGGGATTTTATCCTGGTACTGCTTTTCCTACTCTTTTTTTGACTATGAAGGCTACTCCATTTCTTTGAGGGATTCTTGCCCACAGTAGTATACCTGGTAGTCATCTGAATTAAATTCACCCATTCCTGTCCATTTTAGTTTGCTGATTCCTAAGATGTCGATGTTCTTGACTTGTCATTTCATGTTTGACCACATCCAGCTTGCCTTGATTCATGGATCTTACATTCTAAGTTCCTATGGAGTATACATCTTTACAGCATCGAACTTTCCTTTCACTACCAGATACATGCACAGCTGAGCGTCCTTTCGGCTTTGGCCCAGTCGCTTCACTCTTTCTGGCACTACTAGTGCTAGCCCTCTGCTCTTCCCCAGAAGCATATTAGACACCTTCGGACCTGAGGGGCTCATCTTCCAGAGTCATATCTTTTTTCCTTTTTGTACTGTCCATGGGGTTTTCATGGCAAAGATACTGGAATGGGTTGCCATTTCCTCCTCCAGTGGATCAGATCATGTTTTGTCAGAACTCTCTGCTATGACCTGTCCATCTTGGGTGGCCCCACACGGCATAGCTCATAGCTTCATTGAGCTATGCAAGCCCCTTCGCCACGACAAGGCAGTAATCCATGAAGGAGATATTTTCTACTGTTTTATTAATATTTCTACATACTAAAAAATACCCAGAATTGCTTGGACAATTGAGGAGGTTAATGAATTAGATAGATAGATAGATAGATAGATAGATAGATAGATAGATAGATAGATAGATAGATAGATAGATAGATAGATAGATAGATGATCTAATGGCTTTTTATATTTCACTGGACTGGGGGAGGTAACTGTTTTCTGTATTCCTTAATACTATGTAACCTTGTCCAGGAGATGTGAGAAAGCAGTTGAAGCACTGTTCCAAATACTTCATATAAATCTGATAAACATGTTACATGAATGTTTTAAACAGGCTTCTGGCAGATATTTCTTAAGATAGATTATTAGAGCAATTTGTAAAAAAATTCAGGTGCACTAATTGTTCAGCATTCATATCTAGAATTTCTAACTGCTTTTGGATCGCCACACAGCCTAAAATCTAAGACAATTTCAGTCACCTGCCATTCTCTAATTGATTAAAAACTACAACATCTCAACCTATTTTCAAGAAAACAATTCACCCATTATTGTACAAAAAGGCAAATTCCAGTAGTATGTATATAAAATATGTATTTCAGAGCAAATACAAAATCATATTTTAGAAATTAAATTTTAGAATTAAAAAAAAGAGTGTAAATAATATTTAAGAGGAAGGAAAGTTCTATAAATGGCAAAAAGTATCAGAAGTGGCCTAAATGAGAGATGACACTATGTGAGATGGTAACCAGGAGTTTGAAGGAAGTAGGATAATTTTATTCTTATAACTTTTTAAATTTATATCCGGCCTTTGTTGTTTTTATAAATAATGCAAATCAATGAGCATGCCTAATATTCCTTCCTCCTTCTATTTTTCCCACAACAATCCAGAGAAGTGGGTTGGGCTGAGAGAGAAAGAATGACTGTCCATAGTTACCCATCTGACTTTAATGTCTAAGGGGGGCTAGAACTCACAGGCTCCCAGTTTCTAATCTAGAGCCTTAACCACCAGACTAAACTGGCTCTTACATTTCCAAATTGAACATTTTTCTTATAGCTTGCAAATGTAGTTCCCATATTGCTAGTATCATTTCTATGAATTCTCAAAAAAGTACAGCTAAAATTTAGCACACATTTCAGGAATATTTAGATCCGTTAATAACTTTTGTAAGCAAGACAGCCAAAAGTGTCTCTGATGCCATTTTAGAAAGAAATAAAAATTAAACAAATACAATATCTTTTACAGAATTCAGGCAAACTAAAAATGGCAATCCAAACTCCTTGAAGAACACAAAAACAAAGTTCAGCTGTAAAAAAAGAGGTCAGAAAAGAAAGGTAAGCATAGAGATTAAGCTGGTATAAGTTAAAATGATATTCGGACATGGTGATTATTTTGTCTTTAATGAAAAGAAATATTCATTACATTTTAGAGGAAAGCATAAGAGGAAAGGAAAAAGATACAGTTGGACTAAAATTCTCCTCCTAAGTGGTATAAAAGGATTATAATAATAAAATCTGTTTTTAACAGAGAAAGTATTTGCAGTGTTAACATTTGCATTGTTACTGGGCTTAAAGCAGAGATGGCAAATGTCTGGTACTTGTCTGTGTGGCATTCCTCAGCCAGCCTTCTCCCCTTCTTCTCCCCTTGCTTGTCACATAGGACTTAGGCTTGATAAAAGTTTTTTATTATTAATGGTAGATTCTTTCATGACTAAGTTTTGAAGAGGTATTTCTTCCATTGTACTATGAATATGTGTCTGGGGAAAAAAACAAATGAAACATCTATATTTGTGTATGAGAATTAACCAAAGTATGTATCTATCATATGTGAACGTGTTAATGAGTGCACAAATGTGAATATTATATGTAAATATTATATATTGTGAATGTTGTGCTATTGAACATACTTTTTGCTTTGGCTTTGTCCACTTTAACTCTAAAAATTAGTTAGGGGGGAATAAATTTTTTTTAATACCAAATGAGTAAGGAATTACACAGTGGTTTATTATAAACATTTTTTTTCTTCAGTTTGAGTATGTCTGATTCTCAGAAAGTGCCTGGACAGGTCCCTGCAGGTTTCTTGGCAAGATTTCAGAAGTGGTTTGCCTCCTTCCTAGAACTGAGAATAATTTGCAGCATCTTCAGGCAATCTTGGTGACACTACTGAGAAAAGCAGATTATTGTGAATTATTATTGTAAAACTGGCTTCAGAAAGGGCTACAGGATTCTGATTGTTCTGATCAGCCTGATGAGTGACCTTTATTTAGAGTTCATTGAGGGAGGGTGACTCTATTGATTTTTTTCACTGTTGCAGTGGCTTTTAAGGTCTTCTATAGTATTACCCTTTTGGACTGCCTGAAATATTTGGAAATCATAATGTCTTGATAGATTTCAGATAGTGCTGCTGCAGACAGCTGCTTTTGGGGGGAAATGTAAATATGGCCTCTCACATGACTCCACTCAGTCACCAGTGCTTTTTGTTCTCAACATGAAACAGAGCAAAAGTAGATTTGGATCTGAACCTATTAATAAGCTGAGGACAAACAGATCCCTAGATAATGGTGGGATATAGTTGATTGCATTCAGGTACCCCTTGGAAGAAACTTAAAATGGCAGTATGCACACTGATAATCTCCAGAGTGACCTACTGCAATATGTAAGACTACTTTTAGTGCAGAAAGTTCGGTTAGCATAGAATTATCCTACCAAGTTGGTCTCAATGGTTCAAAGACATACTTACACTGTGCTGAAAAATATATACTTGGTATACAAGAAGTCATAGTTGCTTGGTTTGGGTTACCTGAGATTGTCTTCTGCACACAATGTTCCCTTTGCTCATCTGGGGGGCTTTGCATAAAGAGGTTGCAATTATATTTCTGTGTCAATTCCCACATAGTATAGAGGGAAAAACTTAAGACAACAAGATATAACAGAGAAATAGAGCAGATGATGAAACTCAAATGAGTTTAAAATAGTTGAAGTGTGAACCTGAATTCTTGTCTTTTGAAGGAAGAAAAAGATATGCTTGAATAAAGTAAAGAAAAAAATACATAAACCATTATTTATTGTATTTACTAATATGTTAAATGGTCTTTTTCAAAGTTTTAATTGAAATAGAAGTAGGAAAATAAATGTGGGGAAAAGCAGAAAAGCAGTAAAAGTGAAGGAAAAGATTCATTAACATTTATCAAAATTCATTAAAATATCAAAAATATAGTAACAGGAAGCCATATAAAACTCCATAGAACTTGCTTCTAAATAAGCATGTATAGAATGTTTTATTCAAAAAGTCTATTCTGTCTGTACATTAAAAGTACAATACTTGTAGTATTTGGAATATTATTATAGTTCCCATAAGATCTGAGGGATGTCTCATGCATATCATAAGACCTTCATACAAGTCATTGTTTTAATTCCTGTAATGTTAATCTGTTTGTTGTCTTCACTTGGCTAGATTACAAATATATAGTAGACAAGTACAATTTTATCATTTATGAGCATAAAAATATGTAGGTTAGAAAAAGGATGCAGAAAATAAGCATTTCATTGTAGAGAAAATTCATATAAATCAATAGCAATGCTCTAGGAATGTCTTTCATGTTCCCTACTACCATTTTTATCTTTATCTCCCTGACATTGCAGAAGCTAACAAGTACAACATCAGGTAACAGCCTGTTGAAGGCCACAGCTAGCTCTTTCCAGAATGGAGAACCATCCATCAAACAAACATTTTAATCATACATAGGATTCCAGTTCATGTCAGTCATATGCCAAGGCAGCATCCTGAAATATGGAACAAAGGTCCAAGCAGCACTTTACTCTCAGATACTGTCCATGGTGCTGACTCCATTCTCTGCTGCTAAAATTATTTTGATTCTGATCTCTTGGGCTTCCAGAAAAACTTGGCCTGACAATGTCAATTTATTTGAACTGCATAGTGTGTATGTAGTACAAATGGAAGAGAATGAGATGCAATAGATAGGGTAGTATATGGGGAATGGGGATTTTACCTACATTAACCTTTTCTAGGCATATTTATGATTGCAAGTGTTTAGTTATTCTGGTAATTTCAGTATATCCTCTCTTACTAGTGCCTGATTTGCCCCAAAGTCATCAGTATATAGTAGATTTTGTATGAAAAATTAGCTTGTCCTTTGCTAAAACAATGTTTACTGCCAGTCTTCTCATAGCCCCAATTCGGATAGCTGGATAATACATTGGAAGAGATATTTTAAAAGGATTGTAATGCTTTCCTTGTGTTTTTTTAAAAAAATGTTACGCTATCTTAATATCCATTGGCTTGGTGAGGTTAAGAGGATGTTGGAGAAACGATTATGCAGTTGATGATACAATACTTGAGACTCCTAATCTGGAACATGATGATTCCTTGGTAGCAGCAAGTTCCATTTATTTTTCAAGGTTGCCTCAGAGACAGTTTATCAAATACCATAACTGTTGCTGCTATGAACTGTGGAAAACATTGTGGCATGTACTCCTACAGAGGCTAAAGCAAATAAATATAAAACTTCATTATGGGAAAAGAAATCAACAAAGTATAATAGAAATTAAATTTGAACCTTAAGAATTTCACAAAACTCAAGACTTTTTTGAATATTAATCTAAAGGACCAGGAACATTTGCTGCAATCTCAGAAAGAAAGAGACATTGGAAGAAGGAAAACTGGTAGATTAGTAGCAACTTTGCCAGTTTCCTTTTGGGTCTGTGTCTGAAGGTCCTTCCTTTACAGTAGGCTGTTGGGATCCTTAGCTATTTGTTATTAATACCTGAGCTCCAAGCATGAGTTAGTTTGGATCTCCCCCCACCCCAATCTGTTTGGCTATAGCTGACTCAATGTTGGCCCAGAGCCTATTAAAATCTGGGTAGAAGGGGTAATACTACAATAGTATTTGGGAGGCCTCTAATGAGGCTTGAAGGTCAGGGTTTTGCTATTCTGCTTTGTTTGTGTGTATTTATATGGAAGCGTATGTGCATACCAAAGAAGACTCCATTTTTGTTGCATAAAGTTATATAATTGTTCTCAGTTATGCTCTTACCATTTTTTTCTAACCATATATGTATTTTTGTCCAATATTTTTTTGCCTTTGGGCAAAAAATGCCACATATGATAATACAAACCTGGTATCAGATTACAATTCTAACATTTAGCAGGCATGTTCTTAAACATCTTTACCCAGGAGTGAAATTTTCCCTACTGGTTCTGTGGGCATGGCTTAATTGATGGGCGTAGCTTGGTGGTTAGATGACTGGGTGGGCGTGGCCACTAACAATAAATAATAAAAATAATAAACAAAGTATACAAAACAATATGAGGTACCAAAAACCAACTTTCACACTTTACACACACACACAGCACAACACAACACAACACAACTGACTCACACACACAAAATGCCACATACCGCTTTGTGAGATTTTGTGTGTTTGTGTAGTTAGAGTGAAACACTACAGAAACACACCAAATCTCAGAAAGCTGCACAAATATTTTATTATTTTATTTTATTTTATTTACATTTTTAGATGAAAGCAGTTAAATTTAAAACTTCTTTTTAAATTCAGGCGTAGCAATTTAAAGTTAATTGCTATGTCTAAAAAAATAAAACTCTTTTAAAAAAAACCCAATTAACTATTTTTTTAAAGCTCCCCGCCCCAGTTACTTACCCAATTCAAGGGACAAGACAGGCAGATTGAGTTGCTCACTGATGAGGTAGATTGCAGGCAGGCAGATTCAATTGCTAGCTGATGCAACTGATTGCAGCAGCCGAAGCAAAGCAAGGCAGGAGTGAGCCCGGAAGAAGCCGCAAGTAGGCAAGTGGGGACCGAGCGATTGGGTGGGCAGGGATTTTTGCTACCGGTTCTCCGAACTACCCACCCCCATTACTACTGGATTGTGTGATCCTGTCTGAACCGGGAGCATTTCACCCCTGTCTTTACCACTCTTGCTGGTGGAAAGTACCATCTGTAAAACATTTTATATAAATTTTCCTTATATGCAGTTGACATTGTCAGTTTAGAATTCCTATTCCACAATTTCTGCCATTTATCTAACTCTATCGTAGAACCAAAAATTTTAGCCCATACTATCATTGTTTCCGTTACTTGCTCGTCTTCTGTTTTAATGCGCAGTAGATAGTTTTTTAAAATTAGTTTTTCATCTGTCCCTATTAGTATCTGATCTAGTTCTATTGGTTCTTTATAGAAACTATACATTTTAGCATCTTTTTCATATCTTGATTGTATTTGCACATGTGGCCACCATGCTAAATCAATCCCTTGACTTTTCAATTCCTGCTTAGTTTTAAGTTCTCCCTTTTCATTCAAAATGTCTTTATTAGCATAAAAAATATGCTAATCCATGTTAACATTCGGATGTATCAATGCCTCCATTGTGGAGAGCCAGATTGTATTTTCATGTAGTATTTTTCTTTAATTTTTGCCCACACTAACAATAATACGTTTCTAACGTAGTGTCTTTGAAAATATCTACGTATTTTAATTTTCCCGTACCATAAGAAGGTGTGCCACCCCAGTTGGAGATCTTGTCCCTCCAAAATCAGTAATCTCTTTGCCTCAGATTTATCCATTCTTTCACCCATATAAGTACAGAGGCCTGGTAGTACAACTCCCAGTCTGGCAGCCCAACCCCCCCTTTATTTTTAGAATCTTGTAACATTTTCAAACTTATTCTTGCTTTTTTCCCTTGCCAAATATATTTTGATATTATTTTATTTAACTCCTCAAAGTAGATTTTTTCCAGGTTTATCGGAATTGTTTGGAACAAAAATAATAATCTCGACAAAATATTCATTTTTATAGTAGCTATTCTTCCTATCAACGATAGTTGCAGGTTCTTCAACTTCCAAATCTAATTTCATTTGTTGCATTAGCTTCATATAATTATTTTCTTTAATAGTTGCACATCTTGCTGTTAGTTGAATTTCTAAATATTTTACTTTCTTGACTATCTGGATATCTGTCTTCTTCCAGTATTAATGTTATTTTTTATATATGCAGTTTTTATATTCGTGTTATCACCCGTGAGTTGCCATATGCAAATAGGTGTCAATATAAATTTTCTAAATAAATAAATAAAATAAAAAGCTCAGGATTGAACTACAGAATCCTTGGTCTTTCTCAGCTTTGTTTTTCCTTGCAGATATTTCATTATCAACTACGTAACATCATCAGTGCTCTGAAGATTCACATATATGGTAGTTGAGTAATGAAACATCTACAAGCAACTTCACAGAGCACCTATGTTTCCTATGGAAACAGCCTTGAAAGTGAAAACTGTCACTGTTGAGCATGCCCCAGAAAACTTTCTGTTTTTTAACAGAAAGCTAAGGAAGCCAAAACAAAAGAGCAGCAGTTTAAGAAGAATAGTAGATGTGTATCAGTCTCACACAGACTAATAATCTCTTGCAACAATATTCCATAGTGATATGAGAAACAAAGAATTTTCTTCACAGCATCTGCTGAGAATAAATATTGCATCTTTTCTTGCTGTATAGCTCATTTTGATAGATGTTCTTCACAGACTGAGTTGCTTGATCCAGCTCAACTTGGTTTCCAGTGTTGAAGCAGACTGCAGTACTTTCCAACTTACAGATCTCAAGGATTCAGACAAACCTGTCTAGAAAGATATGGGCTACCTTGTGCTTGTTTAATTCTGATTAGTTAAATTCGTTGGAAGAAGGCTAGATTAAGAGTTGTTAACTTAATTTTGCAAAGCTTCTTGTCCGGTAATATTGTATTGCTAACCAGGGCATACAAAACCTTTGCCAGACCAATTCTCGAATACAGCTCATCTGCCTGGAATCCACACTGTATACCAAACATTAATACGATTGAGCGGGTCCACAGGTACTTCACGAGAAGAGTACTCCACTCTTCTATTCACAATAGAATTCCCTATGCCACCAAACTTGAAATTTTGGGCTTGGACAATCTGGAACTGCACAGCCTGGGGTATGATCTAAGCACAGTACACAAAATTATTTGCTACAACGTCTTATCTGTCAACGACTTCTTCAGCTTCAACCTCAATAATGCATGGGCAAACAATTGGTACAAACTCAAGATAAACTGCTCCAAACTCGATTGCAGAAAATACGACACAAATAAAAATACAAATCCACAGTAAGAAGTAAATTAGTGCTTTTGATCTTTCCTTCCATCCCTAAAGCAGACAGTGATAAGACCACTATTAAAGAAACATTTTCTTAACTATGAAGAAACTATTGATTAATCACAATTTTACCATCCTTAGCTAAGTCTAAAGGGATAATGATGATCTTTCCACGCAGACATATCTGACATATATTATTTAACTGGAACTATTTTATTGGGTTTTCAAATAGAATAATTCAGTTTTAAAATTTAATATAATCCATTTAAGGATCAATTAGGATAGCCTCCCCTTTGACTAAAATCAGATACATCTTTAGTGTCTGTATTTAAAAGATGTAGTACAAGTTTTTTTTCCCCTGGTGCTCCCTTTTCCCTCCAGAGATAGTTTAAAGATACCAACAACCATTCCCATAAACAAAGAAAACAAATGTGGTCCTTTTGCGTCTGACATCCTGGCTTTTACCTGAATGGATTCAGAAGTCAATTTCATTATAAATGCTTTGGATAATTGTATCAAAATCTAAAGGCAGACAAATTGAGGAAACTGTTAGGATTTATTCTCATATCCCTGAGGAATAAAATCCACTTTACAACTATTGTTACTCAGAATAAAAAGATTGTATAAAAATTAAATATCATAAAAAAAAAGAAAGAAAGAAACAGAACCAGTTTTCTTTCTACAAATCAGAGAACTGGAACTGAAATTAGAAGATCCTTTCTTGTTGTAGCCTATTTTTCATCAGCACTGGCTAGAATGGCCAAGTATTATAGAAAATTGTACTATTAAAGGATGATTGATTCAAGCTGATTTAAAGATTAGAAAAATCCTAAAGGAAGGAGTGCAAGGACTATATGATTACCAATCATAGTAAACATTTAGACAGCAAACAGAGGAGATAAAATAGGCTGTCTGGACATATTCTTTCTTATGGTGGTAAGATATGCCATATTGTCATTTCAAATTTCAACTCTACATCTATATTGACTTTCAACTTCCTTGCAGATTTGTATCACATTTAGCCAATTTGTTTGGATGACAGACTTTCTGACTTCTAGCCTTATATAAAAATAGTTTTTGACTTATGACCACAGTTGGGACCAGAGTTTCAGTTGCTAAATGATGCAATCATTAAGTGAATCATTAAGTGACAAGACCTGATTTTACGGTCATTTTTATTACAGCTGTTGAGTGAATCTCAGTGGTTGCTAAACAAATCATATAATTAAGTGAATTGCATGGTGATTACTGAATTTGGTTTCCACAATTGACTTTGCTGGTCAAAAGCCATCTGGGAAGGTCAATCATGGGATTGCAAGATGCTGCAACCATCTTAAGTGAGCTGATTATCAAGCATCTGAATTTCATTGTATGACCTTGGGGCTAGTGCAACAGTTGTAACTGAGGAAGGGTTGTAACTCACTTATCTCACTTTTTCTGAGATAATTATAATTTTAAACCAGAGGTGGGGTGCTGCCAGTTCAGACCGGTTCAGGCGAACCCGTAGTTCCGACCAGCTGTTGGCCCACCCACCATGGGGCTATCCCGTCCTATGTAATCGCCATGTGTTTGATGCTGCACACATGCAGTGAAGGTGCATGAGCAAGCAAATCGAGCATTTTTCATTCTGGGCGAACCAATTGTTACAGTATGTGATGCCCACCTCTGTTTTAAACCATTATTAAACTAATATAATAAGTTGAGGTCTTCCTGAAAAAGGTCATTGAGTACTTCACTGATACTACATTTGTCTTCATTTACTGAGAACCCTGCTGAACATTTGGTATAAGCATTGCACCTTTTATAGTCTTACATCTTCTTGCTTGTTTCCAAAAGGCCTAAAAGAATTCAAAGAGTTTTCAGGGGGACAAGTGTACTTGCTGATTTATATTGGGTAGAATGCCCCCTAGTTTCTTTCAGTTACATTCAACTGAGCATAACAATAAATGATTTTTTGAATTAGAAATTTTGAATTTGGGAATATATTAAATCTGTAGGTGTTTTGAAAGGCAATTTTATAAGGTAGCTTATAACTGCCTTTTGTTCAATTTTCTTTCTTTACTTTTACTTTCTTTAATCTGCTGATTAAAAAAAATCCTAAAAATTATCCTAAAGATAATGTGTTTTAAAGAAATTACCTTTTGCAAGGGCTTGATTGACTGGTTTTATAGTTAGGTGAGGTATGACATTTTTAAAACAAAGGCCATGAAATTGATACATTATAAATTTATACAACTTTGCAATTAAAGGTGTCTTTTCATACATTTATCCATGGTGGCATGAGTTAAACAACTTTCAAGCTGTAGCCTTCTGCAAGCTAGTGTTCTATGCACGTGCTTGATTACAGGACCTTGATTACAGAATACAAGCAATAGAAAATAATCCAACCGGTGTCTGAAACTTTAAAAGAGCTGATTTTAAAAAACTCAAAGAGACCCTAGGAAAGATTCCATGGATGAAAATCTTAAAGGGGAAAACAACTCAAGAAGCATGGGAAACTCTGAAAAATGTGATCATAAAAGCCCAGTCCAGCACAATATCACTGAAAAAGAAAAACAAGAAATTCAAGAAGAAACCAGCATGGCTGCACAAAGATCTCTCTGACAAACTGAAATACAAAAAGGACAAGCTCAAAAAAATGGAAAGAGGGACACAGAAGTAAGGCTGATTATCAGCAGATAGCCAGAACATGCAAAGACAAAGTCAGGAAAGCAAAGGCTCAGAAAGAACTAAGGCTTGCTACAAAAGTCAAAGATAACCAAAAAAAGTTTCTTTCAACATATTAATAACAAGAAAAAAGTCAAGGAAAGAGTCGATCCACTAAAGAGAGAAGATGGCAAGGAACTGGCAGTAGGAAGAAAGCAGAGCTGCTTAACTCATTCTTTGCATCAGTCTTTACGCAAAAATAAATTATAGCCCAACTGTTCTGTCCCCTCCCAGCCTCAGCCACGCGAGCTGGCTAAACAAGCCAGTAATGGAGTTCATGGCTGCTATCAGTCCTGGCAGGGAATCTGCAGCTGCCTGCCAAAGTCTCCCTTATCTTGGGGTTGCCGGGCAACCAGGAAGTCAGCAATCCAGGCCGAATGTTCAGCTCAATTCTCCACGAGTCAAAGAGTTCAGCTCAATTCTCCACGAGTCAAAGAGTTCAGCTTCATTTTTGCTTGTCACGGAGCAGAAGAGCAGCCATGGCTGGTTTTATACTCTGTGGGGTGTGGCTCCGTGACTCAGCACTCTCTAGGCCTGCTCCACCTCTTCCTTTGTTGTAGCCGCCTCTCGTATCTCCAAAACCTGGGATCTAGCCAGGCCTGATTGCCATCAGCCAGGTCTGGAGGTGTGGCCTGGGGGTGGGAGAGTCAGGGGACGGAGGCCTCGTTATCTCCTCCACCTGGTCTGCCTCTGGCTCCTGGAGCTGAGCCAGAGGAGCCAGTGCTCCAGAGGTAAGTCCTGATGGCCCTTCCCCCTCACAGTGGTATCCCACAGCAGTGGGATACCACAAGGCTCCATCTTAGGCCCAGTGCTCTTCAATATCTTTATTAATTACTTAGATGAAGGAATAGAAGGGGAACTCGTCAAATTTGCAGATGATACTAAACTGGCAGAAATAGCCAACACTCCAGAAGACAAGCTCAGAATCCAAAAATATCTTGACAGATCTGAAAAATGGGCCCTATCCAACAAAATTTTAATGTGGAGAAAATCAATTTTTTACATTTAGGCAGGAAAAATCAAGGTAAAGGTATAAGTACAGATTACATAAGACCTGGCTCAAAAACAGTAACCTTGGAGTCCTAGTGGATGATCACTTGAATATGAGCCAGCAATGTGCAGCAGCCGCCAAAAAAAGCTATTACTATCCTGTGTTATATAAAAAGGGGCAGAGACTCAAGATCACATGGAATATTAGTGCTGCTTTATAAAACCCTAATACCACACCTGGAATACTGCAACCAATTTTGGTCACCATAGTACAAAAAAGATGTTGAGACTTTGGAAAAAGTTCAAAGAAGAGCAACTAAGATGATGAAAGGCCTGGAGATTAAACCATATGAAGAACTGCTGCAGGTTTTGGGTTTGGCTAGTGTAAAGAAAAGAAGAATTAGGGGGTGACATGATATCAGTATTTCACTATGTGAGAGGCTGCCACAAAGAAGAGGGGATCAAATTATTCTCCAAAGTTCCAGAGGGCAGGACAAGAAACAACGGTTGGAAACTAATTAAAGAGAGAAGCAATCTGGAATTAAGGAGAAACTTCCTAACAGTGTGGACAATTAACCAGTGGAACAGTTTGCCTTCAGAAATTGTGGGTGCTCCATCACTGGAGATTTTTAAGAAGAGACTACTAGACAGCCACTTGTCCAAAATGGTATTGGTGCTCCTGCTTGAGCAGGGAGCTGGACTAGAAGACTCCAATCTCCCTTATAGCTCTATTCTATTCTAATTCTGTTCTAAGACCTACAGCAACTAACCAGCATTCAAACTAACATGATGTCTGAAAATTATATGAGTGTAACCTAATACATTTTAAAGAATCCATTAGGAAATGCAGCAATGTTATACATTATTTTTATTATTTAGGTTTGAATGGATGTAATGCTTCCTTTTTTTAATCAATTTTTTATTTTTGTATAGTTTATACATATCATTATGTAAATGGTGTGGTATCTGAGTATCATACAATTCAATACAAATAAGCAAACATATTCATAATTATTACATTCCATTTTCTTTATTCCATATTATTAATACATTGCTTTACCACCCTTCCATTCTAAACTTTCTTTAACATTTTCTCCCTTCACGTTATTATATTCAAAGACATGATAATTTGTTTTATTATTCATATTCCCATTATTTAACTCTTCCTCTCTCTATATATTAAAGTTCCTTTTTTCTTTCTTCCATTATTTAATATCTCAATAGTGACTTCTAAGATCAATCACAATCAAAGCATTCATCATATTCCTATTTTATCTTTTTTCTAATTTTCTCATTCAAACTCTAGTTTTCTTATCCCATATAATTCTACTATTATTACACATAGCTATATCTACTTATCACATTACCTACACAATAGTCATATTTTACACATTTTTGATAATACCATCATTCAACCTCTCATTTCCAATTAATAGTGAATTCTCATTTATAATTTTTCAATACTATAAACATTATAGTAAAATGTTTATCCTAATATTTATTAAATTACATGCCAATTAATTATCCAGCTTATATCATTCTATTATTAATACAATTATTAAAATATGATCATAATGTATCTATAACTCTTTTTCTCCCCTTAACCATTATCTCTTGTCCACATCCAATCCTTTAATCCTACCTTTTTTTTTACTTGTCTCCCATGTTTTTCTCTTAAGTCTTTTATTCCATCTACTACAAGGTTTATAGTCTGAATCCATAATTTAATTTTTTCTCCTTGCCCTGCCCTTTCCCACTGTTTAATATGAAAACTTTCTGTTCTAAATCCTAACTCCCCCCCAAGCCTCTTCCTGTTCCTCCCATTTCTTTTTTAAATATTTTAAAGTGTTTCCCCCCGTTTTAGTTTCTCAATCCTTATTAATTTTAAAAGTGTTTCTTCCTTGTTATCTTCTTTTTGCTGGTTTCTCAATTCTAATTCCTCTTCTATTCCAACTGTTAATTCCATTCTTTCCTTCTTTTCCTGGTCTTTGCTTCTTGTATCATGTATAAAATTTTCCCATCTTCTATTTATACAATCACATATTTCCACCATGTCCTTGTGTAGTTCCAATATAAGGTCCTTAATGTTGAATCATTGACTCCATTCTGTTTAAATCGCCACAATTTTCAGCTCAGAAACCGAGCCTCCAAGTCAAGTTTTAATGTCTCATCAATGCTCAATCAAATCAGTTAGTTACTTCAGAGATCCTCCACTCCCACAGTCATTTTTATATATCCAATAATATTCAGGGGTCTCCAAACACAAAATCTTATTTAATATTCCAGTCTCCAATGGTTAAAGGATAAATATGTATAGTTAAATAGTTATTTTCATTTATTTCAATGTTTACTCCCAGGTTGCAAAAATTGACTTTCATCAGCAGATGATGCTCTTTACTTCACTTTGCTGCTTCTCTGCTTTTGTTTTGATAAGTGATTTATTTATCTTGTTTAACTTATAAATCCAATACTTAAAGCAGATTATTTGAAGAAAAGGTGGGGTTATGGTTCCAGCATCTTAATATGCCTTCTTAATATCACATCTTTTGTTTTGAGGATTCAATTTCCAGCTTAATTTTCTTTTTAAACAAATATTTACTTTTTAAATTTTCATTATGTTTTTTCACAATAATTGCACATTGCTGTAACAAATAGTTCTAAAATGTATTTCCCTTGAATTTTTTTTTGGGGGGGGGGTCAAACTTCAGCAATAAATCTTTTCTCACCCAGATGACACATCATTCACCATTTCCCTCCTCCTGCACAAACTTCTGGCTGTTCCCCAGCTTCATGGCAGCCATTTTGACTGCCGCTTCTCCTAGTCTTTGGATGAGGGGTTTTTCCAAGTCAGGGAGGAGAAATGGGGCTCCCCTCAACCTGCAAGGCGGTCCCCCTTTGCTTCACCACCCCTCCAGGGCGGCTATGGCTTTGAATGAAACCCCCGACAGGAAGAGCTTGGAACGGGGCCATGGACCTCGCAGACCTCGCTTCTGATGGTACTGGAAGTTTACCAGAAGTCCGGGTGTAATACTGCCTTGATCCCCACTTTTTCACAAATGTAATAGCTTGAATAGAAGAATAGAATAGAATAGAATTTATTGGCCAAGTGTGATTGGACACACAAGGAATTTGTCTTGGTGCATATGCTCTCAGTGTACATAAAAGAAAAGATACGTTCATCAAGGTACAACATTTACAACACAATTGATGGTCAATATATCAATATAAATCATAAGGATTGCCAGCAAAAAGTTATAGTCATACAGTCATAAGTGGAAAGAGATTGGTGATGGGAACTATGAAACGATTAATAGTAGTGCAGATTCAGTAAATAGTCTGACAGTGTTGAGGGAATTATTTGTTTAGCAGAGTGATGTCCTTCGGGAAAAAAACTGTTCTTGTGTCTAGTTGTTCTGGTGTGCAGTGCTCTATAGCGTTGTTTTGAGGGTAGGAGTTGAAACAGTTTATGTCCAAGATGCGAGGGATCTGCAAATATTTTCACAGCCCTCTTCTTGATTCGTGCAATATACAGGTCCTCAATGGAAGGCAGGTTGGTAGCAATTATTTTTCCTGCAGTTCTAATTATCCTCTGAAGTCTGTGTTTTTCTTGTTGGGTTGCAGAACCGAACCAGACAGTTATAGAGGTGCAAATGACAGACTCAATAATTCCTCTGTAGAACTGGATCAGCAGCTCCTTGGTGTCAAGGTTCCAGAAATACCTCTTCTGCGTAAGAGAGACTCGGAGGCATCTTTTCTTTTTCTCAAAGTCCTTTACTAGCATGAGGAGACTGGCACACGATGAGTGCAATTCCCAAAACTGAAGTTCCGGATTCGTTTCCCCAGTTATACAAACCCCAATAGTCCCACCCCCCTGACCCCTCTGACGATCACACGGTCCCACGTTCTTCCAGTTCATTCGAGTAACTTCTTAAGTCAATACATAATCTGAGCGAACCATCTTTTTTTTGTTTAAATAGCACAGGCGCAGCTACAGGTGATTTTGCTGGTTCAATGAACCCTCTGGCTAGGTTAGTGTCAATGTATTTCCTTAGTTCAGACATTTCTGCTGGCGTCATTGAGTACATTTTGGGTTTTGGTAATTTTGCCCCTGGGTGCAATTCAATTGCGCAATCAGTTTGCCGGTGGGGTGGTAAGAGGTTACATTCATCCTCGCTAAAAACATCTGATAAATCCATGTATGCTTTAGGGATGCTGGGTTCTTTAGGAGATGGCTTGGATATGGTGGTTGTTGGTTCCATCTGGTGGTCGTTTTGGGTAAGGGTTTTTTTTGTTGTTGGGGGGGGTGGGATTTGGTCTAAGGGTCCGAAGGTCCATATAATTTTCCTGAATCCATCCTCCCATTTAATTGTGGGTTCCCATTTGTCCAACCAAGCTAAACCCAGGATGATGACATTTTAGGAATTACTATGAATCTTATAAGTTCATGATGGGCACCAATTTCTAAGCGAAGTAGTTGTGTGACTCGGGTTGCTGGGACGCCACCAATTAAGGTTCCATCTACTTGGTGGAATTTAATTGGGTGTTTCAAGGGAAATGTTTTTATATGGAGTTGGGCGACTGTGGAGGTTGAAATCAGGCATCTGGTGCATCCTGTGTCCACAATAGTGTCTAAAAGTTTTTTGGTTCCTCCTCCTGGAATTATTAAGTTCTCTTTAATGGCAAAAGGAGGAATAGGTGCACTCACCATTGGGTCGTTTTCTGGTTGGGTTGAGTCGTCAGCAGGCGACTTGGACGATGGAAGGTCAGTGAGGAGGTCTGTGGCTTGCCTCGCGAAGCGACTGGTATTAGGATTCTTTCGAGGGGGGTTGCGTGGTCGGGTAGCAGTTGGTGGTCGATACTGTGGGAGGGGTGTTGGGGCTAGGCAAACTGACGCCCGATGACCTAGTTTCCCACAACGGTAGCATTTGATCATTGTTGAAGGTTGAAAGGTGGAGGGTGTGGTTGGTGTGGAGGGGGAGGATCTTGTAGGTGGTCTTTGTGGAGCTGTAGTTGGTGATTGGCTTTGGAGGGGGTTGAATTCTCTGTCCAGAGCAATGGACACGTTGTACCAGGCATTCAGTTGTTCTGGGATTCCTCTGGTGGAGCAGGCCTTCCTGATGTTTTGATCAATCGCGTCTTTAAAGTAATGAAGAAGAATGGCTTCTGGCCAATGTCTAAGATTGCCAGCAACTCTTCTGAAATCCCATACAAATTGTTTGAGCGGCTTGTTGCCCTGTTTCATTGTTTTTAAGGTGGTTTCACATTCTGCAATTAGGTCATCATCTTGAAAACGGTTGCGAAGCAGTGTTATAAATTCGTGAACATTATTCAGTTCTGGTGCATGTTCATTGTATAGCTGTGCTATCCACTCTGAAGCTAGCCCCACATTCATTCCATCTGAGATGGTGTTGATTAGGCTTCTTTCTGATGGGTATAGATGTCCATATTGTTCAGCGTAAGCCTCAATTCTGCTGAGAAAGTAAGCCAGGTGGTGTGGATTCCCATCAAAGGTTGGGTTGAAAGGGGGAGGGGTTGGTGGGGAGGGGTGCAGGGGGGTTTAGCTGGCCTACTTGATGCCGTAGAGGGATTTGCGTGGGTGGGGTTGCTGCTGTTGTAGCTGGCTGTTGGGCTGCAAAGGGGGGCGGCATTCCCCCTGGCTGCCGAGAAGAAAATCCTTGAAACGCTTCAGCAGATGAAACAACCCTCGGCGTGAGGCCCACAGGGAAGGAAGGGGCTGAACTAGCTGGTTGCCATTGATACTGAATCCACCCTTGTCCCGGATAAAACGCCCACCCAGGCGGGATAGGAGTTGCTGGAGGCAGCGTAGGCCTCTGCTGGCGGGAAAGATCAATTGGAGGGGGGAGTTGCGATCCCCCCCAAGCTTCTGGTGCTGTTTGAATTTCCTGCCGTTTGAAAGAGGGAGGGGGGGGTTTTCTTGCGTTCATCGGAACGGCTTCGAGGTTCAGTCATTTCTCTCTCTCTGGTGGGAGGGAAAGTGAATCTAGGCTGAGATAAAGGCTCTCGAGGTCTCACCTCCAGCCGCTCAAAAGTTTCAGGGAGGTCTAATAGAGACTGGGATTTCAGGGGGTTTCTCAGGTCCCAATCTAGGGACTCTACCGATTCTCCAGGTTTTATTGCCCTCCAGTGAGGTTGAGAAGAGGGAGGGGGCTCTCCATTCCCCCCCGGGGAAATGTTTTCTCCCGACTGGCAGCTCACCCATGAATCAGAGTCCTTGGGGCGTGCTCCAAGCGGACAAGCAGGCTGTTCTTTTTCGGGGCTTCGGGTCCTGTCGTCAGATGGGAAATAGGTGACTTCTATTAAATCGTTAGAATCCTGTTTCGTGGCTCCTTCTACGCTTTCAATTTGCTGCTCTTCCATCTTTACTGGGTCTTTGCACCGCTGTGGAGGTTGTGGAGACTGGGGCCCAGCACCCCTCTAACGGGCCCCCTCTGAGAGGAGGAGAGGGTACCGTTAGCAAAAGAAAGTTTTTACGGTTTTGGGAATAATGTCAAGGTTCCAGAAATACCTCTTCTGCGTAAGAGAGACTCGGAGGCATCTTTTCTTTTTCTCAAAGTCCTTTACTAGCATGAGGAGACTGGCACACGATGAGTGCAATTCCCAAAACTGAAGTTCCGGATTCGTTTCCCCAGTTATACAAACCCCAATAGTCCCACCCCCCTGACCCCTCTGACGATCACACGGTCCCACGTTCTTCCAGTTCATTCGAGTAACTTCTTGCCACTCTTCCTGCAGACGTGAACACCATCCGACCTTGACCGCTGGAAGAATGTTACCATACCCCTCAACCCCCCCTCCTCCCCTCAAGATAAAAATGTGGCAGCGTCTGGAAACCTAAAGTTTAATATGGTTTCCAGGCCTGACACTTGGGCTGTTTGAGCTTACTGAGTTGTCGCAGAAAGAACATTCTTTGTTGTCCCTTTTTAATGATGTTTTTGATGTTAGCTGTCCATTTGAGATCTTGCGATATGATAGAACCCAGAAATTTGAAGATTTCTGCTGTTGATACTGTGTTGTCAAGTATTGTGAGAGGTGGAAGTATGGAAGGGTTTCTCCTAAAGTCTACCACCATTTCTACGGTTTTGAGTGTGTTCAGTTCCAGATTGTTTTGGTTGCACCACAAGGCTAGTCGTTTGACCTCTTGTCTATATGCAGATTCGTCATTGTCTCGAATGAGACCAATCACTGTTGTGTCATCTGCGAACTTCAGTAGCTTAACAGATGGATCATTGGAGATGCAATCATTGGTATACAGAGAGAAGAGGTGGGGAGAGCACACTTGCTTCCCAGAGTTGTGGATGCTCCATTACTGGATGTTTTCAAAATTTAAATCAGAGAACCATTTGACCAGGATGATATAAGGACTCCTGCCTGGAGCAGGAGGTTGTAGTAGAAGACCACTGAGGTCCTTTCCAGCCCTTTGATCCTATGTACTATCCCTGGAATTGGCAAAGAACATTTTCAAAGTATTTTTCAAGGAAGCTTTCAGCTAACATGAATGTGTGTCTCCCTTAAAATGGTGTAGTATGCAAATTTTCATCAAATATGTAGCAACTGTTTAGCTACTTAAATGGTTTTGATGTGTGGAAGGATATCCAAGCAATATTTTCTGTTTACCCTCATCTGTCTTTTCTTTTTCATTGTTTTGCTGAGAAGGGAACTTATTGTAATGTGTTTTTATTGCACCTCAATCCGCTTTATATTGAAAACATGGTTTTAGAGCAGATAAAGTTTGAAGGGATATGACTTTTGATTCCCTCAGATTTCTTATTAATTGTATTTTCTGTTTATAATGTTGTAAAAAGAATAACAGAATATAGTTCTGCTCTAGATTTTCATAAGTAATATTTCAGTTGCTATTACGAACTGCCTTTTTGCATACAGTGTTGTTACAAATATAATATACTCAGGTGGGCTTGCTGATCACGTACCTGGCTCCTTGCTGCATGACAACAGCCCTGCCCGAGCTGTTGGAGTTGCTGGCCGGGTTGGCAGTTGAAACCCCTAGACTGTTGGTCATGGGGGATTTCAATCTGCCATCAACCGGCGTGGCATCCTCGGCGGCTCAGGAGTTCATGGCTTCCATGACGGCCATGGACCTGATTCAATTAATTGACGGCCCTACCCACGTTGGGGGAGGCACCCTAGACTTGATTTTTATCTCTGGCCAATGGTTGAATGATCTGATTTTAAATGATTTAGTTATCGAACCTTTGTCATGGTCAGATCATTTTCTCCTTCGTCTAGACTTTCTGACCGCTACCCACCACTGCAGGGAGACGGAACCAATGTGTTGGTTCCGTCCCAGGCACCTGATGGACCCAGAGAGGTTCCTGACGGAGCTTGGGCCGTTTCCCGAGAATCTGGCCCATGATACGACTGAAGAGCTAGTTGCGGCCTGGGAACAGGCCGCGGCTGGAGCTTTGGACCATGTTGTGCCTTTGCGGCCTCTGACCCGGTGTCGGTCTCAACCAGCTCCTTGGTTCTCCGAGGAGCTGAGGGAGATGAAACGCCGGAGAAGACGCCTAGAGAGTTTCTGGAGATCCAGCCGTTCTGAGGCTGACCGGACACTAGTTAGGTCCTATAGCAGGACCTACCTAGTGGCATTGAGGGATGCGAAACGTTCCTACATTTCCTCCCTCATTGCACCTCCCTCATTGCACCTGTTTTGGGTGACCCGCTCTCTCCTTCAACAGGAGGGGCGGGAGGACCCCCTACAAGGGTGTGCCGAGGAGTTTAATGGTTATCTATACGATAAAATCATTCAGCTTCGGGACGGATGGATCAAAATTGGGTAGATCCAGGCGAGAGTTCCGAGACCCATCTTGTTGAGGTGGTTTGGGATAATTTTGACCCTGTGACTCCCGAGGACATGGACAGGTTGCTGGGTTGGTTGAATGCCACCACATGTTTACTGGACTCGTGCCCCTCCTGGTTGGTGCTGGCCACGCAGGAGGTGACACGAGGCTGGCTCCAGGGGATTACAAATGCTTCTTTGCGGGAGGGCGTCTTTCCCGCTGCCTTGAAAGAGGCAGTGGTGAGACCTCTCCTCAAGAAGCCTTCCCTGGATCCAGCTGTTTTAGGAAATTACCGGCCAGTCTCCAATCTTTGCTTCACGGCGAAGGTTGTAATGTAGAGAGTGCGGTGGCATGTCGGCTACCCCAGTACTTGGATGAAACTGTCTATCTAGACCCGTTCCAGTCCGGCTTTCGGCCCGGATACAGTACGGAGACAGCTTTGGTCGCGTTGGTGGATGATCTCTGGAGGGCCAGGGATAAGGGTTATTCCTCTGCCCTGGTCCTATTAGACCTCTCAGCGGCTTTTGATACCATCGACCATGGTATCCTGCTGCGCCGGTTGGAGAGTTGGGAGTGGGAGGCACCGTTTATTGGTGGTTCTCCTCCTACCTCTCTGACCGGACGCAGACGGTGTTGACAGGGGGGCAGAGATTGACCCCGAGGTGCCTCGTGTGGGGTGCCGCAGGGATCGATTCTCTCACCCCTCCTGTTCAACATCTATATGAAGCCACTGGGTGAGATCATCAGTGGTTTTGGGGTGAGATACCAACTGTACGCTGATGACACGCAGCTGTACTTTTCCACCCCAGGCCACCCCAGCGAAGCTGTCGAAGCCGGTTTAGCTCTGCCTGGTAAGGCCTGTTATTAAGAACACAAAGCCTGCAATTACTGCAGGTTCGAGCCCGGCCCAAGGTTGACTCAGCCTTCCATCCTTTATAAGGTAGGTAAAATGAGGACCCAGATTGTTGGGGGGGCAATAAGTTGACTTTGTAAATATATACAAATAGAATGAGACTATTGCCCTATACATTGTAAGCCGCCCTGAGTCTTCGGAGAAGGGCGGGGTATAAATGTAAAACAAAAAAAAAAAAAAAAAATGGAGTGGCTGTGGATGCCGGCACCCCGGTACAGTCAGCTGCAGATGCAGCTGTCTGTCGGGGGTGAGTCGTTGGAGAGGGTGTGTTGGAGAGGGTGTGCAACTTGGGCGTGCTCCTGGATGGGCGGTTGTCCTTTGAAGAACATTTGACGACCGTCTCCAGGAGAGCTTTTTATCAGGCTCGCCTGATCCGCCAGTTGCGTCCCTTCCTGGACCGGGATGCCCTATGCACGGTCACTCATGCTCTCATTACCTCTCGCTTGGACTACTGCAATGCTCTCTACATGGGGCTCCCCTTGAAGAGCACTCGGAGACTTCAGCTAGTCCAGAATGCGGCTGCGCATGTTATTGAGGGAGCGGTTCGGAGCTCCCACGTAACATCTATCCTACACAGACTGCACTGGCTACCTGTTGTTTTCTGGGTGCGCTTCAAGGTATTGGTTACCACCTGTAAAGCGCTCCATGGCTTAGGACCGGGTTACTTACGGGACCGTCTACTGCCGTCCTCTATCTCCCAGCGTCCGGTGCGTTCCCACAGAGAGGGACTCCTCAGGGTGCCATCAGCCAAACAGTGTCGACTGGCGGCCCCCAGGGGGAAGGCCTTCTCTGTGGGGGCTCCTACCCTGTGGAACAAGCTTCCCCTTGGGCTTCGACAATTACCTGACCTTAGGACCTTTCGCCGTGAACTTAAAACCTATTTATTTCGTATGGCTGGACTGGCCTGATTTTTAAATTTTAATTGAATTTAATGGGTTTTAAATTTTTGTAATTTTGTAGGGTGTAATGTTATTTTAAATTTTCTGGCTAATTGAATAAGTTCCTTAAGGATTGTTTTTAATATTATGTATGTCTCTGTTTGTATTTTATTTGACTGTTCACCGCCCTGAGTCCTTCGGGAGAAGGGCGGTATACAAATTAAAATATTATTATTATTATTATTATTATTATTATTATTATTATTATTATTATTATTATTATTATTATTATTATTATTATTATTACTACTACTACTACTACTACTACTACTACTACTACTACTACTACTACTATTTGTCTTGATTAATTGTATCTATATTGTAAAAGGAAAAATAATTGAAGTTCTCCAAACTCTAGTCTATGTGAATTAAAACAGTGAATGAAAATATATATTTCTGCATTATTTTACGATTAGTGAAAATATATTCTGCAAATTGAAAGCTGTGAAAAAGAAGAGAAATGCAATCACAAGTTGTCTTTAGCTCTCATTCTTTATGCTTTTAGGAAATCTGTACAGCAGATCTTTCTAGCCAAGCCTTTAAAGACCAACAGTTTTATTTCTTGTTTTACTATGAGTCTATGGAGATTCTCAGTCATCCAGGTCATGGCTGTCCCAAAGTTAGCTTTTCAAGAGGCAACTGGACTTTTCGGCTTTTCTTTGAAAGCTGAAGAAGCTTCTTGGATGTGAAGCAAAATGTCTTCAAAGAAAAAATGTTTTACTATGTGTTTTACTATTTGTAAAGTTGTATTTTCTGTTTGTATGTTTTAAATTAAAAGTCCATCTAACTGTTCATCTTGAATGTAATACTTAAATTAAAATGTTTTGTGTGGTAATTAGATTTAAAGTCTTTTTAGGATTTTCTTTTTTAAACTTGTGCTTGATAAATTTTATTCTTAGTTGTAGAATTTACCTTTCTTCTGATAAATTAAATGTTTTTGTTTTTTAGAAGAGATATTTTGTAAAAAAAAATTACAGTCATTTTGGTTTCCTACTTGCATAAATTTTAGTATTTATTTCAGTTGCCAAATATATAATTCGTGACCTGAACACTTCTCAGTTATCTTTTAAAGTTGGAAATACATGCAGATTTTCAGAATGCCACTTTTATTTTTCCTTGTCTCCCAGGTCATCAGATTTTGGAACATTATATACTAAATTAAACTTACAACCTGGAATTGTTACCGTCATCGAAAATTTCTACATCTGTCCTGCTAACAAGAAGAAGGTATGGGGATAAATGTTTATTTCAATAGAAGAGCCCAGAAAAAAATTGTGTTTAGCAGAATAAATTTCTAGCAAAGCATGTCAGTCACATGTTCGAAAGAGAAACCATTAGAAGTACTACATACATAGAATTAAACGTTGATTAGGAATTATCTAACTGTAATCAAATAATAATTGTGTTAACAGTAGGTAGATTTATTCAAGCATGAGAAAATGATGATATATATGAAAAAGTAAAAGCAGATAATACTGTGTCCTGGAGCTTAAATAATGTAAATACAGACACACCCAGAGGTGGGATTCAGCCAGATTGGACTGGTTTGGGTGAACTAATTGTTAAGATTCTGTGCAGTTCAATGAACCGGCAAATTCTACCACTGGCTGGCCCTGCCCACCCACCCCCGCCCTAACTCACCTCACCGGCCTTGGCCAGTGGCTAGAGTCATGCCCATGCCCAGCTACTCTCTGGCTCCTTCAGACCACGTGTCCCAGCTGATCTCCGCACCTTGCCTGCTCTGCTTAACGTGGCTGCCCATGAAGGTAAGACGCTTGGCCGAAGGGCCACCTTGGGATGAGTATGGTGAGGCTTGGCTGCCTTTCAGGCCTGGCTCTTGCTATCCTTCCACCCACTTACCTTTCGCCTCGGGGGATGCACCAGTCCCTGACTCTGGCCTTCCCTGGGGCCTCTACCCACATGCCGCCCGCTCGCCCTTTGCCTCAGGTTGGCAAACAAACTATAAAAAACAATAAGAGGTACCAAAAACCAACTTTCACACTTTACACACACACAACACAACACAACACAACTGACTCACACACAATGTAAAAGCAGCTGCACTTCACACTTCACACAGCCACAAAAAGCTCAAAAACCAACTTTCACACTTTATACACAAACACACACACACTCACACACAAACACACACACACAAAATGCCACGTACAGCTTTCTGAGATTTTGTGTGTTTGTGTAGTTAGAGTGAAACACTACAGAAACACACCTAATCTCAGAAAGCTGCACAAATATTTTATTTTATTATTTTATTTTATTGTGGACTTCAAATCCCAGAGTTCCTCAGCTAGCAAAGCCAGCCAGTTGATCACTGAGGAAATAGATTAGCTAAGCAATTGATTCTGTCTGGCTGAAAGTGAAACTGCTTTCTGGCTGGAAAAAGAGCCATGCGTTCATCAGTAATCAGGTAAGTGCCTTAGAATCTCTACTCTTACTTGTAGAAAACATGTTTTCTACAAGTAAGAGTACAGGTAAGGTTCTGCTGATGAGGAACTCAGGTAAGATCGCCAGAGGAGACTTTAATTTTTTTTTTAAAGTTTAAAGTCTCTGCTAATCTCAGCTGAGGGGCGGGATCCTCAAAGGCTTTTTTTACTTTTAAAGGCATGTTTCGGCTGAAGCAAAACCAGCTTTTAAAAGTAAAAAAAAAAATCCTCTGCAGATGGTGCGGCTCAGCAGAGGCGGGGGGGCGGGGCCAGGGATTTTTGCTACCGGTCCTCCGAACCAGCAGCTGCCATCTCTACCGGATCGTGCGATCCGATCCGGGAGCATTTCACCCCTGCTCCATCCTCCTTATCACTATAGTATGTGTGAATAAACATGTTGTTGTGTCTTGTCCGCTCTCACCGCAGCCGGGGTCTGCTTATCTGCTCCCGAACACGGAGGAATGTATGCCTCCCGGCCCCAGTTCTGGCTCCATGCCCAGACAAGCTGCAGAGGAGGGGGCACCTCCCGGTCCCAGCCCTGGCTCCATGCCCAAGCAGGCTGCAGAGGAGGGAGCATCCCCCGGCCCCAGCCCTGGCTCCATGCCCAGGCAAACGGAGCAGCTAGACCCCTCCCCCTCCTCCACAGCATGTGAGCCTGAGGAAAGTTTACTTCCAACAACAGCTGATTGGAGTGACCCTCGCATCAGAAGATTGGATAGGCGGAGGCAACAGAAGGAAGGGAGGGGCAGGCCTTAATGAGTGCTGAGTCATGGAGCCACACCCCATGGCCTATATAAAGGATCTGCTTTCTGGCAGTCTCTGAGTCAGGCAAAGTCGAACTTATCTTGCTGAAGTCACTTACTGGTCTCCTGCCTGCTCTGAGGACTTTGCTAGGACTTTGGGCAGAGCTGCAGAGGCAAGCCTGATTCGGATTTCCCTGACCCGGCCGTCAGCGGAGGAGTGGGACACGACACATGTAATATTTTTCTGAAAACATTAACTTGGCCTTAGCTTATATTATATATCATATTGCAGAGTAGGATTATGTAGAGAAAATTATATATGTGTGTGTGTGTATGTGTGTGTATGTGAGAGAGAGAATATATTCAGGTATGTTTACACAGTCTTGGATATCATTCTGTGAAATGGAATTTATCTGAGAACTAACAAAACATAGTATTTCCCTAAATTTTGCTCATTATCAGGGACAAATATCAAATTTACTGCCAGCTCGTCTGTACACAAATACCTCTTTTATTTATTTTGTCCAATGTAAGGTTCTAAAACTTATTTGAATGGAATTATCTTATTTCAGAGGAATTCTGCAGCTTAATTGTAATAATCTCAGCAGATGTGCTCTAAAACAGCCATTAATTATTAAATATTCTGTGAGATATTTTTTTAAATTAAAATATTTTCACTTTAAAACCATAAAATATTTTGTGTTGTGATCCTTTTGTTCTGTTGCCTACGGTATTTATACAGAATATTTTGAAGTGTTCTTCCTTTCCTTGTTATAAAACATTATTGCAAATATTGCAACGTAGCATAGGATAGAAACAATTATAAACAATTGGAAAAAGTTTGGATAGAAAAAACTTCCAAACACCAATTCTATTCTTACTGTTCTATAATGCTGTGGAAGCTAGTTTTGTGTGGCAGTCAAGAATATATAAAAATGAAGCACCCAGCTAGGATTGGTTGCCTACATTTCCCCCCATGTTTCTCCTTCCCTGCTAGAGAGATAACTAGATGTACATTTTATGCTATTGACCTTTATAGTTTCTTCCTTGATAGAAACCTTGCACCATCCCATGTGATATTATAATGCGATGAAGCAATATGCACCTAGTAGACTACAGGCTCCTTGTTCATGCATTGGACCTGGTTTCTTGTAAAGTACTTACGCTAATTCCAGCACATGAAATGTTGTATTTTTGTTCTTGCTGGTGTGAAATGTTTTGCTTCTGGAATGCTGGAAGACATAGGTGGTTGGCGCTATAATTAACTATAGATTAAGTCATTTTTGTAAACGTTGAATGTGACAAAAACTCTGAATTCTTCATTCTTCACTTGTAGCTTTTGAAAAAAATCTCATTTCCATTTCCTGTTCTGAGTACATTGCCCTCTTTGTTAGGATGGAATGGGGCATTTCTAAGATTGCAAGACTTCCTGGCTTTCTTTGTGTGTCATCCTTGTTTTAGTGCCCAAGTCAGACAATAATTAAAGTTTTGTTAGGATGAGACCATCAGGCATGCTTGAAGGAATGTGAGAAATTATAGACTGCTGTTAAATGGAGTGACCAAAGCTGAAAACATATTGATAATGCCTGGTACTTTGGCTTATTTGTCAGTCAGTTGTTTCAGATGACATTTGAAGGTCAGTTGGAGTTAAAGATGCCTGAAGCTGGAGTTTGGAATGTAATGAATGCTTTTTAGTTCTCATGACATGCCATCAATTATGGGTTGTCTCAAGACAAAAGAATTGTTAGTGCTTTTGAAGCTTGTTCATTAGTAAAGAGGTTATAGTACTTATCACAGAAATAGTCAAGAAAATAAAAGGTTGCAATGTAACCAAGGAAGTCCTGATGATAGCAAAGATCCTTCAGTTTAAAGATCTTTTTACCGTCAGGTCAGTGATCAAGATCAGCACTTCCAGGTCAGTTAGATGTTTTGCCAGCAATTAACCAGGTTTGACAAAAAGAGAAGATTCAGCCCTCCTAACTAGGATTACTTCAAGATGTAGCAGACTAAGTCTGTAGGGGGAGGAGAGGGTGTGAATGTATAATACATGGGATTCTGTCTCACTGATTAAATATATCTTCAAGCACAATACCATTTTGAGTCCTCTCTTGATTTTAGGCTGCTGGGTAATGTAGATAGTTGGCTGGTGTATTTGTATGCTGTTGGGATAAAATGGTTGGTGTATTGTGTGTGACAATTGGGCAGTCTCAGGCATGATGTAGCATATTTCTTGTTCTGGAGCTTTTCAGTGATCGTGCTGAGGTTGCCCAATCAGGAAAAGCTCAGAACCATGTATGCATCACAACTAGTATGTTTGGGAAGAGAAAAATAGTACTATAGATTAGTGGTGGGTTTCAATTTTTTTTACTGCTGGTTCTGTGGGTATGGCTTGGTGGGCATAGCATGGCTTGGTGGGCATGGCAGTGGAAAGATACTGTAAAATCTCCATTCCCTCCCCAATCCAGGGAAAGGTTACTGCAAAATCCCCATTTCCTTCCAATCAGCTGGGACTTGGGAGGCAGAGAATAGATGGGGACGGGGCCAGTCAGAATTTTTACTACCGGTTCTCTGAACTACTCGATATTTCTGCTACTGGTTCTCCAGAACTGGTCAGAACCTACTGAAACCCACCTTTGCTGTAGATGATGTTTTGAGATACCTGACACTAAATCTGACATTCGCACATGGACTTGGGTGGAGAGTTTGTTGGATTAGATGGAATTGTAAAAGAATTTTTCCAATGCTCTTTTTAACATTTAAAAACTATTCAGATTATCTTTAACGTTGGGAAAAGAGAATGTGCTTGCCTCCTCAGTATTATTTTCCTAATTAAAATTCTTCACATCTCCACAAGCTGCTAAGAGCTTAATGGGGAAGTATGGGATAACTCATTTCTTCTTTTACTCCAAGTCTTTTACTCCCAAGTTTTTAGTTTAAAAAGGGATATTTTAATGTTCTTGGTATTATTTCTTTCATTCTGGTACTCTGCTTTTCTCTTTTCTAATCCAGGTGTTTGTTTTCTAATTTCTTGTTTTTATGCATCAGAATTATACGTCACTTTTTGTAGTTATTTAAATTGAATAAACAAAGAAATAAATAAATTGCAACAGGACTGCATGCAGTCAGTTTGGGAAACGTAAAGTTAAAGAAGATTTTCATTTATTTATAGTAATGTAAATTTAATATAATCATATTACCAAACATTATTTTCCTTGCCATTAAGCAGGGAAACAGGAGAAAGAGCAAAGATTATGGAAAAGAACTAAATTATAAATTATTAAGTGGAAAAAAATGTAGAAATTGTATGACCATGCAGAGAGGAAAACTGTAACTAAAAGGATAGGTTTCATATTATCATGAGGAGGAGTGTGGGAAAATGTCAGGGAGCCAGAGTTGTTGGGCACAGTAATAGTCTGCTTAGGAAGCCAAGACTGAATTGGAGCCAACTTGTGGAGATCTTCCAATGAAAAGGATCACAGACAATTTCAAATTTGTTAAATAACATGGCACAATTAAGAAAGCTACAAAGAAGTGAAGAAAATAAAGAGGAAATTGTTAGATTAAGATCAGTCTCGTGTGACATAGTGTGCTTGAATCTTTTGAACTACCTCAGTGATGACAAAAGCCTTTCCCCAGGTACTTAATAGTCTTGTCTTGACTTTCAGTTTTGCCATAGCAAATATAATAGGATCAAGAAAAGAAAATCAGACTCTCATTTGCATTTGTTATAATGGAAGCATAATGGATCCTAAAATACTGAATTCTACAAATTTTTATCTGATATTAGATTTGTTAATCCATAGTACCCTAAAAGCGGAGGAGGAGGTTGCAGGGATGGCTTTAAATCACCCTTTTGGAAGCACTTGGAATATTTTCTGCCTTATATATATTTATGGCTACTAAAATAAATATCGAAATATAAAGACATAGCAAACTGGGTATATAGTGAAGATGCACCTTTGGATTGTAAATTAGATGATAGTACAAACAGTAAACTTTGTGGAATAGAATTCTTTATTGGGCAAATGTGATTGGACACACAAGGAATTTGTCTTGATGCATACGCTCTCAGTGTACATAAAAGAAAAGATACATTCTATTCTAAATTCTACAGTAAATTTTGTGTAATTGATAAAGTCCTTATTTAAACAATACATGTATATTATTAACATGTATGTCCAGGCTTTTCCCTTTCTCTATGTTCTCCATCTATTTCTGTCTGAGAGCTTGCTTATTTTGTGATGGAAACTTGATGAAAGCATACAAAGCTTTTGATGACAGATTTATTCAGTCCTTAATTTCAAACCATCCAAGTTGCCACTTTTAGTTCTGGTTTCCATACAGCAAGAGATTTAATTAGCCACTCCACAAACTTCCCTCCTCCACTCACCTTGCTCTCTTTTCCCACAGATGAAAGAGATGTTATGTATCACATTCCAGAAAATTCTTTGTAGTTGGGAAGCAAGCACAAGGCATTTGAAAGTCATTCTGCAGATTAAAAAGAAAAAAAAAGGCATTTAGGAACTGCCAAGTAACAGGAACAGGCAGCCACTCTAAGCCAAACGCCCCCTGAAGTGTCTTACGGAAACATTCATTTAGAGAACTCTTTCGCTCCCTTGACGTTTTGAAGTCCTTTGTTTCCCTTCTGCTGTTCTAGACTTTTTCTCTCTGTAGATTAGCTTTTCTTTAGGGTCTGGCATGCAGCAACAGTGTTGGAATGGGAGGAAAGTATGTGGACATAAAAGGTGCTATTCCCTCAGCGTCAGCAAGGTTGCCCTCTCAGCAGGTAATGGGGATTATTTCGGGGCTGCTTTTCTCCTCTTCCCAATATCAGCAGCCACAACCCGGTAGATTACAGAGCCTAGTAACTAGATGGCAGTCCATCTTGGCTAGTATTGGCTGGAGGGGCTCGCCTGAGATTTGCGCTCAGCCATTAATGCAACCTTCAATAGGAGGTGAAGCAGGGGTGAAATGCTCCCGGTTCGGACCGGATCACACGATCCGGTAGCGATGGGGGCAGGTAGTTTGGAGAACCGGTAGCAAAAATCCCTGCCCCCCCCACCTCTGCCCATGCCTCGCTGTTCCTCTTCTCTGTCTCTGAAGCGCTCTGTGATGATATAGCTGCAAACGGCCTTAAATGACTGTCACGGCACTTCAAAGGGCCGCACTACAGCTGATCAGCGCTGTAGGCAACAAGTAGACCGGTGCCTCTATTTTTAAAGAAGGTAGACCAGTGCCTGCCAAAAAAAGGCATGTGGTAGACTGGGGTCTCTCAGTAAAAGGCAATTTGTAGACTGGGGCCTCTATTTTTAAAGAAGGTAGACTGGTGCCTGCCAAAAAAAGGCACGTGTTAGACCGCGGCCTCTCAGTAAAAGGCAATTGGTAGACCGGGGCCTCTATTTTTAAAGAAGGTAGACCGGTGCCTCTCAATAAAAGGCAATTGGTAGACCGGGGCCTCTATTTTTAAAGAAGGTAGACTGGTGCCTCTCAGTAAAACGCAATTGGTGGACCGGGGCCTCAATTTTTAAAGAAGGTAGACCAGTGCCTCCCAAGTTTTGTATACTTTATTATTTTTATTATTTATTATTATTGACCATGCCCATTCAGTCACCTGACCACCAAGCCACACCCACCAATTAAGACACGCCCACAGAACCAGGAGGGAAAAATTTTAATTTTCACCCCTGAGGTAAAGGCAGTAGTTCATAAGTTTTGTAAAGAAATCAATCTTAGATACCTTCATTTTTGACTGGGTCAGGTTTGAACTAGAGATGCACTTCTGTGTGGTGGTTAAAACACTAGGCTAGAAACAGAAAAACTATACATTCTAGTCCCACCTTAGGCATGAGGCCAGTTGAGTGATTTGGCCCAATCACACTCTCTCAGCCCTAGGAAGGAGGCAACAGCAAGCCACTTCTGAAATCTTGCTAAGAAAATTGTAGGGACTAGTTCAGGTAATTGCCAGAAGTCAAAACTGACTGGAGGGTGCTAAATTAAAAAGAGGTTTGGACTTGCCAGTTTTGGGCAAGATGGTAAGGTAATCTCAGCAGAAAAATTCCAGGTGTTACATGCATAAGACCCTATGTGTTTTTTATCAGAGCAACCTGATTACCTAAGTGTAGGATAGAGCATACTGCTTCTGCTTTCGGCTTTCAGTCCCAATCCAGGAGCCTTTGCAGGCAGTCACTTTCGCGACAAACTATTTTTTTGTGTTAAATTTATGGATTGGGGTTGAAAGACGAAAGTGGAAGCCGTATGCTCCATCCCATATTTGGGTAGATCAGGTTGCCCTGATAAAAAATCTCTCCCCTGATATGGCTTAGAGGTTAATACCTAATATGTAAATAGCCCAGGTTTGAATCCCAGAAGGGTATAGCTGACGAGAGCTAAATAGATCTATACTAGTCTCCCTTTATTCCTTCGTTGGTAAATATAAATTTAACACAAAAAATGAGACCTTACAAAAGTTATTTAAAATTGATTATAGCAAAAGGCTTTTTTTTTCAGTTAAGCAAAAAGTCCATGTTACAAAATAATGTTGTAATTCAGAACCCCAGATAAGGTTAAAATGGGCTGTATTGTTTATTTGCTTATTGTTTATTCTGGTTGTAGACTAGCACAAAATAACACTCTAAAATAACACTCTAAAATAGAAGTAAATATATAATAAATTGATTGAATAAAATAAAGTAAAAATGAAATTATTGTAAAATTACAAAGCACAAGGATTAAAACAAAGGAGAAGCCTATAAAATTATAGTTGATAGTCTAAATGCTGTAAATAAATTAAGTTAGATAACTATAAATGCCTAAAAGAAGTAAGATTTATTATAAGACACTACAAAAATGTAAAGCTATGCTAGTTTATATTGAGCCTCATGCATCCTGAAGCCCAATCAAGATTTGTTGGCATTATGATAGCTATGATTCACCCAAATGCAATAAAGTATTAGCAAATATTTACAGCATTGTAAGGAAGGAAGAATTGTCCCAGAGCTAAGATTCTAACAAAAATATGTGGATTGTAAGCCCTGAGCAGATACACAAGCCCAATCTTATTGCAGAGTTAACCATTTCTGGAGATTTTGGCATTTGATCTGAAGCAACTGGATTCATAAAGGCGAGGGTAAAGCATATCTCATGAGTTATAATCAGCTCTTCATAGCTAGATACTGGTTTATAAATATTAATTAATTTTTTTGTGAACTAACTAACCAACGATGTGAACTAATTAACTAAACATAGCATAGAAAGCACCGCAGAAAACAGTATATTTATTTATTTATTTATTATTTTTTATAAATAACTCAAGACAGGAACATACTTAATAGTCCTTCCTTCTATTTTCCCAACAACAATCCTGTGAGGTGGGTTGGGCTGAGGGACTGGCTCAAGTTACCCAGCCAGCTTTCATGCATAAAGCGAGACTAGAACTCAGAATCTCCTGGTTTCTAGCTGAATATCTTAACCACTAGACCAGGTTCTCAACCCCTGGGCTACAGTCTACTACAGAACTATGGCCTATTTGCAACTGGGCTGGCACGCATGTGTGCACATGCAGCTCGACTTGTGCAAGTTGAGCTCTGCATGCTGGCCTGCCACTCGCAGAAGTTGAGCTGCGTGTGCCAGCCTGCCACTTGCACGGCCGAGTTCTCCTCTCACCCCACCCCCACCCCCCACCCCGTCAGGCCAGCAAACAACAAAGGTTGGTGACTGCTGCACTAGACCAGACATGTCAAACTGAAGGCCTGTGGGCCAGATCATGCCTGCAATGGAGAAGGTTGAGTTTGAAATTTCTGTTGTTAAGTGAGACATTTGTTAAGTGAATTTTGCCCCATTGTATGACCTTTCTTGCCACAGTTGTTAAGTGAATCAGTGCAGTTGACTTCCGTCCTCTGAATTTTGGTCACATAATCATGGGAATGCTGCAAAGGTCATAAGGGTGAAAAATGGTCATAAGTACTTTTTACAGTGTTGTTGTAACTTTGAATGGTCACTAAATGAAATATTGTAAGTCTTGGACTACCTGTATATAATATTGGGCCTAAATTCCAAAATTAAGGTTCCACAACACCCCCGAATATAATGATTCTTCCAGGTTTTTGCATAATCTAAACAGCATATTGGGGAGGGGGGGTTAATCAATCCACCCATATCCTTTCTGAGAAAGAGCCAAACTGCATTAGGAATTTGTCCTAATGTTGCCATTTTCATTTGTGGCAGCCTTATGGGAAGCCAAAGTGATGGGGTGCATATACATTCCTGGATGTTGTGATGCACACTCTGACAATTCCCCCATGGATTTTAATTTTTTTTAAAAAAATCAATTTTAACTAAAAGGGGGGAAACCCCTTCAGGAATTTCAGCTTTCCATACAAAGTCACAAACTGTACTCCACCCGATGTCTGGAGGTGATAAAACGACTTGTGAAAATGTGAGGGATCAGACATCTCAAGCCTCCTCTGCAAAATGGGGAGTGCAGTAATCTCAACTCTGCAACCCAGAAATCAGTTTGAAGGACCAAGGCCCCAAATGCACTTGGCCGTGTAGACTTCCTTGTAAACTCCAGCCAACGAGGAAGTGAAGCAGGGGCTGGAGTTCAGGAGGCAGAGAGCAGAGCCCATCCCCCTCTTGCTCAGGGCAGTGGTGCCATGGACAGCACAGAACCATAGACAGCACACCACAGTTTGGTGTGGAGCGCCAGATGAAACACTCTGAAAGCTTGCCACCCACCTCTGCTCCTCCCATTCCCTCAACTGATCCTGCTGCGGTGCCTCCATTGGGTGCGCAACGGCAGCAGCTCTTGGCCACTGTTGAATCTGGCTGGCATCAGTTTCTCCTCCTCCTTCCTTCCCTTGCCCCTTTTCCCCTTGCCCCAGCAGAAACTGCTGTCTCTGCCTGGCCCTTGAACTCCCGGGGCACGAGGACTCTGCAGCCCAGCCCAGCCCCAGCCCCCTTCCTCTCCAGGCTCACAGGTTTCCAAGGCTGGAGGAGAGTAGAGGGGTTGCAGGACTCTGTTCTGACCTAGGCTCCCTTAAAAAGCAGAGAAAGCAGAGTTTTGGTCCCAACAAAACCTCTTTTATTTACACAACTGTGAATTACTTTCATTGACAGTCAGCAAGGCTTGTCCAAACATTTTATCAACAAACCTTATCTTGCTTGGCAAGCGGCCACGTAACTTGTTTCCAAATGCAGAGTAAGGCAAAACTTGGCACAGAGTCTCTTAGTCACGAACAGAACTGAACTTTCTACTCTTAAAATGAACGAACAAACAACTTATTTCCTGCAAAAGCCTCTTGCTCCTCTTTTGTTTCCTTGGGAGGGGCCAATCATCTCCAAGATGTGGCTTTATTCCCAAATTGATCCTGCTTTCTGAATAGTTCTTTTTTCTGGCAGCTCTGCACATGCGCACACTGGGATCAGGCTCCAGCAGTTCCTCTGCCTTGCTTGCTTGTCTACCTCCCTCTCTGCCTCTGATGCAGAGCCCTCATCTGAGCTTTCCCCAGCCCCCAGGACTGGCCCATATTCCTCCCAACATCCTCACTGTCTGACTCTGCTGCCAGCTGTACTGGCTGCCGGCAGGCCACAATAAGCTCTTGCTGGACAGAGCTGCTGCTACTGGTGCCACAGCCACTGGGTGAGATGAGGTAACGAAGCTGACAAAGCAAGGATGGCCTGGCTGTGTGTGGGGCCCCGAGGTGCACGAGTGCAGTGCAGGTGGGGTGGGGCCAAACGCAGCTTATTGGCTGCTCCAGCTCACATCCAGCTGGCTGTCACTGCCGGCCAATGAGTGGCCAAGGGGCCAATGAGCTGCAGCTCATTGGTCCCTCCCATGCTTACCAGGCTCACTGCCTCCTGTGTGCACGTGCAGGGGGAATGCCAGGGCCAGACCTGAGGCAGCAGCGGCCTGTCCTTCACTGTCTCCAGGTCAGCCCTGCAGACCAGATCTAAACCCATCATGGGCTGGTTGGGCCAAAGGTCTTGAGTTTGACATGTCTGCCATTGAAGTTGGTATCCTTGTGTGCTGCCTTTGGAAGTTGAGAGTGGGTAGTATTGCATTGTGCTCATTCTCCTCCTTCTTCCAGGGTTGGTTTCAGTTGGTGTTGATGAGTGAGAGAATTCAACGCATGGCCCTTCATTTATGAGGTGCCACATGGCTGAATACTTTTTCTCTTCCTCTTTAACATCTTCTGGGCAAGGTAATCTGATAGTTTGGGATGATGACATTATATTTCTATCCCAGGTGGCCTAAGTGAGGCCATGGAGATTCTGTCTTTTTATCTTGAAGCTGTGGGGACCTGCAGGCCTTCTTTAAAGCCTTGAAAACTTGGTTTTGTGCCCAAACCTGGAGAACCGAGTTTGTGAAACAGCCCATCACCTGGTTATTGTTAATGTTTGTTTTACAAAGCCAACTGCTATGTGTTTTATACTTTTTTATCATAAGTATTTTATTTATTTTTATTGTAAGATATCCAGAAACATGTATGTGAGGTAGGGCAGATATATAAATCAATTAAATTGATTAAGTATCAATTTAATAAATATCCAAGAAGTCAGTTAGAATGTTCAGGGCTGGGTTCAAGGCAACTGGCTACAGACACATGTAAAAATGCATGTTATTTCCAAAGCAAGTGGAAACTGGCTTTCACCTCAATTCAGTTGGTAGTATATATATAATTGATTCAGGTAACAATGAGATCACTAATCCAAGGATTTTTCTTACCTTCTCACACATGTATGAGAATTCTTTGTCTGTACCAGCTGTCAGAATGTCTGCAGCAAGCTGAGAGTTTTTTCCAAAACGAGAAAACTATGCATCCTGATGTCGCAGTGCAAGTTCTATCCTTTACAAATTTGTGTCCAGCATCATAATGCAAGTATGAACTGGGCAAAAGTTGCATCACAATCTATGTTTGACATTGGTCACAGCTTGTCTCCTCTGTGGGTGCCCATTATAGTCACACCTTCAGGTTTATATTGTGGAATCTAGAGTAGAATCTGGGGCTGCAAGTTCTGTAATAACAGACTCCTTTTCTTCTTTGCTTGATGTTGGGTCCTGGATCAGCTAATTCATTGCCTTCCAAGGTCCCTTTGGTTCCTCATCATCACACAAGTCTTCTACCAGGCTTATAACAAATAATAGAGTTTTGTTATATTCATTTTCCTAGCATACATGACTGTATTAGAAAGGTAAGTTGAATGGATATATTTTTCCAGTTTCCAGTTTCATGATACTTTCTAAGTTGCTTCCTCCTCCCAAGACTTCTTTGCTGATTCTGATACAAAGTAGACCTAAACTCAGATTATTAAACTGCAGTCCCACTTACTAGAAGGGCAGAAGAGCATGCCTTAGTTTGTGTGATAAAACTTGTTGCTTCTTTTTACAAAATGTGAGAGTTGTAGTTATGCGAAAACCTCTAGGGATTAACTAGAAAATCTCCTGCAATTTTGCTAAGCTTCAATTTTTAGGAGTCTTTAGATAAACAGTGAGAATTTAGGAGATTATCAGAATACTTGGCAGAATACTTCTTTTAATTTATTTGGAATCAATTGATCCTAAGGCATTGCTTATTTAGTTCCTATTTTTTTCATTTTTAATTAAATAAAAATATGTGCAGATCGTATTAGAACTTGGCTAATTTGTTTGTTTTGCTTTTTTTCTTTTATAGATAATTCTTGTAAGTTCTTCCCACAATGACCTGGACCAGAATCTTTTTATTAGTACAGATGAAGGTGCTACTTTTCAAAAGCAGCCCATCAGTTTTTTTGTGGAAACACTGATATTTCATCCAAAGCAGGAAGATAAGGTGCTTGCTTACAGCAAGGAGGAACAGGTAAATAACTAAAAAAATGTTGTGTGGCTTTGCTTTTAATATATCTGAAATATGTTCTGGACAGCTTGGAGGAACAGTATGAAACATCAAACTATTTTACAACATAAAATACTGTAATATGACCAATGTAGGAAACCTTTCCAAAATACTTCATATCACATCTGCATGCATATCATTTCCAACAGTTAAAGGTGAATAATCACATATAGAATTAAATCATATAAATGGCATTAAATTTAGCATTTAGCAACAATGATTTATTTGCAGTTGTATGTCATTAGTTGGTCCTGCAATTACAGAGTGATTTATTTGTGCATGTGAACCAATCTCTATGCACTGTGATCATTTATAGGAATCCAAATACTGGATTCATTCTCAATCATGTTTGCTTAATATTGAAATGAATCTGCATTAAAAATATGTAACAAACACATAAGCTATTTACACTTGGCTCTCTGGTATTAATTCAGCTTTCAGTGCTAATTTGTATATAGAATAGAATAGAATAGAATTTTATTGGCCAAGTGTGATTGGACACACAAGGAATTTGTCTTGGTGCATATGCTCTCAGTGTACATAAAAGAAAAGATACGTTCATCAAGGTACAACATTTACAACACAATTGATGATCAATATATCAATATAAATCATAAGGATTGCCAGCAATAAGTTATAGTCATACAGTCATAAGTGGAAAGAGATTGGTGATGGGAACTATGAAACGATTAATAGTAGTGCAGATTCAGTAAATAGTCTGACAGTGTTGAGGGAATTATTTGTTTAGCAGAGTGATGGCCTTCGGGAAAAAACTGTTCTTGTGTCTAGTTGTTCTGGTGTGCAGTGCTCTATAGCGTCGTTTTGAGGGTAGGAGTTGAAACAGTTTATGTCCAGGATGCGAGGGATCTGCAAATATTTTCACGGCTCTCTTCTTGATTCGTGCAGTATACAGGTCCTCAATGGAAGGCAAGTTGGTAGCAATTATTTTTTCTGCAGTTCTAATTATCCTCTGAAGTCTGTGTTTTTCTTGTTGGGTTGCAGAACCGAACCAGACAGTTATAGAGGTGCAAATGACAGACTCAATAATTCCTCTGTAGAACTGGATCAGCAGCTCCTTGGGCAGTTTGAGCTTACTGAGTTGGCGCAGAAAGAACATTCTTTGTTGTCCTTTTTTAATGATGTTTTTGATGTTAGCTGTCCATTTGAGATCTTGCGATATGATAGAACCCAGAAATTTGAAGGTTTCTACTGTTGATACTGTGTTGTCAAGTATTGTGAGAGGTGGAAGTATGGAAGGGTTTTTCCTAAAATCTACCACCATTTCTACGGTTTTGATGCTTTATTCCTTGGCAAAAAATGTTATGGGTAACACTATGCAAAGTTTTAAATATGTTTTAAATATTTTAAAATATGAAAGAGTCAGGTGGGTAATGACTAAGATGTTTGACTAAATCAAGCCCATTGTCAGTTATGAAAATTCATTGAGTGAGTTTGAACCATTCACTTCTCTCCACTCCACCACACAACTTGTTGAAGGGAGAAGTTGGAAGAGTCTTGTGCTTTTACCTTGTGCTCTTGGAGGAAATAATATGTTTTCTCTTTCTTTTTCATTTTAAGCTTTATGCATCTCTTGATTTGGGAATAAAATGGACTCGCATACAAGATCACGTGTCAAAAGATCATATTTATTGGTAAGAGGAATATTCTTGCTATGCAGAATTACATTAAAAAGAATTATGGAGAAAAGTGATCTTTTTCAATTTTTGAGGATATTCTACTCAACTGTACCATATTACATAATATCTACAACTTTTCGCTAGTATTGATAGCAAGTGAGAAAGTTTAATAAATTTAGTTACCATGATAAGGAAAATACCTTCCATTTTTTTTGCTTTACTTAAGTAATTTGTACTTAATTTTTATTATTTATGTTTTACTGAAAGATTTCCTACCATATCGAATTTTAGAATGTTCATTGCTTCAAAGTACCTTGCCCTGGGTGAAATAGGACTAAATTTTAGAAGGTCACTTTTCTGGTGTTGAACATTTTTCTGCCAAAAATTTGTTGATTATTCATTTGCCAATTATTAAATCAAATACTCTTGCGTAAGACATTGAACATACTCACTAAAGCTTTTTAACCTCCTTGATTTGCCAAACTGCATTATGATGTAAATCAGGAATTCAGACTGGGCTGTACTTCTATCAGTTCTTACTTACATACAGATGTTTTTGTAGCTAGTTGTTCAAGTAAATGTTATATTCTAATTGGTGCTTAAATGATTAAATCATCTCTGCAACTGATTCCTACAGTTTTTCAGAACTTTTTTCAACAGCATGATTAATGCTGATACCTTAATAAACATGTGTTTTGATACCTTTGGTTGTTCAGAATCTTTACTTTAGTAATTAAATTACAGCTGGGGGCAGCAGTGGGATTCAAGTCATTTAACAACCGGTTCTCTGCCCTAATGATTTTTTCCAACAACCAGTTTGCCAAACTGCTCAGAAAGTTAACAACCGGTTCTCCCGAAGTGGTGCGAACTGGCTGAATCCCACCACTGGCTGGGGGTCTGTGCCCTTCCTGATGTTGCTGCACTACAATTTCCAATAGGCCCAACCAGTATAGTATACAGCTAGCTAAACTGAAAGTTAACAATTCACCAGCACTGAAAAACTGTTATAATCTACAGAGTCCCAAAGCAGACCGCCAGTCAGTATTGCAGAGGATTATTTTCACTGAAAGGAATGTAGGACTCTGTGGTTTGTCCTTTCTTCACACAGAAGCTTTTAAAAACACTGTGTTCATCTGGCAATGGCAGGGAGAATACACCAGTTTTGTCCTACCTCACACCCTTTTGTTGGGAGGAAAATAAAACTTCTCTAGACAAACTGCATGCTTCAGGGGTTCTTTCTAGAAAAAAGCCAAATGTGGGTATAACTTGCTTTTCTACCTACTGAAAAGAAACAAAAGAAATATGTTTATAAATGAGAAAAGTTATTTTTAAATGTAGATGCATGTGATATAGTGAGTTGCATGTTTGTCTATATGTAGAGCCTGTATAGGCTCTTTCTCATGTCTGTGAAAATTCCTCTTGTTCTTGAATTGTGAGGAAGGTATGTTGCTACTACAATTATTGTTCCCACAGCCTATCCTTTATTGCATCTCTACAGTGGGGGCTTGCCAATGTGTTCTCTATAATGTGGGGTAGTTCAAGGCAAGGATTGGAGGAACCCCTGCTGTCCTCCTTCCTCCCACCCAGCAACCTCTACCTCTTAGAAATTTTGATTACATTAATCATGATGATTAATCCAGGCTACTGGATCATTAAAGTAATAGACTTGTGGGCTAAAGTTATTAAAATAATGGACAAAGGGGTCCCCAAGTACAAATCTTGATTCAAATTTGCAATTCAGTAAGCAACCTTGAATCAATTATCCTCTCTAATATACCTCACAGGGTGCTTGTATGTATAACAAGTTGCTCTAAACTCCTGGAAGGACAACATCAAAATGAAATTAAATATTGAATTTAGCTATAAGTAAAAATTAGCGTATTTAAATTTATTTAACTTTCCTGATTTAAATCACCTGAGTTCGTAATATAATAACAGTTGTAGACCAGCAGGTCGAACTGTGTAGTTGCTTGGGACAATCTCCTAAGATTCCCTCTGTGAAATGGCAGAGAGATGTACAAAGCTGTAAACACGGAGAAAGGTGCAACACTTTCACATGTGATTATGATTTCTGAGGGAAGAGGTTTACAGCCCTATAGTTATTCAGTGAATCCAATAATATTATAAGAGGTAGAATGATGTGGGAAACCTTTCGCTACCCAGTATAGGTTTATACACCTAAACTGTCTACAGGTAGTCCTCAACTTACAACAGTTCATTTAATGACTGTTCAAAGTTAACAACTGCATTGAAAAAAGTGACTTGTGACTGTTTTCACACTTACAACTGTTGCAGCATCCCCATGGCCATGTGATCAAAATTCAGACTTAACAACTGACTAACATTTATGATAGTTGCAGTATCCCAGGATCATGTGATCACTTTTTGCAACTGTCTGATCAGCAAAGTCAATGAGAAAGCCAACCATGTCACTAACTTAACAACTGCAGTGATTCATTTCACAACTTTGGCAAGAAAGGCCGTAAAATGGGGCTAAATTCACTTAACAAATGTCGCATTTAGCAATAGTTGTGAATACTCCAACCCTGGAAATTTTTAAGAAAATGTTGGATAACCATCTGTCTGAGATGGTGTAGGGTTTCCTGCCTGGGCAGGGGGTTGGACTAGAAGGCCTCCAAGGTCCCTTCCAACTCTGTTGTTATTATTATTATTAAAAAAAAAATTTGGGCTCAATTGTGGGCATCTAATTTCTCTAATATTTGCTTTTGTATTCTTTTTGTATGTCATATTATAAATTAATAAAACTACAAATATGCAGAATTGTGAGCATGTTGAGGACTACCTGTATTCAGAATCTAAAAGTTGTAGATAGCCTTAACAGAAGCCTAGCCCGCTGGCATACCATGCAAGCCTAGGGACAATGGTCACTGAGCTGTAAGTATTTGGTTGCCACAGCAGTACGACATTCTTTCCAATCGTTTGTCAGTTGTTCTGGAATTTTTCTACTTTGCTGACTTTATTTTGCATGATTTATTCTTCTTATCATTTTTTTTGCACATGAAGGGTTCCAGGTCCTAGGTCACCATCCTTCCTTCCTTTTGGCTCCATCTTATGATCTTAAAGATCCCATTTTCAAAATGCCAGCATTGTTGTAGCAAAGATCCTCCTTCAGATGGAACATAATCTTTGTTTTTTGTTCTCTAGAGAAGACTGTACATTAGGCTCTCCTAACATAGCTCAATATATTCATTTATACTGTTTGTGAACAACACTTTGGGACAAAGTAGATCCTGTGTGCCTTTGGCTATATTTACAGATTGTACTTATTTCAGAAGTTGAGAGGAGCCTTTCATGCCTTATATCAAGCATGTTTAAGATCTTCATGTCCTACTGGGGATTCTCATGATTCTGCAATATTAACATAGCATAGAAGAATTCATCTGGAATGCTGGTCCAGATCATCTGTTTTCATTTGGGTCTTTTGGGGGCTTATTTTGTCCTCCTTTCCAGGCCACAGATGAAATATTTAATTAAGATTTTGACATGTCTGCTTTGTCTCTTTCTCAGGTTCTCTGTGTCAATGCTGAAGCTTTTTCAATGTATAGCTACTAATCTTATTCATTTAATTTCATGGAAGACAGCATTTTTATTAGTCATATATCAGCCCTACTCAGTAGACAAGATGCGAAATGGACTCTACAGAAACATCATTTATTGAGTTTGGCAATAATAACAGAATCTTGCAAGTCTGATTGTACTGCACCACCTCTCCCTCTTTTTCATTCACTAAATTAGGGAGGCATCTGCTTGAGCAGCTTCTGAATGTTATCTTGTAGTTCTGGACTTTAAAAAGACTTTGGAATCTTTTACCTAAGAAACAGTTTCTGCATATTTACAGTATTTCAAAGTGGTCTGCCTTTTTCTTCATGTCATGTCTGGCTTGCCAAGCAGTTGAATTAGTTGGTTTACATAGGACTCATCTTTATAGATGTTCTGTATTTCTTTTCTCCTGAATGACATATCTGCATTTCATTTAGTCAAACTATTTACTAAATCTGCACTACTATTAATCTTCTCATCGTTCCCATCACCCACCTCCTTCCATTTATGACTGTAACTTTGTTGTTTGTATCCTTACTATTTATACTGTAATTGATTGTTTCCTGATTGCTTAATTGTAGCCTATGATTATCATTAAGTGTTGTAAGTGTTGTACCTTGATGAAGGTATCTTTTATCTACAATGAGAGCATATGCACCAAGACAAATTCCTTGTGTGTCCAATCACACTTGGCCAATAAAAAATTCTATCCTATCTATTTGGGTGAAAGCATTATACTGCCTATCTATTTTCCCAGTCCTTGGATGCTGATGAAAAGAGCGCTCCATTCCTTTGATGGTCAAATAATGCATTCTTTCAGTTTGCATTTAGAAACTAGCACTGCCTTTAAGCTTTTCTAGGCCCATGCAAAGGCTTGATTTCTTCCAATGCTTTTCCAGGTGTGTTCTTGTAACACTCAAGCTTTGTTATGATCTTGTGAATCAACATTGCCCTCTGGGATCTAACTCTAAAAAATATTTATCATCGATCTTCTTTTTTCAGACAAATGCAGGCTTTGGAAGAACAATCCTTAGGAACACCCAGTCCCTATTAACAAATTCATTAATCATCCATGTATATCTATGTATCATCCACTATCAGGCCATAGTGAAGAAGAATACCACTATTTATCATTTATCTATATTAGAGTTCATTGACTATATTATTGCTAGAAGAAGGTGGAAAAGCTCAATTATACCATCAAAAACATTGCCACGTATTGAGTGTGGAACATATCACAAACTGCTCATGTGCAAGCACCACATGACCTAAAGGGAAAGGCAGGCAAGCAGAATCCATGATATGATCTTGAACATATACCTGCTGTTTTTAAGCAGAATATCAGGAATTGCTTTGAAGTGATGAACCAGCGGTGAAATCCACTTACCTTCGCTTCCAGTTCAGGAATGGGAGCATGCCTCTTCTGCGCATGCACAGAGGGTCAAAAATGGGACGTAATGACATTCTGGCAGGTGGGCGGAGCCTCCCACTGCTGGCGCTACTGGTTCACACGAGCCAGATAGATCCAGCTGGATTTCACCACTGTGATGAACCCCATTGATACAAAACCAGAGGAATTACAGAATGATCATAAAGAAGTTAGAGTTACCGTACAGGTAGTCCTCAATTTATGACAATAATTGAGCCCAGATTGCGATTGTAAGTCATTTGAATCATTAAGTGGGATGTCCACATGACCATTTCAATCAATGATTGCAATCCTGGCTGTCCCAGTTATAGTAGTTAAATGGTGGTGTGATTTGTTAAGTGGAGTGAGAGGGTTCCTTGGATTACAGGAGGCCCGGCACAGACCATATGTGAATTGGGGCTGGTATAGCACAGTGCAAAGCCACAACTGCCCCAGCCTGGCCATGCACAATGAGATTTGGAGGCAGTGCTGACGCTGGACCTGGAGTAGACTGGGGCTTCAGCAGTCTCAGGCAGCTGCCATCATCCCAGGCTTCCATGTCAGCCATACTATTGTTGCTGCTACTCAGAAGTGCTGCTTTGCACTGTTCTACACTCCAATCTTCTAGCCACATGAGCTTGAAGAATGGTGCAGGTGCCCCTGCCACTTAGTGCTCCCAAGGTTCTGTCACATGATTCAGACATCTTTCTGTTGAGAGGCCCATGCAGCCTATTCAAGGCAGCTCCTGGTCACATCATGCCTTCTTTCCTGAAGCTTGTTTGCTCTTTAAGTGAATTCAGACAGACAGCTCTGTAGGCCAGTCTTATTGCTCTTCTCAGGATTTGAGGATATCATTAGGATATAATCATGATATATTCAGGTGTTGTACATGTAGGGAACAGGACTCTTATTAGGAAAAACTGTAACATTTTACAGGTTTCTGAACCAGCTTTCCAGAGAAGCATAATTCACCTCCATGATTTCATAGACAACACTCAGAGTAATTCAGTTACTAATAATCAGTTGCACAATCTTCCCCATAATATATAATTTACTTTATGTGGAATATGAGAATGAATATAACCGAATTGTGGCATCCTGAGGTGAATAGATTACCAGATAAACGTTTGTTCATGTGTGGATATTTCTATGGCAATGAATGTACCATCACTAGTAAAATACACATACCAAGTCTCTGTTAAAGAGTGATTTGTACAGAAACTGGAGTTCTAGCACTTGTTTGTAAGAAGACTGTAAGCCCCTGAGGATTTATTTGCTGCGAAGATAGGAGAGAAGAAAGCAAATGGCGGTTTTGTGGAATGTGTGTACTGAAAACGAAAGTAGAAATGCTTACTAACGGCTAGTGTTGAAATAGAAGAAAGAAGATACATAGAAACATACTGACTAAACGGAAGACATGAGAATTTTATGATTTATATCTTTTCTTTTTCTTTGGGATTATAGTGATTTAGAAGAAAAGTTTTTTGAATTTTTTTTTCTAAATATTTTTTTTTCTCTTGGTCTGTTATTAAGTTATATTTTTTTTTAAAAAAATGGCTTTTAAGCAAATAGTGCCAAAAGTGTGTCGAAATAGAAGATACATAGGAAGATACTGACTAAATGGAAGAAATGAGAATCTTATGATTTATATTTTTTCTTCTTCTTTGGGATTATAGTGATTTAGAAGATAAGTTTTTTTGAAACTTTCTTTTCTAATTTTTTTTTCTTTCTTTTTCTTGGTCTATTATTAAGCTATCCTTTTTTTTAAAAAAAATGGCTTTTAAGCAAATAGTGCCAAAAGTCATTAAAAACTTTGAAATTTCTTCAGCTCAGATTCAAAAATTAAAAGAAAAAATCAAAAAGGAAGTAAGAAATTCTTTACAGGAGTTTTTGGAGAGTCACTTTTTAGAAATAGATCAAAAATTTGACGAAATAGAGAAAGAGATGTTGGATTTCAAGGAAGTGGTGGAAGAGCAGAAGAGGGAAATGAAAATGGTAAAGGATGCAATTGCGCAAATATTAAGCTCTTGTATTCAGATGCAGGATGATCTTGCAGAAATTAATAAAGCTAATTTAGAGTTGCAAAGGAAAATAGAAGAAATTCAAAAAAATCAAAACAATTGGAACTTAGATAATAAGATGGAAGATATAAAGGCAAAGGTAGATAGGGCAGATGAAGAAAGAGTAATATTACAATATAGATTAATGGAATATGCTATAAGGGTGAGGGGGTTGAAACAAAATAGGAAGGAAAATTTAAAGGAGATTTTTATGCAAGCCTTTGCTCAGATAAAGGGTGTGGAGCCAGAAGATTTTGAGACTAATATTGAAAGAATTTATCGTGTTAATTCTTGGTGGGCAAGACAAAATAGAGTACCTAGGGATGTGGTTATTTATTTTACAACTAAAAAGGTTAGGTATGAAATTTTGCAAGCCTTTTATAAAAATAAATTTCAGATATTGGGACAAGATATAAAAATGATGAAGGAAATTCCTCCTAAAATGTTAAGAAACAGAAGAGAATTTGCTTTTTTGGTGGATGAGTTTAAGAAATATCAGATATATTTTAGATGGGAAGTCCCAATGGGTTTGTCAGTGAATTTTAGAGGTAGAAAGTATTTTCTTAATTCAGTTATGAAAGCGAGACATTTTTATATTAATGTTTTAAAGAGTGGGAATCCTTTGTTGTTAGATGCTAAGTTAACTGGTTTGGAAATGATGGAAAATAGAATGGGAGAGGGGAGGAATGTTTAAGATGTGAATAGGATGATTATGGTTAATTTTTGGAATTGATTTGTTTAGGATATAAATTATAGGATTTTTGTTATTTGCTATTTGTATGGTATAAATCTATGGGATGATATTACTCAATTGTGAAGGATGGAAAGTGAAATTTATGAATTTAGATAATGTGGATGTAATGATTTTAACTGTTTACTGTTATATTGTGGATGTAGTCTAAATGATTATTTGCTTGATATTTGATTGATGGAGTAGTATTGGAAGACTGAATATTAAATCTTATGACAATTGAAGAAATATATAAGTGATGAAAATTTGAATTTGAGAAGCTGGATTGTAATTTAAGAAATGGACTTATGAAATTTGAAGGAATATACAAGTGGGCGGGGAAAAAAATTTGAACTTTAGAAGATGGACTAATTTTTAAAATGGACTGTAAGAAGAATGGACATTAAATGTTATGGCAATTGAAGAAATATATAAGTGATAAAAATTTGAGTTCGAGAAGATGGACTGTAATTTGAGAAATGGACTTATGAAATTTGAAGGAATATACAAGTGGGGAAAAAAATTGAATTTGAGAAGATGGATTAATTTTAAAAATGGACTGTAAGAAGAAGTAATATGTGAAGTTGGTATTGTTTCTTTTCTTTTCTTTTTTTATTATTCTTTCCTATCTTTTTATTTTTATTGTGAGGGGATCTATAGTTTTAAATTTTTTAAGGTGGGAGGTTATGTATATTTTGTATACTTTAGCTTGTGATTGTTGGTCATAATACCCGGTATTTGCTCTGGGAAGTCGGGGGGGGGAAGGGGGAGGAGGGGGGAAGGGGGGGAAATGAATCAACAAGTGATACATGGATTGATTATTAATGTACAGTAATTTTTGAAGATATGAAATTAAAAAATTTAAAATGATATTGGGGATGCTCGACTGCCATTTCAGGAAGAAAAGGAGAGAGGAGTAGAAGGAGGGAAGAAAGTAGGTAGGAAAGTGTAGAGAGGGAGGAGGGGAATAAGAGGGTTAGATAGGGTGGAAGAAGGGAGGAGTGGAGAAGGAGGAGAGGAAGTAGTAAAGTGAAGGAGATGAAGGATGGGAAAGTAGTAGAGGGTAGAGAGGGAGGTTGTGTAGTAAGGAAGTGGCAGTCGGGCAGGCCTGAATCAGTAATAAATAAAAATTAATGATTAATGATGGATAATAGTTTGTACATAAATATGATGTTGAAAAATGGAAATAAAAAATTATTTTTAAAAAAAAAGAGTGATTTGTAATATATTTTTATAGAGCATTTTGCAAGTGACAAAGATAATGGAAGATTCTTAAAGAGAAAAAATTATGTGACAAAAAGCAATCTGAACCATTAAAGTACTAGACAGATAAGTACTGAATACTGTGTGCAGTATCAAAAGAGTAGCATGTTTGCTGTACAATATAAACTATAGCTTGAGATAGGAATATCAGAAGAAAAAGTCTGGCTAAAAATACAATAATAAATTAAACATACTGTGTTGAGTAAGTTATTTTCTGTCTCTGCAAGTAACTAAAACATGACTTTCATGCTAATTAGAGGAGACTATTTATTCAATACACTGAAAACAAAATCCCTCTAGAAAAGCACCAGCATCATGTTTCAAATTAGCTGTCTCATTGTAGTCATGAATAATGCTGCTTGATTAAAGGCTAATTTATTAATAAGCTAGTATTATGAATTGGAGATCTTGACTCAGTATGTTTGGACAAAGTTTTTAGCAATTTACTAAATATACTGAAAGAAGAGAGACATTACAGTATTTTTAGTGCATGTTTAATTTGGATTGTTTTGAGGATACAGTTATTTCTTCTAAAAAAATAAAATAGTGCATTCATAAAATCTAGAAAATGAAATAGCACACAGAACACCAAAGCAATATATCAACCAAACATAAAAGCTATCTAAGAATAAGAAAAAAAGGAATTAATTTTGAAATATATATACCGTATTTTTGCATGATAAGACACACTCCCCCCCCCCAAAAAAAAGTGGGTGGAAATGTCTGTGTCTTATGGAGCAAATGTTGCCACTCGCCACCACTTGCCACCACCGCTGTTCACTGCTGCCTATTGGTGGTTTGATCGGCCTCTTGGAATACTGCCAATCAGCTGTTCCAGGCAGGATCACCACCTCCTGGAACAGCTGATCAACTGTATTCCGGGAGGCTGATCCAACCACCCATAAGTGGTGGCAGAGAGTGGTGATGGAGACCAGCAGCGATAGCCAGGGAACGCTGGCGAAGGCTCCAGCGTTCCCCGGCGAAGGCAACAAACATAGAGGAGGCAGCAATAGTGCCGTTTCTGGTTGGCCAGTCCATTGATTGGCGGGGCTACGGGAGGCCAAGATCCAGCTGACCGGTGGGGGGCACAACGGGGCAAAGCCCTGATGAGCCATGTGCTGGAGCTGGGAGGTAGAGGCAGATCTTTTGTTGTCTTGTTTTCTTCCTCAGAAGCTAGGTGCGTCTTATGGTCCCGGAGCGTCTTATAGTGAAAAAAAGTACGGTAAATATATGTAATCTTAAGGAACCTAAGAAGAGACACAATATTTAAACATCCATATTCAATATTCTTTCCAGAAGTCTTTCTGTAAACATAATTTATTGCAAATTACTTCGTTAATGTCATTTTATTTTTTTATTTTTATTTTTTTTAATTTGAATTTATATCCCGCCCTTCTCCGAAGACTCAGGGCGGCTTACAATGTGTTTAAGCAATATTTACTATACTTATCTAAAGGGAGATTTTCAGTATTTTCTAGTGATTAACTTCAGAGTTTATTTTACTGATGAGACAGATTTTACTGATGTGAACTCTCTTGATAGAGATATAAAAATGAATATTTTGTTAGGGGAGCTAACAAAATAATTTGCCTAGAAAGTTGAATGTCCGAATTTTTGGAAATTATAGATATTGAAATTACTTGTTTTTTGAAGAAGTAAAAATTCAGAATTATCATTATCTAACATGGCAAAGGAAGTATAAATTTGAAATTGATCTTCTTTAAGATCTGCCTTCAGGGAAAGATAATACTTTAGATATAATAAGCAACATTTAGTATTTATTATGTGTTAGAAAACATTTTACCTTATGTCTACATCTTGTTATAGTTTTAAAAAGTTTGCTTATGTAGTGGATTGGATATTTAGCGTTAAAATAGCAGGAGTTCAAAACCTTGCTCAGCTATGAACTTGACTTCAGAGATCATTGTAAATTGATTAAAATGGGATAAATTATATGGACTGTATCAATCTTTTGAGAAATAAATCAGGAAATAAGTATATATTTTTGGATAATAGTAAAATCATTCCTCCTTTACATGAGTGTTTTTGAATCTTTTTCTGCACTGTATTTTGAGATATTTTAATAATAAAGCAAGAAAAAGAAAGCCTATTTTCTGTAAATATAGAATTGGCAGTAGTTAAGTACAGATTATTAAGTTTATTCACCCTAAAATTTCAGTTTTCCATTGGTAACTGCAATTTTATTATTCTTGCAGGGCTGTTGATGGAGTTGATGAAGATCCTGATTTGGTTCATATGGAAGTCCAAGACCCAAATGAAGGTACTCATTAGGAATATTGTAGTTGTTTTTGTTTTGAACATTTCTGGTTAAATTCATAAAAAAAATAACCAAATATTTCTGGTTGAATTCACAAAAAATTGCTTAGAATTGCTTTCTAAGTGCCATAATCTATCTCATTCTCATGTATTCAGCAAGTCTACCTTTCTCATTTTATATGTGCTATAGTATTGTAGTGTAAAAAAAATCTAAAAAATCTTTCATTATGTGTATCAAAATGGGTATCATAATTAGTACAATTATGTTTAAAAATAATTTATTGTTTAATCAATTTATGATATTGATCAAATAGATATAAGTTAATATTACTAGAAAATAAGCCCAACCCAATTATACTTAAATGAGCAAATAATGTACACAAAGGGCAAACAAAAGATTTTGCATAAAACAAGAGGATATAAACCAGGGATGGATTCCAAATTTTTTTACTACTGGTTCTGTGGGTGTGGCTTGTTTGGTGGGCGTGGCTTGTAGTCATGTGACTGAGTGGGCATGGCCAACTTGAAGTCACTCATGGCAAGGTGGGGCGGCATCTTTCTGTGAGTGACATTGAGTTGGCCATGCCCACTCAGTCACATGACTGATGCTGTATTTCCTACGTACCCCCTTGGGCTGACAAAATAAAAGCCTGCCTGCGGAGCCTGCCTACCAAGCAGCCCGGACTGGAAAATGGGTCAACAGGGGCATGGAGGCAGACACTGCGCCTCTGAGGAAAAGAGGTGGCAGTGAAGCCCTGGCACCCAGGAGAGGACCACGGAGGGACACACCACAGGTCTGCCGCCCTTGCCGCTGCTACTTTTGCTCTCAGCTTCTCGGCACTCTTAAAATCGATCTTGAACAGCTGGAAGACGTTTCTTTAGATTGCCGCCAAACTCATTCTTCCAGCTCTTCTAGATCGACTTTAAGAGTGCCAAGAAGCGGGGCGTGGCCATGACCGTGGTGGGGTGAGGACCTTTCCTTCACTTCACAGGGCTTATTAATGAAGATTTATGAAGATTCACGTGTTTGAAATGCACCGTTATGGACTAAAGTTAATAAATAGTGGAGTGAAAGTGTTAACAGCCCAGCAGACTGAATTTAAAACCGGAGAAAAAATGGCGCTGATTATTGTTTGAAAGCTGTGAAGTTATCTGTGTTCTCTGTGGAGTGACTATGAATTACAAGCTGTTGAGAAATAAATTTTTGAGTGCAAAATAAGCCGCTTCGGCTTCAATTAAAAAATTGCTGTCCCTTGATCTTCATTAAGACCCTCTGCAAAAGTGGTTTGAAATACTAGTTTGAAAACTTTTTAAAATGACTCAACAACCTTCAGAAATGCAGCAAGTTGCTGCGGCTTTAAACAAAATTGGGGAAAAAATAGCAGGATTATCGGAGCGTATGGATAATTTGACATTGGAAATGAAAAAAATGAAACAAGAAATGAATGAAAATTTTGCAAAGCAAACAGTGGAAATGACAATTATTAAAGATGAACTTGAGCAGTTTCGTGTACATGATGCAAAAGTGGATTGACAAATTGGTGAAATATTTTACAAAAATGAGCAGCAAGACAAGAGAATTTGTCTCCTGGAAGAAGAAATGAGGAAATACAATTTGGTTATTCGAGGAATTCAAGAAGAAAAGGTAGATAATTTGAAACAACGGGTTTTAAAATGGATTAATGATCTTGACACGCAAATTACGCTTACAATAACAGATCTGGCAAGTGTTTTTAGAATTGGATATAGAAGGCAAAATGGTTCCAACAGGAATGTGCTTGTCAGGTTTGCAAATCTTAGTGATAAGCTGGAAGTTATGGCCAAGGTGAGAGAGATGGGAGACGCTTTGAAGTTTGAAGGGAAGACTATTCAAGTCTTGCCGGATATATCAAGAGAAGAAAGGGCATGGAGATTTTTTTTAAAACCAATTACAAAGGTTTTGAGAGATAATGGAATTAAATATAATTGGAGGCCACCACAACAATTGAAATTTTTTTATAAAGGAAGGATGCGTACAATTACCCCGGACATAGATGCACTATTATATTTACGGGAGCTTGGACTGATTGAGATGGAGGATTTAATGGAGATGAAAGATCAAATGCTTAAGATGGGTGGAATACATGTGGAAACATCAACTCCAGAAGAAGAAAAAGGGGCTATTGGGGGGCAAGACCCTAAAGGGTTAAAGAGGAAAGAAATCTCACCTGTGTTGGTCGAACAGAAGAAAAGTCGTGAGGATACAGCAGGAGAAGAAGCAGATAAGAGCCTTGGAAAATACGAAGCTGAATGCGGGAGAGAGCTACCACTTTCTTTTTTCTTGAGTGATGAATTTAAATAGACAGCCCGAAAGAAGTGACCCGGACATTGGCACGTCCCCTCTCCCCCATTCTCTTTATAGAGGCGAAGCCGATGAGGATGTGGGGGAAGAAGATTGTCTGTTTTTTACTGTTTGTTTTGTCTTTTGTCTTTTGTCTTTTTTTGTTTTTGTTTTTTTGTTTTTTTTATGTAAAATGTCTGTTATATGGGAGTTTAATGTTGGGTTTTGGGCACAGAAAGGAAGAGGCGGGGATAGGATTGAAAAATTTACAGTTTAAATGGGAATCATAAAAATAATGTCATGGAATGTGAAGGGTACAGGGAATCAGATTAAAAGAAGAAGATTGGAACTTAAGATTAAAAGAGATTTACCAGATATTTTATTTTTACAAGAAACCCATCAGAAATCTGAAGACTCAAACAGAATGTATATAAAAGGTATGCAAATATATGAAAAAGCATTTGGAACTTCAAAAGCCAGAGGAGTTGCAACATTGATATCAGATAGGGTGTATTTTGAAAAACATCAGGTAATTTTGGATGAGGATGGAAGATATGTAATAATTGTGGGAAATCTTAATGAGGAAAAAGTGACACTTGTTAATTTATATTTACCGAATGAGAAACAAAGAGAATTTCTTGAAAAAATAACAAAAATTTTGGAGAATGAAAGTGTAGGGAAAGTAATTGTGGCTGGGGATTTTAACTTAATCAGAGATAGAATAGATAGTACTAACCCCACTCGTTGTGGAGGAGCAAATAAAATGGGGATTTTAAATAAGTGGATGCTCCGAAACGGTGTGGTGGATGTGTGGAGAGAGGTTAAAGGCACTGAAAGAGTATACACTTTTTTCTCTAAGATATATAATACATATTCCAGAATTGATTATATTTTTCTCTCTAAAGATTTGCTGAATAATGTGGATAAGGTAGAGGTGGGAATTTTTAAAGATTCTGATCATGCAGAAGTTATGGTGGATTTAGATTTTAATTTTGAGAAAAAAAGAAGTTATTGGAAATATGAGGAGAAACTGTATAAAAATGAAAAGGATAAAAAATGGATACTTAAAAAATTGGAGGAAAGTTGGAGACTAAATGATAATGGGGAGGTTAAATTTGAAATTGTTTGGGATGCGATGAAAGTGGTGTTTAGAGGGGAGAGTATTAAATTATCAAGTAGGAAATATAAAAATTATAAAATTAAAATGGAAAGGGATAAAAACCAGATTAAAGAATTGGAAAATCAATTTTTGCTTACTAAAGAAAAAAAATCGTTGAGGAGCTTAATATGTTAAGAAATAAAATGATAGAAGAGGATACAGAGTTGATAAAAAGGAATTTGAGATATTTAAATAGGAATTTTTTTGAATTTAGTAACAGAAACTCTAAGTTATTGGCAAAGATGGCGAAAAATAAAAGAGAGAAGAGAGAAATTGGAGCTTTGATAGATGATAAAGGTATAAGATGTTACAAAAAATTAGAGAAATGTGAAGTGGTCAGAAACTTTTTTCAGAATCTATATTCAAAGAAACCAGTCCATCGGGGAAAATTGCAAAGTTATTTAGAAAAATATGTGGTGAAAATTGATCAAACATATAAAGAATTGATGGAAGAAGATATAACACAAGATGAGATTAATGGAGTTATACAAAAAATAAAATTAGGGAAAGCTCCAGGTGAGGATGGATTACCTGCTGAGTTTTATAAAGAATTTAAAGAATTAATAATACCAAGATTGCAGAAATTATTTAATGGAATATTACATGGTGGAGAAGTTCCTTCGTCATGGAACAGAACGGTGATATCCCTAATTCCTAAGCCAGATAAAGATTTAGAAAGGATTGAGTCCTACCGGCCCATTTCTTTAATTAATCAGGATGCAAAGATATTTACTGCTATTATAAGTAATAGATTAAGTAGATTTATAGATAGATATATAAGTTACAACCAAGTAGGTTTTGTGAAGGGCAGATATATGAGTGATATTGTTAGAAGAGTATTAAATATTATAGATGTAGCTGAACATAATGGTGATAAAATTGGTATAGTATCATTGGATATTTTTAAAGCTTTTGATTCTGTACAATGGGAAGCTATTAAAGTAATTGTGGAGGCTTTAGGCTTTGGTAATAAGTTTATACATGTTATTTCAAAATTGTATCAAAAAAGTAGTGCAAGAGTGAAGGTGAATGGAATATTAACTGAAGAGATAAAATTAGAAGCGGGTACGAGACAAGGATGTCCCTTGTCCCCAACATTATTTTTATTGGCTATGGAAATCTTGACAAAAATGATAGAAAAAGATGAAGAATTAGAAGGATATAAGGGATATAAGATAAATTTGTATGCGGATGATACTTTAATTATTTTGAAAAATATAGAGAAAGATCTGAAAAAGATATATAAGCATTTGAAAGAATTTGAGGAAATGACAGGTCTGAAAGTAAATTGGTCAAAATCAGAATTATTGATGGATAGTAATGGTAATGAGCGTGAGAATATGCAAGAGCAATTTGGGATAAGGATTAAAAATACATTGAAATATTTGGGTATAATGCTTTCACTTAAGGTTAAAGAACTGAAAAAACTTAATTATGATGTGGTGATGAATGAAATTGAGAAGAAGATAGATAAATATAAAATGTTAAAGTTGTCTTGGTTTGGTAGAATTGCAATGTGTAAGATGATGTTGCTGCCCAAGTTTAATTTTTTATTCGAGATGCTACCGTTAAATTTGACAGAGAAAGATATTGAAGGATATCAGAAAAAATTGGACAAATTTTGCAATGGTGGGAAAAGACCTAGATTAGTGAAGAAAATGTGGTATCAAAATCAAAAGGAAGGTGGATTAGGAATCCCCAAATTATTTAATTATTACTGTGCATATGGTATTCGGATAGTGGTAAAAATACTTAAAGGTGAAGGTAATCATTGGAGAGATTTAGAGTTAAGGGATATAGAGAAATTTGGATCAAGGTGGTTTTTAGATAAAGCAAACTCAAAATGTGTAATTAGAAGTTATTGGTTAAAGGGATTAAGTAAAATGTGGAATAAATTTGTTAAAATTTTAATTCCGGATATAATCTTTTTGGGGAAGACAATTGGAAATTGGCCGATTAAAAATAATATAAGATGTAATGAAGTGATTAAAGATGAAAATATAGAAACTATTATAGATTGGTTAAAAGTTTTAGAAAATGAAAGGAGGAACAAAGAAATTATTGAAAAATTAGGATTAAGCTGGTTTGAAAAAAATACAGATAGAAAAATGGACAAAAAAATTAAGGGAAAACTATTCGACAAATAGATGTGAAACTGAATTTGAATATCTAGTATCTCGGATTATGAAAGATGAAATTGGGCTAAAGGGACACGTTAGCAGGGTTTATAAGATTATAAACTCTGATGAAAAACTACAAAGAGTGATGAGGATAAATTGGGAAAAAGATCTTAATATTGAAATACCAGAGTCAGATTGGAATGTGAATTGGAATAGTAGAATTATGAGGACTTTATCTATAAGGATTAAAGAGCATAATTACAAAGTTGTTTGGAAATGGTATTTGACTCCAGTAAGATTGTCACAAATGGATAAAAAAATTAGTAAAAAATGTTAGAGATGTGATATAGAATTGGGGACTTATGAACATATGTGGTATAAATGTGATAAGGTTAAAAAGTTTTGGCAACAATTGGAGAAAATGATATTTGAAATGATGGGGAAAGTAATAACATTGAGAGTGGAAACTATATTATTGTTGGTAATTAAGGAAATAGAATTAACAAAATATGAAAAAGAATTGATTAGAATTATGATTATAATAGGTAGAATTATAATAGCTAGATATTGGAAACTAGATGTGATTTTTAGAATAGAAGAGTGGAATTCTGAAATGTGGAAATTAGCTTTAAATGATAAAATGACATGTGATATTAAAATTAGAAGTGGTGTGTATAAAGAAGATATTTTCTGGAAGATTTGGAAACCATTTGTGGACTATGCGCTTGGAAAATTGGACACCTCGGTACCTGTACCTCGAGAACGTGGATTTTGGCAATCATGAGGACATATCCGAAGACCCAAATCTTCCTTTTTTATGTATAGCACAAGGGTGGAATAAATGTATTTTCTTTTCTGTTTGTAATGTTAGAAAAAAGTAATAAAAAAATTAATTAAAAAAAAAAAAGAGCGCCAAGAAGCTAATAGCAAAAGTAGCAGGGGCAACAAGAGTGCGCATGTATGTGTGTCCCTCTGCGGTCCTCTCCCAGTTGACAGCGAGGGCTTCACTGCTGCTTTACCTCAGAAGCATGGTGTCTGCCTCCCTTCCCATGTGGTGCATATGTGCAGCAGCCCTGGGACATCTGGCCACCCTCCTGCAGCACCATCACTGTCGCCATCCCTCTCAGCTCCAGCGCAGTGGCTCTGTCTCCCCAGAGAGCCACCCACCCACCCACTGGCTGGGCCGGGCTAGAAGCAATGCATGTCCCATCATGGTCTGGATGGATGACCTGACCTTGGAAGGCAAGGGCATGGGGGACTGCCAGGAAGGCAGGCAAACATGGCAGAACCACAGGAAAGGGAGTAGGCTGCTAGCTCTCTTCCCCATGGCCGGGCAGCCCCAACATACGTGCCTGCCTTCCCAGTGGTCCCCGAGGCCAGGCCCGCTTGCCTGCCTTCCTCCCCCACCACCGCCTCTTTGTTGGTGGCTGGTCCACAGTCAGGAAGGCAAGCTTCGGAGTTTTCAGCAGCCCCCAGCCAGCCGCCACTGCTGGAAAGCGGCTGGCAAAGAAGCTTCCAAAAAGTACCGACGGAAAAAGCTGCTGCCATCATTGCCATGTTCTTTGCGCATGCTCATCCCATTGGACTTGCAAGGCAATGGGATGCACATGTGCGAAGAACATGGTGGCGACAAACATGGCGGGCTGGGGACCGGTTTAGGGCCATGGCCTGCTGGCCATCACTAATGGTTCGGTGACCTTTGTTAAATTTCCACAATGGTTCGCACAAACCGGTGAGAACCGGTAGCAACCCAATACTGATATAAACTAAATCATGCACATATAACTTTTTATTTGTAATCTGTTATATTTCTGCTTTCCATGTAAAGTAACTTAGCCAACCGGTGTGTTCTATACACGTCCTAGTGTAGTGCCCGTGTAAACATTAATAAAAGATTGTTCACTGAAGCATTGGCATCTGTGGGAGAGATCCAGTGATCACTACTAAAGAATCTAATAAAGAAAAGTTTCACTGCAGGATCAAAAAAACTTTTGCTTTAGTTGTACATTTTAATTGGGTAAAGGACTATATATTTCCACAATATATTCCGCTTTGGCATGAGCAACAAGATGGAAACAGATATTCAGTGGAGATTTGAGTGAAAGAGGAACAGGGTGCCCATAGGTTATTTTGTCCTTACCTTCATTTCTTCCTTATCCTTCTCCTATCAAAACTGGTTGGGAGAAAGTACAGATAAATCAGCAAAAAGAGATACCAGGTTTGCTTCTGACAGATTGAACTCTTTTCCCAATGCTGGGTCAGTCTGTGATAGGGACTCCCCAATTTATTTTCAACTAGGTCACCAGTACTCCTAAATCCCAGTATTGGTTTCAGAAGCAAGAATGTAAAATATTTGTTGTACAGTGGAATCGGTGGGATTCAAATTTTTTAACAACTGGTTTTGTTGACATGGCTTGGTGGGTGTGGATTGGTGGTCATGTGACTGGGTGGGCATGGCCAACTCAAAATCACTCACATTGAGGGGCCCCTCGCATGGTCCCTCCCCTCCCAGGCACTCCTTGTCATGCCCAGCTTCAACGTATCTATAGTTCTGTAAAAATGTTGTTCACCTTTTTTTGACTTTATTATCTGCATCTACATACTATAGATGTACTTTCATGGACCACTGAAAGGAAGAAATGGCTCACATGCTTTGCCCAAGAGTATAATAGGCAGGTCACAATGCAGGCTTTTGAGGGGCTGCCACAAAGAAGGGGGGGCAATATATTTTTCAAAGAAGCAAAAGGCAAAACAAGAAGCAATAGATGGAAACTGAACAAAAAGAGAAGCAACCTAAAACTAAGGAGAAACTTCCTGACAGTGAGAACAATTATCCAGTGAAACTACCATATTTTTCAGAGTATAAGATGCACTCCCCCCAAAAAATGGGTGAAAATTACGGTGAATCTTATACACCGAATGTTGCCGAAGCCCCACCCACCCACCGCCCCCCACCCTTTGGCCATTATCGGCTTCCGCGCATCGCGTTTTCAGCCTCCGCACGTCCCATTTTTGGCCTTCATGTGTTGCATTTTCAGCTAGTTCCAGATGGTGGGGATTGGCAGCGGCGGCAATCCCTGCCGCCTGGAACTGGCAAAAAACAGCTGATTGGTGGTATTCTGGGAGACCGATCCAACCGCCAATCATCTGTTTGTGCTAAATCAGACTGCGATAATGTGCTGAAGCTTACTCTTTGCTGCAAGGACCCTAGACAGATGAATACCAATGGATGCTGATAGGCAGAGGCAGAATTTTTTTTCTTGTTTTCCTCCCCAAAAGCTAAAGTGCATCTTATACTCCAGAGCATCTTATACTCTGAAAAATATGATATTTGTCTCCAGACGTTCTGGGTGCTTGATCACTGTACGTTTTTAAGAAACGTCTAGACAGCCATTTCTCTGAAATGGTTTACGGTTCCACCCAAAATCCCTTCTAAGTGTTTTTCTGTTATTCTGACACCTTTCCCAGGCCCTCCACTCAGATTTTGGCATCCTCAGTTTTCCTGCCTGAGTAAAGGGTTGGACTAAATCTCCAAAGTCTCTGTCAACTCTGTTATTTCATTATTCCTGAGGGGAAAATTTGTAATTTACATGTGTCTTAGTCTTAGCAGAAATACCTTGCTCAAAAATCTAAAAACCAGCTGTCAAGGAAAGCAGATCAATACTAGTTGAAGAGAGTGGACTTTTTGAATCATTCAGCTTTTATTCTGGCAAATGGTGTAAGCATTTCTTTATTTACTTTTATCTATTATTTTTGGTACTCAACAGATTTTTACTACATGACCTGTCAGTTTCAGAATTGTTCTGAAAAATCACTGAAATCTCTCTTCAATGGTAGGATTGACAAGAATTCCTTGACAGTACAGGATGACTATATATTCCTTCAGGTAAGATCATTGACTATGTTAATGTTTACATAATTTTCAGTACAACTCTATGCTTGTTTACTTATGAAGCTTTTTAATAAGGAAATAAATGCAGTCTCAAGAAGGTAGTGTGAAAATGACCATAATCAAATGGGTGTCTCCCTTAACCTCCAAATGGTAAGTTATTTCCTAACCCAAGCTGCCATTTAAAAGCTGCCATGTTGTTAGTTTCATTTTTCCATGGGATTAATACAAATATTACAAATCAGTTTAAACTGTCTCTGATGTTGCATAATTTGCATCATCCTTATTTTGCAGGTAGATTATTCATTTCAAATTTGACACCAAAAGACAAATAGTTTTGATTCTATCATATAGCTGATTAATTGGGTAGCTACTTTCAAGACTGTATAGCACAGGTTTGGTAATTTTGTGTGCATACAGTTCATTTTTGCATTTGTAGAGTCCCCACAAATTAATAAAGCTAGACTCATTTGTTTCTTTACAGCTTTGCTCATTGTATCCCTGGTTGTCCTCTCACTCCAAAAATAATGTTGAAAAGTGCAAGCATGCAAGCTGTTAACTACCCGTAGCTTGATAGGTATCCTTTTCCCACTTCACTCAAGAAGAATTTCTACAGATAACCATGATTGTATTAGTGCCCCTTGTGTGTGCATTCTCTCTATAGTCCATGTTTCTAATTAAATAAGTCATTACTGTGTACATTTTTACCATTTTTTTCACAGATAAAATTGTATTCCCTTCTTATTTCACAGGTGTCTTCAGGAAACCAAACAAAATACTATGTTTCTTATCATCGGAATGAATTTATACAGATGAAATTACCAAAGTATGCTTTACCTAAGGTAATTTCTCACAAAATCCACAATTCTTCTTTCATTGCTGGACTAGAAGAGATTTACTCAAATTGTTTATTGGAAAATATATTTCTATTTATAAATCATTCTTCAAGTAATTTCCATACTTTTATTTTTTTGGGGGGGATTTGTGCTTAAGCACCACACATATCATATGATAGAACATCATTATGGGCTAAAACTTACTAGATATTTGCCTACACTCAGAAAGAACTGAAGATGAAGAAGGAAGATGCAGGAACCATGAAAGTGCCATCTGCAAAGTCCCGCTGCTTTTGTCATCTCAAAAGTCTTGAGGCTCTGGGCTTTGGAGCAGATTGGCTACCAGCTCAAGGTTGGCTGACTGCTGTCCGGGGAAAGGCTCCAGCTCACTGCCCAAGCTTCATTGCAGCAGTGGGGTCACTTGATGCTGCTGCAGCTCAGCCTGAGAAAAAGCTCTGATCATGTGGTGCTTCTGTTCAATTTGCAGCAGGGCACCAGCAATCTTTGCTGATGCAATGAAGCTTAGGCAGCGAGCTGGTACAGAACTTCTTGCTAATCATGGACATGGAGTTTTGGTGATTGGTAAATAAGTTTATTATTTATTTTAAAATGTAGCTCTATTTATGTTTAGTTGCATTTTTCATTTTTTAATTAAATATTTACCCAATTGCATTTTAATCTGGTACAAGCTGCATTCAGAATGTAATGTATTGTTTATGAAAAATTGCATTTCCATATTGAGCTGATCATAGTCCGATATGATTCAAAAAGAAGTACTGGTACTTAGGACATTGTATAAAAAAACCTTTCTGCTATTGATTAAAGCTGCTGAGTCTTTTTTCAAGGGTTTGCATAAATGAGGAAAAAGTTGCTGTGATTTTAAAAGTCAGTGCAATTCTTTCTTTTTTTTTTTTATTGAAAAAGTTTTAAAAAAACAAAAACATTTCCCCCCCTTTTTCCCCTCCTTCCAGAAAACCCCTTCCCCTCCTTCCCCCCGGCTTCCGGTCAATCACAAGGTATTGTTATACATAAACCAAACATAGAATAAAATTTTCCCTTCCAATCCAATTAATCTCATCCAAAGCTTTTCATCTCCCAACCCCCTCCCCATTACATAAAATAACTCCCTAATTATTCAAAGGCAATCTGATATTTCTTAATCTGATATCTGTTTTGTAGATAATCAATCCACTTTTTCCATTCAATTCAATATCTTTCCTGCGTATTGTCTTTTAAAAAGCTGAGATTTTAGCCATCTCAGCCAAATTAATAACTTTCAATATCCATTCTTCTATTGTAGGTATCTCTTCTTTCTTCCAGTATTGTCCAATCAACAGTCTTGCTGCTGTTATTAAATTCAGAATCAATTTAGTCTCAATCCCTGTACAATCCGTTATAATTCCCAAAAGGAAAAATTGTGGCAGGAACTTTATCTTCTTCTTCAGTACATTTTGAATAATCCACCAAATTCTTATCCAAAAGACCTTAATTTTCTTGCAAGTCCACCAAATATGAAAATATGTAGCATCATCACAATCACACCTCCAACATTTCGCTTGGATATTAGGATACATACATGATAATTTTTTGGGATCTAAGTGCCATCTATAAAACATCTTATAAAAATTTTCCTTAAATTCTGTGCTTGTGTAAACTTAACATTTCTAACCCAGATTTTCTCCCATGTTTCCAACATTATTGGTTCCTGAATATTCTGTGCCCATTTTATCATACAATCCTTTACCAAATCCTTTTCGAATCTATTTCAAGCAACACATTATACAATCTCTTTATATGCTCCTGGGTCTGATTTCTAATTTGCTTTATTAAATTTTCCTCCTTTGCATTATACCAATTTTTGATCTTCTTTCCATCTAGCACTTATTTGCCCATATTGAAACCAAGTATAATTCCTCCCTTCTTCATTTAATACCTGTAATGATTTTAATTGCAATCTACCTCCTTCAGCATACAAAAGTTCTTTATAAGTAATCATTTCCTGTTTCTGTTCTATATTTATATTCTCTATCGCATGTCTGGGGCTCGCCCATATAGGAATCTTGTAATCTAATTTATTGGAAAATTTTTCCAGACCATAAAGAGCACTTCTCAACACATGATTCTTAAAAGCCCTATCCACTTTTTTCATAAAATAAATACGCATGCCATCCATATAACAAGTCATAACCTTCTATATTCAAAATTCTTTCCTCCGTTAAATTAAACCAGTCACTTATTACTGAAAGGGCTACTGCTTCATAATATAGTTTAAAATTAGGCATTTTTAAGCCACCTCTTTCCCATGAGTCCTGTATTATTTTCATTTTAACCCTCGCCTTTTTACCCTGCCATATAAATTTATTGATCCCAATCTGCCACTCCTCCAAATTTTTATCCTTTTTAATTATTGGTATCATCTGGAACAGAAACAAAAATCTAGGTAACACATTCATTTTAATAGCCGCAATCCTTCCCAATAGCGACAACTGCAATTTTTTCCAGACACTCATATCATTCTGAACTTTTTGCCATAGCAAGTCATAATTATTCTTATAAAGTTTCTTGTTCGATGAGCTAATATAAACCCCTAAGTATTTAACCTTTTTTACCACCTCAAATCCTGTCATTTCCTCTAGTTTTTGTTTCTGTTGTATAGACATATTTTTGATTATCACTTTTGTTTTATTCTGATTTATTTTAAATCCTGATACCTTTCCATATTTATCAATTGCTTCCAACAAAAATCTACTTGAATTTATAGGATTTGTTAAAGTAATCACTACGTCATCTGCAAAAGCTCTAACTTTGTACTCATATTGTCTAATCTTAATTCCCTCTATTTTCATTAATTCTCGTATTTTATCTAATAATGGTTCCAGAGTCAAAACAAACAATAGTGGTGATAAGGGACATCCCTGTCTCGTTCCTTTCGCAATCTTAATAACTTCTGTCAAACTACCATTTATTATAATCTGAGCTGTTTGCTCTCCATAAATCGCTTTAATTATTCTAACAAAACAATCTCCAAATTGCATTTTCTCTATTAATTTAAATAAAAAATCCCAATGCAATCGATCAAAGGCTTTCTCTGCATCCAAAAAAATAAGTGCTGCTGAAGTATTCTTCTTTTCCAAATATTCCAATATATTAATAATCTGTCTAACATTATTCCTCATCTGCCTCCCTTTTATAAAACCAGATTGATCAGTATGAATTCTTTGTTGTAAAACTAACATTAATCTATTTGCTATTATTTTAACAAAAATCTTATAATCATTATTTAAAAGTGAAATCGGCCTGTAGTTACCGGGTTTAGAGCAATCTTGCTCCTCTTTTGGTATCAGTGAAATAAAAGATGTTTTCCATGACGGGGGTATTCCCACTCCTAGTTGTATCTGATTAAATAATTCTTTAAGTGGGCCTAATATTTCATCCTGTAATTTTTTATAATAAGTTGCTGTAAGACCATCTGTACCAGGGGTTTTCCCCATTTTTAATTGTTTAATTGCCTCCACTATTTCTCCAGTAGCTATCGGCCGATTCAGCTCCTCCCTCTGTTCTGATGTTAGAGTATTAACCTTATAATCTTTCAAATAATCATAAATGTCCCTATTCAATAGTTTGTCTTTTGCATATAGAGCAGTGTAAAATTTTGAGAATGCCTTTTTAATTTTATCCTGTTGATATATCTCTTTACCTTTATATTCTATTTTTTGTATGACACGTGCTTTCTGTTTTTTCCTTAAGTTATATGCCAACCATCTCCCAGGTTTATTTGCATTACAAAAGGTATTATGTTTAGCATATTGTATATTCGTTGCCACCTGGTCTGCCATTAACTAAAAGTCAGTGCAATTCTTAAATACAGCAACATTTTTTTATAAGTCTGTACTTGAAAAAGTGATTGCAAAAAGCTTCCTTGCTATTCTATTTTTCTGTCCCAAATAATACTGAGTTGCTTTGGGGAGATGGGAATCATGGTATATGGTATTTTCATTAACACTAGGTAGCTCCAAGTTGTAAATTTCATATTTTTTATTTTTTTCACTTCAGGATTTACAGATTATCAGTACTGATGAGAATCAGGTGTTTATAGCTATCCAGGAATGGTATCAGATTGACACATATAACCTCTACCAGTCTGACCCACAAGGCTCTTCCTATTCCATTGCATTAGAAAATGTCAGGAGTACCAAGCAACCTGAGGAGAATGTTTTAATAGATATTTTGGAGGTAAATGTCTCTTTTTAAAAAACATACAATTTTACTAACTATAGTAACGTTTCTTTAGCCTCTTTGACTCTTTGGTTTAAAGATTTTTGTACTGGTTTTCCTGTTTTCCTAAAATGGAATTGTCCTATCAATATAACTCTCTTATTTGAGTACAGGTAGTCCTCAGTTTAAGAATGAGTTTGGTTCCTGTTGTCTGTTAAATTGAATTTGTACATAAGCTGGAACAATGTTGTTATATAATATTGTATAAGTAGTATAGTATAATGAATTTGAATTATTATGTAATCATGAATTTTGTCTCAACTCTTTTCTTAATTATAGATCATCCTAAAACTGGGGTTTTTTAATCCAGGGACTTGCTATATTATAGATAGTACTATAAATAAAAAAATAGGTATATATATTAAAAATAAAAGGCAGAAAGGTATTCCTCTTTGTTTTATGTATATTTTTGACAACTGAGGCTGCGTAGCTATTAACTGCCTTTCTGAGATATATTGACCTGATAGGAAGAAAATTCTTCAATTTACAAATGTTATTAGTATATACATATATCTGTCTACATATATAATTAAATCACATTTGTGGGGCAAAATGCATGTCAGATATATAGTGTACACACTGTCAGTCTAAATCATGGTGTCAAACTCAAGGCCTATGGGCTGGATCTGGCCTGTGGGGTGCTTAAATCCGGCCCACAGAGCTGGCCTGGAAATATCAAAGGAATGGCCCGCGGTGCCTCTGCCGGCCAAAACGGGCCATGTGCACACACACACCCCATAAACCGTTTTTGGCCTCCAGCAGCACTCTGCCAGCCAAAAAAAAGCCACACAAGGCCCCCACTCTCTCCCTGCCAGCCTGTGGAGGAGAACTACAATGCTGATCCAGCTTTCAAAGAAATCCAGTTTGACATTCCTGGTCTAGACATATGTAGCCCATTGATTATTACAAATAATTAAATAGTCTATTTGCCTTTCAAAAAGAGGTGTGCCTTCACATATTAAGGAGTCTTCAGCTGTATTTGAACACATAGGTAGAAAACCCTTGGAGGGATAACTTCACCCTTTCTTTTTATTCCCTTGTACCCTGTAATGGAATGGGTGGATGACCTTGGGGAATGAGCGGAAGAAGTGCTGCTTAAGAAACAATCAGACGACTTCCGGTTTGGCCCCACCTTTCTCGCTGGGTGCCTAACTTAAGGCACTCCGCACTGGATATCGTAAAAGCCGGTGAAAACAGCGAAAAACAGCTGTTCCTGGCTTCGATTTTTCTCTCTGGTTGAAAGAGAGAGGATAGAGCTGCAGGGGGGAGTGGTAGATTCCCGTAGGGGCTTTGTTTTTCTTATGCAAAGTCCCGAAGGGTTTGAATCCCATTGAAATCCTGCTATCTCCGGTCTTCAGTGCGCGCCTGCAAAAGCAGGAAAAGAGGAAGGTATCAACCTCTGCTCAAATGATTTCTTTTTGTGGATTTCTATATGCAGACGGAAGAAGCACGAGTGAACAATTATTGGATTGCAAGTATTTTTAATTTCCTGACTTCCACCTTTTAAAAAGAGAAACTTTTTTTCCCTTGCTTTAACTGATTATTTAAAATGGCATTTGAGGAAGTGAAAGTAAAGAGCAAGCTGCATAATTAAGAAGCTGGAAACACTATTTGTGGATTGTAACGAATTGAGCTCTCCTATACTTAAAGGAAAAAAGGCGTTTATTTGCTGAGAATGTGAAAGTGAATGGAGATTTTATCTTATTGTGTTGGACTGTGGATTGTTGGATTATATTAGTTTGTTTAAGTATTTCATAAGGGGATTCTCCGTAAGAACTTCGCCATGAAGGTTCTTTCAGAAGAATGGATTCGTGACTTTATACAGGATTATACAGAAAGAATGTATTTAATTATTCAAAAATACGAATTGATACAAAATGGGGATGTTTTTGATGAGAGCTTGGAGGAAATTAACCAGTGTAATCAGTACTTGGATGGAATGGAGGTACAAACAAAAATGGATAAAAATGAAGATATGATCGTGAATAAACAAGATGATCTAAGTTTAGATGAAATGCCTGAATCTGTGTTACAAGAGGCTGTCTCCCAAATTGGAAAAATTCACAGGGTTAATCCTTTCCAAGAGTTTTCTTTCTGGACTGATGGAATATATGGCAGTAACTTGTGGATTGTTGGACATAAGGAACTATCAGGAAATATTGTGATTGACTTTTTAAAAGGAGTAATGAAGGAAAGACAGAGACTAATGCATCAAATAAAATGGCAAGAGATAAAAGTATTATCCTTGAAAGAATCTTTTTTTGAAATATTAACAGATAAAAACATTAGCGTCCCTGAAAGACTTTATGTGAGAAAGATCTGGAAGAAATGGGTTGATTACATGTTTCATATCTATCATAAAAGACTAAATATTTGGATTTATATTGGATTTTGAATATAAAGTTGAGATACTGTAATTTTTTGTATTCAAATTATATAATGTGTTCTACTGAATTGCAAATAGAATATTCTTGAAAGATCTAATGTAAGAAAGATTTGGGGGGGAAATGTTTATAGAAGCTATAAGGGAGATATTCTCTGAATTGGATCGGACTTTTACGCATTAGCTGGCTTTAAATACTTTAGGATTCATTTGTTCTACTGATTTATATATTTTATTATTGTTAATTGTTAAATTTATTTTTTTTATTTTTTTTTGAGGATTTTGGTTTTGTAAGGAGGAAGTCAGAGTTAGAGAGGGAAAATTGGTATAATAGTTTTGGGAATTTTTTTAGCATATGTTTGTTTTATTTTTAACTATACCTTGTGTTTCTTCTGGGAAGTCAGGGGGGAGGGGGGTTTGTGAAGGAAGGTGGGATGGGGGTTGGGGGAAAGGGAGGGGAAATTTTTTGTAAAACTTTTTGAATTAAAAAAAAAAAAGAAACAATCAGACAAGAGAGGCAGGAATGGCTTAACAGGCAGAGAAAGAAATTTAGGAAGGACTCTCCCCTAATTGATCAAGCAATTAAAATGGGTGGCTTTTGTACCTCCACAGTTGTCAGATTCTGCTAATGTAGCCTTATAATGAAGCAGAATTGCCTCATCTAGTCATGTTTCCTGTCTGGTTTCCCTAGAAGATTGACATATCCTCTATCCTCTCTCAGCCATGTGCCATCTTAGAGTGCCCAAGAATATTTGTTTGAAATAGTAGTCTTTTCCTTCTTATATAAGTTGTTGGAATGAGAAGATGTTTTACCTCCACAGGGAATGATTTGGTGCATGACAGGATTGTTGTATTTGGTCAGTCAGATGACTAACCCTACACATCCATGTATCTTAAAGGGATTAGTTCTCAACATGAAATATTTATAGGATAAGGGTTTAATACTGCATAAATAGAAGAATACCTAAACCCATGTGACTAAAAATATTAACCAACTACCTAATTGCTATGTTGACTAGAATCAATCTCTTCAATAACCAAAAGTTGAACACCTCCAACTGATGCCTTCTTCAGAATTGTTCTTTATCTTTCTGTTGGGAAGAGAAAATGTTATCCCTCAATGATCTGCTGCTACATACTACAATATAATTTATTTACATAGCAATTAGCAGTATAAAATGTGATACAACGGATGTTCAACACAACTTCAGAGTAATTTACCCATACAAGGAAAATAGATTTCTGGTTTAGAAAGATGATATTTTATTCTGGCTGGAAAAGCTGTGACTTTCATGTGATGAACAATCACATGAAAATGAATTTCAAAAGGTTTTCTCTAGATCAGTGTTCCCTCAATCAGCAGTACATATATCATTAAATAGTTCTTTATAAGAGTACTGAGGCAGAGAATTTCTTGAAGTATAGAATTAAAGCAGCCCCTAAAAGGCTACCGCTTAGGAATCAAAACATAACTAAAGGAACAACTGCTCTCTTTGTTTGGGTGTATTTGGAAGGGGGAGGGGGAATTACTGGAAGATTGTTCCCATAACAGCAAAATCTGCTTCAGCTCCAATTAGCTCTTGTTATTTTATAACACACACACACACACACACACACACAAATTCTGTTAGAAAGGTGTTCTTTTTGGTGGGAAAAATGGTGAAAGTCTTTCTGTTTTTGCCTCAGTCAGATCGACATTTTTGAGAGTAGTTATATTTCAGGCTATTGACATGCTCATTTTTTTACTAGTAGCAAAGGAAGCTTAATACATTGAATATATATTTGATGGTTGTTTATTAACTTGGCTATATTTTATATTTGTAACATAGGTTAAAGGTGTCAAAGGAGTGTTTTTGGCTAATCAGAAAATAAATGGAAAAGTTACTACTCTTATAACATTTAATAAAGGCCGTAACTGGGATTATCTAATGCCCCCAGCTACTGATATGAATGGTAAACCAACTGACTGCAAACCAGTGAGTATTTCCCCCTTATTTTAAAATAGCAACAAAATTGTATAGCTAAAAGTCTGAAGAGATTCTCAGTCATCCACGTCATGGTAGTCCCAAAGATGCTTTTTCAGGAGGCAAGTTTTAGGATGGGATGAACACACTTTGAATGGTGTGGGAGTAGGACTGGATTTCCAGAGAAAAAATTATAGACTACAGGAACCAGGAGCACTACTCAGGTGACCCTGAGGACACAGATAAACCTCCAAGTGCTTCAACAACCTTCTTAAAGGATGCAAATGATCCGCTGTCTGCAAGGAATATAAATCCTTCCATTCCCCACTATCCTGTCAATGCTGAAGAAACTTCTTGGATAAGAAGCAAAACGTCTTCAAAGAAAAAACAAGAAAGTCCAGTTGCCTCTTGAAAAAACACCTTGGGACTTTCAGTCTGTAGGTTGTGGCTACAATAGCAATTTAAGCAACATGTGTTCAACAGTGATAAAGATGGAATTGTGAGTTTTCTAGCATTTGCAAGAGAGCAACTGAGGAAAAGAAAAGCAATTGACCTCAGCATATTTTGGATGGAGAGCATGTAGAGATTATGCAACCTAAAATATTGATTTAGAATAATGGAAACTTAGCTTTAAGTCAACACGTAACCCTGAAGTCCACCAAATGACTTTAGCTAACTATGCTTTTCCAGGCCAAATTAAACCAGAGGACTGGTTGATTAAATGAAGGGTGAACTGTATTTACATAGTCCTAAAAAAGATGAGAAATACAATAATACAATGAAACCTTCATGCAGTGAATTTCAGATCAATGGATGACATTTTGGGGAATAATTGATCATTTAAATAAAACATTTCACCTGAGAAAGAAGTGGAGAAGTACCGTAGTAATTTTATGTAGGCAATTCAGTATAAACAACAATATTCAGTAACAGTGATTAATTAATTTAATCATCTTTTCTTAGGGCTCTAATAGGTGCTCCCAAATATGTTTCTGAAGTAATCCTGAAGCTGGAAACAGGCTTGCCAAGCATTAAAACTCAGGCATGATCCAGAATATTAACAGTTATTTCAAATCTCAGAAGATTTTTTCCCCACTGTTGTTAATGAGTGTTATTATCCAGTATTGATTGTGGCAATAAAGACAATTGGTAATAGGTTTGCAAACAAAAGTTTATTACTTACATTTCACACCTGAATATATAAGCCAGCTGGGACTTGAAGATGCCATGGAGATGATTAATGAAAGGATAACCATTATGAAATACTCAAAAAACCTGGCCCAAGCCTCATACTTCCAGTACTGGAATTTCTATAGTTCATTAAACTATATATTTTGGATTTGGATATACTTAGCTTGGTCCAATCCATGCTCATACTAATTAAATAACAAAAAGCAATTTTAATTTATTTTAAGCAAAGTGAAAGGTATACTTTTATGCATATTAGAATCAATTATAAACATTAAAATATTGGACAAATAAAAAATATCCACTTTATTTAAATCAAAGAACTCTCTTTGCACTATATAGAAGGCTCATTTTAAATATAATAGTTCTGTTTAATTCAGTTTAATCTTCTCAGTATTTCTCAGTATTTTTCCTTTATCTCTCTTTTGGAAAAAGTACAATTAAAAACCCAAATACCTGAATCAATAGGATGATTAAAACTTAAAATGTCTGAAAGCAATGATTGGAGACTATAAATACTATTAGTGCGATTAAAGTAATTAGTACATTTATAAAATCTTGGGACTAAGCACAGAAGTTCTGTCTTGTGAACATGAGCAGCTATTCTTCTGACATTTGTACCTGATATATTTTAAAAATGGCAAAAATAGTTTTAAAACAGATTTATATCTCTGTGGAATATACAAGCCAAGTAGGTGTGTGTATGTTTAATTTTAAAGAATAAAACTACAGGTAGTCCTCACTTAGCAGCCACAATTGGGATCACAGCCAGAATTACTAAATAAAACATCATATCACTCTGACATATTTATGTCCTCACTTCTGCTTTGGTCATTAAGCAAATCACCACAATCATTAAGAGAATTATCATATAAGACTGGAACTTAATGCTTTTACTTCCACATTCTCCATTAACTCTGTTATAAGCCAATTAGAAAGCATAGAAATGGTGATCATATGAACGTGCGCCAGTTGCAAAGCACCTATATAGCACTTGATCACAGGATGCTGCAACAATTATAAATGCAAAGATTGGTGACAAAACTGGTTTTTTTAAATACAATCCTAAATTTATATGGTTGCTTAAAGAAGCATTCAGTAAGAACTACTTGTATGTATTGCATTAAGATGTCATACAGTATATTTACATACTGATGATGTTCAGGTAATCCTCGAGGTATGACAAGCCATTTATGAACATTCAAAATTAGATCTCCCAAAAAAGCTATATATGAATCGTTATCACGGCTACATATGATAGTTATAATGATTGCAGTGGGCCTGTGGTTTTTTCACCCTTAGTGTCAACCACAAGGTCGTTGCAACCCCCTCCCACCTCACTCCCCCCATCTCATCCTCTGGAACGCTGCAGCACTTGGGCATCCTCCCCACATGCTCATCACGCACCACACTTGCCTTCTGAAGTTTTCCAGAGCTTATGTTTTACAAGGAGGGCAGGCCAGGCCAGGCCATGTGTCCCAAGGCTATGTTGCAGTGACCCAAATGTGGCCACCATTTTGTCCTGCTTGCTTCTGGACAGGAACAGCTACCAGAGTAACTGCTTCATTTTGCTGCCTTAGAGAGATCTAGTGCCATAGAAGCTTCTAATGATGCAAAAAGCTTCTGCAGCACTGTGTAGATCTTGTTAAGATAGCAGAACAAAATTGATTGTCCTGGGCTGTGCAGCAGCAATCTGAATGTGGCCACCATTTTGTCCCACCAGTTTTTGGCAGGGACAAAATGGCACCTGCCAGATAAGCTGCTTCATTCTGCTACCTTAGAGAGGTTACACAGTGCTACAGAATCTATACAGAGCTTGTTAAGGCAACAAAATGAAGCAGAAGCAACCCAAATGGGGCTGCCATTTTGTGGGTAGAACAAAATAGGGACCACTTTTGGAACTGTGCCATGCAGCCATGCAAAGAAGAAAGTCACCCCAGCATTCAGAAGGGCTTTGGTGTCCTTCAGAAGGTAAGGAAGGAGAAGAGTGTTTTGTCTGGTGGGGTGGGAATCAGGCCTGAGGCCTGGGAGGACCCAGTGGGAATGGGGAAAGGCCTGTTGAGACCCAAGGCATGAGAAGTGGAACATGGGACATCAGGAAGGGGAGGGAGGGTTTGAGAGGGCTAGGACAGGAGGCCTGAGTATACTATGGCCTCCCCTACCCAGGAAGTATCCCACACTGCTTAACAACCCACATGTTCGTTTTATGTTTCATTGGGGAGACCAGACATAGGGGGTTGTTAGGTGACATGTTTTACCTAACAATTGCTGGACCATAAGGGGCAGGCTTCATTACAGTCATATCTGGAGGACTGCTGTACCCTGTGGTAATATTCAGTAGTGGGATTCAAGTAATTTAATAACTGGTTCTCTGCTCTTAACGATTTATTCCAACAACCAGTTTGCCAAACTGCTCAGAAAGTTAACAACCGATTCTCCCGAAGTGGTGCGAACTGGCTGAATCCCACCACTGGTAATAATTTCTGCTGGTGCAATGGTGAAAATTTTAATATACCGTATATACTCGAGTATAAGCCGAGTTTTTCAGCACGTTTTTTGTGCTGAAAAACGTCCCCTCGGCTTATACTCGGGTCTATACGGCTTATACTCGAGTTTTTTTTTTTTAAGCCCCTCGGCTTATACTCGAGTATATACGGCTTATACTCGAGTTTTGTTTTTTTTTCTTTTTTTCACATTTTACCGGCGCAAACTTGGCGGGCTTTTGCATTAGCGCGGGGAAGCCCTGCCGGTGCAGTGAGAGGGCGGGGCGGGGGAGCCGCCAGCCTTCTCAGCTGAGGGAGGGAGGGTTTCCCCAACCGGTAGGTGCCTCATTTCCCACCCTCGGCTTATACTCGAGTCCCCAGTTTACCCCAGTTTTTGGGGTAAAATTGGGGACCTCGGCTTATACTCGGATCGGCTTATATTCGAGTATATACGGTAATTGCATTCATTGTAACAATAAATTGTCATGTTCTCTTTAATCTTGGTGTGGCTGTTTCAGAAATTAAAGGTATTCCACTTACTCTGCTTAAAAAAAGGGTTGTTTTTTCTTTCTTAACTTTATAGCCTGATTGCCATCTTCATCTTCATCTGCGCTGGCCAGATAATCCATATGTGTCAGGGATGGTTCATACTAAGGATACAGCACCAGGACTCATAATGGGGGCAGGTAAAAAAAAAAGAGATAACTTAATATTTTGCTTTTGGTGTTTTTCAGTCAAAAAGATACATAATAATGCAACTTTGTCTCAAATTTCCTATCTCTAACAGCTATTGGTTTCAGTTTCATCCTATCTGCTTGTTTCTGTTGTGTACAAAATCAAATCCACAGAGGGAAATAACAGGCAACAGTTATCTTTACCTTTTTCTATAGATATTGCTATAACAGATGCTATCACCATAATCTTATTTCTGACCTGTGTGGGAAATGCAGTGAGAGCTATATATAATAGATAGAAAGGGAATATTTGAGGAAGCCGATTAGTGGTATCTGAAATACTATATTCCCCTCTCTTTCTCAGATAATATGTTCAGGCCTTTGCCTTCTAGCAAAGTCAGAGGGCTCCTGACACTTTATGAAACCTTCCCCTCTCATTTAAGAGCTGAAGGGACAAAATATCATTCCAATTGCATAGGAGTTAAATTGGGGTTAAGGAGGGGGATGTCATTTGAGATGGAAATTGGGTTGAGTAAAGAAAAAATAGGTGGCAAAAACGGGCAATAATAGCCTGAAACATTCTCTCTGTTATATTTCACACTACAAGTGAACTTGTTTAATGACCACTTGTTCAGTAACTGATCAAAGTTACAGTGGTGTTGAACATTCACTGCTCAATCCAATTTAGATTCACTAGTTATTCTTTCTCTGGAATGAAACCAACAGTATCTTCACCAACCACTAGAGTTAGGATCATATTAAGCATTTAAGCTGCCAGACATCACCTCCATTTCCAAGCTTATTCATCTCAGAATCCTCTTGAATGAATTTTTAAAAAGTTTTACTGCCCATCTGCGCCCTCCTTTTTATGTGAGAACTATGATTATCTAAACTAAATCCCTACTCTTAGCCCCTTATTAGCACAGCAAATATAAATTGTTTTGTTGGAGTGTCTACATGGGGACATAGCAGGGGTGGGTTCTACTTACCTTTACTACTAGTTTGTAATGGGATCGCACGTGTGCTTCTGCGCATGCACAGATTGACCATAATGATGTCCAGGTGGGTGGGCGGAGCCTTCTGCCGGTTTTACTACCGGTTTGCAAGAACCAGACCGAACTGGGGGCAATCCACTACTGGAACATATTAACGTGAAGGGCTAGCAAGAAGTAATTGTTAAATACAGGCTGAGCCCAAGGATATGTGTGGTTTGTAAGCTGCAGACTTCATTTTAAATTTATAGATTAATTCTAGCATTTAGGCCTTCATATTAGATACACACATTTTTTTCATGTAGAACACTATATTTGTTTCTGACTTCATGTGTCCTTAGAAATATAACTGGTTCTACAGATGAGTCATTGAAACCAGTTATTTCACCTTGTACCTAGCACAGAAATTCACTTTAACAACCCTCCACATTGAACAACAGTCCAAGTTGTTTCACATAAGCCATGATTAGGAATGGAAAACTATAAATGATTGTGTGCAAGGGGAAAAGCTGCTTGGTATTTTAGAGCTGAATAAAAAAAAACAACCTAGTAGAATGTCATCTGGCAGTCAGCACAAATCAAAGCTGCCATAGCCTAGACCTATCTTCAGGACACACCCACATCCTGATTCACTTTAAAACTAAACATTTGATACACAAATGCTACAGTATACAGGAAATGTATTCCTTGCCTTGCATACAGTACCTACTTGCTTCCAGCTTCCAGAACAGAGTACAAACCCAGTCTGTAGACTTCAATTGCATTTGTTCTGACTCACCTGAAACTGATAAAATTAAGCCAGCAATCAGGAGACTGAATTCCCCACCCAAGAACATAAATAGACAAATCAATAGAGCTAGATCAGTTCCCAAGAAGGATCTATTAAAAGGTAGACCATAGAAATAGACCATTGATTATCACCCACAGCTTACAGCTCAAGCCTCTCAAACAAATTATTAGTAAGCTACAATCCATACTGGATAATAACACTGTACTTTCTCAAGCACTGGATGACAGACCTGAAATAATATGCAGACAGCCATCTAACCTGAAGCAAATTCTCATAAACAAAAACAACATAATTATTGTTATCATAGGCTCTGACAAGCACATACAAAAGATTAGAAGCACCTTTGCAGATGTTTTAATGTGATATATGCCAGTAATGTTCCTCTGGATACTCACAGGACAAACAGGACAACTTTGTGTAAAAAAATTAATGGTCACAAGTTTGAAATTAGGACTCAAAATAAGGACAAAGTAATATTTCAATCTCTCAGAACACTCCATAGGAGATTTCAAAGGTTTTTGGAAAACAGAGCCACTGAGCAAGAAATAGTTGAACTCACATCAAAGTGTTCCAGGCAATCTCGGATTTCAGCAAGCACAATAGGTTTTTAACACATTATAATTGTTAATTGTTGAGGAACTTGCACTCTGTCTCACTGCATCTGTATAACCAACCTCTCTCTCTCTCATCTTTCTTTTCCCATTTCATCACAGTTTACATCTTACATCAGTCTAGCCATGCTGTTCATCTGCTGAAGTGAGCTGCAGCTCATGGATACTTCTGTCTTTTAATAAAAATTGTTAGTCAGAAAAGGTGTTACCAAACATCTCTATTTTTGCCACCGTAGGTTAACATAGCTCTCCTTCAACAATGACTCCTCATATTTTCTAGTAGCCTAATTTCTTTGCATATGTTGACTTACAGACAAAACAGTGAAATAAATCAGCAAAGGGAGGGGGAGTGTCAGAACCTGCACAGACTTTCACTTTATTTGTGCCTTTGTGTAGGGCAAGTCAGCCATGGCAAGTGGTCCTAGACCCTAGAGAAGACTTCTAGCTGTTTATCTCCAAGTTCAGCAGCATTTAGCCATTCCAGAGTAACAGCTGTTATGAAGAATATGAGAAAGGAGTTGGATATTTTTTTTCTTTTGGGTCTGGAGAAGAAGGGGGAGTGAAGAAATTGATTCAAATACTGAGGAATAAAATCAGATCAGAAAAATAAACAGGAGCAGCTTTTTCAACTAATGAGTGTTACATCAAAGATGAAACTAAGGAACAGGTGGCTGAAACAGTAGGAACGGAAAGCAGTGAATCCAAAGCACTTGCAAGCAAGTTCTATGATCTATATACCTTAGAGGATATCTCAGCCATATCAGAATAACTAGAACTAGTAATTTCTGATAGCTTTGGTGGTGTTGAAGATTCTGATGGCAGAAAAAATCACAGTAGACTAAGTCCTGTTATGTACTATAACACAATGGTGAGTCTAGTGAAGGTATTAGCGATGCCTATTTTCTTGGGTACTCATAATATGGCAGTTTACATACTGTCTTGGAAAAGTAGCATCACTCAATTTAATTTATGTAGTGTGGTTGTATTGCTGTTAGATTAAAGTAAAATATCTTTATATGTCCTGCTTTAAAGTTATTGGATAAAAATGTGGGACAAGGATAAAGAATAACTACTATAAACCAGGGGTGTCAAACTGGTGGCCCGCGGGCCAGTTGCATCATGCAAAGGCCACACCCACCCTAGCTCTGCAAAGGCAAAAAACATCACTTGATGTGATCAAGTGTGACACCTGTGCTATAAATTTAAAACATTGATATGTAACCCCTGGTGTTAGGGGCTACCTATCATTAGTGCCACTGAGAACAAGTCCCACATTATTCTTTGGTCGGGATTATTATTGGGTCAATTGTGGCTTTATGATAGTCTTCTCCAATTTGACAGCCTCCAAGCTGTGCATGGAGCTTCAATTTTCTTAGTTCTGGAAGTAGCGGGATGGCAGGTCTAAAGTAGAAGCTGCCGTAGGGATTCTTTTTTTCCCTGCATGTAGAAGGGGTTTTTCAGCCATAAGGGAGGGTGGAGAATAGGAGCCTTTGTAGAAGTAACTGCAGTAAGCATTTGCAATACTTTAGTAATTTTACTATTATTATTATGCTTTTATTCTCAGGAAATCTGGGTGCCCAGCTTGTGGAATACAAGGAAGAAATGTATATAACATCTGACTGTGGTAGAACATGGAGACAGGTATTGAAATGATGTGATGATTTGTTCATTTTACATCTTTTTATATTTATTTGTTTGTTTGTTTGTTTGTTCATTTATTAATAAAGGTGGAATACAAATAAATAAATATTTATTTATCGGGGTGGGGTAGCCGCCCGGACAGGCCCTGGTTTGATCCCTGGCCGCGCATAATGCGGTGGCAGTGTGGTGGGCCGTGCGGGCTTGGGCTCTTGAGGGCTCGAAGATCGCCCCCCCCCCCAGCTGACTCCTGGCTAGGCCTAGCCGTAACATCTATTAATGGCCTAGGTTCTTTTCATCACTGGCGGCATGCTCAGGATTTTCATCTGCGGCAGGCTGGATCATGAACTTAACATAGATCCAGCGTGAATAATGGCGGCCATAGGAACGGCGGCGGCAGTGACAACATTAGCGGCAATGGTATTACGTGTGGCTTTCCATCTGACCACTGAACTGTACAAGCCCCTTCCTCAGGACGGAGTGAGCCCGGGTCTCCGAGGGACATTATGTCATCTTAGCGGTCGGCAACCAAGGAGGATATTACTGTACCAACTATTAGGAGGGAGGCCATTGGATTTGGCCGGACCTCTGGTCCCCTTGGCTGTTTCCTGGATCATCTGGACTTGGGCCGGTTATGTTCCCCGGATTTCAACGGATTGTGGGTTTGGCATTTCAGCCCCCTCTCTCCGTCTGTGATGAGGATAGGGATGAAGTGGCTAAGTCTGCGGGCCTAGAACTTGCTTAACATCTATGCCGGCTTGGGATGTACACTTTCTGCTGCCTTGAACTTGACATTTGCCTTGAACTTGACATTTTCATGAGATATTCGTCCACCGACCTATTACAACTGCGGGGTTCCCCCGCCTCGCAGGAATGGCCCTCCAAGTTATCGAGGGCCTACCTCAACGAAGGGTTTTGGGACCCAGAGAGGTGGCATGCTGCTAAGAAGAATGTATGGGGTTTTTTAAATAGATTTTTAAACAAGGGTTTTTTAAAGGGGGGGAGGGATAAGACGGGTGGGGGGGAGAACCCGTCGGGGAGAGATCCAGTCCCGGTGCCAGTTCGCGGCATTACTACATCTGGTCTGAAGGCAGGGGGGGAGGGGTTTGTTCCAGGATTAGAGGGTGGTTCAATCTGTACGGTAAGTGGGAGAGGCAGATATGGCGGAGGGGGGGGCCGTATCGAGTTTGGGGAGCACGTGCGCGATGTCTAAAAGCGATCACGTGCTCCGGCCCCTTAGTCCCTACCCGTTCCTCGGGCGGCCGTGATCCTCAGAGCCTGGATCTTCGGCTGATGTTATGTAATGCCCGGTCCGTGGTAAATAAAGCCCCCTTGATCTGTGATCTTATTCAGGGGGAGGCCGCGGACCTTATGGGCATTACGGAGACCTGGTTGGGGCCAGAGGGGGGGGTCCCCCTCGTTGAACTATGCCCCCCAGGTTTCCGAGCATTCCATCAGCCGAGGGCCCAGGGGAGGGGTGGAGGGGTGGCGGTTGTCATTAAGGAAGATCTAGAGCCGAGGGAGGCCACTGTTCCTCAGATTGCCGGCTGTGAATCCCTTTATGTGAGGTGGGGCCATAGGAATCAGTTGGGCTTGTTGATCGCGTACCTGGCTCCTTGCTGCGTGACCACAGCCCTGCCCGAGCTGCTGGAGTTATTGGCCACTGTGGCAGTTGAGACCCCCAAACTTATAGATATGGGGATTTCAACTGCCATCAGTTGGCTTATCATCGACTGCAGCTCGGGAGTTCCAGGCTTCCATGACGGCCTTGGACCTGGTACGAGTAAATGATGGCCCTACGCACATGGGGGGAGGCACGCTGGATCTGATTTATATCTCTGGTCAGTGGTTAAATGATCTGATATTAGACGATTTAGTAACAGAACCAATGTCATGGTCTGATCATTTTCTCCTTCGCCTAGACTTCCGAACCGCCGCCCACCATCGCAGGGAGACGGAGCCTCTACGTTGGTTCCGTCCCAGGCGCCTGATGGACCCTGAGAGGTTCCTGACGGAGCTTGGGCCATTCCCTGAGGATCTGGCCCGCGGCACGACTGAGGAACTAGTTGCGGCCTGGGAACAGGCCGCGGCTGGGGCCTTGGACCGTGTCGTGCCTTTGCGGCCTCTGACCCGGCGCAGATCTCGACCGGCCCCTTGGTTCTCCGAGGGGCTGAGAGAGATGAAACGCCGGAGAAGACGCCTAGAGAGCACTTGGAGGTCCAGTCGTTCCGAAGCTGACCGGACACTAGTTAGGTCCTATTCCAGGACCTACCTAGTGGCAATGAGGGAGGCGAGGCGTTCCTACGCCTCCACCCTCATTGCGTCGGCAGATAACCGCCCGGCCGCCCTGTTTCGGGTGACCCGCTCCCTCCTTCATCAGGAGGTGCGGGATGACCCGTTACAGGGACGTGCCGAGGAGTTTAGTGGTTATCTATACGACAAAATCGCTCAGCTCCGGGATGGTCTGGACCGAAATTGGGATGATCCAAGCGAGGGAGAGGAGGCACGTCTTGTTGAGCCTGTTTGGGATGGGTTTGACCCTGTGGCTCCCGAGGACGTGGACAGGTTGTTGGGGAGGCTCCGCGCCACTACATGTTTATTGGATCCGTGTCCTTCCTGGCTGGTGCTGGCTACTCAGGAGGTGACACGAGGCTGGCTCCAGAGGATTATAAATGCTTCTTTGTTGGAAGGGGTTTTCCCTGCCGCCTTGAAAGAGGCGGTGGTGAGACCCCTCCTTAAGAAGCCCTCTTTGGACCCGGCTATTTTGGGAAACTATCGGCCAGTCTCCAACCTTCGCTTTGTTGCGAAGGTTGTAGAGAGTGCTGTGGCGCGTCAGCTACCCCAATACCTGGAAGAATCCGTCTATCTAGACCCGTTCCAGTCCGGCTTCCGACCCGGTTACAGCACGGAGACAGCTTTGGTCGCATTGGTGGATGATCTCTGGAGGGCCAGGGACAGGGGTTATTCCTCTGCCCTGGTCCTATTAGATCTCTCAGCGGCTTTTGATACCATCGACCATGGTATCTTGCTGCGCCGGCTGGGGGGATTGGGAGTGGGAGGCACCGTTATCGGTGGTTCTCCTCCTATCCACCGTTATCGGTGGTTCTCCTCCTATCTCTCCGACCGGTCGCAGACGGTGTTGACAGGGGGCAGAGGTCGACCGCGAGGGCCCTCACTTGTGGGGTGCCGCAGGGGTCGATTCTCTCGCCCCTTCTGTTCAACATCTACATGAAGCCGTTGGGTGAGATCATCAGTGGCTTTGGGGTGAAGTACCATCAGTACGCTGATGACACTCAGTTGTACTTCTCCACCCCAGGTCACCCCAATGAAGTTGTCGAAGTGCTGTCCCGGTGCTTGGAAGCCGTCCGGGTCTGGATGGGGAGAAACAGCCCCAACCCCAATCCCCCCAAGACGGAGTGGCTGTGGATGCCGGCATCTCGATTCAGTCAGCTGCAGCTGCAGCTGACTGTTGGAGGCGAGTTATTGGCCCCAAAGGATAGGGTGCGCAACTTAGGTGTCCTCCTGGATGGCGGCTGTCGTTTGAAGATCATTTGGCCGTCTCCAGGGGGCCTCCCACCAGGTTCGCCTGGTTCGGCAGTTGCGCCCCTTCCTTGATCGGGATGCCTTGTGCACAGTCACTCATGCACTCGTTACCTCTCGCTTGGATTATTGTAATGCTCTCTACATGGGGCTCCCCTTAAGGTGCGCCCAAGGCTTCAGCTAGTCCAGAATGCAGCTGCGCTGGTGATAGAGGGAGGGTCTCGTACCTCCCATGTAACACCCCTCCTGCGCAGACTGCACTGGCTACCTGTCGCTTTTCGGGTGCACTTTAAGGTTTTGGTTATGACCTTTAAAGCGCTCCATGGCTTAGGGCCTGGGTACTTACGGGACCGCCTACTGTTACCATATGCCTCCCACCGACCCGTACGCTCTCACAGAGAGGGACTTCTCAGGGTGCCGTCCGCCAAGCAATGTCGGCTGGCGGCCCCAGGAAGGTCCTTCTGTGGGGGCTCCCACACTCTGGAACGAACTTCCCCCGGGTTTACGCCAAATACCTGACCTTCGGACCTTTCGCCGCGAACTGAAGACGCATCTTTTTATTCGCGCGGGGCTGGCTTAAATTTTACGGATTGTATAGTTTTATTATTAATTTTAAACGGGGTTTTAATTTTTATATATTTTAAAATTTTAGGCAAGTATAATAAGTTTTTTAATTCTGCATTTTATAGGTTATTGTCTAGTCTGTTTTTATTTGCCTGTACACCGCCCTGAGTCCTTCGGGAGAAGGGCGGTATAAAAATCTAATAAATGAAATGAAATGAAATGAAATATTAATATAAAATTACGCAATTTCACAACCCATAAGTATGTTCTGATTCAGTGAAAAGCTTTTCAATAAATCATTCAAGCTGAATGAAAGGCCTCATGTGTGAATCCTAATATGACCAAGCTATTCATTATCAATAGGTTGGGCTTTAATGATAGTCCAAATCAAGACAGAAAGAATGAGTGAGTTATTGTTTATTAGTAATCATCTTGTCACAATGCTGTGCCCAGTAGAATATGTTTCTGTATCAACAACTAGATTAAGGATATGATATTTTTTATCATCTATATTTTATTATTACTGGGATTTTTTTCTTGAAGGCTTGATGACATAATCACTTTTTAAACATTTAGTTAATTGCAGTCTAGGTCTAAGCATATTTACACAAAATTAATTCCTTTTGCATTTAATAAATATGCGGAGGACTATAGCCCTGGGAAAGCACAGCAAGCCATTATTTTTTAATTATAGTATAACTTATTTCTTTCCTGAATGATATTTTAGATGAATGTATTCTCACATTATCACTTGGGATACATATGTCATATTATCTTTGACCTTTACATACTTTCCCATCATCTGTGCTGTGTCTTTTACTATTTTCTTAACCCAAAATACAGGTATCCCTCGACTTATAATCACAATTGAGCTCAAAATTTATGTTATTAAGCGAGAAATTTGTTAAGTGAGCTTATAAAAGTCCTATTTTATGACTTTTCTTGTCACATTTGTTAACTGAATCACTGCAGTTGTTAAATTAGTAACATGTTTCTTAAATGAATCTTGCTTCCCAATTGACTTTGCTTGTCAGAAGGTCGCAAAAGAGGATCACATGACCCCAGGACACTGCAACCATCATAAATGTTGTCAGTTGTCAAAGATCAGAATATAAATCACGTGACTATGGGAATTTTGCAATGGTCATAAGTGTTAAAAATGGTTCTAAGTCACTTTTTTCCCTGCCGTTGTAGCAATAGCACTTAGACTTATCTATCACTTTACAGTGCTTTACAGCCCTCTCTAAGCTGTTTACAGAGGCAGTATATTGCCCCCAACAATCTGGGTCCTCATTTTACCCACCTCAGAAGGATGGAAGGCTGAATCAACCTTGAGCCTGGTGGTATTTGAACTGTCAAATTGCAGTCAGCTGGCAGTCAGCAGAAGTAGCCTGCAGTACTACACTCTAATTACTGCATCACCAAGGCTCTTGTAACTTCAAATGGTCACTAAGTGAACTGTTGTAAGTTGAGGACTACCTGTATTTGACGTTAAATTTTCATTGTTTCCTAATCTCCATTGTTATTTCCCCCCCTCTTTCCGTCATTCTGTTGTCATTCCAGTCTTTCCCAGATTTCAGTGTGTGCTCCCACCCCCAGTCCAATGCATCCCCTCTCCTCTCTTCCAATATTAGTCTATTTTTGATCCAATATGCTTATATGGTTTTCCTGAAAACCTAATTACTTTGTTATTTTTCTTTTCCTGGCCAATAGGTTTTTGAAGAGGAGCATCATATCTTATATTTGGATCATGGTGGTGTGATTGTGGCCATCAAAGATACATCTATTCCTCTGAAAATACTCAAGTAATTCTATAGCAAACTTTTATTAGTCTACTCACTCTACTGTATTTTCAGTACTAAAAAATATTCCAACTGAAATGTTTTTTTTTCTTTAAGAGAGTTGTTTACTAATTTAATATTTGCTCCATGTTTGCTAAATGACTATGAAGATTCTCAGTCATCCAGGTCATGGTTGTCCCAAAGATGCTTTTTCAAGAGGCAAGAGCTAAAGAAACTTCTTGGATGAGAAGCAAAACATCTTCAAAGAAAAACCAAAAAGTCCAGTTGCCTTTTGAAAAAGCACTTTTGGCGCATCCATGTTTGCTAGCTATATTCATATATGTAATAAATACACTTATCCATGGAAATCAGGAAACAAAACATGGTAAGGAGGTCATTCTTCCCTACCTTTCTCAGGCATCTATAAATAGCTATCTAGAACATAGAACAATAAGGTTAGGAGGGACCTTGGAGGTCTTTTAGTTCAACTTCCTGCTCATGGCAGGAGATCCTATACCACTCCAGACTTTCATTGGGCTTGATGCAATAGATACACTTGATCATAGAAAAGATAACAAGAACAGAAGAGAAGAGCTGGAAGGAACACTGAAGGTCCTCCACTCCATCCCCCCACCCAAGCAGGAGACCCTATACCATTTCAGACAAATGGCTGTCCAATCTCTTTTTAAATATCTCCATTGATGGAGCACCCAAAATTTCTTGAGGCAGCCTCTTCCAGTGATTAATTGCTCTCACTGTCAGGAAGTTTCTCCTTAGTTCTAGATTGCTTCTTGCCTTGATTAGTTTCCATCCATTGCTTCTTGTCCTATCTTCGGTGTCAGAAGATCTTCAGTATCTTCAGTATCTTCTTTGTGGCAGCCCCTCAAATATTGGAACACTGCTATCATGTCATCCCTAATCCTTCTTTTCATTAGACTAAACATACCCAATTTCTGCAACTATTCTTCATATGTTTTAGCCTCCAGCCCCTTAACCATTTTTGTTGCTCTTCTCTGCACTCTTTCTAGAATCTCAACATCTTTGCACCAAGACAAATTCCTTGTGCGTCCAATCACACTTGGCCAATAAAAATTCTATTCTATTCTATTCTATTCTATTCTGGTGACCAAAACTGGATGCAGTATTCCAGGTGCGATCTTACCAAGGCATTATAAAATGGTACTAACACTTCACATGATCTTGATTCTATTCCTCCATTAGTGCAGCCTAGAACTATGTTGGCTTTTTTGGCAGCTGCAGCATACTGCTGGCTCATATTTAAGTAATTGTCCACTGGGATTCCCTAGATCCCTCTTGTAGTTACTGCTAGATTTCACCTATTCTGTATCTGTGCATTTACTTTTTCTTTAAGTAAGTAAAATCTTACTTTTCTCACCACTAAATTTCATTTTGTTAGATAGGGCCCAGTTTTCAAGCCTGTCAAAGTCCTTCTGGATCTTGAGCCTATCTTCTGGGTTCTTGGCTATTCCTGCCAGCTTGGTGTTGTCTGCAAATTCCCCTTCTATCCCCTGTATACTTGGATATCTTTAAAAGTGGATTAATTAGTGGTGTGCAAAGCTTTCTATAGTTGCTAATCATAAAAAAGTTAACTCCTTAAAGAGTTAGGATGCTGTCAGCTGAAACTATTATTTTCTGGCAACCCTGGCCTGTTCATTGAATCTTCTTAGTGCTCCTGATGATGATGTATAATAATGTATAATATGTATAATAATCTGGGTCTTCCACTATTTTGGTCTTCTATATGAGATTCGCTGAGCAAAAAAGAATAGGATAGCTGCTGCTGGTGGTACTATTCTAAACCATTTGGAAATATTCAGTATATGTCTCTTCTAAAATAGCTAGAAGATAATTTCCTATTAGTATTAACATCTAATTGGCTACAATTCAAACTGCATGCAGCACGAGATAATAATTTGATATCATCCAAGGCAACTATTCTGAGGTTTTGGTAGATTTGATAATTATTTTGATTCTGACTTTCAGATATTACTTACATTGACTTTCAGACCAGCATACTGATCTCATGATCAAATTTTATGTAACCTAAGGGACTTGTTTATATCAGAAACTTGATGCCAGAGGGCCCCATTGAACAGATCTTACAATTTTCCTCTGGGTGTTTTCTTTTGTATGATTAACTCACACTGATTTTTTTGGGTGCATTGTTCTGGTTAAACTACTAAGAGTTTGAAATACAGGTAGTTCTTAACTTACAACCATAAGTGAGTCCAAAATTTATTCTAGTAAGAAAGATAATTATAAAGTGAATTTTGACCCATCTTACAATATTTTGTCACAGTTGTTAAATAAATAACTGCAGTTGTTAAGTTAATCATGTTGTTAAGTGAATTCAGCTTCCTTCATTGACTTTGCCTGTTGGAGGCTGGCTGGGAAGGTCGCAAAGGATGATCATAAGATCCTGAGATGGTGCAAGTGCCATAAATATATGCCAGTTGCCAAGTACCTGAATTTTGATCCCATGACCATGGGGATTCTGCAGGTCATAAGTGTGAAAAATGGTCATAAATCTGAATGGTCACTAAACGAATAGTACAAGTCAAGGATTACCTGTATCTGTTTAAATTTTGAGATAATCTCTTTTGACATAACTTTAGTAGCAGATTTTTTTTTAACAAAAGAAAGAATTCAAATATATATACAAGTAGCCCTTTACTGACAATTGAGATTGGAATTTCAATCGCTAAACAATGTGGTTGTAAAGTGTATTGCTTAGTGACCGCAATCCCTGTAACCCTGGTTGCCATCATTAACTCAAACTCATAATTGTTAGTCAAGGCAACTTCCTATCAACTTCTCACAACCAAGTATTTGGAGAAGCTGTCAGGAAGTCGAAAGTTCCATACCTGCAGATAGGTAAATGGCTGCTGGGTGGAGGAGAGAATGAAGTGGGGTTTAGGGCATGAGAGTTGAGGAGGCTCTGTGAGAGGCATAGTCTGTGAGGAAATGCTCAAGGATGGGAGAGGATCTGGGAGGGTGCAAGAGAGGTGCCACCAGAGTCAGGGAGGGTGTGCAAGGGTGAGAGTTTGTGGAGGGATATACAAGAGGCACTATGTGGGTTGGAGAGAGTTCATGTAGATCAGGAGGCACAGAGAGGGTTGGAGAGAGTACACTGGGATGCACAAGTGACCAGCGTGGCAGAAATGCAGATGGTCTGGGGGAGAATGCAAGTGTGGGAGAGATACCACAGCAACAGTGAAGGTTACAAATAGTATTCATGTGATTGTGGGGTTCTTGGCAACTGATTGTAAGTGTGAACAGGTTGTCAAACTCCTAGATTGCAATCACATGATTGCAAAATTGCTGGAACATCAGAACTTCAAGGACTGGTCCTAACCATTATTCATTCAGCGTCAGCAGAACAGATAACAGTAACAGAGTTGGAAGGGATCTTGGAGGTCATCTAGTCCAACCCCCTGCTCACACAGGAGACCTATACTAGGGATTCAAACTTTGAAGGGTCACTGAACAAATGGTCATAGGTCAAAGACTACCTATAATGGTTAGCTTTAGAATATCTGCTATTTAACTACTTTGGACTTTGTGAATCCTATTAAATTATTTAAAGAAATGGTGTTGATTATTTTACTACTTCCATTACAGATTCAGTGTAGATGAAGGTCAAACTTGGAGCACCCATAATTTCACAAGTATTTCTGTGTATGTGGATGGCCTGCTTAGTGAACCTGGGGATGAGACGTTAGTCATGACGTAAGTACCTTTTATTGTATCAGTCCATCAACTACATGGAAAAAGTTTAAATGTCAACAATTAAAAGTGTTTAACTTAATGTTATGAAACAATTACCCAAGTAATTAATTTAGGAACACATCCAAAGTCTTCGTTTTTTTGCTGGACATCTTTAAATGAAATGAAAGCAATTTAATGAATGATAATTAAATGAGAGAGTACATATGGGAAATACTTTTGTGATAATCTGGAGCCTTCAGGATTCAGTAGAAGAGTAAAAGGAATGCCTTAGATATAGAGATAATAGATAAATAGATGTCTGACTAAACATACATTACTTCAAAGCTAAACACAGATAAGCCAAACTTTCTGTTGTGAAGTCAAGTGATCATAAATGTTCAAGAAAGCAAAATCCTTGACTACCATATAGTTTCCATTGTTGATTACTACAGTCTCTTCTTTAGTTCTATTATACCTAGATACTGAGAGATAGACATGCAGGGTCAGTTAATTGCTAATATTTAAAGTATGGTACAGAACAGCCTGATTATGAAAATAATTTGAAAATATAACATTTTCATGTACTGAAGAGCCATGATGGCACAGTAGTTAGATTCACAGCAGACTAATTCTGCTGACTGACAACTCCAGCATTTCAGCAGTTCGAGTCTTACCTGCTCAAGGTTGACTCAATCTTCCATCCTTCCAAGGTTGGTAAAATGAGGACCCAGATTATTGGGGGCAGTATGTAAACCATTTAAAGAGGGCTGTAAAGCACTGTGAACTGGTATATATGTCTAAGTGCTGCTATTGCTACTGACCGCTTTATCATTCAAAGTTACATTAGCACTGGAAAAGGAGATTTATGAGTGGTCCTTGAAGTTGCGGTTTTCTGTAGACACATAATCACAATTTGGGCGCTTGGCAACCAATATACATTTACAATGGTTGCAACATCCATGATTGCTATTTATGATCTCAGCGGGCTTCCAACAAAGCAAAGTCAATGGGGAAACTGGTAGGAAGTCACAAGTCACAGTTATATGATATCATATGATGCAGCCAGAACCGACATTGTAAGTCAACGTGGTTCACCTTACAGTCACACCCTATAATGATTGAATTGTTGGTCCCAACTGCAGTCAGTGGTGAGAACTACCTGTATTTACCGCAGCCAATCATAGCAGAAGATATTCCTTATTATATACTTGTGTTTCACTCCCAGTGTTTTAGTTGGAAACTCATTTGGATTTTTTTCTCTTTAGGGTGTTTGGACACATCAGTTACCAGTCAGACTGGGAGCTAGTGAAGGTAGATTTCCGTCCATCTTTTTCCCGTGAATGCACTGATGAAGATTATGAATCATGGGACCTAACAAATCTGCAGGTGCAACTATATAGAAAGAAATAATTATCATATGTAATGACATTTGTTTGTGTAATACTAAAACACGTTTAGTATTATCTGTACTAACTGCACTAAGGCTGTGGTTCAGTTAAAGAGAAGTATAATTTGTCTAACTGAATTGGTTAACAAACCAGCATATCAAACCAAAATTTAATTTTGAGTTAATATCTAAATTTTAAATGAAATATAATTTGTACAGACCTCAGTTTTCCTTATTCAAATAATCTGGAAATTTGTAGCATTGTTTCATTCCATCATAAACAAGAGACAGAGAGAAGGGAGAGTATGCAGGTCACACAGCTTATGTATGTGATACAATTTCAACTTTTGTTCCACTGAATGTAGCTTGATTTCTAAATAACCAGGCATAAGATTGTACTAAATCCATGGCTTACCAATGAAACAGACTGCTGTGAGAGAACAGCATGATTTCTAGGACTACATTCTGATTATTCTAGGAAATTCATACCCATAGAAGCCATCAAAAATAATCATTCTTGATTAATTAAAATCAAAAGTTATATATATTAAAGGCATAACTTCTAATCTGAATTCATAGCTCAGATTTATTTAAGAAGGGTACTATGGCACGAGCTATCAGATAGCATTTTGATGCAAAGCAAAAAAGCGGGAGGGGGAGAAATGTTTCACAATACAATATAGAGTACAGTGTTTCCAGTTAAGTGAACATAAAATCAAAACTTTAGAGGTATGATTTGCTCAACTGCGAAGTGAAGTGTGAAAAGTATGCAAAAAACTATTTCAGACTTGTATATTGCTCCTTATATTCTACAACAAAGGCTGTCTTCTAGCTCAAATATTTACAAAAACAGCAGTGTGTACTCCTTGATTCAACTTTTAGCTGAGCAAGTATGCATCAGTATTTTATTAAACGCAATAAACATGATACACATTAAACATGTAGACTGGACTGGCTAAGATTTAATGATCTGGAGATCAAGTATTTATTATGGACTCAGTATGAATAAGTTTCAACAATCAGTCTCTTAATTGGTTGTAATTGATGTCAGACCAGTTAAGATCAATGGATCAAGATATTTCTAAGATACAAAATTTAGGGACAATTTCTTTTTGACATAGCAGGCAAAGAAATAGAGGTATGATTTGAGCAAAAGGCATACTTATATTTCAACTTGCTTAGTATAATCAAATTAATTGAAAGTGAGAAAAGATGCCCTGTATCAAGTCTATCTCAGTATTACTATACTGGAAATAGCTTTGTGTAGATTTAGACAAGAATGTTTCTCAGTGGAAGTTGCAAGGCCAAGAACTGAGCTTGTTGTCTTCGGTTGCATGAGATCAGTCATTTTGTTTTAGCATTTAATTTGTTTCTCCTTTCCTTCACACACATGTGCCTATAAACATTGCTATATTTTCTATACTAAATATTAAGATGTTAAGCTTTCTCACAATAGACATTGTGTGTTTATAACCAATACAAGAAATGGAAAAAGGAAGAAGTTAAATTGTGTTGAAAAAGATTAGTTCATGCAATCTGCATGTGAAACACTTGTTAGATCTTATTATTATACCTAAAATTCCATTGACAATTTGTCAGAGTTTTTTTGCAAAAATCAAATCCAGAAAGCACACACAGGCAGACAGATGCAGCAAGATTCATTAACTTCTTTATATACATAATAAAACATGAAATAAATTTACAATACCAATAACAGATTCATCCAATGTAGCAGTTACAAGCAAAACACAAGGCAGGAGAGAACAGCTATTTTCATTTCAGCAGAGCAGACTAGTTTCAGTTTCTCTGCACAAACTCAGAAGCTGCAGACTAAGACACGCCCTGGCTTCAGTCTGTCTCAGCTCCCAAACAGCCTTCATTGGTTGACTTAGTTGCTATGTCTATGCATTGTCTGACCTTGTTACCATGTCCTATTCCAATTGATGAATATACTCTAAAACAATTCTTACCGGATACTGAAAATTAGTCCAAGAATTCGGTTACAAATAAATAAGTAACTTTTATCTAGCAGCTATGAGAATTAACCTTTAATATTCAGGGTGACCGTTGCATAATGGGCCAGCAGAGAACCTTTCGAAGGAGGAAGAATTCATCATGGTGTATTAAAGGAAAAAACTTTATGTCAGCACTTTCTTCCAAAGTTTGTGAATGTAGTTCTTCTGATTTCTTATGGTAAGTTTTTCTCTCTTCCTGTCTCCTAAGTGGCCGAGTTGTTAATATTATATATAGACATACTGAAATATGACTACATACAGGTAGTCCTTGATTTATTACTATAATTGAGCCTGACAATTATGGTCATAAATCATGATGGTTGTAAAGTGGGTCACAAACATTTTGCCCATTTTTATTACCTTTATTGTGGCAGTCAGTTAAGCCAGGGGTCCCCAACCTTTTGGACCTAAGAGACCACCAAGTTCATAATTTTAAATCCCGCGGACTGGGGGGGGGGAGGCTCAGCTGCCTTTAACCGGTGCACTATTATTATTTTTTGCACAACTTAACCAAGGCAATGCAGTAAAGAAAGCAAAGCTAACAAATCCCCAGCTTCATGCTAAGTTTCTTTTAAGAATTTATACTCATTTCCATATTAAATGCATAGGCACGTTCGTACCTGGGATTTATCCACCAATCCAATACAAAGAGAAGTCTTTGAAGCCCAGTGTTTCTAAATCTTTGTTTTTAAATCACACAGGCAAAAAAAAAGCAGGTTGGAAGCAAATGGAGGACTTGGAAAAGTAATGGTTGGGGGGGGGCGGGAAATCAATGAGAAAACGGGAGATGTTAGAAAGGGATGGCTGATGTAAATAATATTTTTTTAAAAATCACAATCAAAGGAGATTTGAGCAACTAACGGTGGAAAAATGAACTTTGGAAAGTGCCAGCTGGGTACAAAAAGAGGAAGGGTCTTTTTTTCCCCAGAAAGAGCCACAGGGAAAGAAGGGGAAAGAGCCAGGCAGGAGACAAGCTTTTGTGCGGAAAAGTCAGGCAAAGATACCCTACTACCAGGTTTCCTCCTCCTCTTCCTGGAATTGCTGCTGCTCTTCTTCCTTTTCTTTCCAGCCGTAGCCACCCAACCTCTGAAGATCCAGTATTTCTACCTCATCCAGAAGGCTGGCTGGGGGTAGAAGGATGGAAGGGGTGGTGAGGGCTTTGTGGGATCCCCCTGATGGGGGATAGCTTGAAGTAAATGAAGGGCCTGGCTTGGCATACGAGAGCCAGCATTGGGCTCGACCTGCCGGCTGGAGGGAAGCTACTGCAGGGGACTGATGAGGGGGTGCTTGGGGCTTGGAGTGCTTGGGGCTCGGAGCGGTAAATCGCATCCAGGAAGCACTACAGCAGAGAGAAGAAGCCGGAGTCAAGCCTGGTTTTGCTGTCCATTGCAGATGCTAGATTGGCCCCTTGCAAACTCTCACCTCTCGAGGAGCCCAGCTAAAGTTTCCTGTACCGCTTCAGTGAGTGCTCCTTGAGAGATGAGAGTTTGCAGGGGGCTGATCTAGCGTCTGCAATGGACAGCAAAGCCAGGGTTGATTCCGGCTGCTTCTCTTTGCTAACAGGTGGCCAAGTTAACCGCCTAAAGGACCCCATCCTGTCCCTGGGAATCAAAGCGCTGAAGAGCAAGCGGCATGGGAAACTTCGGCTGGGCTCCTCGAGAGAAATGCAAAGATTTCTCTGTGAGCCACCAAAATTTTCTCACGGACCACTGGTTGGTGACCACTGCATTAAGCAAATCCCTTGTTCAGTATAGGCATGGTTTTGCAAGAAACCAGAAGAAGATGCCAGTTTCTGCCAAAAGCATTGTATATCATGGCCACTGGGAGCAGCAAACAGCTGTAAATGTAGGCCGGTTGTTGAGTGCCCAGAATGCAGTCACATGACTGCAGGGGAGAATTGACATCGGAACTTCAAATCTGGGTCGCAAGTCCCTTTAGGGGGGTCTATTGCAACTTCGAACAGTTGCTAAGTAAGTCGAAAGTACCTTTATTAACAAAAACAACTCTTGGCAGAGTATGCTGAATGCATATAGTATTTTCTCTTCTATTTCAGCAATACAGCATTCTTTTATTAGATTTAATACAACTGAAAAAGTCCTATTCTGTTAAACATATATTCAGTTTTAAAAATGGCCAATATCTAAAGAAAATGATCCCATACAATTTGAATCATGTCAGTGCCTCTGTAATAAGACTCTGCCTTGTCTGAAATGTGGACCATGAGGGAACTATGTGTCTGCCAGCACAGCTGCTGGTAGCAGATTTATTACAGGTGGCCACCAAGGCTGGTTGCCAGAACCATCTGCTCTCCTTGAGTCTGCTCTTTGGAGACAGCCTGAGGAACTTTATTTCAAGAGGGATTTTCTGTCTGTGCTAGACATTCTTTTCTTCCTTTGAATCTAAGCTGGATATCACAGCAGTCCATAACAAAAGGAGGAAGGGCGGAAATTAAAACCTTTTTCCCTCCCAATTGCCCATATGCTCTCCAATCTTGTGGAATGTTCTAGCCTCCCAGAAAGTTTGTGTTCCTTTGTAAATAAAATTGACTAAAGGATTGTACACTTATTCATCATTTCTCATGCAAAAAGAATAAACCTGGTTTTTGTAATGGGGGCTTGTTGCTGCTAATTAGAGTTCTAATGAGCACCTGCTGAACTCAGCTGTCAAAAGTATAAATACACTCATAGAAAGTTAATTTATTAGCCAATATGACAAAAGCTATGGAACCCAAAAGATGTCTGGTAAAATATACCATCCCAAAAGGATACAAACTGTTTCAGCTGTAATTCATACAGTTATATGTACAATAAAAACCTATTTGTTATTATTATTCTTTAGTGATTATGGATTTGAACTTTCACTGTCAAAATCAGAGCCCAGCATGTGCTTTGCTGACTTTTGGTTTAACCCTAAAGCCCCTCCTGAAGACTGTATCACAGGGCAGTCCTATAAAAGTAGCACAGGGTAAGTAAGTGAATATTTTGTTTGGAAAATAGCTGTCTATTTTCCTTTCTGCCTTTTATCAGTCTCCTTTACAAATTTCTAATGTGATAGAGACAAAAACTATTATTTATTTCTAATAAAATAGTTTGGCTTTTGAAAAAAAATTGATGTGGAAAGTTTCTGCATACTATTTTGCCTTGATGAATGCTCCTTAATATTTAGAGAGACATTACCTCTGGAGATTTCTGTTAGCCACCAAGTTGGTCTCACTGAAGCTGCTTTTCCGAAAGATAGCTAACATTATCAGCAGGGATGCAGTTAGTTTTCCTTTCTGGTGTATTTAGCAGCACACAATCATATTGAGTAATTCAAGGATGCTATTTTGAGAAATGTAGAGTTTCTGTCTGCTTTCTACATTGGCAAGGCTGCAGTACACAGGTACCTCTTTCTTCACTATCCAGTCAATCCACTTTGGAATTGTAGCCAGCCTTTTGGGCAGTTTGAATAACGAGTTCTGACCTTGCCAAGTCTTCACTGGGTCTTGTATTTTTAATTATTATATACCTCCAATTTTTTTTAATCTTTGAAGAAATCACTGGGCAGTATACCAACTTATTATGATTAAATAATTATACACAAAAATATGATTGGTTGGGAATTCCTTACAATTGCCCTGGTACTGTTTTGTTTTAAAATTGCCCCATCCAGCTTCTGTAGGGAATCTTATAGGTACACAGAAATATGTAATTTTATATGTTAATCCTATCATTTCCTTCTGGGATAAAAAAAGGCGTGTGAAATAGCAAGCTAAAGAAATGTTGGTATGTGCTAATAAAAAGGAAAGGAAATATAGCACATACCAACAACATTCACATGTATTTCCCTATTCTTTCTATTCTTGTTTCCAATATGTCCATATATTGCTTTATACTTGGCTGCTGTTCCTTCAAGTTCTCACCTCTCTCTCTCTTTTTAGCTTCTCATCAATTATATAATTGTTACTTATTTAGTCTACTGAAGTAATTTTTCTCTGGATTGCATTCATCTGGAATTTTGCACATTTTTCTCAAAACTATCTCTGATCCTTTCATTATCAGTATTACTGGAGCATAACATGTCACTATCACCAGCCTATGAATTTCATATGCATATACTTTCATATGCAAACCACTACAACAACATAGGTGACATTATGCATTATAGCTTTGGTTAAATCAAGGCTTTCTCACTGTGCTTTTTAATAATGTAAATAAGGTATAGACTAGTTTACCAGCCTTACTCCCATACAACATTCAGCCTTTCCTGCCAATATTAAAAACAATATCAAATATTTACCATATTTTGGCCAGCATGCTACCAAGCCCATCAAAATCCAATTTTAACTGAAGCACTTTAATGTTATTTTTATGGAAACTAGAATCTCTAGTGTAGAGATTGCAATCCAACTAGCAGCTAGGAGTTGTAAGTGATATACTGACAGCTTGCTGCCTCTGCTTTTGTCCTAAGTATGTTGTGTGAACATATAGGGTTGAATCCAAATTAAGACTTTGCTCTAGGCCATGAGTATATCCTTTTCTGTATCTGTTGATCAGTTGTGTTCCTCCTTCAGATATGCTGTCCATTTACTTCTTCCAACAGATACCGTAAAGTTATATCTAATATATGTAAAGGGGGTGTGGATTTACAGAAAAATTCTTCTCAGCATGTGTGTCCACTAACTGCTCCCAGAGGATTGCAGATCAGCATTAAAGGAGAAAGCCTAGCCATTAAGCCAGGAGAATATGTCACCTTTATTGTCAAACAAAATCAGGTATTACTGGAATTTCTCATCAGGAAAAATGTAATTGTCATTTTAACCTGAAAACAGGTTTGCACTAGAATTTGTCATGCAATGTATTTTGTTTTCCTTTCTCTTTCTCTGCTGATTTATCATACTCTTTATTTGAAGATTAAAACTTTAGTAGCCGCCTTCTCTTACTTGACAGTTTTCCCCCCAAAGTTCCTATAGGAGACACCTCTCTTTTTCCCCCCACTGATACAAAAAAAGGGAGATGGGAGCTATATTTATAGTCTGTTACTATCTGGCAGGTTAACATGACAGTGGTGTATATTAGTATGAAGATAAAGTGATTGGCTTGGCTTGGCAGCAGGAGATAATATGTGAGTCACTGAGGGCTTTCTTCCTTTCCTAGGAATGAAGTAATTGAGAAATAACTGAAGGTAGTGTTAGTAATCAAGAAACTTCCTCTAGCAGGAAATGGCTAAACCGCAGAACAGTTAGTACCTAAATTTAAATTAATTATTAGTGAAGAGGATTTTAATCATTTCCTTTTCCCAGAAAGCAGGAGTAAATCTTACTTGTGTATAAAACAGAATGGCTTCAGTGTCCTTTTGTTTCTGTTTTGCTGGCAAAGAGGCATGGGAGTTTTACAGTAAGTTTCAGCTTACACAGAGGCAGTTAAGCAAAAACTGCAAATAATAAACACATTTGCCACATATTTTGTTGCTAGGAAAAGCATTGTTCGTAATATACATATGTTTTTCCCAGAACTTAAGGAGTATTGGAGACTGTTGAGTTGTTATGGTGAATTTGGAATTGTTGATAAAGGACAGGATTGTGTGCAGTGAATGCACATGTAGAGATTGTTTAGTGTTACTTCATCTTAAATAAAATAGTAGATATAGCCAGAGCAGAAGTAGTTTTGATATCTCATGCAAATTTGGGATGCCTTCAAAAGCAGATCTGCAAATCTTTGGCTAAATTAGTAAGTAGTAAGATAGTAAGATTCTAGTAGAAGTGACTAGTAATAGGTTTACATACACTCTTATGGAAAAACTCATGCCCCAAGAAATTGTTCAATTCAACTATATGGCAGGGTGAGAATTCACTGTAGTAAGTAGCAAGCTAAACAACTGAATAGAATAGAATAGAATTTTTTATTGGCCAAGTGTGATTGGACACACAAGGAATTTGTCTTGGTGCATATAGAGAGTGCATGAAGAGCAGATGCCTACATGAACAATTCAGGCAGAATGTACCCACAATCATTTATTACAAGATGTCTGCACAACATGATGGGGTGAGAAAGGAAGCAACAAAATTCAGGACCAACTACATGGCATACCGTGCCATACATCAAAAACATTTTGGAAGCAGTAGAACACAGTTTCCAAGTTCTGCAAGTGGGCATTGTACATTGCCCAGAGCCTACCATACGAGGACACATTTTGCATTGTAAAGATCGCTTAGAGGTGGGAAATACTTCTAATGGAATTTACTGGAACCCCTGCATGGATTGCCCCTGTGATTATATAGGACAGAAATGGAGAAAGCTAACCACCAGATTGCAAGAACACAAGCGAGCAGTCAGATGAGGAGACTCAAACTCACTGGTAACCTCACATTGCAATGAACAAGGACATACATTCAATTTTGTAGCTACTTAGTTTGTTAGATGAGCAAGCACAAAAACAGCTTGGAAACTGATTAAAGCCTGGGAAACAGGCCTCTCTGTCAGTCAATGGGAGAGCTGATTAGCCACCAGCTTATCAAGTAATTATGAGGTGAGGACTTGGCAGCACAGCGAAACAACAGCCAATGACGTAATAGCCAGCCATCAATAGCTCAATCAACAATTAAAAACCTGCACAAAAGAGGCACCATATAAATACCACACACAGAATAGCCCAAAGCACACACTTTGCCAAAGAGACGTTCCCTGAGGATGGCCTCCAGCACAAGTCCTAAAGCTTGAAAGACTATACCTAGGGTCGCAGTGACCAACCCTCATTGGATCCTGCAAATTATTCAACGGTTGGCACTATGTAACACATGCTCTGCCAAAAACTTTTGCAAAAGTGTGTGCAATCAAATCAGTCTCAGTCAGCAGATTGAGCTGATATAGGTGTTAAAGCCAATTTCTTCCTTAGCAAATGCCAAAATCACTGCCAAGCTTGGTAAGAAGGTGAAATCTCTTGGGGAGCCTGGTAGTGTTTGAGGGGGCATATATTGAACCAGAAAGAATGGTTACAGCCTGATGCAAACTAAGCACGCAAGAAGCTGATTTGGAAGCTATGTTATTAGAAGAGGAGATGTGCCGGATATAGATTTATTTCAGAGTAACCTGGATAAATTCTGGGCTTTCCTATCTTAAATTGACCCATTTCTCATGCAAACAAAAAGAGTAGGTTAATCCTCCAAAGACAAGAACATTACAAATAAAATTTTCATTTAGACAACCTGTTACTTTTCTTTTTCTACACCCACCCACCCTCCCTATTTTAAATGATTCAGTTCCAGCTGAGATACCATGAACTTTAAAATACTTTTTACTAGAGCTTTGAAAAAGTTTTTTTTAATGATGTAACAGAGACAGCAATCATTTCAGTGGATTTTTAATGCTTGGCTTCAGAGCTGCCAGTATTGATACATAGCTTAATACATAGTTTTGATTGCTCCCCTCTTCCATTTTTGTGATGGGCCTGTTTTTTCCTCCTTATTCTTGGTTTTCATAGGGTGATACTTTAAACACCAAATACCAAGTGAACTTTGGAGATGGCATTAAGGCAAATTATATGAACCTGACACTGATAGGTGAAACTTTTCAGCACCATTATGAAAATCCTGGAGTTTATCATGTCTCTGTAGTGGCTAAGAATGCTGCAGGTCAAGATGAAGCAGTCATATTTATTCAGGTTCATCGTAAGTTTTACTTTATTTTTCTCATTTTCATTATTATAGCAGTATTAGTGTAGTATTAACTTATTTGTTACATTTGTATATTTCATTATAAAATGACTAGCAATTTACAGTGGAATACACATTTCACCCTGGAGCTTCTTAATAGTCAACATAATGTTGGATTTTGTCCATTTAGAATGGAAATGACTTTCTGATCTCAAGTTTATTCATCTGTCTGCTATTGTTAACACCACCAACAAATCTATGTTGAGAAACAAGAGGGATGCATTTTGAATGCATCTTGGCTATAATCTACATCATAAAATATTTTTAGGTTATGTCCATAAATGGATTCTGCTTCTATTCTGTATATTGTCAGTGTAGTAGAATACTGAAAGTTGATCTAGTATCTTACTCAGATAAATGCTCATCCTAGTCATAAAGGAAGTAAGGTAGCCTTCAGGATGAAAAATGGAACATCAATCTCTGTGATGCCTCATTGCTTTTTGCATTTGCTGTCTTCTGTATGTCACATTTTGTGCTGGCACACAAAACAAGTAGAGCAGAAGCTCTGCTCTCACTTCTTGGTACAGCTGAAGGTAGAGGTGAACAAATTAAAAATGCATAAAATCTGGAGGTAAGTTTTTTCTTTAAGTGAAAAGTGCAGTTTACAGATCCATGAATTTGTTTGACCAAGTTGAGAAAGTTTCCTGTTTCCACTAAACTGAAGTTTGTTCACACTTTCTTTTTATAGACTGACATCAGGGATATATGACAGGGTTCTGCCTAAATTTAATTTTGAAGGCAGTGTAGCAGACATCTGACCTACCCCATGACACACAACCAGCACTACTTTCTCTCAAGATTGCTAATACTGCTTTGATTGCTGTTTTCAGTAATTACAGCTTTGAAACACAATTGAATTCTGATGATTTAATGTTGTAATATATCCAACGATGTCCAATGAGAATAAATTCAACTTTTGATTTTATGGAGGGATAAAATCTGTCAGTTTGTTTTGGAAGAACATAATAGTGCAGAGAAAAGGAAAAGGAAAAACACAGTCCCAGCAAAGAAGTTGAACTTCTTTGGAAGTCTTTTATTGATTATGTTCATTTCTGTGCAGTTCTAGACATATGTGATGGTTCATATATAGTTGGTGGAATTCCATGGGAGAAAGATATTTGAAAAGGGCATCATATAAAGCATGAGATTTGCAAAGCTATGGGTAGAAAGCATTTGTAATTGTTCTAACATCTGTTGATCCTGCACTTAGAGCACTATGCGATAAATATGTAGTATATTGAATTGGGGGAAAATAGTGATGTACAGTGCCAGGACTTCACTCATATGAAATTAGCTCTAATGTAAGGGAATCCCTGTAACACTGTAGGATCAGTATCTCAGTCTCATGGTCCACAGGTCACATGCACCCTGCAACAATATTGGGGGAAAAATAGTCCCTGCAGCTTATGCAGCTTGTAACTAATAAATTCTGCTCCTCAGAAGGCAGCAGTGTAAATAATGCAAATGTAAAGCTTTCTCTAGACTTGGTCAGTCAAGTTCAGAGGTTTCACAGTCTCTTGTTCCCAGTATTTGGAAAGACTGTGGTCCCCAATTGAAAATCTCACTCTTCCTATTTGCTTCTATCTAGCATATATACACCACCCATCAGCTTTAGGTTTCCCCTTCCTGATTTGGAAGTAATATAAATACAGTATTTATTTAAGTCTTCCAAATAAAATAAATGCAACTTTTAAAGAAGTATCTTAATAAAAATTTCAACAAGTTATAAAAACTTAAGACAATTTAATTTGCAGTGAGAATTACTAACATTAATTTTCTATTGAGCAATAAAATTTGATATAATTTAATTCAGTCCCTAAGGAAGTGATGTTCTCTTGAATTAGCTTGAAAAGTTTAAAAGATGTCCCTGAGCACTCTAGTGCATCTTTAGATGGTGTATTTGAAAGCACAAGATGTTTGATAAATTAATGGCTTTTTAATTAACAGTTGGGACTCTTTCCAGCTCCACTGCAGGCTTTACATCTTGAAGTAGTTCCTGCTGTTGGCAGAAACCGGGAGGTGAATTTGACAGCCATCATCCTGCCAAGGAACTCTAACTTTACACTTTTTTACTGGTGGATTGGAAACAATATTCAGGTATTGAATAATTATTACTGTCATTTTCCCAGCATTTGAACCTTTTTATGCTAATTTTAATATGTATGTATGCATTTATTTAATTATAAAATTTATAGGCATCTTAGTATACTAAAACAACTAATTTCATTATTTTAAACTATAGTTTTATTGTTAAATATTTTTGAAGGTTTGACATACTGCACTTCCCCCATATTCACTTTAGTACTGCAATCTCAGTGAGAAGTACAAATTGCTAACTGAGGATCTTTGAGTGGCTGTTTTGCACATATTCCAACCCTCTGCAGGTTTTCTTATATAATTCTGGACAATGGCTGTCCTGTCTCTTCTGGAGAACCTCCAGTGATAGAGCACCCATAACTTCTAGAGGGAAGCCTGATTAAGTGTTCTCTGTCAGGAAATTTCTCCTTAGTTCTAGGTTGGATCTTTCTTTAATGATCTTCTGCCTGTTACTACTTGTCTCTTAAGTGCTTTGGAGAATACATTTACTCCCTCTTGTGTGTGACAGCCCCTCAAGTAACTGGAAGGCTGCTATTATACTTACGGGACCGCCTGCTGTTACCTCATGCCTCCCACTGACCCGTACGCTCACACAGAGAGGGACTTCTCAGGGTGCCGTCCGCCAAGCAATGTCGGCTGGCGGCCCCCAGGGGTAGATCCTTCTCTGTGGGGGCTCCTACCCTCTGGAACGAGTTTCCCCCGGGCTTACGCCAAATACCTGACCTTCGGACCTTCCGCCACAAATTAAAAACACACTTATTTATTCGCGCGGGGCTGGCTTAAATTTTATTGGTTTTAAATTTTTACCAGTAATTTTTAGTGGGTTTTAGTTTTTATGTTCCAAAGTTTTAGGCCAATTATATAATAAGTTTTTTAATTCGTATTTTAATTGTATATTACACTGTTTGTTTTACCTGGCTGTACACCGCCCTGAGTCCTTCGGGAGAAGGGCGATATAAAAATTGAAATAATAATAATAATAATAATAATAATAATAATAATAATAATAATAATAATAATAATAATATCACCCCTAATCTTTCTTGTCATTAGACTAGATATATCTAGTTCCCTCAGCCATTCATATTATGTTTAAGTTATTCATTCCCCTAATCACCTTTGTTGCTCCTCTCTGCACTCTTTCTAGAGTTTCAACATCTTTTCTATATCATGGTGACCAGAATTGGATGCAATATTCCAAGTGTGGTCTCACCCATGCAATATAAAATGGTACTAACAATTCACATGATCTTGAAACTATGCCTCTATTGATGCAACCTAGAATTTCATTAGCTTTTTTGGCAGCTGCAGCACACTGCTGGCTCCTACTTAAGTAAGGAGCTGCTTATACACTCAGAGCTAAGGCTGGCAGGCGCATAGAGATTGCTGGTGTGAAAGCAGTATAACAACTTGCAAAATGCTACTGCCGGAACAGTTTACTATTAGGCATTTTGTTTTGAATGGGACTTCAAGTGTAGGTTTGAACTACTGAAGTGCTAAAAAGGCTGTTTTTGTTCTCAAACCATGCCCCAGAAAGCTCAAGGGACTGGGGAAAATAAACTTTACCAAGTTCTCTACACCTTTGGAGAGTCCAGTGTTTGCCTTCTGTTACTCTTTAGCCAGCTCCCCCTTCTCTGTCTGCCAGGGTCTCTGCCAGAACAACTGTAGTCCGTTTCTTCCTTTCCAGTATTAAACCTGCAGCCCATCTGTAAAAAAAAAAAGGTGGGAACTGATAGGGGTGAGCAGGTGAAATAAAGGAGGGAGACTTGGTCTGTGCTGGTCAATTTCAAGTTGACTGGTACATCTGGCAAAGACTTCTATAACAGCTCTCTAATGCAGAAACAGTAAAGCACTGTGTGTTGCAAGCTTAGGTTGTTGTTCGTTAGCAATTCAGACTGTACTCCTTAGTGCATGAGGTCTTTTTGTTCACTATCCATAACTCCCCCTCCTGATACAGGGATTATTTAGTAGTGAATAGTGAAGATTGTCCTGTTAGAAATAGCATTACTCCCAATCCTCAGTTTCATTAAAAAGGAGTTAATAGCAGCATTTTCACTTATGTAAGTGTGACTATCAGATAGTTTAACCACTCACAATAATGTGCTCCAAGTGAACTATGATTATGGCAACTTTGTTTAGCAACATCGCATAACAAGCCTGTGACACTCAATTAATGCTTACAAACATAATAGTTCAGTAGGTGTCTAGTTAATTTTTAAAGGAAAATATTCCTGAACTGTGGTAATTTAATAAGAATACATAGTGCATCTAACCCTGAATTGGGAGTCCTTCATGTGGGAAAAAAAAGCTCCAATGCAAGAAACTTTGGAAAAAGAAGTATAATGCATTGTGAAAAAAATAATGTACATATTTATAATATAATATTTATATGTAATATAATATTTGATAGAGGGATTTAGAGACTTTAGAGGATTTAGAATATAATATTTGACAGAGAGATTTAGAAACTGAGAAAAATTAAGAACCTTCTTTATTAATTTAGTTGTCAGAGACTATGGAGTGGAAATTCTAAAATTAACTAAATACCTACTAAACACCTACTGATTTTTTATTGTGGTTAAGTCCAGATCAAGAGTTCTGCTCCATAGTCTCTGACAACTAGATTAATGCAGGGATATCTTAATTTCTTGTGTGTGATTCTGTTGCTGTGAAAAAAATCAATATTAGGATATTTATATCATTATCAGACATTTACACGCCTTTCATCTACCACAGTGAAAAACTATAATTCAAATAGAAATCTTTTAGATTTAATTACTTTCTTCCAGTTGAAATTAGTTTTTATCATGTTATATGCTTCCTGCTTCTACTTGCTTCTTTCTTTTAAAACTACATGTGCTTGGGAGCCATGGCAAGCAGCCATCTCCCCCTCTCAGAACTCTTAGAAATGTTGAAACCAAAGGGATTCATTGGAACCAAAGAGGTTTGGGGCTCCGCCAGGCAAAGCATCCGGTCATCAATTTTAAAAAAAAAAAAGGGGGGGGGAGTTGTTCAATGGAAGGTTTTGCTGGATTTTTTTCCAGTTTTGAAAAACTGAGTGGTAGAAGCTTGTAAATGTAAATGAAGTTTAGAAAATACATTTTCATTTAAAGAAAATCATGAATTGTATTTTAATTCAATATTTTATTCTGCATTCATGATAATAATACAGTAATATTAATATTGCTGATAACATTGTATAATGTTTTACTTTTCACATACTTAGAAACAATACTCCTCTGTTCTTTCTGGCTATCAATTAGTAGACAAAATGTGGGGATTTTCACCACATTTTAAGCCCATTTTGCTGTAAAGAAAATAAAGGTTTCATGGCTTCCCCCATTCTTTCATTGAAAACATCTAAAATTCTTGCTACCATTTGGAAAAAGTGGATAGATGAGGGAAGGTGTCTGCAGGTTCATGAGGGCATGCCTTTGCAGGGGTACACATAAATAGGCCGGATCAAACAAAACACTTGTACTTCATAAGTTGTGTCACAGTTGCAAACTCAAATGTTACCTATACATCTGTAGCTTGATTTTTTGCCTCTCAAAAACTATTGAAAAGAAACCACTAGAGGCATGATGTTGATGTGTGATACCTGAGATGAATAATTCTGGGATTTATGATTTTGTAATTATAATTTTTACCATGAAGATTTTATTTTTTTATGTTTCATTGCTGTAAATTACCAAATAAATTATCTATGACAGGTAGCAAACCTAATAAATAAAACAATGTGGGGGGTTTTGAAGAAAAAAATAAAATTCTGGTTCAAAGATAACTAGAAATGAAGCCTCCTGACTTTGAATCCTTCACCTTAGTTGTTTACATACTGGAACAATCTTTGTTATTCATTGCTAAGAGAAATTACCTGTATATTGAAGGAATATTTACATGATTGAAACCCATTATGGTATTATATCAATATTTAGTATTTATCACCATTTTTACTTCATCATTTTTCATTTTTGTGATGGGTTGCTTTTTTCTTTAATACTAACAATTGATACACATAGGAGAGCAATTAATGGTGGTTACCTGCTGGTGACCCTATTGTTGCTTCACAGAATAAATATTCTGAGAATTAGATCATATGCATTCCCTGATTTTCACTGATGCCTGTGATACTTTAGTGAATTTCCAAATTAGGGGAAAAAGACATTATTGTTGGCAAACCTTCTAAACACCCCATATTTGAAGACGAATATTCACAATTGGGAACTTTTTGGCTCACATTTATTTTCTCTCTATAACTTATTTTCTTTAGCCAGTTCTTTCACTGGAAAATTTCTTGGTAACCAGTTTTACTGAAGCAGGCGAAGTCAGAGTTACAGTTCAAGCTTCTTGTGGAAATTCTATGCTTCAAGATTCCAAGATTATCAAGGTTTTGGGTAAGGCACCATCCTTGTAATGATATTTAGTAATCATGTATTGTTAGCATCCTGTTGCAGGTACTGTGAGTTTAGAATGAAGTTTATAATCTACAGCCATTGCAATTGCTTTGAAAATGCAAGTCAAGGCACTTTTTGATATCTGTTTAATTCTGTTCCTCCCATGATTTATAATTTATAGTTACGTTACTTATGTTATTTGTTTTAATATAGCAAATAAGTTATAAGTTGTTTGATACGCAGGCATAATTACATTTATAGAATCCTTTGTATCATTTTAGAATTTCTATTTTTAGAAAGCTTTTTTTCAATTATTTAGTTGCACTATTTCTTCATATTTCCAGATCATTATCAAGTTCTTCCATTAAGGTTTTCTGAACATCTAGATTTATACAACCCAAATATACCTGCTTGGCGGGAGGATGTTGGTCATGTGGTAACACAACGGATTGCCCAGGTATTCTGTTTGATTATGGATAACTCCTTCTCAGATTGTAAACTAGCAAATTTAAAGTAATTAAAAGTTGTCATTGTGGCAGAGATTGATTGTTCTTTAGAACATTACTTTTTATAAGTATATGTTGGACTATTTCTTGCTACTGCTTTATTTTTAAAAATAAAAACTTGTCCCCTAAACTAAATGTAGAACATTTAGAGAAAAAGACCATCTGGTTTAGTTTTAGAAAAGTAACCCACATGATGCTTGTTCTTAATTTTAGAAAGTGCAAGAATGCCTGTATTAAAATTGGATTGATATTTTTAATCCTGAGTCCTTCAGGAGAAGGGCGGTATACAAATTAAATTATTATTATTATTATTATTATTATTATTATTATTATTATTATTATTATTATTATTATTATTATTATTATTATTAATCTGGGTTTTGTCTAAATTTTATTGGATATTGAAATTTGGATGGGGAGGTGGGATTTAGGCAACACATAAGGTTGAGGAAATTCTTCTAAAATGCCATGTAACATGCTGGAAAGTTCATGAAGGACTCCCTTTGAATCATTAAAGCAGCTGGGAAACAAGTGAACTGAATTATACACAAGGGTAGACAGCTGGAAGCAGATGCATGTCCCTGGAAAAAAACAATGGCCGTTTTAATAAGTCTAAGAGAGGCCTTTGTATAGTCTCCTCTATGTTGACAGAGAATCTCTTTTGAAAGATTTTCCTTGTCCTAATAGAAGTATTCCAATCATCACCAATCTAAACTTTTGGGAAACTGTAAGATAGTTGGATTTAATGTATACATTTTTGGGAAAATATTTTTAAAAGCATCAATGATTGTTGGTTATTTTTATTAACATCTCTTCCTCCTCCTAAAAAAGTGTTTCTAGTGTGACTACATAATGTCAGACAGGATGCAGTTTCTATACTTACTGTATATCTAACTAAAATATTCAAAAATAGATCAAATTCAAAGCTTATTTAAAAAATCTTTAGTTGAAGGTAGTCATTCCCAGATCCAATGGTTTTTCTTCTTTTAGGAAACATGCTTACCTGAAGAAAGTCTTATGACAGTAATAAAACCTGGGCTACCCACCACTGCTGACTTTTATATGCTTCTGTCTACAAACCATCCTGAAGGAAAGAAAAATGTATTTAATGATAAGGTACTCAACTAATGTATATTAATCTGTAATGAGTCATCCCTGCGTACATCTCATTCTTAATGAAATTAATGGGAAATCATTTTTTAATTGTAGGGTGGTGGTAAATTTTAATCTGACAAAAGTGTTCCCACAAATTACAGCAGGCAGGATTTGAGAGGGAGGCTCAGAGGACACTATCCTATTCTCTACATACTCAGTTGATTTTCTGTAGAGATAATGAGCTGCCTTTTGAGAACAAGAGAATCTTTGTTTTCTGGCTTTCCTGTGAGCCAAGAAAAGTATTCCTTTATTCACTCAGAAGACAATGGAAGCAAGGGATAGCTTACTTTCTTTAACTAAGAAAAACACCAAATTGGAGCAGAATAGGAGTTGCAAATGGGAAGTAGCCTTTTCCCAGACTTCTAGGGACAGGATGCAGAAATCTTGAGAACCGTATCAGCTACCCTGTGAAGTTTCTTGGTCCTTGTTAACTTTACAGTGGTGAAGTTATCAATCCATGACTTAGATGAATTTTTCATTCCATGGTTCCTCTTAAGAGACAATTCATGTTCATCACCATAGCATGAGGGCTCTTTCAGTGAGTCTGGGTGATGGCGTGTGCATAAGGTAAGGGTTTTGTATACTTCATCACAGTGGACTACAATACTATCAAAAAAGTCATTAGTTCCTCTGGGCATTCTATGCTGTAGACATCTTAGAGCAGAATGCCTGAGTAGGCTGTAATGATTAAGATTAAGACCCAATTCTGAGTAAGAATTGGGCTTAGATTCATGTGGCAACTAGGCTATTATCTGGTTTCTTACAAATGTAGTCTTAGAAAAGATACTATGAAACAGGGAAAAATGATATGCCCTTAGACATTCTGCACTGGTACAAAAAGCATCCCAAGTTGCCTTAGGACATATTTTGTCTTATTTTTAGACAGATGAAACATGGATTACCCAAGTGGCTGGATCTCTAAACAAAAGCACGATCCTCTCTTTTTGACTAATATCAATATATCTTAATCTGGAAGTATTAAAATTTATTATGTGGAATCCCAACAGAAGTATTGAAATAAGGGCAAGGATAGATAAGAATGAAAATGTCACTCTTCCAGTATCCTTTTTTTTTAGCCTTACCCTGGGAAATAATCAGTTTGCACATAGAAGTAGTTAACAAGTTTAAAAGCAAAGCTTCCGTTTCATTGTCTGCATAAGTTGCATCTTCTTTTTGTTCTGAAGTTCCTGAAACTTAACAGGATTAAAAATGCACTGATTCATTATTCTGTATGATTTTTTTTTTAATTTCCAGTGGTTAGCTGCTATTAAACAATCTCTGAATGCCCAAAACATCAGTTTCTTTATGAGAGGAGGAAAATGGGTCCTTGTGGCATTAGGTAGTTCTGATTCAGGTAAACTACCTCTCCCCTTACCACCTCTCCTCTCTCCGGTTTCCCCTCTCCTTCCCTCCTCCCTCTCTTTTTGGACAATTACAGTAGTAAAGTTTTCTCCAGGGAAAATATTTTTCTTAATACAGGTAGTCCTTGCAACAGTAATCCTTACAACAGTTCATTTAGTGACTGTTCAAAGTTACAACAGTACTGAAAAAAGTGACTTATGACTATTTTTCACAGTTAGAACCTTTGTAGCATCCCAATCATCATGTGATCAAAAATTCAGATGCTTGGCAACTGGTTCATATTTATGTCCATTACTATGTCCCAAGGTCATATGATCACCTTTTGCAACCTTTTGACAAGGAAAGTCAATGGGGATGCCAGATTCACTTAAGAACCGAGTTACTAATGTATCGACGGCAGTGATTCACTGAACAACTGTGGCAAGAAAGGTTGTAAAATGGGGCAAAACTCACTTAACAAATATCTCACTTAACAACAGAAATTTTGGGCTCAGTTGTGGTTGTGTCAAAGACTACCTGTATTTAAGCTATATTAATATTGATGATAGATAATTCAGAATTATTCTGTGACAAGTCAGTTTTATATGGAATTACACCAAATAAAGCTTTTGTTTGCGTTAATTTTTTTTTACTAAATTTGGGAACTGAAGGGCTATATTATGAAACTGGTCCATCAGGTAATTAAAATTAAGATCTATGTTAGCAGAGTCCAGGAATTGGAAAGAAATAGGAGGTGAACATGAAAGCAAGATTCATGTTGATGCCCTCCAGGTGTTGAATTTAACTTCCCAGAATCTTAAGGCAAAACATTGTGAAATCCAACACATTTAGAGAGCACGCAGGTAGTGAAGGCTGATTTCATTGCTGCATCACTGAAAAAAGTGTACTCCAGTGCAAATTACATTTTGAACAGATAAATGTTTTACAATGGATTAGAAGATGATTCTGCTAAAGATTCCACTTACTAGGGCTTATCTTTAATTTCAGATTCTCAGAGCATCAGAGGAGGCAATGGGTACTGGATGATCATGGCTCTCTTTGTCATTTCACTAGTGGTTATAGGAGCCATAATCCTCTACAAATTCAAAAGGTAAGTGATACTGTAAATCTACAGGCTGAAAAGACTATTATTTATTATTTGTCAGATTAATTTTATTCACCCAAAAGGAAAATAATCATGAATTTACAACTATCCTTTCCCAAAAGAAAGAATATAAGAATACATGGATTTATAGTTTAAAATGTTTTTTTAATGATTTTTGCAGCTTTCCTGCCCTGTCAACACCAACTGAAACAAATCTTGGGTATTTTCACCTCTCCATAAATGTGTGCATGTGACAGACTTCTATGTGTCTATTTTGGTATGCATAACTGTCTGCCAACATGGGATACCCAGGACAAAAAATAACAATTGCTAGTGGTTAAATGCAGTTTCCTTGCCAATAATTTTGGGAATACTTTGCCTTTGCCTCTTGTATTTTAGAGTACTCCGTCTATAAAATTAATTCATCTGTAATTGATTAATATTCTAACTATTCTCTTGTATTGAGAATTTGGTGGATATGTACACACATTTCCATACATACCTGTTCCTTCCAGCAAAAACAGAAAAAATCAGATGGGGATTGGATGAAGTAACTGTACTTTCTGATATGTTTATAATTTTTGTTCATTCTGCAATTTTAAATTCAGGGCCATCTTCCTTTTGGGTAAATACAGTGTGAGGGCATGGTCAGGTGATAAGAATATTTAAATCCATTCTACATGAATGAATAGAATGTTTTCATTGAATTCACTTAATTAAAGCAGCTCATGTTTTTATTTTGCCATGTATTTCCATGTTACAAGATCAAATAGCTCAGTAAGTTTTTAAAGAAACAAGAGGCCTTTATTGTCAAGCATCGTATGTCTGTCATTAATGACCAATAGTCCATTGGACTCCAGTTCAAAATAGGAAAGTGTTTTAAATCTAGATATATACTTTACTAAATTTAATAATTCTTAAAATGTATTAAGATAAATGCAGAGAATTGAGCAACACACAAGAATTCCAAGATAATTATATGAATCTTGATGCCATTTGGAGTTTTTAACCATAGATTTGGTTGGGGTATTTGCGTAAGCATCAGAAAATATTTAATAGTAGCTCAGTGAAGTCTGGATGAACACGTAGACAATTATATTTGCAATGGATGCTTCCACCTATGGGTCACTCTTGGTAGATCAAGGCAATGCAATACAATATTTTAAAAAACTATCTTATGTTCTTAAGGAAATTACCAGGGAGAAATGTATATGCTCAGATGCAAAATGAAAAAGAACAAGAGATGACCAGCCCTGTAAATCAGAGAGACGATACCCAAAATACTCAGGGAGAAGAATTCATTGATGACGATCTTGATTGTCAAACACTGGGAAATGCAAGAGGTAAATATAGAATCTCTTTATGAAAATAATGTATCTATCTACTTGGTATTTAAAATGATCCAATGCCAAAAATAATATTGATTTCCTCTTATTTCAGCGTCCACAAAATCTTTTCCAGTCAGGTCAGATCACTGAAAATATGTTTAAGAGCCAGGTGCTCCCTGAGAAAAAACATACAGAAAATGCTAACAATTGTGATGATTACTGTACAGCATGGTGCCATTTGTGACTGTTATTGGAGATTTTTAGAAAAATGTATGTAGGCTGAAGTAATTAACAGGGCTAAAAGAATATGCAAAACTGAATTCAAATTTTGTTTGTGTTAAAGGTTTTAAATATATACATTAATTCATTGAAGCAGGCATGTTAAAAAAATGATCTGACAGCTTAATTTATAAAGGGAGGGGCACATCCCTTATTATTGGATGTACTGATTGGATTGGTAGACAGTATAATTCAGCAGCATCTTTGGGATGGTTCACCCTTCTGTTTTCAGTGATAGAGCAATTCTCCTTATATTCCCAACGCCTCTCATGAAGTGGCCTAACGGCTTCATAAAAGTTAACTGCTGTACGATACTTCCATGGACATGGATTGATGCGGTGATCCTGGTTCCTGAAAATTAAATTGAACAATATTGACAAAAGATGCCTGAAACTACATAAAAATACCAACCTCTCACAGCATTTGAGAGTGAAACCTTCTTTTTTGTTTTTAAGTTTATTTGCCCAGTGCCTGAAAAGGTTGCTGATGCGTGGCCAATTATGTCCTACCTTTTAGTAGTTTGGTGTGGGATTATTTTACCACAGATGATTTTGAAGCCGAGAGTAGAATAGAAGCAATGGAAGGAGAGGCATAGAATGAAAAACAAACCTATCCTATTGATTTACATTTTATCTGTAGGGAGATCACAAAAAGTGAAGATGGCAGGCTCAATGATGTAAGTGAAGCTCCAACTCCTATGCATTGGAGTTGATGCAACAGCTGTCGCCACCTTGATTTTCTGGGTGCTCCACCCCTCTTGCTGCTTGTCTAACCTGGTTCACTGATAGGATACAGCTGGATTGCTAGCTAAGATTGGAATGGGAAAATTTGCTGTAGCCAACTCACTGCAAGACAACTCACTATGGCCAACTCGACATGGGGCAATTTGAGGATGGACAATTTAACAATTCTATTTCATTATTTAAAATAATAAAAATTATTTTAATTTTTGCAATTCACATTTCATCCTGTCCTTCCTTTTGCATTCTTTCTTTAATTATTCTATTCCACAATTTCTTTAATTTTAGTGTAACTCTTGTCCCACAGCGAGTTGTCTTGCGGTGACAAGTGAATTCCCACAGTGAATTGGCTGCGACAAGTTGTTGGTGAAGAGTTAGCCATGGCAAATTTTCACAGACCCACTTAAGATATTCAGTTGGATTCTGATAATTTTCTTGCTGAGAGGCAGGAATGGGTAGAAGGGAGAGGAAAGAAGGCTAATAGTGTGTTAAAAAAATGTAATACAGATAGTTAAGAGATTGTAAAATGGCTTTTTGCATTTCCAAATTTTGGGTATCACCAACTAGAGGTTGAGGAGAAATGTAATATCATCCCAGAAATCCTAGAATGATATTTCTGAAAATAATATAGAATAACTACAATCTAAAAATATTCTAATCATATGAAGAAGTTACATTACATAAAGTAGCCATGGGATAGCAGCAACTCATTGCTGGATCAGTGTCTTATATTTTGATTTTTAATAATAGATATTTTTAACAAAATACTGAAGAAAATTGCTGAAGCCGGTAAGAATAGATACTGAAAATGCTTGGGTCTGGAATGTATTGAAAAGAATGGAATAATTTCCTAATTGCCTTAGATTCTCAATTTCCTGTTTTGCTCAGGGTAAAAATAATTCTGAAGACTGATTCATTATCTTTGTATTGCCAGATAAATCACATTTTTTTGATAAAAGAGCCATTCCAGAATATTTTTTCCCCTCTTCATTTCTATCATCTCTTCATACTGCTAACTGGAACCTACTACAAGTTTGATGTGCATTCTGTAGCCAAACCTATTAATATGCTTTTGCACTGATTCCTGTGATATGCTCTGATTCAGCTTAGTCAAGCATAAATGGAACAGCGGTGAAATGCACTTACCTTCGCTACCGGTTTGGGAATGTGAGCATGCTCATTCACTCACGCGTGCCTCTTCTGCACATGCACAGAGGGTCAAAAATGGGACATAATGACGTCCTGGTGGGTGGGCGGAGCCTCCCACCGCCAGTGCTACCAGTTCACGTGAGCCAGATAGATCCAGCTGGATTTCACCGCTGAAATAGAACAGCCCTAATGTTTCATAGTGCTACTATACCTGATTGCATGTCGGATTAGAGCCAGGAAAACATGGGTTCAAACTCTCACTCATCACTATATATGATGATTTGGACCAATTACTCTTAGCCCAGCACAACCTCGCCTTTCCTTATGCAGGGCACTTTATAAACATCTGGATTGTAACTTCCAGAAGTGTCAGCAAATGCCACACTGGTTGGAAAGTTCTGGAAATTAGTCCACAGTTCAGAAGACGATCATGCTTGAGGAAGTTTGATCTAATGCAGAGGATATTGTGAGGGTAAAATGCCCTGGTTGCATGAAAATGAATTATTCTCTACCTCTTCTTAATAGAATTTAAATATTTGTGAGAAGGTCATTTAAATTCGAAAGGCCCTTTTGTCATCCTCGTTTCACTGATGAGATTGTTAAGTTATTTTCTGCTCATAATATAATGAAGCAAATGAGATTTTCTGTTTTCATAATTTTGAAAAAAAAATTAAATGGCATATTCCTCAGCTCACCCATCCATTTCTGTTGTTTTTGTATATTTTATGTTGCCTACTTTATCGCCATCCCCACCTTGGGACTCCTCCTCCACACCATTACCTTGCAGTGACTCCTTCTGGGAGAGGTGGAAACTTGAACAGCTACAGAGTTCCCTTATTGCTGATGGCAGTCAGTGTCCAGTCCCAGGTCAGTGTATGTTGAAGGAAGCCAGTGGGGCTGTCCTCCTTTCCCACCTAACTCTGCTTGAATCTGAAGGCTGTCTTTTGGCTCAGAGTTGTAGGAATTCGTGAGGACTCGACAATGGCCAACATTTTCAGCATTACACCTCAGATCTGCTGCACCATTTCCACAGCCTTCCACTGTGGTAGAATTTTTCCTTGAATAAAAGGGGGGTTATTTTCAATGCCCTACAATTTGCTAATCTCGATGCTTTGTTTGTTTGTTCCATAGGCAATCTCTCAGGCATGGTTCTGAGCATTAGTTCCAGGGAAATGCACAGTGACCTGATTAGCTGATACAACTCAACCTATTTTCAAGAATCTTCTACTGTGGGTTCCTTCTTTCCTCTCTGAAGAATTCACTGCTAGTGGGAAGGAGACTGTCTCGAAGATACAACAGCCACGTGTTACTTGGAAAACACGATAATACGCTTTGTGTTCATGGCTGCTGACCTCAGACTAAGATAGCAGATCTGTAGCCCTAGGCATGTTTGCAACCACTTTGTCTGTCTCTGGGTCCCTTGGCTTATTTATGTCCACGTAATCAAACTCATTTCAGACTTTGTTCACAATGGTGACATCAGGCTGCCATTCTTAAGGCATGAGGGTTAGTTTTAAAATAGTCGAAACAGAAATGGGTGAATATTTGGGATTTTTTCCTAGTAAATCAGCAACTTGGATCTGATATGGCACATTTCAGAAGGGATGCATTGAAGAGACATGATGATCAGTCATTGGCATACTCTTCAGGTCCACTGGAGATCTAGATAACATCTTCCTTCTGTTTCAGAATATAAAAACTGATGCTGATGTTGGGAAATGAGTAGGGGCTTTTTGTAACATATCACCAAAAGAAGCTTTCAGCTTCATTTTGCTCCCAAATCAAGTTCTTCCTAGTCTTGACACCCCTATTTTTCTGTCCACTAGACTGCCTGTTAGTTTGCAACCCACACTATTAAGCAGCTTGGGCTGCCTTACCTTTTCTTCAGTTTCCAGAACAGCAAGTGTAATTACTTTTTAAAATTTCAGTAGTCTTTTTTTGTATCTTTTTACACTTTCTATTTTTATAGCTATAAAAGCATTCTTATCTCAGGATAACGCTGTCAAAGCAGCCTATTTCAAATTTGCTATTTTATTCTTTTTCCCTTTTTCTACTTTGGGGCTGAACAAACAAAAAATATCACTGCCTTGGATGTGTTTGACAATCTGGTGAATCAAATTTGATTAATTCCATTTAAATAATTGCACTTTTTCAATTTCATCCTAAATATCATGCTTCACTTTTCAGACTGGAGCTAAGTGAAGTCTTAGGCAGGAAATAATTTCTGTTGTTATTTAGAAGAACTGCAAGTTTAATTGTCAATATGCTTGTTTCACCCCAGTAACTTTATGGAGCAAAAGTGCAGTCAGAATGGTGGTACTTGCTCAAAGAAGACACGTGTAGAAAACTAGCCACAAAGTAGTCTAGAAATAATACACACATAAGTGCACATTTAGAAAGTGTTTCCGAATATCAATGAACGATTCTTACAAATCACTTGTGATGCACTTTTTCTATGTATTACATGACTGTGTCTCCAATGAATTCTTTCCACCGAAGGCACATTCCATTTTGTGTTGATGTATTTTGTTCTCATGCATGCACAAAAGCAACTACTGCAGTACTGTGTCAAGCACAATGCATTCAGGAACTGATCATTCCAGCAGTTATAATGCTGCTGGAAATGAATGGCAACATTTATTTGCCACCTGCTCAGGATCGCTCTGTCTGTCTATGCAGCAGAGCTCCTAGTGGCCTGCACATTTTCTTATAAAAGAGCAACAACTCCCCACTGCCTTACCTGTACAGAGAATAATTGCAGTTGAAAAAATATGGAAGTCTAAATGTTTAAAAGCAAAACGGGAGGGGGGGGTTGGTTCCTCATAAAATATTTTTGTTTGGTATTAAGGGATGAAATTCTTCATTTTACTATTTATGGTATTGCTGGTATTGAAAATTTAAAAAAAAAACAAGTTTTTATGATGAAAAATTACTGGTCCACAATAATTTGAAAGCATGTTTAAAAAGCAACCCTAGCAATGCAACAGGATGGGCAGATCGCAAATCTAGACTCCATGTTTTTACAAATCTATAAATGATCAGCAGTAAAAAGTATACATGTACTGCTCACAAGCGTGAACATCCAATTTTGTTATTTTCCTAAAGTGAAAACCTTGTTTTTAGCTCTGCTCTTCCACAACTGGAGATAGAGTTAAATGAAGGGTGATCTTTGTTTGAGGTGTTATTTTTCTTTATTGCTGTTCAACAAACTTAGAATATCCCAAAATTCACACTTTCTGTTTCCTTGTTTGAGATAATGTCCGTTTTAAAGTGGGGCACTACAGTACAGTACTGTATGTTATTTGTGGTTACTGTAGATAGAGCTATAACTTCTTACAAGCTTTACTGGAGGGAGCAGCTTCATCTACACAAATTACTGTTTTCATATTGCTAACTCTGACTGAAACGGGTGTTATTCATGTCAATATCTTCTGGACCCTATGCATGTATTTTACTCCTACCACCTGGGCTCATTAAAAGGTCCCTGGTTTTAATGTTTCTCTAGCAGTGTTCCTCCTCTCCTTCTCCCAATAAAGAGATTTTTGTTTCTGCAAATAAAAAGAGCAGGTTGGGAACTAGCCACTGCAAAGAAATTTCAGTCCAGATCTATTAATACAACACTGCTTTGCTCTGTAAAATGCAATGGCAGTATTTTTAAGGCAATTTGCTTTCATTTTTGTTTGAAAAGCTGCTGGTTTACAACTGTGGTTGAGCCAACAAACAAATATTGGTAATTACATCTCTACTCCTAAGAATGAATAGAAGCAATACTAGTCATAGGAATTTTTATAGAATAAAAAGACTGGATTCTTTAATATTTTCTAGCCTTAGATGCAGGTATCTCTTATATTGGCAGATTAGTTCTTGAGATAAATGTTTGTTGCATCATTTGTAAGAAATTCACTTTGTACAGCATTTGTATAATTGAAATAGACTGATACAAAAGAAGCAGATTTGGTTGCAAGAGTAGGATATTTTTGTGACACTGACAGTAGTGAGTCAAAAGTGGACTTGTCTTCAGAAGCAATAAATTTCATCAAATGCCAGCATTTAAAAATGTGGAGAAACAATGACTGAATGGAAAGAAACTTTATTTTTCATGCTGGCTGTTTTCTCATGCAGTTCTTTCTCTGTCTAGCTATTTAGGTATATGTTTTGTCCTGCCAAGAATGCTTTCCATTAAAGCTTTCCACGGATATTACAAACCATAAGTTCTTTTTTGGGTCACATTTCAGTATAAAACATCTAGTTTACCTTTTATTAAGAGCCAATATAGATCTACAAATAACAAGTTGCTATTTGAACAATTTTTTTCCTTTGTTCCCAAGTCTGCAGAAGGATTACATCACTGATGTCACATAATGAAAGTACACTCCATCACACTGTACTAGATGGACAGATAGATAGACATTACATTTCCAGAGATAGTATATTTTTATCCACACATGCAACAGAATGAGAATATAGACAAACAAGATGAAAGTAAATGGAATGTCAGGGTGAGTTGGCTTTCACATCTCACCCCATTGATCACCAGGGGTTGATTTGGCTGATCTGGCTGGCTAGGCAGATGTCCCATTCCTCCCTCACTGCTCCATATGTATCCCTTCTGAGCCTACACACTTGTTAGAAGAGAATGACCATTCCAGAGAGAAGGAGTGATGATGAAAGCAAATGCTAGGTCACATGTTAAACTCCAAATTTCCTTTGGTGAGGAGTGTTAAAAGACTCTTGGAGGAGAGAATTTTAAATGTGCCTCGTTGCAGGGGGGGGGGGCAGGTAAATTAAGCTTATGTCAGGGAATTTATTAGATAGGATCCAGATTCCCATAGGAGATGTGCCTTCCTTGACTTTCTGTGGTTTTCAGCTGTTCAATAGGACAGTGAAATTTCTGACAGTGAAGCATTGTCTTCCTTACCAGCCTCCCTAAACAAGTTAAAAGGAAGGCCATCTAGGCCACAAAGAAACCTGGGGTCTCTTCTGGGTGCATGGTGGACACTATTTATGGGCCGGAAGCTTTTGAAATTTCAGAAGTGTTTCAGGAGGCTACCCTGAAACCCTGAGGCTAAAAAGTAGGCAAAAATTACATTGATGAAGTTCAGCCTTTTGTTGTTGAATTTTAATGGTAGGGTCTTGAAGTGATGTTAGGGGCTAATGATGCACACCTGCTGAATAAAATGAAGAGAAAGATTAATGCACTTTCACCTATTTCTTTTTGGTTTGATAGGATCAAGTGTGGGCATTGCATCCTCTAACCAATCATCTTGTTCTTGGTGATGCTGTGGCTTTGTGAAGGCCTTCTAGGGAGAAAATTCCATGTAAGAGTTTGCAGGTACATAAATAATACACAGTCTGATAAATTCAGGGTTAGTTGTAATTTAAATAAATGAATAGGTCATTTTGGAAATGAGATGGATAGACTTAAATGGATAAAAATTTTGATGAAAAATTGTGTTTTGAATGGAAGGTAGGAATTGAATATTAAGTGGTTAAAAACTAGGGATAAAAGGAGAAAGAGCAGATAATTTAAGAAGACTGGTAAATTGAAACAAGTCCCCATGAATGGGCTTTTAAGGGCCATTGATTATAGTGGGAGATGTAAGTGTATACCGTACTTCAATGGTATGAGGAGACATTAATGCCGCTTAAAACTACTCCAGCCAGATTATATTAAACGTCAGCCTGCGGTTACACAATCAGTAGGTGAAATGGGTTATGTGCAGCAAGACTGGACTGAAGACTCTAGTTCATTAGTGCTGCAACTTTAAAATTCTAGAAAATAAGAGAAAATTGATATATATAATATAAAAACACATTTTTTCATTTATTGCTGTAATTAAAATAGTTGTATTTTGCTATATGTAAACAAAGTGGATTTACATGAAGAATATTATAAACAACATAAATAATGTACACAGATACAATAATATATAACTGAAACTAATGTGTACATAAATTATATATCTGAAGTGAAACCAATGAGTCTATATATTTTCGTAGAGGCAAATATATAAACTACATGAATCAGAATAAATAAGGGAACAGAAAAGTTCTCCGTGTCGTAAGTAACCTAAAATTCCTACTGCTTACAATACAGACAAGTACTATAATATTCTATATAATTGAAACCCAAATTGACATATAGTATGTATTTTTTGGTCTGGCAAAATCTGAATTATATCATTGAAATCCAGTCAGTCATATTTGATAAGATAATTATTTTGCATTAAAAGACTTCACTGTTAGATACCCTTCAGACCCAGTGTGTACAGTGTAATTTCAACATTACAAGATGTTGCTTTTCAGAACTCTTCCTCACACTGAGCTCAAGGATTATTTACCAGTCCATGAGCCACAGAAAACTATATTGGCATGAAAATGGCCAGCCTTTGAAAAGCCTCAAGCCCCAGTTTCCCAGCTCCATCTAAAGAAACTGAGATCCCAGCCTCAGCCTCAGAAAGGAAAAAGAAGCTATAAATTTTAGGGACTTGCATTGCACCTGCCTTTAATGCTAATGTTTGTTGAAAGTTCACAGGTTAAATATTGTGTATGTCACTATGTTATGAGATACTTCAAATATGCCACAACTGTCAGGGCCCTGCAAGGGTGGGAAGTGCCAAATAACACAAGATGGCAGCCCCAACTTAACGATCAAAGACCTTCCCCCATTTGTTAGGTAAAGGTAAAGGTTCCCTTTGCACATATGTGCTAGTCGTTCCCAACTCTAGGGGGTGGTGCTCATCTCTGTTTCAAAGATGAAGAGCCACTGCTGTCCGAAGACGTCTCCATGGTCATGTGGCCGACATGACTAAACACCAAAGGTGCACGGAATGCTGTTACTTTCCCACCAAAAGTAGTCCCTATTTTTCTACTTGCATTTTTTTACATGTTTTTGAACTGCTAGGTTGGCAGAAGCTGGGACAAGTAATGGGAGCTCACCCATTACGCAGCACTAGGGATTCAAACTGCTGAACTGCCGACCTTTCAATTAACAAGCTCAGCGTCTTAGCCAAAGTGGGACAGCTTCTATCATAGAACATAGAATAAAGGTTGGAAGAGGCCTTGTAGTCCAAACCCCTGCTCAAGCAGATGCAGTTTCCTGAGTGGTTCCCCCTGCCCCCTTTTGAAGATTGTAACACATCAATTCTTTTTTCAGTTTTCTGATAGGTCCCCAATGCTCCAGACTCTTTTTGTTCAGTGGTTTTGAGATCACATCTGCCAGCTCCTTTAGAACTCTGGGATGTAATCCATCTGGTCCTGGCAAAATGAATTCATCTAGAGTGGATAAGTGTTTTCTTACCATTTTCTTTCTTATTTTAACTTGCATTCCTATTCTGTCACCTGCAGTATTGCTTTTGATAAGTTGGACTGTTTTTTTCCTTTTGTGCTTTCTTCCTGTTACCTGGCATCTCCTTGCCATTTCTCCCATTAGTGGACCAAACATTTTCTTGATCTTTTTCTTGTGTTTTACATGTTGAAACCAACTTTTAAAATTATTTTTGGCATTTCTTGCAAGTCTTAATTCATTATGAGTCTTAGCTTTCCTGACTTCATCCTTGCAGAGTTAAGCTACTTGCTGATATTCTGTTTTAGTTATGTGTCCCTCTTTCCATTTCTTATACTTGTCGTTTTTGTCTCCCAGTTTATCAGGGAGTTTTTTCATGCAACTATGCTGGTTTCATCTTGTTTTTGATTTTCAATAATATTATATTAAACTGAGCTTTTATAATCTCATTTTTCAGAGTTTCCCAGGCATCTTGTTTTCCCTTTTAAGATTTCCATCCAAGAAAGTCTTCCTAAGGTCTCTCTAAGTTTGTTGGCCATGACTTTTTGGTATCCACCCACACAGCTGCAGTTGCCCCTGCCTCTATCCTGCTGTGGGGAAACAATTTGACTTCAGTGGCATTAATAGAATAATCACCATTAGTTAGGAGTTGCTTTTTTATTTATTTGGTGTACGATTTTCAGGGACATTTCCTTTTGCAATACTTTCCAATTGCAGAAGCCTAAGAGAATAGCCGAGTGGAGGTTTAACATTTCAGGGCAGCCAAGGCCTGTACAGTCTTGCCTCTTTCATTATTAAAAATTTCCTTTGTTCTTTGGTACAGTTATAACACCAATATCCATTTGTCTCTGTTGTAGATTCTGTCTGTTAACCATCTAGAAACAAATTTGTAAGAAAGTCCTTTCTTTTTCTCTGTTAAACCTTTCACACTTTTCCAAAAGTTTTGAAAATTGAGCAATCTAATACAATGGGTGTGGATAAGTGGGGACTTAAGTATCTTGTTGTGCAATTTTATCCCATTAATTTCTGTGTGTCTGAGGCACACCTATTTTGCAGAAGATTGTATGTACTGTATGTGCATATTTTGGGCATTGGCAATCCTTAGGAATGAGATGGGTGTATTTTTATGTTTTGTTTTGTTAAGATTGATTCCCACAAGCCTTGGAAAACTATGCAGGATAAACGATCTTTCTGAGATAGTGGTTTCCAAAAGAAAAATATACAAAAATATTGAAATAGGAATTACAATACACCATTCCATTTTGCTGGTCTTCATTGATGCTCTGGAAGGGCTTTTCTATGGGTTTTATTTCTTGAACAAACTTTTCTATGGGTTATGTTTCTTGAAACAACTATTCTTATGGGTTAGTCTAGACTCCGTACAAGTTTTGACACTTGTAGGACCTGCCAATATTAATGCTATTGTTAGCCTATTCTGCTTAAAAACCTTCCTTATTTTGAAAATTCATGTTGGCAATACATAAAGACTTAATTCTATCTATTCTCCCTAGACCACTTTTTGATTCAAAGTTTTGAGGCCTAGATTCTATTGGTCTGCAGAAATGGGAATTTCTTATTTTGGGAATGCTTTTCTGTGATATTTGAGTGTGGGACTTGAAAAATTTTCAATTGAGCTTTAAAATGAACAAGCTGAAATATAGACTCCAAACTCAAACTTTGGTTTCTTTTTTTAATCTGAAAATAAGGATGCAGAGGAAATGCACTCAAGGTGCTCCTTGTAACTTGTTCCATTAGTGCATTCTGTTCCATAGAGGATGTGGAGACAAGCATGTAAAGCACATTGTAGTAGACTAGTCTCAGACTTTTGAAAGAAGGCTGCCATTTTCTTACTTGTTTTGTATTTTAAGGTGCATTCCTCCCTTCTGAGATGGAATTGAAGGATGAAGGTATGGCAACAGCCCTTGGATTTCCTTTGCCTTTATAAACATTCCACTCTCCTAGGGCCTGGAATTAATCAAGAGCTAGATAGGCAAGCGTTAACTGAAGGTAGATAGGTTCCTAGAAGCCCTATACTATAGTTGATTGAGGGGGTACTGCACGCATGGGGCTTAATTCTCTTTGAAAGAGCAGGCAAATAGCTTAGGAGTTTTACTTCATTCAGCTTTATCACTTGAGCTTTTGTTGGCCTCCAAGTTCACCAGCTGCAAATGTTGATGAACAAAAGTCATCCACCCACATAGGTCCCTCCTTGGATAATCTCCCAGTGTGTTATTGAAACACAGATTGAGGTGCTGTCCACTTTTACTGAGCTGCATTTCCCAATATACCCAATGGTGATGAATGCTGAAAGTTGACCGTAACTTCTGGAAAGAAACAGATGCCCCACCCTTATTGTACTGTGTTGCATGTGCTGCAATTAGCCTTTAAGAAGAGCCAAGAGTTTCAGCTAGCAAAGGACTGTCAAGAAGTCCAGCCAGATTGAATCACATTAGATCAGTGAGGAGGGAGCTGTGCTGGATGTTTCATGACTCCAGGCCCAGTTCAAGGTCTGATTTTAAACTGCCTTAAAAATAACACAAAAGGCCATTTTGGACCTAAATGCCTAAAGGAAAACACATCTTCCCTTACCAGGCAGTTTGTATCCAAAAGCAATTAAGGAGTGGCAATGGTGGATCTCACATAAAAAGTACCTTTAGAGATTTCTGCCATTTCATCTCTGAAAATGTCTATCCAAAGTTGTTGGGCTTTTTTGTCCAGGGTCATTCAGCATAGTTTGAATTTAGCTTTCCTACAGGCTGACATTAGTTTGATGTATCCTAAGTTACACTAAAGTGATCATTTGCAAGAAATATTTTTAATATGCACAACCATTGCTATATGGTAGGGATCTCAAATGTGATGGTTAGGATTGCAATGCTGAAGCATTTTCAGGCATTGATACCAAGTCCCCAGTGAGTCATAAATGAAGAAAATGAAGAGTATCATAAAAAGCTATTTAACAGAAATGAATTTAATAATGATGACTTTACTGGAAGACTGAGCTGTGCAAACCACAGCTAACAAAAGCTGGTTTGTGATTCAGCTGGCATCATTTTTTATTAATGAAAATATCAGTGTGATATTCATTTCTAAAATTAAATACTCTAGAAAACCATCTCACTAAGAGTTGGGGAAACCATGTCTTTCTCCTACCTCCTTGCTGAGAAGTTCCCTTTGGTCTGTTTTTTCATTTGCTTTCTTTTTCTTTCACTGCTCTGCCTTAACGGAGAACTCTTTCAGTTTTTTCCCACTCTTGTGGTGTCGTTGGTGCTGAGTTTGGTTGTTTCCTTGCAGACATTTCATTACCTAAACTAGGTAACATCATCAGTACACTGATGTTACCTACTTTAGGTAATAAAATGTCCGCAAGAAAACCAAGCTCAGAGAGCGGCAAGGACCCTTCATTTCAACCCTGAACTACAACTATTCTGGTTCCACTCATGCCTCATAAATAAATCCTCACAGCAGACTAAGCAGTCCTGGCCTTCCAACTCTGCCATTTCCTCCTTTTCTCGGGCAGCCCCAACCTGCCAGCTTGTCTGCCCAAGCAGAATCTCTCCTCTGCTGCTCCTGCTTGTGGAGCTGGGCATTGACTGAGACGAACAGTATTCAATGGCCCACAAGAGCATATGGGGATTCCAGCATGTAGTGCAGCTTAGCATGTTGACTTATACCACTCAGCTGACAAGGCATTACTCTTCCCAGGAGATACACTGGGTTAAGCTGAACTAAGTGGTGAGGCTAGGTCTTGCAGCCTATTCCTCTTCCGCAGGTTTCCATGATCCAGCTTACCTAACTTTGTGGTATTTAGAGCCTCCACAATCTTGTTGCAGGTCGCAGAAAGTGACTTGGATCATATAGCCCAAGAATTGCAAGTTTGAGTTCTTTGTTACATGGTCTTCCTGTTCACATACTCTCTCCTGCCCTGTTTTGGACAACTTGCCTTTATCTCAAGAAAGTTGCATTAGACCTGTGCTGGGTTTAAACTTGCCCAGTCTTTTATGACTGCCTCAAGATCTGAATGTTATTGCATCCATCAAATGCAATCAATGGCATTATCTTCTCAAAAATTCTCTTTTCTGCTGGCATGTCCTTTTGATCTAGGGAGTGGTGCGGTGACCTAGAGGCGGAGCTCTCGCCTCACAATCAGGAGGCTGCGAGTTCAATCGTAGGTAGAGGCAGATATTTCTCTATCTGGACACAATTAGAATATATCTGCTGAATAAAACTCCGCATTGGCAACAGGAAGGGCATCCGGCCATTAAACACTCTGCTAGCTCCATTCAGTTGCCCAGACTCCACCCTGCAATGGATTATGAGGTCGTTAAAAAATGATGATGATGTCCTTTTGCTCTAGGGCTGTGGTATGTTTAGGCTCCACGTAGTCTTGTTCCTTTTGTAGTTCCCTTTTGCCTTCCGTTAAATAAATCATGTTGATTCTTCTTAAATAAGTGTAGATTTCTTTTCCCCTTATTTTCTTAAAACTTATTAGTTCAAATAGTTGAGAAATCCTATTCTTTTATTTTTTTTTTTTTAAGAGGGAGGAATATTTGTTATTTGGCCTTGAAATTTCCATGTTTTTGAAAATGCAGTGATGTAATCTGATATGCACCCTCATTACCCACCACTTTAGCCATCTTAAAGGGTTCAGTGGAAATTTGTCACATAGAAAAACCAGATTGCAGTTTACCTAGTATTTGTGTTTCTTATGTTTATATGACGATTGCTGAAATGTGAATGCTTAGAAAGCAAACCATCTCTGAGCATGACCATCTTGGTGCCCTAGTGAATAAATACCACACAATTCTAAGGTGATACACATCATGTTTTATTTCCCATAGCAAACAGCTTCAGTAAAGGGAATCTGTCTAAAAGTGTTAATAGGCCCTAAAATATGCAAGTCTGGCTTAGATACTATTCATTTAGGACATGAATTGGTATGCCACCTGATGAATTTTCTGGATTTGATAGAACATAAAAGGGAAACAATCTCAAAACTCATAAATTATGAAAAGATTATAGCTGGTATAATAGTAAAAGTCATTTCTTTTTGCCTTTATTTCACCTAGTTTTGTGATAATACAGTATACACTTTCCTATTACTATTTTAGATAAGATTACCCAAATCTTGTTTCTATACAAGGGAAAACAAAATATTCATAATTGTCAAAAAGGTGTAAGGTGGATAAGATTTAGGAGTCTGTATATTTTTGTATATATGTGACAGATAAAATGTCAAATTGTGATCACATTGAAAAGCAGAAGCAAATGTTGAAATATACATCATGTTAACACTTAACTACAATTCAACTGCACAATCTAGATAGCTGAATTAGGTCTTGCTACAGTTTTGATTGCAACTTATTTATAAGCTGTGGAATTCAGCTTAAGACTGTTCTGCTTTGAAATATGTAGCAGGTTAATTAGTGTGTCCAAAGGAATGCACTTGTTCCAAGAAACTGTATTGCATTTTCTTCATTAAAATGCTTTGACACTCTTGCTTGTGGTTTCTTTTAAGACAGAATAGACAAGATGGAAGTTAAAGCTCTGCTCCAAAGAATCCCTTTCAGTAGATTTAACTGGCCATTTATAACATCTTCCTCCACACAATTAAACCATTCCACCTCAGTACTCAAGCTGCTCTTTAAATATGTGTGCCCATTTATATAAATATAAAATGTAATAGGGTGATGTCATCTATGAGGCACGTCCTTCTAGCCATGGCAGAAATTTATCCTATTTTTAAATAACTTTGGCTTTGTCACATTGCTTTTATCCCCAGCCCATGGTGGAGGCAGCTTAAAATGAGCCAAAACTGTCCCAGTTTTTAAATGTTGCTGTCTGCCTTCTCTTGTCACTACTTTTTGCTATGGACACTATCTAGGATGCCTTGTGAATGTGGTTGATGATGAGTGAAGTATTCTCAACTTTGGCAACTTTAAGCTTTGTGGACTTCAGCTCGCAAATTCCCCATCCAGCATGCTTCTGAATTCTGGGACTTGAAATCCACACATCTTAAAACTGTCGTCAAGAAACATTGCAGTAAATGCTGTGATTTGCCCACCTCCTGCTGACCACTTGAAGCTCAGACTCTCTTCCCTCACCATTCCTTTTTGTTTCAAGAGAACCTAGAAACTCAATTAGCTCTGCAAGAACTGACCTGTCAATGTGTACAGGTAAAACAGGGATGCAGTTCAATAACCTCATGAATTTCTTATCTGTGAAAACTGTACCTATGCCTAGCAGCCCTGTGTTGTGAGAGGACCAGGCAGGTTGAAAACCTTCAACAACAGACCAAAACTATTTTTTAAGACTTTGCCTATTGGGACTATGATAGTTTATTAAATATATTTTTGCAACCAATTGCAAAAGGAAGCAGTCATTCCCTATCTAAGTAGTAACTCAGCAGCCAAAGTTCCCCTTTTGTTCCCTTCCCTGTGCTCCCGTCCTCTACACGTGCAACCTATTGCCCCAACCCTCCAACTCTTATTCTCACCCAATCTCACCCCCCAGATTACAGGTTCTCATAATCTGTGTGGTTGGTCCATGCCTATTGTAGTATCCAGATTACTGTGAAACAAAATATGGATGAACACATAGAGCCTGCTTAACCCGGAGATCACATGCAGGAAACTTGCTGCCTCCATACTACATAGAGAAGCTCATGGGGGATGGGGCGTTTTCTTGAACATGATCATGGGGACGTAAGCAAGTAAGTAAGGTACCTAAGAGGGTGGAGAAGGGCTTGGGAGGCCTGGGGCAGGCCATGTGTGAGCTGGGAAAGGGTAGCAGTGTTGACATGGGATAGGTCTCCGAGGGTCTCCCTACCCTTGAGGCACCCTGTGCTGTCTTAGCAATGAGTCACTTAATGACTGCAATGGGGTGAGCAGGGACTGGGGTGGTTAAGCAAGGTGATCGCATGGGTGCACTTAACGACTTGTGACTGTAATGGGCAAGCTTCATTGCACTTGTAAATTGAGGACTATCTATAGTAACAGTAAATAATAAACCAAGGAACTATTACAAATTTTGTTTTCCTGGTGTGAATGATGTATCTGTTGCATGAATCTGGGAAAGTGAAAATGAACTGAAGTGAACATAAAAGTAAAATGAGATAGAGATACATACGCTCTGGACATTAGGATTCTAAAAGATAAAACAGATTTATTATATTGAGGAAGATGTACTTTATGCCAGACATCTACAGCAATTCTCAGGAATCAGAGGCAACCTGCCAATCTTCACTCTGCAGAATAATGATCTGAGACTGGAAGTAATCTACTGTTTCATCTCTCGGAAAATTATTTTTACACAAACAGCAGGAGATGATGTCCGGGGTGGTGGTGGTAAGAGCATGAATGAAGATTGATAAATCAGATTAAATAATCCTGTTCCACACCAGTGCTTATTCTTTCCTGCAGTTAAGTTAATCTCTCAAGTGTAACCTCTAAAGAATGAGAAGGCAACAGGATGCATTCTTAATAGCATCAATTAAGACACAGATAATCCATTTCCTATGTTTCTATATTTGGAATTTGTGTTTATAAAGGTATACTATCTCCAAAGTGAAATTAAATTGGAGGTATAATTAATACACTATTTAATACCGCTCACTGTTGGAATCATTGTCCAAGTTGTGCTTGAACTAAAAAGTGTATTGTGGGCACCATGAGGAGCAAAGATCCCCTACTGGCAGGAGTTAGCCAGTCCCATATGTTTCTCTCCCATAGACAGGGACAGAAAAGTATACTATCCAGGTTCATAAAAAGCCTCACCTGTTTACCTCCCATGTGTAATAGCACCATTACAGAGATCATACCAAATTGTCACAGGAGAAAGTTACAATCCAGATGTATCAGTGAAAGAAGAAAGAGAAAAAGGCATAAATAGCCTAGATAAAACATTTTCATAGCACATCAAGCAGTAAGAAGTTGTGCAAAATATTAAAAAAAGAATTCTGACAAACAAATGCTGGTTTTTCACCATTTTTCTTTATTAATAATAAGTAAATGTTACACCAAAAAGGTGCCTGTCATAACATTTGGGGGACAAAAAGGTAAAAATAATTAAATCATAGCTAATGAGGCCTAAGTTTCTCGTGGGCATTTTTTTTTTCATTTGGAATTTATTTATAAAGGTGTTTTTTTTCTCCAAAGTTAAACTGCAGGTTTAATTAATTCAGCATTTAATTTCTAACAGCTGAACATTGACAAACACAGGAAAAACATTAAGCAGTATAATAAAATACAACAGGAGACATAAAATAAATATTGAGAGAACGCTTCCTCTTGTTGATACGTTTTGCCTGCTTGGAGAACTGAAATAGGTTTTCATTTAAAAATACAGTAGGAAATTACAGTTTTAATATATGAATATTTTGGATTAGACAATTCTGATTAATTGGTAGGTGCAGTAAGTAATATTAGAAGACTGATATAAAATTAGTATTAAAATGTTGCAAATATATTGGTTTTTTTTAAAAAAAAACTGCCCATTCCCCAAATACATTGAAATTATACTCATATCCTAACCCTATGACTTCAAATATGATTTCCTAACAAAAATTTAAACAATACCATTGCAACTTAAATCTGTAAAATGTCCCTGTACAGTATTGTAGAAATGTATATAAAACTTTTAAAAAATTGCTGGGAGCACTATTGCCAAGGCAGCCTGATGAATGAGTTCATAAAGCTTTCCTACTTATGAACAGAAGCCTGCAAAAGGATAGTAAAATGCATGATGGGAAAAAAGAATGGACCAGTGAAATATATTTTATGTATACACCATACCTTTACCCCTGGAACAGGGGTGTCAAACTCACCTCGTCACATATCACAACTTTTTCCCCCTTTGCTAAATCAGGCGTGGGTGTGGCCAGCACGTGACGTATCTGGCCCACGGGCCGCGGGTTTGACAGCTCTGCCCTAGAAGATGCTATATTGCTCCTCTGGTCTCAAGATTAAAATGTTCTGTGCCAATTTTTTTTCTTAGAACAACAAAGTGTAAACACACACAAAATTGAAACCAAACAAGCAATATAGCAAAGAGAGAGAAACTAGATTGCAAATTTAATTCAATTTTATAGGTCTTCTGGAAATGCTTAGGCAAGCAAGAGCATTAAGTATGATTCCAACAAGTGAAAGTCAAAGTATCTTTAAAATGTCTACAACTGTTTTAGAGTAAGGCCACTGGAGCAACATAACAGGCTCATCTCTCATGCTGGGTCTGACATCCTTGGGGTTAAATTTAGCACAGGCCTAGGGAATCCATTGTCTTCTGATGCTACTGAACTAAAAACCTAACAACAAGGCTAGCTAGAGTTGCTGGAAGCTGTAGGTCAACAACATCTGGAGAGTCACGGGTTCCCCAGTCATATTGCCAGCTTAAAAAAAGATGAAATGATAGCAACTACCATTCAAAATGCACCCTATGCTCAAAATAATATTCATAAAGATAAAATTGCACATATCTGATAAAATTATTCTACCGTGTTTCCCAAAAAATAAGACCTGGTCTTTTATTTTTGGCCCCAAAATAACACCTGGTCTTATTTTCAGGGGAAGTCTTACCCACTTACCTTAGGAGCATCGCAGTCATGTCTCCCATGCCCCGACACCTGTTATGGTGCTGCCTGACTTCTTCTGCAGCCACTTGCAGCCATGCACCACATGGCCCGTTGCGCCAGTGGCGCTGCTTGTGGCAGCAGGCTGCATGACATGCTGTTTGTTGCACATGCAAGCAGTGACACTGGCCCAATGAGTCTCGCCATGAGAGGTGGCACCAGCGCAATGTGCCATGTGGCATACAGCTGCAGAAGTCAGGCAATGGTGCAATAGGTGTCAGAGCGCAGGAGGCCTGGCTGCAGCAATCCTAAATTAAGTAGGTGCATGGTGCAGCTCCATCCCCCAACCCTCCCCTAGCTTGCACCTCATCCCACTTTGTACAACCAGATGGTGGGCAGGGCTTAACTAGGTTTTTTTTGGGGGGGGGTAGGGCTTATATTAGGTGGAGGTGTGAAAACTGGGCTAGGGCTTGTTTTTGGGGTAGGTCATATTTTCGGGGAAACACAGTAATTATTTTCTTTGTTATGCTGTATGTGGTAGACATCATAAAAGAAATCACTTCCTTACTAAACATCTGTTGATTAGAACTAAATCTAGATTCATAAATATGTACATCCATAAATTAAACATTTATTCAAACATATAAATAAATTAGTTTCAAATAATTTTCCTGAACAAAATAACTTTTGTTTAAAACTTCCTTTCAGTAAAGATCAATGGGCTATTGAAGATATTTCAGCACACTGCACTTTGCCAACCCTGTCAAATAGACAAAATATCCTGACAACTATTAGAAGCAGTAGCAGTGGAAAAATTGTATTATCAAGCATGTAAAGTCAGGGCTATACCCCATTTATGGAATGCTTATTCCCCTTCATCTTTCTGGCATAAACAAGAAGATAGTGCTACAACCAATTGCATATAGAGTTCCTCACTGGCACACAAATATAGGCTGTTTTCTATGCTAATTCCTTCCCAAGCATAGTGCTGCTCTCAAGTTTTTAATAAAACAGAAACAAGGATTCATTGGGAATTAGCCCTAGCCTGCACAGAAGATTCAAGACAGCTAGTAAGTAGGGCTATACTTTTGGATGGATTTTTCAGGCAGATGCAGAGCATATAAAGCTCACACCCATTTTTGGAAAACTATTTCCAATGGCACATGCTATTTAAAATTAAACGTATCTTTATAAATTAAATCTTCAAGGAAACAATACAGTGAGTCATAAATGAAGTGATGTATAAGCACACTATGCTTACTGATACTGCGCTGTATATCCCATGTTGATTTCATTCTCTGCATCAGTTTGAGATAAATGATATGCATGAAAACAACTGTCCCTACAGCTCTGGAAAATTGTTTACTTTTGATTATGACTGGACTCCCAAAGATCAGTTGCTAATTCATCTTCCTGACACAGCCTTTCTTGTAGAAAATGAAAAAGTCAATCTATCATCAAGGTGTGTAAAAATCTATAATTTCTTTACAAACACCCCATGAGCATTATGGAAGCTAGAATAATTTATGGATGTCTGTAACATCTGGAACTTAAATGCAAACATTAATCCTTAATAAAAGTCACCAAAGGCAAGATGAATCTTCTCAGATATGGTGGTTATCACCCAAGGACATTTTAATATGCTTTTTTCCTAAATTCAGGCAGTTGAATTTCATGGCAGCCCAGTATTTGTTTATTTTAACTGTATGCTGTTTTCCCATGCAATTTTCTCAAAATAGCTTGGGTGCCTTTGAATCATTCTTTGACTCCTGATGATTGCCTGGAGTAGTCTCTGCAGTTTCCTTGGCAAGGTTTTTTCAGAAGTGGTTTGTCACTGCTTCCTTCTTAAGGCTGAGAGTGTGACAGACCCAAGGTCAGTCATTTGCTATAGGGCCTTTGTGCCTATAGCAAAATAAAATTCACAGTCTCTCAGTTCATAGTCTGATGTGTTAACTACTACACCAAAGTAGCTCTCCACAATTAAATTATAATAAATTAAAAAAATAATCATCTAAAGAATAACTATTTGTACAGGAAAGGCCTAAAACATTTATAGGTCTTCAGCAAAGGCTTAATAAACCCAATACCAGCAGAGGAGGAGAGCATTATAAAGAACAGGTATCTCAGAATTTTTTTTTTTTAAAAGCAACTTATTAGAGACTTAGCAAGATCAGGATAAAAAAAGCTACCTCCATCCTGAAGCTGTGGTTGGACATGGCAAGCTGAAAATCTTTAGTTCTTTAGTTTAGTTATGACCTGCAGTTTGTGGACGTGAAGAACGCAGGCAGTACAAAGAATAAATGTCACGTCCAAATGCAGAGTTGGAGATTTAACTACAAAAAGGGATTGATGCCCAAAGCATTCTGCCTTCCCCAAGCAGTTCTCCTCTTAGGTGCTTTAAAAATAAATGCATTTTTGACTTAGACTTTAATTCTTCAAGTTGTCACGTGTTATAAAGTGAGAGGTACAGGTGCATAAAGAAATAGTCACTAGTTTAGAGTGCTTTGGTCTCTGTTCTCACAAGTAACGTTAGTTGTGGATCCTGCCATTTTGCAAGTTTCTACCTACTCTAACTCAAACACAAGAGATATGGTTGCAGAAACAGAGGGCACAGAGCCAACTCTGGCTATTTTGTCACTTACTCAGAACTTCCTATCAGCAGCAGCTTCTTGTAAGGACTTTCTACTTCAATATGACAGGGAGGAGAACAAAGGAAAAAACACTGAACATCTCCAGCCATGATTTTTGTCACGACTCTTGGATAATAAAGAGAATTGAAAAGGGGAGAAAGGGATGCAAAAGCATTGCAAATCTATTTACTATCTGATGGAGGATTTCTCTGTCCAGCTGTGTTGCATCCTATGCCAGATGATATTGGAGCAGCCCATATGCACAGAAGGGAATAGTGGAACTCTACCTGAAGAGATATTTTACATTTTCTTTGAAGATGGAAAGACAATAATGAAAAGGTATATAGACTATCTCAAGCATTGTAAGTACTTCACAAATACTATCTCAGTAAGTCTGCAACGGTGGAGTTCCTGTGCTGAAAATGGTGCTTGGAAACGAAGACACAGATCCACCCTGGGTTCCCCAATGCTTTCCAGCTGGGCGCTTCCTAACTCACAATTCAGATTCGTGTCCTAAACCAGTTACAGCAGGAAAAGAATGTCTTTTTAAAACAAACTTTACATTGTTGCTTTACAATACTCTGTCTTTTTAATAGACAACAGATTTTAGAAATAACACCGCCATTTCTTTTTTTGGGGAAACATTCATTAGAGAAACATTCATTTATTAGAGAAAGAAAGTAGCAATTTTAAGGAGTATTAATTTAAAATTAACAAACTTAAATATTTTTGGGTACTTTTTGGATTTTTTAATCCAAATTTATCTTTTTGTTTTGAAAAGTTTTAGAATACAATGATGGCTTATTTGCTATTCTGATTCTTTCATAAATTGCTTGAAAACATCAGCCTTTATATTGTGAAGCTTTTTTGTATCTGTAAAGTGGCACCCATTGCTATTTAATTTTTGAAAATAAAATAACATTCTTAAAAAACATTTCAAAACAAGCTAGCAAATAAATACATTTTTTTTTTAAAAAGTTTAAAACAGACCAGTATTATTACATGGGTTTGGAAGATGTTTTTCTATTTGCTCCAATCACACACCCTAGTTGAGAATTTAGTCCTTCTCTAATCTCTAGTCACCATGGAAAACAGCAGTTGTGTAATTTCTGCAAAGACTACAGCTTTCCATTCTTCTTTTGTATGAAATTCATAAGCCTTGAATTAATATTACATTCATACAGCAGGGTTTTAAGAAGTCAAGATTGGATTTCATATCTAATAATTAAAATGTATCTAACACTATTCCAAATGGGTACTGAAACATGCCAATCTCCATTTCCATCCAACACAATTGCTAGTGCTAGTTTTACCTGATCCATCTACATAATCATTTAAACTGTTCCTTTCATATTTTAAGTGAGTAAATAATCACTGCATTTGAAATGACACATTCAAGAAGGCCCCCCTTTTAAGCTGCATTAAGCATACTGACCATTCACTAAACAGAATTGACAACCCATTAATACCCCATGTGCAGATTAATCTTCCTTAGTCCATCTTGAGTCAAGAGTCCCAAAGCAGAATTCTAATAGCAATTGTACTTCTTTATGTTCCATTTTTCATCTCCCACTCCTAGAAAGAATGAAAAAGAAAATGTAAATATAATTACAAACATACATATATTCATATCAGCTGAGTCAAATATTATGCACCAATTGGATTAAAAAACAAGATAACTCCAGAAAGATATTCCAAACCTTCGCAAATTCTAAGGGCTTCAACTAGCATAATTGCTTAGCCAGCATGGCCATCCAGCAAAGTTGGGATGCCCCACTGTAGCGTCTCAGAATCTTACTGACTCAAAAAATAATGATGATGATGAAATCAGAACCTGTATAATGTATGAAATAAAATCTTGCAACTAGGAGTCAAATCAGGAAGAAGATAAACATGAACATCTTATTAAGATGGAAAAGAAATATTAAGCCGGTAGTCCTCACTTAGGAACCACAATTGGGACTTGGGACCAACAGTTCTGTCATTAAGGGAAATGGTCTTGGAAAATCATATGACTATAACTGTGCTTCCCTCTTTGGGATCTTCACATTATGCTATGGGCTGGAATAGCCAGCTTAAAACTGACAAGTCTAATCAGTTTTGCACCTTCAGCTTTTGTCTGCTTCCTAGCCACTCCCACCCCAGCAGGGGATAATTAACAGGAAAGGAATTAATGTTTGTATTTACATTCATTGGAGAAGAAGGGAATACAAGAGAGTAAGCAGGCACACAATGGGGAATATATATCAAAATCAATGCTCTGGTGCCAGCATCCCTGAGGGTGCTATGCAAACAGTCTAGTGTATTCCCCACTGTCTCCCTGCTTATTCTCTTGTAAACCCTCCCTTTCAAAGTATCCTGTGAGGAGGGGTGGCTAGATCAAGCCAAGAGATTGCCTACAGAAATAATTTGTGCTCTGCAAAGGGGAAGGAGAAGAAAAAGTTGTTTCTGTAGGTAATCTCTTTTGTGCCTTATTCATCTCCTACTCCGTGTGGAAAGATTGGAGAAAGAGAGTAAGCAGGCACACTGTGGGGAATACACTGGACTATTTGTATAGCATGCTCAGGGCTGTTGATGCCACCACATTCTTTTCATTGTGCATTTCCTATGGTGTGCCTGCTTACTCTTTTATAATTCTTCCCAATCTCTCACCTTTGCAAGGGGGTGGGGAAAGAAAAATAACAAGTCAGGCACAGGACAACATGTACTAATTATAATTGTAATCTTGTGAGTGAGAGGTGCTGTAAAGGTCATAAATGCAAACACTGGTACTAAGATTATTTTTTTCAGCACCATTGTAACTTTGAATGGTTGCTTAATGAGGCAGTTGCTAAGCAAATGCTAAAGTATTTAGTATTTAGTATACTAGTAGAATGTGATTCTGTATTTCAGCATCTGACAAGCTTAACAGCTTTCTTTGAGACTTGGTTTCAGACAAACACAATAGGTGGTTGGTAGGTGGATGTAATTCTCACACAGATCCAATTGCTAGACCTTGCTTCTTCTCCTTCATAAAGCAGTTAATATGAATCAAGGGTAGGCAATTTATGGCCAATATTTGCTCCTATCTCAAGGTTTTGGGGCTTCTGGAGGCCCATTCCACATTACCCTCTGCAGATCAGCAGTGTTAGTTTGGTAGTGAAACTATGCTGAATTCAGCTACAAGCTATGATAAAATCATGAACATTGAATTTAACTAATGTGAGAGATATTTGCAAATCTGGATATTGTTTACTGTGGGATTGCTTGTGACCACCTGAATAATTTCACCCCTCACTCTTGTACTGATTTTGACAGCACAGTTCATACTTTAGAAACTACATAATTGTCCCAAACCTTCTCTATTTCAAGACTATTTTTCTGAGTAGGCGCTAGTTTAGGTGTAGAGCTTCATGAATATTTTTCTTCATCTTTTCAATGCCTTTTTTTAAGTCTTTAGAAATTTCTTTTGATTGCTTATGTGGGAAGATTTTACTGCAATAAGGGAAGTCAATGTTTGAAGTTTATGTGAGGCAGGCCTGGGCCAAATAAGCTTTTATTGTTGAACAAATAGCCCCAGGTCTTTTATCAAACTGATTGGAAATAGGGGGATTATTACATTTTTATCCTCACATACTGTAACTTGGATGAATCTGTTTATGAAATAATGAAGCAAGAACCAGATTTTAGTGTCATTTATTCTGGTGGATTTTCTTTAAAGTAAGACTCAATGTTCTGACAACATTCATGGCAAAGCTAACAAAAAAAAAATTCTTTTTTTTTTTTTTACAGAATCATATTGCAACTGGAAAACTATTTTTCCACATTTTTTCTCTCACTTGAACTAAAAGAACAAACTTTTAAAGGGTAATATAGTTAACAAGGGCTTTTTTTTCTGAGCAACAGTATCTGCTTTCAAAGCAAAGCAAGACAACAAACTGGCTTCTCTACTATGTAGAAAGGATGAATAGTAATAATAGTAGTAGAATATGTAACCACCTTGTGAATCTCACCTTTGCCTTCTGAAGCACGTGGCCTCGGCATGGAGAAGTGCTTGAGGAGGAATGTCTTTTCAGGACAATTGCACTATTCACAGGCATAGAACATTCTGTATCACTTGTATCACAACTAGAGATAGGTGAATTCTCCAGAGTCTGATGCTTTAGAACTGGGGACTAAATAGAAAACAACTTGAAACCAAAAAGTGTCAATAGTTGTATCAGCAGTTAAACTATCCTGGCTCTTGGAGAAGAGAATATTATCCTATTGGACAAATGTGGAGATTGGTTTGAAAGAGCAAGATAACAAGGTAAGATTGGCAGATACACCGTCAGGAATCTCTGCAATCCTTTAAATGAGTTAATAATTTCAGAGCCATATAACTTGAAATCTAGGAGTAACGAAGAAATATACCGGTATATCTCTCATCAGCAAACATGGCTATTCTACTCATGCCTGATTCCAGATCACTTATAAAAAGCACATGTCCTAGGAGAATCCCACTAATTTTATCCCTCCATTGTGAGCAATGTTCATTTACTCCTACTATAAATTTGTTACAATTTTATTTGCTATTGTCAGGTTGTTTACACATAAGAGAACCTGCCTTTTTATCCCATGGCTGTTAAACTTACTGTGAAGTCTTTGATTTTGGACTTTATCAAACATTGAGCAGTTGATGTCTACTGGTTTGCCCTTATTTACATGCTTATCAATACCCTCAAATATTTGAGTAGATTAGCTAAAATAGGAGCTTACCTTAGTGAAGCCATGTTGGGTGTCCTTAACAAGGCAAATGTTTGCTAATTTTATCTTTAACAACAGTCTCTACTATCTTCCTCAAAAGAGACATTAACCTGACAGACCTATGATTTTCTGGATCTCTCCGTGACTCCTTCTAAGAAATTAATTACATTGACTACCTTTCAATCTTCAACTACAGAGGCAAGTGCACAAACAGGGTGCATGTTTGAGTTAGAAGTTCCAGAATTTCAGATATGTTTAATTTTTAAAATACATTTTGTCTCATCTCCATCCATGTTTTCATACAATCTTGTCAACTGTGGTGTTCAACATGCTACATAAGGCCAAGATAACTCTCAGATGGCATAATAATTCCCCAGGTAGTAACAGATCTAAACAAGCAAAAGTGTGCAAACATATGACAGAGTTGAATGCTGAATCTCATATGCAGAGCATGACAGATAGTAATTATTTAAAAATAGCAAAATACTTAAATGATTTATAAAATGTATTTTACAGTAGAATCTATTTAAGTTAAATTAAATTAAATTAATTTAAATTAAAATACCTGTGCAGTTAAACTCCGTGATTTAGGCTCAATTGCCAATCCTAGTGTGATGCCTCCAGCCAAAGCTTTTTTCAAATTCTCTTTCACTTCTGTCAACTCTAGTTCCAGAGACACACGCTCAGACTCTTTCAACTTACACTCTTCTTCTAACTTCTTTAATTTATCTTCAAGAATTATTAGGGATTTCCTGCCTGAAATCCAGGGGAGAGAAATGATCTTTGAGGCTGTGATAAAATTGTACACACTGTTCTTAAACCAAGGGCTGAGAAGTTGGAAAGTGAAGACACTTCACAGCAGGCAGCTTCAGAAGTGAGTCATCATCATTCATCAAATACAATTTACTGTAATCTGATCAACTACATTAACATAGCCAGGTTTGTTTGTTTGCTTTTTTACTTTTAATTTCAATTGTTATAGCCACCCACCTCAATATCACTCTGGTTGGATAAAATATTCTATAATTAAAAGACAATAATTAAGACTGCATCAGCAAATTATTGCCAAAGTAGGTTATAACTAGTGCTATGGTTATTCAACAGCATAAACGTCTTTAGCATTTAACTTCATTGAAATGATCCAGCCTGGCAAATAAAATAGTATAAAAATGCTATCTATAACACAGAACTACCTTGAAAGTGGCACCTGAATGCTAGAACAGTTGCCTCCTCTTCTGTAACATCATATACACAACTACAACACAACTGCTGTAAAACAAAGAAACAAATAAGAATCTCTGCCACCCTCTTCATAACTGTTTGCTGTCATTGAAAAGAATATGGAAACACGATGTCTCATCAGCATACTCAAATTTAATTGAAAGGGACAGAAACTTGGCAGTAGCAGTTTATGTATTGGTCTCATCTTTGTAATGCAAATTCCCTTAAGTTATAAACAGGAGGGGACTTCCTCTATGTTTCTAAGCTTGTATCTTTTCACAGAAAAATAATAAAAGCTACTTCTGATGCTAGAGACATTATTTCCTGATATTTTGATTATAAACAAAAAGTGCCCAGCATACCAGGATTCATTTCAAGAGCTGCCCGGAGTTCTTTCCTTTCCTTTCGTAACTGAGCCAAGTGATTCCTCAGGATTTCTTTTTTCTTTAATAGTTCCTCCTCTTTCGTTTGTAATCTCTTTGCATCTGCTTCAACACGATTCTTTCCATACTTGTATTGATCTGCATCTACACAAAAGTTTAATTATAAGATATCTGAACTAGGAAACTTATGTCAGAATGAAAGACTAAGCCAAATCTAGGCATCCCATTTACTTGTATGTTCACTTACAATCAAATGTTTTAACAAAGATTTGTTTTACTATTATTCTGTATTTGACAACATACCTCTTGTCAGATATGCCACAGTCAAATCCCTTAGGAAAGAAAGACCCTTGACTCCATTTGGTTGAAGTGACAGGTTCTTTTACTGAGGGATAGTGGCTGAAGTAAAAGCAGGCTAGAACTAAAGTTTCTGCGCCAAAAGTTATAAACTTTTCCCCTTCATCCTATCCCTCCCCCCACCCCGACCAATTTGTCTTCAGCCAATGGCGAGCCACATAGGTTTCTTGGGAACTGCTCAGATGTTTGAAGCAATTCACGTTGTTTTCCCAAGGTTTGTGGCCTTGAAGACTGGCACAGGCTGGTTTCATGCATTTCTGGTCTCTGTCAAACTGTCATCCCCCCTCCCTAATTCTAACCTATACATGTTGATTGCCCATTTGCTCTTCTTCCCCTCCCCACTAATGGTTAATGGCAGCTGTTAGTGAGGTGCCAAGCTGAAGATGGCAGAGTTGACACCTCTACCTCTATGGTTGCTGTTACATCTTCAATCACTCCAGCTTTAATCCAAACAAAAACTTCTTCAAATAGCTAAAAGTATGTCTTATACACTACTTGCTGCACCTGAGCAATTAGCAAGATAATGGTAGCAACCATACCAGCCAAATTACACAGAAAACGTATCCAAAAATCCCAACGCTTTAAAGAGTAGTATTGAAAAAGGAAGAACTTAACTCAAATTTTCTATTTGTTTTGCCCATATTATGCTAGAAAAGTAAATAAGGTAGTAAGATACTAAAAAAACTTGCTTATGAAAAAAGAAAGATAAGGGCATTTTTATGACAACTGGGAGCAGAACAATTAACAACCATGAAAACTGAACGAATATAGACACTGTTGAATTACAGATTTGGAGAGTATCAGAGGCTGCAAAAAGAACCAATCATTTGGTCTTGTACAAACTGAATACTGTCTGCTTCCTTGAAACAATGATCTACAGGGAGAAACCCATATAGTTTAGGCATATGGTGCAAATGTGATCCAAATTTATATTTTCTTTTATTTTTAAAATAAATTATAATAATAGAGTAGCAAAAATGACTATGTATTAAGCAAAGTAGAAATAGAAGACAACGAGAAGACTGAATACAGTTCTTCAGAAATTTACAATCTATCAACTTGAATCTCCCACTTAGAACATGGTTGATCATGATGAATGACCTTGGTTTTGGCAATGAAATTTCTGTGTGAACAGTCATTTATCTCATGGACAAAAGATGCATGGATAATAAATAAATAAATAAAGACAGTAGATAAATACTTATCTATCATGCGTAAAGAATTATTTTACCTAATAATTTCAGACAGTTTAACAGAATAAGATATTTCAAAGGTGGAAGAAATAAGGAATACTCACTAGAGCTGCTACGTTTCACATTTGAAGCAAATTCTGATTTTTTGGGTGAATTACTTAATGTTCTCCCTTTTCCTGAAATCCCATTTGCAGCTAATGGCACTTTCTTTCCTTTAAACTGTAAGGAAAATCAAGAATGCATTTATTGCTAAACATTTACATCAGTTGTTTTACATAAGTGGGAACAAAAAAAGACAAATTTTGGTTAAAAATATAAAATTGAGGTAGTTAGAAAACCATGCTTCTGAAGCAACCAAAGGCATCTGTTGTGCTTTTTGAAAATACAGGAAATCCTCGACTTACAACAGTTCAGTTAGTGACTGTTCAAAGTTGGAACAACACTGGAAAAAAGTGACTTATGACTACTTTTCAGATTTATGACTGTTGCAGCATTCTCGTGGCCATTGATCAAAATTCAGGCACTTGGCAACTGACTGATAGTTAGTTGCACTATCCCAGGGTCATGTGATTACCTTTCGTAAACTTCTTACAAGCAAATTCAATGGAGAAGCCAGATTCACTTAACAATCGTATTACTAACTTAATAACCACAGTAATTCACTTAACAACTGTGGCAAGAAAGGTCGTAAAATTCACTTAACAAATGTTTCATTTAGCAAGAGAAATTTTGAGCTTAATAGTGGTCATAAATTGAGGACTACCTGTATATAAGAGATGAGACAACATAAAATTAAAACAAATGTTTGAGAAAGGGCCACTTCACAAAATAATCACTGAAAGATGTGCCCAGAAGCTTCAGAAAACTTAGGCCAATCTCTAAGTGGCTAGGAAATCTCTAAGTGGCTAGGAAATGAACTGACAATAAAATCTTAAATTGACATCTTAAAAATCTTAAATTGACATTTATTAGAGCTGCAGAATGTTCAGAACCAAGTTCTAATGACTGGGACAATGAAACATTTTGCAAAGAGTGAAAAGACATCTGTTTTTAATTTGACAAGAGCAGAACGTTTAGACTTACATTATTTGGATTTATTATTTACAAGTTGTTTGTTTATGGTTCAAATATGGAAAGGAATGTTTGATTTATATTTTATATTATTTTGCCTCAGAATAACATTGGCTTTTGTGATTAAAATGATTGAAGGAGGCAATATCTGTGTTCATCTGATTTTTCAGAATCTTCAATTACTCATTTCAATAAAAAAAACATTCTTCGAACAATGTTGCATAACAATCTTTTGAAACAAGCAACAATCATTATTTTGCAGACATGCAATAAAATGAACTGATAAAAAAAAAGATTCCTCCAACAACTCATTTCACTAAAATTTTAAATTTTAGCAGATCTTCTGATTCTTAGAACAAATCATTTAGACAAATTTCAAGTTGGTTTTCTAAATATACAGCATACAGTACAATGGTCACTGACTGCAGAGGAATGACTGTTCCACTCCCCAAATGAAAAAGCTGTAAAACCTACACTATAATAGGGCACAGGTATATGGCCAACTGGTCAAAAATGTCTCCCATTCTCCCATTACTTATGGAAACTGCATCATCTCTCTAATATTTCCAAATGTGAAATAAGTTTGCAGAATGATTTAAGCTTTGGAAAGATCACAACCCCAAAGATTTGAAAGTGAACACAAAATTGAATGAAGCATATTTATTTGAAACAATTTTATCTTTAAAAAAATCAATTTGTTTCTTTTAGAATGAAGCAGAACCATCTGCATAACACAGAACAGTAGGAATTACCCAAGCCACAATAATGATCCATACTCAATGCACTAACTGCAGTACAGTATATTCAACTACTCACACCTAATTGCACACAGATAGTACAGAAAAGTACAGAACATTGTAGTCTATGAAGTTGACCATTACCAAGGACTTAATTTCAGCTGTTGAAGCAATGATACTGCTAATATGTATCCTCTGAAATTTGCTCTGTGTAAAATCCAAGAGAGTTTTATTTAAATTGATGCCTTTCAGAAATGTTATAGGTGAAATTTCCAGAATCTTCAAGGATAGTTGGGAGTCCTGAGTTATAGTGTTAGTCTGGTCAGGTTGGAGCAAGCTAAGTTAAGCTAAGAATTTTAAAAAGAAAAATGCATAGGTTTCTAAGATATTATTTTCATATCCAGTGTTTCTAAACAATTTATGTGATATTATATTATTTAGCTTTAATTAACTGTAAGCATTTAGGGACACAGTGGCTCAGAGGCTAAGACGCTGAGCTTGTTGATCAAAAGGTCAGCAGCTCAGCGGTTCGAATCCCTAGTGCTGCATAACGGGGTGAGCTTCCATTACTTGTCCCAGCTTCTGCCAACCTAGCAGTTTGAAAGTACATAAAAAATGCAAGTAGAAAAATAGGGACCACCGTTGGTGGGAAGGTAACAGCGTTCTGTGCACCTTTGGTGTTGAGTCATGCTGGCCACATGACCACGGAGACGTCTTTGGACAGCGCTGGCTCTTCGCCTTTGAAACAGAGATGAGCACTGCCCCCTAGAGTTGGGAATAACTAGCATATATGTGCGAGGGGAACCTTTACCTTTACCTTAACTGTAAGCATTTGATGATCAGTACACAAAAGCAAGAACAGAAATATGATTAAAAGAATTAAGCATTTTAGTACCTGTGCAACAGATCCCTTCCCCACAGCAGATGTATTAGTGACAGACTGAGCAGAAGACAGATTGGATGAGATAGGTTGTTTATAGTGGTTAGATGACAGTTTGTCAGTAGATAACCTATTGGCTTTTCGTTCTGCTGGTGGACAACGTGCAAAAATTTTCGGGGATGGCAAATTATCATACAGGCCCATGTTATCATAAAGCCCATCTTCTGTGTTTTTGCTAGAAGAAGTAGGAAAGCCATCTTCTGGTTCCCACTGCAATACACATACTTAGTAAATTAGCATAACTTCATGCACTGGAAAAAATGAAATAATTTGAAAATTAACTGAGAAATTAAGAAAATTCCTCCAACGATCAACAAGAGTTCCTTCGCTACTGGTTCTATACAGTAGTACTTTGATACTTGACTGCTTCAAAACTTGTCAAATTTGGTACGTGATGCATTTTGATGAGAAAATGTTATTGCGTTACTCATTATTTGTTTGGCACTTGGTGCACTGCAATAGGAAGAGAGGAACATCCATGGAGAACAGGCAGAAAATTGGTTATGGTAGGAAGGTTGCTCAAAAATAAGCAGGCAACAACTGCAAAGAGTGGACAAGAAGTCGACCATGCTGGGAAGGTCACGGGCATAGGAAAAGGTACAGATAGGAAGTTCTTCCTAGCCAAAACAAAGGGTCACATGGTAAGCCCCATGGTTTGTTTGGTTCTCATCATTTTTAGTACTCATTGCATCTCCCAGAATCAGTTAACAGAGTACTGAGGTATCACTGTATTTTTATTTTAAAATTTGCTTTTATTTTACAGTAACTATATCAGAATGGAAATCTTGCAAATTCCAAAGTGAAGATTTCTAAGCACACTGCTGAAAAGGATAGTGAGGAATAATGCCATTCGATATCCTTGTGTTGTCTATCTTATAATCTATAAGATAAGTTTCAATAACATATGCCAACCATCTGACTATAGAGTTGAAACGACAAATTAACAAGAGGCAAATTTTGGCCTTTCCCATACAAAACTTTTGATAGAGCATCCCTCTTTTTTAACATGTGTTGGTGCAAAGCAGTCTTTTGATTCCTTGGTTCAATTTTTATCATTTTGATTTAAGAAGTTCCCACAAATTAAAAGTTTCAAACTAGGTTCTTATACTGATTCATAACCAATTTTTAAATCTTGGGACCCTCATTTGGCTATCACAATAAAAAGAGATTTAGAAACCAAGAAACCATAACTACAGGGAATTGCCTAACAGAAGGATGCAAGCAAAGAAATGCAAGCAAAGAAATCAAGAAGTAAATACGCATAGCCCCACAAGTCCTGTTGCTAGAGAACTTCTTATTCTTGTGCCAATGTATCAGAATGATTAATGTGTTAGTAACGTGTGTCTACTTTGTCAAGAATTATCTGTGAATAGATGCAGCTTCTAATAATTTTTAGGATCTAATTCATCCACTAAAAGATAAAATATAGAGTAAGCTGTATAAAATACAGTTAGAAAGCAATCAGAAGCAATTTCAGCCACTATTTATGGTAACTACACATAACAATATATTGCTGATATTTTAAAATGAACTTTTGTCTTTTTGACTGTCTCCTAAAGATGGATGGATATGTACTGTGAGAAATGTAATTATATTGGAAATAGGAAACTATCATATGGTAAAGTTACATTTATAGGATACACATAAGCAATCATAGTCGATCAACTTCTCCTAAACTACCTTCCTTAACCTTTATACTAGCCTTTCCCAAACAGATTTACTCTAGATGTGGTGAACCATAAATCATTCAGAATTCTTCCATTGGAATGATCACTGGATAGTTGGGAGCATGTTTGAAAGGCATTCAGCTGGGAAAACTACAACATAATTCTATAACAAAAGAACTACTGAATGATCTCATGCCAATATGCATAAAATTCCAATTTTTGAAATACTTGTGATTAAAGGTAATCCTCATTTAGTGACCACTAAATCACTAAACCAACTCTGGTTGGTTGAGTGATTTAGTGGGGGACCACCAACTCTGTCTCAGTGGTACAGTTGCTAAGTGAAGCATCATGTGACTGCAGCAGCTTATCATTTTACATCTATTGCAGTCATTAAGCAAGTCACTGGTGGATCATTAGGTGAGACATCATGTGACCATGACTGGAGATTTTGCTGCCAGCTTCTCTATTGAGTCTGCTGGTTATAAAGCATGCAAATAGAGTTCATGTGATTGCAGGATATTGTGGCAACAACTGGTTCTGAAGTTCCTTTTTCAGCGTCATTGTAACTAAACAGTATAGTTGTTAAGTGAAGTCTATCTGTATATGGCTAGGAGATGTAGGATAAAAAGTGCATAAAGGCAAATCCATGAACATTTTCACTTACTCCCCTCCCCCCATTTTAGCCATAGAACATGCTTAGTCAATCCCTTGCTTTTACTTTTCTCCAGAGAGAGTTATATTATGTTTAGGTTTAACTTAATGAATCAAGGAGGAGACATATTTGTGCTGGCATACACATGCAGATATACTGAACTCATTTCACCCACTTCTCTGGTTGAAACACAACAAAACCTTGTGATAATAAAAAAATTATGAAGGTCCAACAGACATAAATTATTTGACCTACACAAAAATCAATTCTTACTGATCCATTTATGCAAGGAACATCATCGTAATGAAGTGCCATTCCACTGGGACACGCATAGCCATTAGCAGCATTTCCTCTGTAAGGATTAGTAGAAAGAACCCGTCTGTTCATAAAACTGAAATACAAAAACAAACAGGGCAACAAATAAGTACGTGTCTTTTCATAAAGTAAACACATTTTTCCATAAATTGTTTTACAAGTCTCTGCCTCTTAAGGGATTTCTTCTAGAACAGGGGTCACCAACCTTTTGGACCTCAGGGACCACTAAATTCATAATTTTAAATCCCGCAGACCACCAATATGATTTTTTTTAAAAAAAAAGATAAATAGTATTTAGTACAATATAAAAATGCAAATAATTTTTCTGTGGACCACCAAATTTTTTTTGCAGACCACCAGTGTGGTCCACGGACCACCAGTTGGTGATCACTGTAGAAAACATGCTGAATGGCACTAAAGCCTGAAGTTGTGAGAAAGCTTCAATTTTTACTTACTTGTATGCGAGGAAGGGCATAAATTGTTAAATCAAAAGACAGACAATTGATTTAAAGAGCAAATCTGAAGATTTAGGCTTACTCAATAGATAAACTTCTCAGGAAGGAACCTGTAGTTATGGAAATTAATCTGTTCCTTCGAGTGCTATCAGGAAATGGCTTTAGGTTTTCTAATCACAATGTATAACTGCAAAGACAAACTACACAGAACAAGCGTTGGGACAATTACAGTAATAAAGCACAGTAATGCACAGACTCCCTTTGATTTTACACAAGCAATCTTTTCCTGGAGCCAAGAGCTTTGTGTGATTAGTCTGAGACAGCATAAAAGTCAGGCTTTAGCTTTTTCGCTCAGAAGAAAACAAGATATATAGCTTGAATTTGGCAAAAGAAAAAAGAGAAGTCTGGCAGAGGAGACTTTAACCGTTTTCCTTATTCTTGAGGGATTTTGTAATGTTTTAGGACTGGCATTGCCTGTTTCTATCTGTGGTAAGAAAAATAAACAAGTTTAAATCCAGTTGTGTTTTCTTTTAGGAAGACGGCCCTTCCCTCAGTATCCATATTTTAAATTTTTCATTTAGTGCTGCCTTGGGCAAATCACATTGTTCAAAAAAATATAAGAATTACCAGTTGAATACCATAAATACCTATTATGAACTATTATTAAGTTCTATGTAAAGATTTAAAAACTAAACTTTCAGAAGGATTATATTTTGAAGGCACATTTCCAAAGTGTTGTAGGAAGTTAGCATCTACCCCTCTCCTAGAAGAATGAAATATTTTAGAAAATATTAAAAAGGGCAAAATATTATATTTCCCTGGACGAGAAATGGAGAAACATGTTTTAAGGACAAAGCAGCTCCCTGCAGCTTCCTGCCTCCCCCACCTTTGTCAATGGGCCAGAGACAGAAATGCATTCTCCCCATCTTTGTCAATGGACCATCATCTGCAACAGAAACTCACCACATGGCACCTGGGAAGATTACATCAGCCAGCAAGGCTAGCTAAGACCCCCACCCCCTGGAGGTCTGACAACCAATCAGGATACTCTTCCTGTGCCCCAGGAAGTTCAAAGCTCAGAGAAAGCATAAAACCAAGGCACGCTCAGTATCTCGCCCCTTTTTTTTGTTCAGGAACTCAAACCATGTGATTCTGTCTACCATTATACCATCTTTCCAAGCAGTCTCCATGTTTCCAGTGTCTTTTTCCCAGGGGTGAAATCTAAAAATTTTCCCTACCGGTTCTGTGGGCATGGCTTAATTGGTGGGCGTGGCTAGGTGATCAGATGACTGGGTGGGCATGGCCAATAACAATAAACAATAAAAATAATAAACAAAGTATAAAAAACAATAAGAGGTACCAAAAACCAACTTTCACACTTTACACATACACAACACAACACAACACAACTGACTCACACACAATGTAAAAGCAGCTGCACTTCACACTTCACACAGCCACAAAAAGCTCAAAAACCAACTTTCACACTTTACACACACACACCTCTCTCTCTCTCACACACACACACAAAATGCCACATACAGCTTTCTGAGATTTTGTGTGTTTGTGTAATTAGAGTGAAACACTACAGAAACACACCAAATCTCAGAAAGCTGCACAAATATTTTATTTTATTTTATTTTATTTTATTGTGGACTTCAATTCCCAGAGTTCCTCAGCCAGCAAAGCCAGCCAGCATTAGTTGATCACTGAGGAAATAGATTAGCTAAGCAATTGATTCTGTCTGGGCTGAAAGTGAAACAGCTTTCGGGCTGGGAAAAAAGCCATGCGTTCATCAGTAATCAGGTAGGTGCCTTAGAATCTCTACTCTTACTTGTAGAAAACATGTTTTCTACAAGTAAGAGTACAAGTAAGGTTCTGCTGATGAGGAACTCAGGTGAGATCGCCAGAGGAGACTTTAATTTTTTTTTAAAGTTTAAAGGCTCTGCCGATCTCAGCTGAGGGGCGGGATCCTCAAAGGCTTTTTTTTACTTTTAAAGGCATATTTAAATGGTGCGGCTCAGCAGAGGTGGGGGGGGGCAGGGATTTTTGCTACTGGTCCTCCAAACCAGCAACCACCATCGCTACTGGATCGCACGAGCCAGTCCGAACTGGGAGTATTTCTCCCCTGCTTTTTCCCCACTTGGAACTGAACCCAAATGGACATTTCTTCCAACAGTTTGGCGACCCAGATGGGACTCCAAGCTAGCCTAACCAATGGACCTGGCCCAGATAAGCCTCCCTTGCTAGCAGCAGACCCATTGAGTCTGTGGGTAAGTTTTCCTGGCCCGAGCATTTAGCATCCAATTTGCAATTTTGAAGTCACAACGAGCTGCAGTTACATGATCATGATTCCCTGCCATTTCCCATAAAAGTCAATGGGGAAGCCAGCAGGAAATCAGAAATTGCAGTCTTGTGACATTCTCCCTTAATAGTGTTTGCACTCCTTGCTTCACAATGGCAACCAATACTGTTGGAACTGCCACTGCAAGGATAGGCAGGGAGGCAAGGAAGGGAAACCATGGGAAATGGATTAGGATTCCTATGGATATGCCATGCTGGGATTTGCTATGGTGTGGCTGAGATAGATGGAACATGCTCCAGTCTTGTCCTTGTGCAGATCTTGTGTTATCCAAACCACAGAAAAGTCAAAGCATTACAGGTTTCACTTTTGTAGAACTTGTGGTTGGTCCATAAGGTCTTCCAGAGTGCCCTGCTTTGCTGCAGGTTATAAACTGAAGATTTTATCTGTTTCCTACATGCCCATATTATTAAGATTATGTTTGGAATCAAGAAAAAATGAAGTAGTTCTGATATCAGAGGCTTCCCTGTCTCCTCTTGGCTAGTATTGTCTTTCATTTTTTCCCTTCTTCTTCCCCACCCCATTCTGAGTCACTTCTGCCCAGATCAAAACAACACTGTTTCATTCCAAGCACAGATCAAGCCAGCAGAAACATGTACGTATTAAGAATCCAGTTCTCCAGATGTTACTAGATTTTAAATTTGATTATTCCCAACTATGATCATGAAGGAACTGATGAAAATACAGTGTTGCCCCACAGATTGATCACAGATTCCCTATTCAAGCATGTCTAGCAAAACTACTTGATAAATTGCTAAATGATGTATTTGTGAATAGTGGCATTTGTTGATATATTTTGTCTTTCAGCTTTGAGCAAGCAAATCCATGCTTGGGCACATGATACTATACAATATATGAAGCATATTGCATACTGCCTCTCACCATCTCAGATTTTTGGTTTAATAATAAATAAGAATTCAGATTTCTCAACTGAAAAACAAAAACACTGAAAAAATCAGAATTCTTGAAAATGCTCTTAACTGATTAAGTCCTCCTACCAGAATGTTTGCTTTGCAGCTTGAATGACACTGGCTGACACATCTACATCTATGTAGTCATAGTGCAGAGTGCCAGGATCTGCCGATGACCCACTCTCAGCCAGCAGAATCCCAATCCACCTGCCCATATCTTCTGAAGATGAAGCCTACACAAACAGAAGAAAAATCACAGGTGAACACTGAAACTTTTATTAATATATATCTATTTTAGTTCAAGTATACATTTACTTATATAGTGAAGGAGTTCTTAAATTTCATTTTTAAAACATTTCCATGATGGCTGTCAAAAATCTTGCTAAAACAAATAACCCTACTTCTCAGGATGCAAACACAGCAAAGATCAGCTTTCAGAAGTTCCTATTTGGGGGCAGAATGACAACAGTGGCATTGTGACAATGCCTCTGCATGTTTCACATGGAACTTGCAGCATGACACCACAACACGGCTTTTAGTATTCTGATAAATACAGACGTTCCAAAAGCCCATTCCAGATTTCCTTTTGTAATGCCCAGAGATATTCCCCCACTCCCACCCACATTCTAGAGCCCAACATCAGGTCATAAGAGATAACATGAATATCTTAGGTTTTGATGCTTAAAATACTTTTTCCTCCTTCCAAAAGCACTCTGTCCAGATACCTTTGATACATTATGCCAAGCCTAGAGTGATCCTTAAGGATACATACATTCTGCCCCCTGCCTGATATATATGGCACTTCCAAATCTGCCCTAAGAACATGGGCAGACTCATGCTGGCAACAGTAGAAGCTGCTCCATACTTGTACTCTCCAGACATGGACTCTACTCTCAGGTGGCTAAAGCCTTTATCATACACCCCTAACATCTCTTTTTTATGGACTTCAATGTGTGTAAATTAAGTGTGTGTGTGTGTGTGTGTGTGTGTGTGTGTGTGTGAGAGAGAGAGAGAGAGAGAGAGAGAATGAATGAATGAATGAATGAATGAATGAATGAATGAATGAATGAATATTAAGAATGAATATTCATTGAAACTTTTGTGGCCTGATACTGATGTTCAGTTCAATAGCATTGTTTACTGTCTTCTTAAATGTCTTGAGTTTGAGAATTTCTGGAAACAGAGTTTTGAAAGTTTTTCAAAATAGTCTAATTAATAAATTAATATTGACATATATTAGCTTATATCTAGTTAAAGGCTCCTGTCATGGACAAGAACAAGGAAATCTTATGCATTCGAAGTATTAATTACAGGATAGATTTCTTTTTTCAGAAGCAGGATTCTTAGATTCTGTTTATGTTATTTCTTTACAATATACCTCTAATACTGCAACCTCCTGACCATTTCGAAGCAAGCGGAATGTCAGGGGATGTTTCGAATCCAATCCTGGAATAACTTCACAGCCACGAAGAGGGATAGAAACGATATGAGTCTTTAGATCTGTTCTGTCTTTGTGGAGTATAAGCTTATTATCTTTCACTCTGCACCAGCGCTCACGCCAACGGTTATTTGAGAGCACATTAAGATATCCTGCAAAACATAAAAACAAGTTTCTTAAAGTTTTCTAATGTATATTCACGATTTATTGTCAGGCACAAAAGTCCAGGACCACACAAGAGTCAATTAAACGGATTTAATGCTCAAGTCTATGTATAGGAATTATCTCAGCTAACAGTCAATGCCTGGCTACAGTTAGATATATGGCAATGATTGTCTTACATACTTTTATGATAAGAACATGAATTACCTCTCTACCACACAGTGGAAAATTTCTTAATTTTCAGAATTTTCTTCCCTTTATTTAAAATAGTAAATTAAAAATACTATTAGCTTGTGTGTTGCAAATGCAAAAGAAACTTATTATGGAAGAATTTACCAGGTAATCCTCGACTTACGATCATAATTGATTCCCTAAGAATGAGCTCCAGCACAAGTCCGAAAGCTCAGAAGACCAAACCCCTGGTCCTGGCATGATTGGATCCTGCAATATTATCCTGAGACACGTATATTTGCCTTCATTTGAGACCAGACTTGACCTCAGATTTTACAGTTGTAAATCATGGCAGTTGTTAAGTAATTTCTCACATAACTGACTTGATTTGACTTTTTTTCCCCTCAGTAGCTAAGTGAACCGATTGTCTCATTTCCAGCAAAAAAACATCACAAATTGCAATCACAAGACCACAGAATGATGCAAATATCCATAAAGGTGATCTGGCTGCCGAGTGCCCAAAATGCAATCATGTGACGGGGGCGAGGGGACATTGTACAGGCAAAGTTGTAAGTACCTTTTTGTGGGTCTGTTGTAACTTCAAACAGTTACTAAGTGCCCAGTTGCTAAGTCGAGGATTGCCTGCACAAATCATTTTATAGGGAGGGAAAAAAATCACACAATCTTGGGACACTATATAAATGACGATTCACTATTGCCAAAAAGCAAAGACGAATATAGGAATATTAGAGAAAATTATGAAGAAGGATAGGAGAGGGTAGATGCTGAATAAGAGGTTTCTACTCTAGGAGATAGGTGGGACTATAACAAAAAAATGGAGAAGACTGAAAGCCATGGGAGGTAGTTGCCAACTGGGGTGGTGAAAATCAGAAACAGAGACACTTATAAAGGTGTTTGCATGATACATGATATTGCATAATCTTGAATCATAAAACTGTTCAGATCCTTTTGAATGTGTGCTGTGCGGGTGGGAGGGGAATGGGTTAAAGGGAGTGTGAGATCAGTAAAGTGCAAACATTGGGCAATGTTAACTTGAGGAGTGAGAGTTGCTAGGAGATGACTAGTTGTTTATTACTGACACATTGGTGTGTGGGTAAATATCTTCCAGACAGTAATCGGAGCCATTAGACATATCTTAAATGGTTCAGATTAAAAAATGGAAAACCAGGTAATTTGAATGTAATTCTTTAGTGGACTACAATATTTAAAACAGTCTGACAACATATTTGTACAGTGAAAACTTTTAGAAAAACAAAGTAGCATGTGTGGAGACTGGGAACAAGAAAAATCTGGTTTTGAAGAGAGGCATTTTTTAAAATGAAATCAAATAACGTTTTCCACCAATAAGTTGTTTCTATAAGAGACCATAAGAAGTCACTTACCACATGTTGGTATATCTTCTTCAGCAGATGAGGTCTGTTCATCAGTAGATGGCTTTTTTTTCCCTAACCCAATTATCTTTGTTATCTTCTTTCCTGTTACTTTAGGTACAGGGCCTTTGGAATCCACCTTTGAGCTCTTTTTCCTCTTTACTATCAATCAAACACATACACAAAGATAGCTAAGTCTTCTAACATTTTAAAAGAAACTTTTATCAAATAGCAGAAACTGTGGCACAAAAAATACTTCACTTCAGAAGCAGCTGAATTGCCTTTACTGAAAATCAATTCAGAACCCCAAATTCATTGTCTCATTCATGACAAATCATTGAGGTGGCACATCACTTTTTTAAAAACCTTAAATTTAAATGTGAATTCTTAGTTTGGATGTCACTTTTAGAATCTGGCACGGGTAATACATTATCCCAGCACTTGGTTTTTAAACAGCAGCAAGCAGTAAAATTGCCAAATAGTTTGTGCCAGTGCAATGCTTGTTCTTCATTTAATGCATACATAGAACAGTTCTCTTTTACTCATACGCTATAGCTTTTCAACAATGTTGAAGAATTGCAGGACATAAAATTAAAGGTAGATTCCCTACATGTAATATATCAGTATACTTCTTTGTGAGCAAAGTTGGTCTCTACTTATATTTTCAAGCAGCAAATATTTTCAGTATTCATTAAAAGTCATCTAGTAGGTTTTCCTGTTGTATATCTTCCAAGTTTGCAATTTGTTTTCTAAATAAAGGGCTTAATTTAATTGAACCTTTCAATTTTCATATATTACCATATCTACTCTCAGTTGATCAACGCTAAAAAATTAAATATGAATATAATCCTCTGAGCTCTTAGAAAAGACTTTTAATCATTTTCATGTCTTGTTTTGTTGTTCGATGAAGGAAGATGGTCTGTCTGTCTGTCTGTCTGTTTGTCTGGCTGTCTATATATCTATCTATCCAGCTACCATACCTACCTACCTACCTACCTCTATCTTCTGTCACAATGAATCAAGGCTGTATGCTGGCACTATTTTTGCTTTGTTTTTTATATAAATATGCTAATTAGATATTGGCAAGAGATTATATACATATATACACACACACGCACAAATATTCATTCCAATACCTAGAAACCAAATAGCCCATGATAACTGTGCTTCTTCCTTAACCTAAAAAAATACCGCAGACATTTAAGATTTCAACAGTTGGTATAAGAACTTTATCCCAGGCACATTATTAAATTATGTGTCGCAAAAATAGTTATGTAACATCTATATATGGCACAACTATAATCTTTACCAATTTTTTACGCAAGCTCTTGTACTACTGGTCTTGTGTGATCTCGCACTTTAAGCCTATATTTTCTGTGAATTAAGGCCTGGATGTTTGCAAATGGAAGGAAGGTTTTGGTCCTTCAGGCCTTCCCTCTGTTTGCCATTTCCTTTCTGAAGTCTGCAGGGAGATTGCATTTCTGTAGGCTTTGGCAGCCCTTTGCAAAAAGCTTTTGTTGGCACCAGCAGAGCTTGGAAGGAGTGGGCGCCTCCTCTGAAGCTCTATTTCTACCAGCAAAGGCTTTTTGAAAAGAGTTGCCGAACCCTACAGGGACACAATCCTCAGGTGCTTTCATCCTCCAGCTCTGTCCCCGCCCCATGCCTCGCCTGATTCATTCAGTAGCAGCGCTCTACAACCTCATCAATAGCCAGGTGAGATGGGAAAGGGGCTGCTCCGGCTACCACTGCTGCTGCCACCAGACACCACTAGCTTCAGGGCTCTGCAGGCCGGATGATGAATGGACTGGGCGAGGCAGGAGGTGGGGCAGGGTGGCGCCATGTCACAGCCCTAGCTCCTCTGCCCCTATGGTACATCGTCCTCTAGCTCCACCCCCACCCTATGCCTTGCCTGGTCCATTTGGTGGTAGCCCTGCACAACCTCATCAATAGCTGGGTGAGATGGGGAAGAGGCTGCTTCTGCCACTTCCACCTCATGCCGCCAGCACCAGAGCTCTGCAGACCCCGCCGCCCCAACCATACTCTTGGCCACCCGGTCTGCAGAACCCTGATTCTGACAGTGTGAGGTGGTAGACAGAAAAGCCTCTTCCCCATCTCAGCTGGCAGTGGTGGCCATCCTGCTGCTACTCCCATTCCAACACCAGTTGCCATGGCCAGGACTCATGCTGCCACTGCCTAACCCTCTCCACTGTTTCGGAGCCAGAGGGGAGTGACGGCGAAAGGCCTCCGCTGCCGCTGCGCATCATCTGTGTCCACCACAGGAGAGGCTTTCTTCTGTCTCCACCACCCCGCCCTGCTCTGCAGATCACCTGGATGAAAAGGGCTTGTTTTCAGGGTAGGTCATATTTTTGGGGAAACACAGCATATGTGACAACAATCTCCCATATTCTTTATATGTCTGGGCCATGGGGTAGGGTGACAAGATGGAAGCCTTTTCTGACAAAGAAAAAACATCCAAGCCCGGCTACAGCTTTGCACTGTTTGACAAGAGCATGTGGGGAAATTATTATGGTCTGATGAGACCAAGTCAAACTATTTGGCCATTCCAAAAAGCATGCTTGGCACAAAAATAACACTGCGCATCACCAAAAAGTACACCATACCCACAGTGAAGTATGGTGGTGGGAGCATTATGCTTTGGGCCTGCATTTCTTTATCTGGAACTGGGGCTTTAGTCAAGGTGGCGGGAATTATGACCAGTTCCAAATATCAATCAATTTTGGCACAAAGCCTTCAAGTCTCTGTTAAAATGCTGAAGATGAATTTCACCTTTCAACATGACAACGACCTAAAGCATATACCTCCAAATCAAGAAAAGAATGGCTTCACCAGAAGAAGATCAAAGTTTTGGAATGGCACAAGCAAAGCCTGAACCTGAATCCAATTGAAAATCTGTGGGGTGATCAGAAGAGGGCTGTGAGATGCAGGATGACCTTGCAATCTGACAGATTTGGAGCATTTTTGCAAGGAAGAGTAGGCAAAGATTCCCAAGGAAAGATGTGCCATGCTGCAGGCTTCTCTCCCAAATGATTGAATGCTCTTATATAAAATCAAAAGGAGTTTCAACAAGTACCGTATATACTCGAATATAAGCCGATCCGAGTATAAGCCGAGGTCCCCAATTTTACCCCAAAAACTGGGGTAAACTGGGGACTCGAGTATAAGCCGAGGGTGGGAAATGAGGCACCTACCGGTTGGGGAAACCTCCTCCTCAGCTGAGAAGGCTGGCGGCTCCCCCGCCCCGCCCTCTCACTGCACCGGCAGGGCTTCCGTCCGGTAAAATGTGAAAAAAAGAAAAAAAAAACCTCGAGTATAAGCCGTATATACTCGAGTATAAGCCGAGGGGCTTTAAAAAAAAAAAAATTGAGTATAAGCCGTATAGACCCGAGTATAAGCCGAGGGGACGTTTTTCAGCACAAAAAATGTGCTGAAAAACTCGGCTTATACTCGAGTATATACGGTATTAGTTTAAGGGTGTGCATGTTTATGCAACCAATGTATTGTTAAGTTTTTTATTGTTATTTTCCCCTAAAATATTTCAGTTTGTTTTTCAATTGAATTGTACATTTATACATTATATTAAAGATGGAAAGAAATTTGAAGTGATTTTTCTTGGTGTGATTGTTTTATATCTCAAAAACCTGGAATTTTAACTGTGGTGTGTACTTTTTATATCCACTGTAGATACAGTAACATTCAGATCCTTCCAATTTATGTCAATGTAATGGAAGGAAGGTTGAGTCAGAGGGGCCTACTCTCTAACCATATAAGCAATTATTCTGATCTTCTAACATGATTAATTCTGTTTGTATTGGGGAATAAAATGATGTCATTCTGAAGAATTTTATATAAACTGTTCCTGAAGTGATATAGACAGACAGTTGCAAAATTCTGCTTTTGGGTAATGAGTACTTATTGAATTATTGCATCTTCATTAGAACTTCAATTGACTTTTATTGGGGAAAGCTGCAATCATGACTTTTTATACTTTTTTTTTAATTCTTTGTATCTCTGGTTGTACTCTGATAAATGGTAAAATGAGAACCCAGATTGTTGGGGACAATATGCAACTTTGTAAACCACTTAGAAAAGGCTATAAAGCATTATGTGTTTAAGTGCTATTGCTATGGTTATTCTGGTCTAAGATTGTAATAAAGCTTACTTTCTTTTATTTGACTTATATTTCACCATCTAAAAATGAAAAAGAATACAATAATTGGCAGTGTAAGTTTATATCCAATGCTTGGGTAAATAAAAGTTACTATATTTATCAAAGTAATTCCAAGCCAGATTTTAAAAACATGCAAAGGCAACTGCACTAGAATTTAATGTTGTGGCCTGTCAGCCCCCAGCCCCTCCAACAACCGAATCAGATGAGGCAGCAGCGTGGGAATCAAGGCCAGTATCAAGGCAACCTGAGAGCTCCAAGGGGGAAGAGGAAATGGAGCTGGCAGAGTGAGAAACAGAGGCAGAGCCTGGGCAGTCTGTCAGCCCTCAGATGGAGAGTCAATAGCATCCAGGTCTGGAGGTGACTGATGAGGAAGAGGAGGAACAGCGGGGTCCAATGCCTGACGCATGAATGCACAGAATGCAGAGGAGAGGAGAGAGCGGTGGAAATCCATGGGCCGATCTTTGGAAGGAAGAGCCACCACTGCTAGTGAAGCAGATAAAAGTGGGGATAAAAGGCAGGGGGCAGAGATGAATAGATGTGGCAGACAACAGCCGTACGGGTCTGGATGGGGAGAAACAGGCTCAAGCTCAATCCCTCCAAGACAGAGTGGTTGTGGTACAGTCAGCTGCAGCCGCAGCTGACTGTTGGGGGCGAGTCATTGGCCCCAATGGAGAGGGTGCGCAACTTGGGCGTGCTCCTGGATAGACGGCTGTCTTTTGAAGACCACTTGACGGCCGTCTCCAGGAGAGCTTTTTACCAGGTTCGCCTGGTTCGTCAGTTGCGCCCCTTTCTAGACCGGGATGCCCTATGCACGGTCACTCATGCCCTTGTGACATCTCGCCTGGACTACTGCAATGCTCTCTACATGGGGCTCCCCTTGAAGAGCACCCGGAGGCTCCAGTTGGTCCAGAATGCGGCTGCGCGGGTGATAGAGGGAGCCCCTCGTGGCTCCCACGTGACACCTCTCCTGCGCAGACTGCACTGGCTACATGTGGCCTTTCGGGTGCGCTTCAAGGTTTTGGTAATTATCTTTAAAGCGCTCCATGGCATTGGGCCAGGTTACTTACGGGACCGTCTGCTGCTACCGAATACCTCTCACCGACCCGTACGCTCTCACAGGGAGGGACTCCTCAGGGTGCCGTCAGCCAGGCAGTGCCGGCTGGCGGCGCCCAGGGGAAGGGCCTTTTCTGTGGGGGCTCCCACCCTCTGGAACGAACTTCCCCCAGGACTTCGCCAACTTCCTGACCTTCGAACCTTTCGCTGCGAGCTTAAGACACATCTGTTCATTTGCGCAGGACTGGACTAGAATTTTTAAATTTTAAATTTGGTTTTAATCAGGTTTTATTATTTTATTGGGGTTTTAATATTCGGCCGTATTTAATAAGTTTTTTAAATTGTGGTTTTAACTTGTATTTATCTATGTGTATATTTTACTTGGCTGTAAACCGCCCTGAGTCCCTTGGGAGATAGGGCGGTATAAAAATACGATAAATAAATAAAATAAATAAATAAATAAACTATTCATCTCCCTGCCAGACAGACTTGTTAGCCTGTGGTAAGAGAGAAACTTTTTGCAGGGGCTGCTGGCCCGCCTAATAAAAGAATCTTTGAGTTAACTTCAGAGGGTTTGTCATGTTTGGGGAGCTGGGTGAGAACACTTAATATACAGACAACAATATTATCAGTGTGCCTATAAAAGCAAATAAGGATTGGAAATCATGTGAAAAAATGTTTAACCCAAATCACATTATTATACATCGATTACCTTCTAAAAATGGCACCCTCCCAAAATGTGTTAAAAAGGTGTGATATAGACAACCTACTTGAAATTAATGAAACTACCTTACTGTAGACTTCCAGAAAAGGACTGCTATAGGCTTAACCATTATTAATTGAAGTGGTTATGTTGCCATTCATTGCAACTATACTTCTACTCAATACAGTCTTGCCCAACTCTGAAAAAAAGACTGTCCAAACAAAAAGTGTGGTTTCTAACCTGTGCTTATACTACATAAATTGCTTGCGAGTTTATTGCAGCTTCATGCCAGTTTCACTATAGAAGGCTAGGATCTTCCTTTCCAGTTTTAAGGATGTTCTGGGCAAAGTGTCTCAGGGAAAACCAGTACTAACAGTTTCAACTCTCTGAGATTACAATTTTCCAAGCCAAGTTAGATAACTTCAGGAAGATACCTTTTCAGCCTTCTAGCTATACCCCAGCAACACGAAGTCTGGGAATTGTGACAATTTTTAAAAAAATAATTTAACCCAGCCTCTGCTATTGCTCAAGGTGCTAGCAATCATTGAACCTAGCTGCAGTGGAAGATACTGTTGATAAATTTCATGAATTTCTTTCTTGGAAATTCTGTTAAGGGCCCATCTCAGTGAAGAGGAAGGAGTATGTTCAAAAAAGCCATGCTTGAAGCCCCAGCTTTTTTCTACACGTCACTGTGGCACTCACATACAAAGGGTTTCAACTGCATTGCGGCAACCACCATCTTGATTTTTTTAAAAAAAACCTGTCTGTGGATTTAAAGGGGCTATAACCTAGTTTTATCTAAATAGATTGTCAATCTCCAAACAAAACGAATCAATTTAAATTAGAATAGATTTATCATAAATTTTCCAATTTCAAATATTCAAACATGTGAAAGAAAATTAAGTTCAGTAAATGCAAAATTTGCACACACATTTAACCCAACAATTATTAGCAGTTGTTTATGATAACCTGACTTTCTACGCATTTGTACTTGATATTCTTAATTACATCAACTTCACATTTTGACTTAAAGTCCTTTTTGTTTTAAAAGCAAAAGAACAAAAGGCTCATAGTGAATTGGATGCAAAGCTGGCTATCCAACTGGCCATTTCACAAGACACTTATAAATTGACCAAACTTAAAGCGATTACATTCTCAATATAGAGTAACGGGTCAGAGCACCATCTGAACAATTCTTGCGATATTTTTTGTTTTGCATAACAGGGTCTACCTGAATTCCAAAGCATCACTTTTCTATTATTCAACAAAATACTCAGGAACTGAAAATTGATCCCAGAGCCTTATGGTCTTTTACTCTTATGGTAACGCAGGAGCATCCTCATTCCATTTTTAATTACTTGTAGGGAACTCTCTCTCATATATGAATTGCTGGTTTTTAAACTGGTCAGGGATTTTAAGTTTTTAAAAGAAAGTTGATAGCAAAGTACTTTAGAACAATATAACCAATTAAATGTCTTTAAAATCTTTGGATTAACTTTGAAAGTAGCTTTCTTTTCACTTTTATATTCTAAATTTCCTTATCCTCTCATATTTGTGATTTCCTTTCATGTACCAATATTTAAGAAGTTGATACTTTTAAGCAATTTTTTTTAATTTCTATTTTTTTCACCCTAACTTTTTTGAATAATGCCATTAAAAAACAGTTAAACTTCTATTCATTATTCATACCCTCACCACATTTAAAAGGTCAAGACCTATTAGTTTGCTTGGGGCAAAAGAGTTCTAAGAAGTGCTAAGCAGCTTGATATTTTTCATTTTTTCCCCTTCCTAATGTTTTCTCACAAGTTCAGGCTCCGGTTTCTTTCAGATCAACTGATTGATTTTTCATGTTTTCAATTCCTTCTAAATTTCTGGCAAAGTCTAGAAAGTTAAAGTTAATTAAGAACATTAAATTTAAATATTTTTTTAAGTCTTCATTTTTTAAAAAGTATCCTTAGGCCTGCCTACTACCTTGATACAACCATTCCTGTTGACAATAAGAGGTTTTACATTCAGTGAACTGACCTTTCATTTCCTTCCAGGACTATGCCTATGAAAATGTATTATTGACCTTTTCTCAGCATACAATGTTTGTGAATATTATGATTTGACTTGAGTACTATTAGCAGCATCTTACCATGTTCTTTCCCATTACAAACATTGGTTATGCCATTTTCTACCACACCTTCTCCATCAGAACTTGGTCTTTCTAAGGACAGCTTCTGGAAGGAAAAAGAATTATTAATATAATTACACTGGAAATAATCTGTTGTGAATCAAATGACAAATCATCTACCATGAGGCAAACACAACACATCTAAGAATTATTTTGTCAGGAATTATATTTTTTACCATTGAAGTGTGCTCAATGCTCTTATGCTCAACATATATACAATATTCACAGGGAATAACGTGTGAAGGCTATAATCACTTCTTGGCATTCTGCTGTCATTGTAACTTTAAAGGCTCAGGGTCCTTTTTACTGTAACATTAAATAAATGTTTAAAGCATTTAACTGTCTAAATAAATTTTGATTAAATGAGATCATCTATTAAATCCAGATTGAATTTTAAGCATGTGTAAAACAGCAAAACCAATTTTGTGCATGACCGTGCAGCATATGTACAATTTGTCTGTAGTATCCAAAGTGTGCTAAAGAAAATGGAAAATTTATTTTATGTATTTATGATACTATACATAACAATAGCAAGTTATTTACAAGGAAAGTAAAAAGTTGTTTTTCTAACTACTCTCTATTTCATTCCACTCAGTGGAATGAAAAGCACCAGAAAAACACCTTTGGGACAACCATGACCTGGATGACTAAGAATTTCCATAGACATTCCACTCAGTAGAAATGCATACAGTATTTCTTGGCTTACAAACATTTGTTTAGTGACCGTTCAAAGTTACCTTGGCACTGGAAAAAAAATGACTTATGACTGGTTTTTAATTTATGACTGTTGGTCACATAATCCAAATTTGGGCGCTTGGTAGCTGGCATGTATTTATGACAGTAGTACTGTCCCAGCCAGCTTTCAACAAGCAAAGTCAAAAGGGAAGCCTGATTTGCTGAACAACCACACGATTCACTTAACTGCACTGATTCATTTAGCAACTGAGGCAAAAAGGTTGTAAAATAGGACAAAACTCATTTAACAACTGCCTTACATAGCAACTGAAATTTTGGACTCAATTGTGATTGTAAGACAAGGACTGCTTGTAGATCCTTCGCTGTTTTAAAATGGTTTAATCATTGATTCCTTTATTCAAGAAAAAATTAGCTTTCCTTCACTGTACTCAATTCCAAATAATGTTTGATTAATGGAGCTGCCTGTTCTTAAAATACTTGCATGCACAAATATGCAGAGATCCCTTTGGCAAGCGTTAGGCCAGAAATAACATTCACAGTAGCAATTTTAAAAAGTCTTTTATTTTTGTTTAATTCTTTTTTTTTTAAAGACATGTTTCTTCTGATCATGGTAATATGAATTTTTTTAAAAAAATTAACCGCACTACATAGGGAAGATCTGCTGCCAAGGCAATGGTAAGATAAGTGAACCCAGACCAAGCAAGTGCAAAAAATGCCTCAGACAGCCTCCCTCCTTAAGTTAAAAGGGGAAAGGAAGTTCAGACTTCCAAAATTCTGTTACTATAGCTGTTCTAATAAAAGCAGCTTTATGTCTGCTGTGAATTTTTGTGTATTTCTTAGACTAGTCTACCTTATATTGCTGACAATATAAGTGCCTGTGAATATTTAAAATATTACTAAGAGAGAGCAGAATTCTAATACAATTTAAAAGAATAATAAATAAAAGAAAGCCACTGAGACAAAAGAGGCCTCAGAAGTGTTCTTGCAATTCTTACTATTCTAGGTAACTCTCCAAAGTCTGTAACTTAGACATCTTCATCCCCACTTTTATTCTGCAAGAAGCAGCAATGGCACAGGCAACTTTTTTCCATTGCAATACATCATAGTGTATCATTTTAATTTTCAGTAGTACTGTATTTTCCACATCCCATAGCACCATAAACAATTTACCCTACACTTTATGCTCTGACACATAGCATAAGGACATTTGTTATTTAGATTTAATCCACAAATAAACATATCATATGTTAACGTTTTTGGTAATACAGTATAAGCCAACCAAAAATGTAAACAGATATTTTAAAAAGAAACTAGATGAAGCTAAATTATATCAATTATCTTTCCCATTATTCAAATACACTAAGCCCATCTTGAAGAAAAAGCATTTATTGCTATCTCTATAATACAGAATAGGGAAATTATATATAGGCACAGAAATTAGCAAAATTGATAAATCTTGATTTCTAATAGTGACGATGAAATTTAACATTTTATTTTAAATGTTACAGAAACTAGTGACACTTGATTCATTTGGCCATGTCTACACATCACTTGAATCTACAGCTCATACTTTATTAAGCCACGGTATATATACAGGTGAAACTTGAAAAATTAGAATATCCTACAAAAGTTCATTTATTTCAGTAATGCAATTTAAAAAGTGAAACTTAATATATGAGATATACTCATTACATGCAAAGCGAGATAGTTCAAGCCTTGATTTTTTTTTTTTTATTAAATTTTTATACCGCCCTTCTCCCGAAGGACTCAGGGTGGTGTACAGCCAAAGATAAAACACAAAATATATACAATTAAAACATTTAAAACATAGCAAATTACAAAAAGGCTGATAATTAAAAATTTAGTTTTAAAATTTTAGAAATATTAATAAAACCCCGAATTAAAATTTAACACTATTATGCCAGTCCCGCTTGAATAAATAGGTGTGTTTTTAGCTCACGACGGAAGGTCCGAAGATCAGGCACTTGACGTAAGCCAGGGGGAAGTTCGTTCCAGAGCGTCGATGCCCCCACAGAGAAGGCCCTACTCCTGGGGGCCACCAGCCGACACTGTTTGGCGGACGGCACCCTGAGGAGACTCTCTCTGTGAGAGCGTACGGGTCGGTGGGAGGCATAGGGTAACAGCAGGCGGTCTCGTAAGTACCCGGGCCCTAAGCCATGGAGCGCTTTGAAGGTGGTTTGTCATAATTTTGATGATTATGGCTTACAGCTTATGAAAACCCCAAATTCACAATCTCAAAAAATTAGAATATTACATGAAATCAATAAAACAAGGATTGTACATAGAACAATATCAGACCTCTGAAAAGTATAAGCATGCATATGTACTCAGTACTTGGTTTGGGCCCCTTTTGCATCACTTACTGCCTCAATGAGGTGCGGCATGGATGCTATCAGCCTATGGCATTACTGAAGTGTTATGGAAGACCAGGATGCTTCAATAGCATAATATTCTAATTTTCTGAGATTGTGAATTTGGTGTTTTCATGAGCTGTAAACCATAATCATCAAAATTATGACAAATCAAGGCTTGAACTATCTTGCTTTGCATGTAATGAGTATATCTCATATATTAAGTTTCATCTTTTAAGTTGCATTACTGAAATAAATGAACTTTTGCATGATATTCTAATTTTTCGAGTCTCACCTGTATAATCTGAGGAGACACTAGAGTATAATGTATATTTATGGGCCACACCATAAATGCTAATTTGTAATTAGTTTGTCTTGCCTTGCTTAAATACTAAAACAAATAAAAAAACCACAATTCCAACTTCACTCCTGCTAAATTTGTTTGGCTACTCACATGGACAGAAGACTAAAGCAAAGAGGAATGGACTGCATGAACCAACACACTATTGTTCATCTCCTTGGAGATTTAATAATTCAGGACTCCTGGCTCAAAATGATTTCTGAACAACCTGAAACCGCCATACTGTGTTTTATTTTTTTGCAATTTAATTACCTTTTCCAGATCAGTCTTATACACAGAATTAGATGATGGTCCATCTGAATCTACTGTGCCAACATAGGTGCTGCAAACTTCCTTTATTACCTTCAAAAATGGGGGGGAAAGTTCATTGGTATCTTGCTTGAAACTTAAAAAACTTATAAAAGCTTATACTGAAACAAAAAGATAGTATTAAAAAAACACAAATGAGTAGTTACAATCTTGATAATTAGATAGTAAGAATTTGTTAGAGTAGCAAACCAGAAAATATCTTATAAATATCTGCCATTTACTCAGTTAACATCTTATGCATGACATGAAAAAGGCATTAAAACTACAGACAAAAGGTTTAGTTCCAGATCTGAAGCTTCTCATGCTGCACAAAGGAATACTTATATAATATGACCCTACTCCTTCTTTCTGTTTCTTATTAGATTTAACATTCCTTCTTTTCATTTCCTACTTATAGCCAATTCTTCCTCTTTAATATTCATATGTACCTAGAAAAATGCTAGGCAGCTTAAACTCAAACTGAATTTTTCAACTGAAGTTTAAACTGAAAAGAGGTATAATAGCTGTTTTAAAATGCAATTATCTTATCTTGTTTATTCTTAGTATTTTAATTTCGTGACTTTGTCTATTTATGTTTTCTTTTTATTGACATGTATAGGTAGTCCTCGACTTACGGCTACAATTGAGCCCAAAATTTCCATTGTTAAGTGAGCTTTGCCTCATTTTACCACCTTTTTTGTCCCAGTTGTTAAGTGAATCACTGCTAATCACTGTTAAGTTAGTAACACGCTTGTTAATTGAATCTGACTTGCCCACTGACTTTGCTTGTCAGATGGTGGCAAAAGGGGATCACATGACCCTGGGACACTGCAGTGGTCATAAATAAAAGTCAGTTGTCAAGTCAAGGACTACTTGTATAAATATTACACACATACAGTCACACTCACATACTTATATCAAGTAACAATATAATGGAGCTTCAATATCAAATATTTACTTATTGGTTTGCTTAAATTTATTTGCTACCCCATCCTGCTGTTGGGCTCTTTGGGCAGCTTACAACAATAAAACAGAAACATAATGATTTAAAAAATGTAAACGTAACAATAGCAACGCAATGAGTGTTAAGTGCCTACCGTTCCTGTCCTATTGTTTCCTTTCATTGTATGTGCTTGTATATAAGGTTGTGACAAAATTAAAAAAAAAATGAAACAATAAAAATAAACAATGAATGTAATATTAATATGAATTAAAAGATGGGCAAAAGTAACTTAGAAGTAACTTAGCTTAAGACTGAAACATTTATTAAATAACAAATACACTAATGTATGTCGCAGTGTGTTCTTTTATCCCTTCTGTTTCCATATTAAATTTAACTTTGTCTAAAATAAATCCTATTATAATCAATGTTTTACTGCTTCTGTTTCAATGTTTTACTGATATCCTAAATTGTAATGAATATGGATAAAATTTGTATTTTTATTTTCTTCTTCATGTAAAATATCATAAATACTAAGAATACTAAGAATACTAAGAATTTAATTTTACTATAAAAATATTATATTTAAAAAAAAGAGAGCATATTTCCTGTTATTTTACTTGCAACTGATCTCACTGATGGACTGAACTGCTTCCTCTCAGACAATGAGATGCTGCTGAAAATCACTGTATAATGATTAACAATCCTAACTGGAACCAGGATTTCCATATATCCACTTTTATTTAACTTCCACTGTAAGCAATCTAACATATAACCACTATTAACAAATGTAGCAAATCTTAGCACAAAGCTCAGCCACAATGAGAGTTCTTTAATGGATAATAGCAGCAAGGAGTTATTTTACGCAAAAAAAATTGGGTCTATGAGACATTTACTGAAAGGCAGTAAATTCTTAAGCTAACCCTTTACAACACAAACATTATATAATACAGGTAATGCTATCCCCACCTCCCCTGCGTTGACTGCTTGACTGCGCAAACACTCTGAGTAAGTGTTTGAGATGCAAAGGAATCTGCTTTCAAATAAAGCTGACAGTAGCAGTCAAAAAAAACCCCTTTACCCTTCCCCTCAAAAGCACAGTGACATTAGTTAATCTTCCAGCACGTGCCTATTATTATTGCCTCCAAAGTTATGATGTTTCAAAATAGTTTTGGAAATTGCTATCACACACCCACTGTAGGAATTCTATAAGCACTACTAATTCTGGGACAAACTGTAAGCAAAAAACTTCCTCTTTCAGGCCCTCTTTTGAGATATTTGAAAATTATAACAAGAATGCATGTTCCAAGGGATTTCTTTGAGGCATGGAAGAAAATATGCTGTTCTACTGCTTAAACAGAACAATATGCTTACACCTAATTTCTAAGTTACAATTCTTGGCCAAGACCCCTGCTGTTGGACTATTAATAAGATAAAATGCATAATTCCTATAAAACCAAATACGTTTTGGTATTTGTTTTATTATAGAATTTGACTGAAACATTTAATTTGTTTCTTCCCGTTTTTCCTTTATCAAAAAAAAATCCTATCAAAAAACCCCTTGCTCATTCTCCCACCCCCAGTATAAGCTAAAAAAGTCGCTGTTGTTTTAATACATTGAATAGCATATCTAAATGGATTTTTTTAAAAAAACTGATGTGATTTGTATTTCAATTTAAATATCCCTTTTAGTTGTGCAAATATTTCTGTATTCTGTATTTTTGCTTCTGCCTCTTCAGTGACCCTTAGGGTATTGCTCATGTTTTCAGCATCTGTTTATCCCAGAGGTAATTAGTTTTGGCTACACAAGATATAGAAGTCAGAGAGAGGACAAAGAGAATAATTTGGCCATGAGCTGTGTCTATGAAATCATGCATTCTTTCAAAAGAGAGATTTCATCATTCCAGCAAGACAGAACTCAGGCCCCTCACTGTTATCAGGGTAGCTATTTTCACCCCAAACTGTTTGCTACATAATTAAGAACTAGGGATGTTTTAACCGAGTAAGGAGAGATATACGTCTGCTGCCAGTCTACCCTTCTGTTCAATACCTGAAGAGAAGGTTAAGAGGTTTGCAAACTGTCCAATTAAACACAAGAGTAAACACATTAATATTTTAAAAGAATCCCATCCCTTACATGAAAAAGAATCTATTAAAAATAATCTTGGAAATATAACTCCTGAAAATATTGCCTGTCTCCATTCTTGTTCCCATGTCTAAGGTACAGGATCGGAATATGAGCAGAAAAAAACATGAACCAGTAAGTATCAAGGCATTATCAATATGCCACAAAGATTTTTGCAGATGGGAGGAAAAAACCTAAGGCTACTATTTCTCTAAAGATGAAAATGTTAAAGGGAAGGTCAGCTGAGCTTCAGTTCCTGAATAGAGAAAAGCAACTATGCAGGTATTGCTCTGAATACCCATCCTCCGGGGGAGGGTGGAATAATATGGCCTAAATGGCTATGGTTTGTATTATGAAATGAAATGGCATGCCAGACATAACAACAAATGGAAGATCCAAAGGCAATTGGATATTGCCCCAGTTTTCTCCGTGCAAGACTGCAAGGTTGGGTTAATTTGGATCAAAAGTAATCCACTGGCATCTTCCCTTGAAGACCAGGCCTAAATATTTCTGACCTAAATATTTGGGATAGGTGCTTTAAAAGAGCAAACACCTGTAAGGAATAAATACTTTGGAATGGAAGGTCAATTCCTTTAAAATAAGCAGTTATGCAAGCCTAGGTATTCAGTACTGTTTTATTTTCAAAATCTAGATTAATTATAATTGAACAAGATATAATTGTGCTAAATTGTATCTCTAATTACCCAATAATTGCCATAGCACTTAGACTTATATACCGCTTCTCAGTGCTTTTTACAGCCCTCTCTAAGCGGTTTACAGAATAAGTATATTGCCCCCAACAATCTGGGTCCTCATTTTACCAACCTCGGAAGGATGGAAGGCTGAATCAACCTTGAGCCTGGTGAGATTCAAACTGCCAAATTGCAGTCAGCCGGCAGTAAGTGGAAGTAGCCTGCAGTATTGCATTCTAACCACTGCGACTCCTAATAATAAACTTAACCAGGCCAAATCTAAACCTTCAATCGTCAGCAAATCTACTGTTGCTTCCAAACTTTAATACTTTGTAAAACAGAAATTGTCCCCTCCCATGTTGTTATTAATTTATTGGAATTAAATAATCATGCTAGAGTCAGAAGGGGGTAATGTTTAGTGTTCAACCCTAATTTATTACTTAAGTATGCTGATTGGCTGAATTCCTATATCACTACGAGTTTAATGATGGGACAAAATTAATATTTTACATGTTCAATTTTATGCTAAGGTTTCATATATTTTAAATACATTTTTATCAATCACCACTTGGCCTTAAATAAATCAATGGAAGGGTGAGCAATGGAATTGATTACAACATGACATACCTTCAGCCACTGATCTGCCTGTTCCTTGCTCTGTACAGCAAGGACTAGAGCATCTTGACCTTGGTGTGCAATTTTTAGTTCATGCTTCTTCTTTTTACTGTCTTTGGGGATATATGTAATACTGCAGTCACACAATAACAGTTCCATCTGAGGCTGTTGCTCCTTGGAACTTTTATAGCACTAAATGAAAAAATAAGGAGGCGAGAATCAAACTTCAGTGAACAAACATCAACTTCACATTAAATAAACAATTCCATTCACATCATCTTTCCATTATTCACAAATTAACAATGGCAAAAAAAACCCATTTGGTAATAATATTATAGTTACAATAAATGACAAAAAAACAGCATTAATCTCAGCTGAAATATGAACCATATCACTGAACAATTTTCATCCAGTTCCAATCTCCCCCTTTTAAGGAAAAGCTCTGGAAAATATGGTTTACCCAGCAGTTTCAATAGAAATTGCTCATGCTTTTGGATGATCTCTGGCAGGAGCAGGATGTAGATAGTGCATTCATCCTATCTCTACTTGACAGCAGGCTTCAATATCATTGACCATAGTATTCTTCTGGATCTGCTCTGCAGAGTGAGAGTGGGCAGCACTGAAGTGGGCTGTTTTTTGTTTTATATGAGGTTGATAACAATCAGTATTGATTGGGGGTGAGACCCCACTCTCGGTCTCTTACTATGTGGGATGCCACATGGTTTGGTGCTCTCTCCACTCATTTAACATCTACATGAAACCACTGGATGAGGTCATCTGTCAACATGGGGTGAGGTATCCTCAATATGCTGATGATACTTGATTATAGCTCTTGGCTGCTGGCAAAGTAAATTATGCTTTTGACGCCCTGTCTCTGTATCTAGAGACTGTTGGGGTTTGGATGGAGAACAGGCTTCAACTAAACCATAGCAAGACTGGCTTTTGTTTTAGGGCCTTCCAGTTCTGGGACTTTACCATCTTTGGTATTAGATGGAGTTGCAAAGCCCCAAAGATCTCCAGTGCACATTTAGTGGAACTTCTGGGCTCATGACTCCCGCTCAAAGTGCAAATCTAAGTAGGAAAGCTTTTGTACAACTTCATGTTGTATACCATAAGATTCTATTCACAGCTACTCATGTCCTGGTCACCTCCCAAATGGACTACTGTAATGCACTCTACTTGGAGCTACTTCGAAGCATCTGGAGACTTCGACTGGAACAAAATGGGGTAGTACAGGGAGTTATTACCGTATTTTTTGGAGTATTAAGACGCACTGGAGTAAAAGACACACCTTAGTTTTTGGGGAGGAAAATAAGAAAAAAGCTGATTGGCAGGTGGATTGGCCTCCCAGAATACCCCAATCAGCTGTTCCCAGAGGTGAATTTTAGCAACAGGTTCCTTGGTTGTGACCTCTGTGCCTTGCTTTTTTTTGCTTTTTTTTCTGCCTCTGAAACTCTGTTTCAGAAAAAACTTTTTTCTGTCTCTGAAAGCCTCCAAAACAGAACTTCAGAAAAAAAAAGCCTATGAAGCTCTGTTGGGGAGCTTCTTTTCTGAAGCTCTGTTTGGCGCTTTTTTTCTGAAGCTCCGTTTCTGATGCTTTTTTCAGACTCTGAAACCTCTGTTTGAGAAGCTGGGCGGGGCTACATTTAGAGTATAAGACGCACCCAGATTTTCACCCTCTTTTTTGGGGGAAAAAGGTGCGTCTTATACTATGAAAAATACGGTATATGTGCTCCTAGAATGGCACATGTTATACCTGTCCTCCATGCATCAGTTGCTAGTTTGCATCCTGGTTCAATTCAAGGTGTTATATTTGAGCTTTCCCGCAGTCTTGTTTATGTGGAATTGTTTGTAATGGTTTTTTTAGATTTGTTTTTAATTGCTTGTTTTACTGCACACTGCCCATAGACAAGTGTGAGTCGGGTGGCTATGCAAATTTAATATATAAATAAAAATTATTTCTGATCTGTTCCAGGATTATGCTTTTCCAACACTTTTTTAATGAACGTGTCAACAGTATAAAGTTTCTCAATACAGAAATTTCTCCAAGATCAATTTTTGGCAACCAATTGTCAAAAGCAGCCAGCTTTTGACAATAATTATATTATTCTTCCAATGTAGGACCATCCATTATTATAGAATGTTTATTTAAATTATTCTAAATTGGGGTTGGATTTGGGCAAAAGGGCAAAATCAAGACTTGCATGTCTGAATGTCAAGATGCCTTCCAAGTACCAGGACTGCATGCACAGCATTTTTACTTATTCTTCAGTCTAATTATTCTGTACATCTTTTACAACCTGCCTAAATCTCCTGCAAAACTTTATCATTAATTATAATTCAGTCAGAATTCAAATATTGTTTGCACTCTTGGCTGCCCATGCTATCCCAGTAAGTAACCATACTTCAGGGGGGAAAACCAAGGATATATTGCAGAATCTAGGTACTAGCTATCTCATTTTTTATGCAGAAGTATCTAAGCCAGGAGTGTCAAACTCAAGGCCCACAGAACAGATCCAGCCCACGGGGTGCTTAGATCTGGCCTGCGGGGCCATCCTGAAAACAGCGAAGGACCGGCCTGTGTTGCCTCTGCCAGCTAAAGCAGAGCTCGGAAGGGCCTTGCAAACTCCATTTTTGCTGGCAGAAGGTTGCAGGAGGCTGTTGCAGATGAAAACACAGCTTGGAAGCCAGTTTTTGCTGGCAGAGCACTTGGGCCAACTTAAGTGCCCCCCATGAGTGACGTCAAGCTGGTCACACACACCCTGGCCACACCCACCCTGCCCCCTAAGGTCAAACACAACCCTGATATGGCCCTCAATGAAATCGAGTTTGACAAACCTGATCTAAGCCATGAAGAGATGAATTAAATCATGATACTTAAGCAAATGCATCTGAGTCATACGAATGACTTTCCAGCATAATAGCAATAGCACTTAGACTTATATATCGCTTCACAGTGCTTTATAGCCCTCTGTAAGCGGTTTACAGACTCAGCATATTGCCCCCAACAATCTGGGTCCTCATTTTACCAAAGGATGGATGGATGGAAGGCTGAGTCAACCTTGAGCCTGGTGAGATTTGAACTGCCAAATTGCAGGCAACTGGCAGGCAGCAGAAGTAGTCTGCAGTACTGCATCCTAACCACTGTGCCATCGCGGCTCTCTGAACTAATTCTGTACAGCAACTGTACTGCAACTGGCATTTCAATAAAATCCATAAGGCTTAGTTACCAACAGTTTGTTTTCTTTGATCACACACAATAGTTTGGTCCACTGTCCAAATCGTTTTTTTCGTAAAAGGAAGGCACAGATTTTAGCATCCTTAACAAGGTCCATCGATGCTTCCTCAGAAGGCCATTGATGTCTCATTTTTTTCCCTTTTCCATCTTCATCTTCTTCATCATAAGATTCATACGAACTACTCATTGCATCAGAATCATAATCTTAATGAGGCAAAAAAGTTCTATTAAAATAAAATCTGCATATAACAGACAAACAAAATCACATCTGGAATTAAGCAGTTGGTGCTGTATAACCTCATTATTTAATAAAATGCACTTTTGCCTTAAAAATTAACAGTAGAGAATTACATACCACATAGATTTAATTCTATGGATATGTATATAAAAATATTTTTTACAGCAAAATTAGCTAACTTTGAAGTCATAAATAATACCAAAGCTAAACATGTAAATAATAAAGCAATTATTGCTGATCTTTCCTTATGATTATACAGTCTTATAATATGAATGATAAAATATTTAACTGGCAAAATTTTCTTTATACATAAAAAAAATAACTATATAAATCTAGAAGTTGGCAACTGAAAAGTTAACTACAGGTGGTCCTTGACTTATGACTAGTCGCTTAGCGACCATTCAGTTATAACAGACCCCAAAATGGTAATTATGACCCGGGCTCAAAGGTCCAACAACCAGGCCTCCCCTCAGTCACGATTGCATTTTGTGCACTCGACAATCCGCCTGCATTTATAATTATTTGCAGCACACCACAGTCATGTGACAGCAACTTACTACATTTTTGCAGGAAAGTGGAATTTACTTTGTAAATGCAACAAACAGCAAAAACAACAACAACAACACACCATTGCAAATATTAGATTTGCTTAACGACCATGGCATTTGTTTAATGATCACAGTTTTGTTCAGACCATGGTGATTCACTTAACTGCCGAAAAAACATGATAAAATCAGATCAGTCACATGATAACCTGTTTAACGACCGGTACAACTTATGACTAGAATTCTGGGTTTACTTACAGTCATTAAGCCAAGGACTACTTGTAACTAACTCTTATGATTGCCTGAGAGGTGGTTGTGGGAACATGTTTTCTCCTGAAAGTTACAAAAACATTTAAGCAATGTTCTATATATGACTACAGTAATAAGATCTTCTCTTTCAGAAATGAAAAGTAAGTTTTATGAAAGCAAAGGAAATTGCAAGAAATAATATTTAAACATGTTTCATTAGAGGTTGTTACATCTTCACCCATGAAGAAAGATGCCGGGTTTTGGAGGTCTTGGAGAACTGGTCCAGTTGTCCCCCACAAGTTAACGCTGCCATTGTAATGGACAGTTCCCCAGAGAAAGGAACCCAATGTTTCAAGTGCCTGGCATGAGGATGCTTTTAGAGCCAGCTGGGTGTAGCAATAACATACTGGACCAGGAATGGGGAAGATCCAGGTTTTTTTCTGCCTTCAGCCATGAAAACTCACTGGATGACTTTGGGTCAGTCACTCTCACTCATCCCAACCTCCCTTTAAAACTAGTCTGAGGATAAAATAAAGGGAAACCCTGGTAACCAACCTTGAGTTTCTGAATGAAAGATGGAATATATATCTAAACAATGAAGCTATGATAATCTATGGTTTGTAATCTCCTATTTATATTTTTGTAATGAATTGTATAGTGAATTGCCATGAAGTTACTCCAGAAATTCTTGCTTGAAGAAGTTCAGCAAGAAGTCCTGTACAGGAATCGTGGCTCTAATATTTCAATGTTTTACTTCACTGATTTCTGCTTCAAATTCATACTTCTTTGACCTTCACCTGTTACCTATCTTAGACCAGCATTATCTGATCCATTTTGACTGTATTAGGAATATATTCAAGAGAAGATGAACATTATATGAACATTATTTAGTAACAGCAAAAGCAGACTAAATGCACAAGAAATGTGTAACAAATCAATAGCACTATTTCTGGTAAGTTCTGCAGTATCTTATTATTTAGAAACACTGTCACATGTTCATTAGGAGCTGGTTAAGGGAAAAGGAATACCATTTTAATAAAGTATGCTATAGCCAGAGATACTTGTGAATAGTCTTGCATCCCTTTAAAGGTATATTTTACTTACTGGATGTAATGTATTCAGGAGCTTTCCCTGGGCTGAGTGGCACAGCCTCTTCATAGTAACCTTCAGGAAGAGAAGAGGAAGGCAACGGAGGAGGACCATTATCTGGTGGCTAAATGGGAGAAAAAAAATTAGGCAAATTCATCAATCAAAGAAAAACATTAATATAAAGAATAGCTGTTTGATCTTTTATTCAAATCTTATTGATTTATTGTAAAACCTTGAATCTTTACTATAATTCTATACAGCTTAACAGATATTATTCCAAAAACAATATTTTTTCATTTTTTAATGTAGCAACATCAATTAAGCTGAAATGTGTTTGGCGCAGTGGTTAGAATGCAGTACTGCAGCACTAATTAATTCAAATCAGCAGTTCGATTCTCACTGACTCATGGTTGACTCAGCCTTCCATCCTTCCGAGGTTGGTAAAATGAGGATCCAGATTGTTTGGGGCAATATGCTGACTCTGTAAACTGCTTAGAGAGGGGTGTAAAGCACGGTGAAGTGGTATATAACTCTAAATGCTATTGCTATACACGAACTTATTAAAGAAAATATATGTAAAATATTTACAACTAACACTTGCCATTTCAAAACATGAGTATATACTATCAAGGTCTACACTCATTAAGGTAATCTTTTGGGGAGGGTAATAGATAGGGATGAAATAAAAATTGGTTGCTTCAAGACTCAGAAAGGGTTGAAAAACACCATTCCCTCTGGATACATATTTTCTTAAACCTGGCTGTCTTTAGAATTGTCTGCAGGCCCATTTGCTCTGCAGAAGGTCCTGCAGACTTCTGATTGGACACACTGTGAAGTGACCAGACTTTTAAAGCAGCAGGGAAACCCCTTAATTCCTAGTAGTTGGTATTTTCCCATTCAGATTAGAAATATCTGGAAGAAAAAAGTGGAAATAGCAAGCCATACACATGAGGAAATAAAGAAGATTTTAAAAGATTCAATCATGTTTCCACTGGTCTCAATAACTGGAACTATAATTATGAAAGTAATGCTAGACATTCAGTTACAAAGGTATTTTTAAAGCCTGTGGACCTTATTTAATTGGCAGGCCTTTATATCTTTCTTTCCTCCTCTTTTGGACTCTCTTTCCTTTTTCTCCCAAACCAGAAAGCTGCATGAAGGGAAACATATTTTGGCACATATACCATTAAGTCACAGGTTGCCTGTCCCTGATTTAATGGTCAGATTTTAATAGTAATTAAAAATAATAATTTTAATAATTAAGATTCATTGTGGTTTTTACACGGATATTGAACAATGAATGAATCTTAATTATTAAAATTATTATTTAGGATGGGGCCACTTTTAGACTAAAGCCAAGTAGGTACCAGCCTAGAGTGTCAAAGTTTAATGGGTACCAACATTTCCTCTTTCTGAATCTTTCTAAAAATGCAAATATCCACGTTGCCACCACCTTCTGCTATTGTGAACATTTGCATTTTTAGAATGAGCCCATCATTTTTTCTTGTCTGTTTATTTTACAGTATTGGAAGATAGCTAAAAGCCGTTTGCTGTACGATATACACATTATTCCTGAAAAGTAGAAAAGTAGAAAATCACCTTTGTTATAATTTCATATTAGCAATTAAATACTGCAAAATATCAACAGTTGTATACAAATAATTATCATTGAACTAATAAACTAATGAAAATAAAAGATAATGGATTACTTTGCATCAATCTCAGATGTAAGTCATATACTACATAACTGCTGGGGGAGGCCGATGGCTCAGGAGCTGGTTAGCTGGAAAATTCAAAACCCAAGCACCACACAATAGGGTGAGCTCCTGCCCACCTAGCAGTTCAAAAGCTAACAAATGCGAGTAGATAAATAGGTACCACTTCGGTGGGAAGGTAACAGCATTCTGCCTTGGGATATTGTCATGTTGGCCACCTGACCACATAAATGTCTTCAGACAATGCTGGCTCTCTCAGCTAAAAAACGGAGATGAGCATCGTTCCCTAGAGTTGGACACAACTGGACAGGGGAAATCTTCACCTTTCTTTACAGAACTAAGTACATTACAAATAATCACCTAATACCCAGTTATAATTTGAAAAACATTTCGCATGCAAATTTATTTCAGTGATACTAGTTAACAGACCAGATGAATAACTTGTGAAAGTAATCTGTAAAGAAAACTATTTATCTGCCGAAATCTTTCATAAAATAAACAAAATAGTGAATATTTAGATGAGATCTTAAATGAATTTTGAATGAGTATAACATTTGTGATGGAATAATATTTGCTTGTAATTAAATAATTACTTGGAAAAATGAAACAGTCTTTATACAATGATTTAGAAGGAATTAATTCAGATAAATGTGTAGCTTGATTTAAAAACTGAGGAAATGAGGAAAGAGATCTCTTATGACAGACTTACCAGCCATTGTTGTGGGATTTCTGGCAAAGGCATCTGAGGTGGTGCAGGTAAACTGATGGCAATCTCTTGTCTTTGTACATTTTCCTTTACCTCAAAGTCTAATGGAAAGGGGGAAATGCATTTACTACAGAAAATATTAAATGGACCTTTCCACAATATCTGCCAATACAAGCATATGTATAGATGAAAAAACAAATGGGAAAAAAAACAGAATATCTCATCAAATGAAAAACAAAAGCTGGAAAGGACTAGTTCCTAACACACAAAACCATTAATCTATATTAGAAGGCAGATATTCCCAGTCTAATGTCCGCCAGAGCTGTTGGGTTTAGCTCCTGAAATTCCCAGCTAGTATAAGGTCCAGTACATTTGTTTGGGTGTGTGTTAGTTATATATCTTGCCTTTCCTCCAGAACTCTAGGGCAGTGTATAGAGTCCCCCCCACACACACACATACACATTTTTCCCCACAAGAATCTTATGAGTTAAGGTTGGCCTGAGAGAAAGGCACTGCATTTCTCCCTGCTCCTAGTTCAATACCTTAAACAGAAAATAATGAAATGGTAATGAAGACATCCTTCTATTTTTCAGGCAGCTCCCACAGAGCCTCCTCATAGGGATACAGGAAAACAGCCCCAAAAACTTCTAAGGTGTTTTGCATAAATACAGAATCAGTGTATCTAATGACAGAGGTGAGGATTTCAGTTGTTTTCTTTCTATCTCTGCATGTTGCTTTACAGCATAATGTATGTAAACAGTATGAGAAGGACACTGACCTTTTGTTGCCTGTATCCTTAGAAGAATGTTATTTAAAACTGCTTTCTTTTCCCTGACTGTAGAAGTCAAGTATTCATGGTCCAGAAGTTGAAGAAACAGCTGCAGCTCAACTATTAATTCTTCCATGGCTGAAAGATAAAAAATAAAGCATCTAAATTGAACCTAAAACAAACAAAAAAAATATAACCTATGAGCTCTATAAACAAATATTACTATTGTAATGTATTAAAATTAACATTAACAGCTGCCTAATCACGGACACACAAATCCATCATAATATTGTTTTTTGAAGTACACATTATATAAGGTGCCAAAAAAGAATAATCTTAGTAAGCAAAAGAAGCTAAACACTGGAGAAATGTGTGCTGCTGAATTTCAGAAGCATTATTTATTTATGCTTGGCAATTATATATGAGGAGCTGAAGAGATACCTATGTTCTACAGATTATTTACATGTTGTATTTTATAAATTGAAATAAAATGGTAATTATATATTCTTCAATTAAAAAATATGAATTCTGATAACCCTCAGTCAGGCTCAGATGCTTTTAACAAAATTAAAAATATGAATGGAAGAAAAACTTATGGCTATTTGCTTTAGCAAAATGAAATCTCTATGTTCAAAAGACAATATGCTGGTAAGGAGAATTTTCTCTATGTCCTGCTGGCAAGTTTACAAATGATGAAGCATTCGTTAAAAACTCATGAGTTCCTGGGAGCAGCTTTTCATATTTCTGGCATCTTACTTCTGAATACAAATTTCATATCCAGATACAAATTTGTCATGAGGGCTCTAATCTGCTGAACCTTTAGATCAAGCAATAAAAATCATTCATTCACACAAGCTTCATGAGCAAAATTGAGAATGCTTTACTTATCTTGCTAATAACATTAATAACTTGTAAATTTAAAAAAATCTTTCAGAATTAAGTAGTTACTGCCACCATCTGTTTAAGACAAGGTCATGCAAATTTAATAATCTCACAGCATGCTGTACATTGCCAACATGGAAACTGTTTTATCCCAACAGAATGCTTCATAAATAAAGACTTCAACTATCATGTGTTTTCAATTTGAAATTTTTAGTACTAATTTGTTGTATTTTTAATCTATCGCATATTTAACTTCATTATTAAATACTGTATTTTAAGTGTTTTTACATCTAGTGACAGATAAAATATGTCAGAATATACATAGCAAAAAGTTATCCATAGAATTCTTCTAGCCCTAAAGATAAGAAAAAGAAGTTTCCACATTATTATCAAGATTTGATCAAGATACACCTGGAAATAGTCAAAGTAGAATTTGTCACATCGTATCATCTCAGTCCAAAACATGTTGGCAATAGCATCAACTTATCACAGGCCCAAGGAATCTGTTTCACATAAGATTTTTTTTAATAAAAAGTGCTTTTATTGAGCTGCTCTTCAGTTATACATGGTTTTGAATTGAAAATGTTTATTTACCAAATTATTCAACACGCTGTAAAATAAAAATGATTCAGAACTCTGAAAAGTATTTGAAACATCATAAAACTACAAGTACTCAATGTTCCTTTTCTGCATTCATTTACAACATATAAAAGAAATTAGATGCTAAGAGGTTCTTTGGCACAGTACTTCAAATATGAAAGCCACACCTAACTGAATCAAGTTGACCTACTGTTTGCATGCCAAATGCAATCGGGTGTAGTTTATATATGAACAACTTGAACAGAGCATTACATCATCAACATAATCAAGACCAAATATCTCTTTCATTTCCATCACAAAAATGTTTGCATAATTCCATGTATCACTAAATGTCTACTTTTGTTACCAAGCTCCCTTCGTTCTTATAAGGTAAAGATTCCTCTGAGTCAAGGTTGAGTCCTGGTGATACATTCATGAAGTTTTCTTAGCAAGATTACAGAACTTGTTTGCTAATATCTGTTTATGTTTTGTTTTGTTTTTACTTCCCAGGCTAACCTACAACCCTGGGTTTACCTAGTGGTCTCGGATTCACATTCTAACCAGATGAGATCCTATTTAATTTTTTTAAGATCACTGTGGCCATTACCCAGAGGAGCAGCTCACTGAGTTTGGAAAGAGTTTCACTTAGAGTCTAGTTATAGCTTTCAAAGACCTTTTCAGCAGGTGATAGCATCTACCTGGCCACATCAGGGTTCAGATATTAAGCAGAATCAAGCCTGGCTAGTTCTTGAAAAAGAGATTATAATTCATTTATGTGACTAGATTTGGCCTATCCATGTAGTCTTCTTGGTCAAAATTCAAGAGTGGTTTACCATTGCCTTCTTCTAATGCCTTTGCTGCATCCACATTTTCCTATATCACTGGGGCCCAAGAATAGATTTCTGCTTGCTTTAAAACTAGGCAGTGGGATGATCTTCACACTTTATGTGATCTTCCTGGGTAACTTATTTTTGCACACACGCAGCTACCACAATCTGTGTGGTTGTTAAAACCCAAAACAATTTGATGCCACAAAATCAATCAGAATTGGTCATCTAACTTAGTAAATAAAACTTATTAATCAAAGAATCAAAGAACAAAAATGGGTGCTAAAGGTCATCTAGTTTAATTCCCTGCAGTTATAAGAAATCTACTATATAACATTCTTGATAATTGGCCATCCAGCCTCTTCTTACAAACTTCTGAGGGAGCATCGGTACTCTGAACAACTCATATTATCAAAAAGAGGGAAAATGTCATAAAATAAACATCTGAAAAAAAAGGTTTTGAAGTAGCCCATCTACACATGTAGATATGATCAGATCAACTCCCCATGTACTGAACATCAGCATTTTAAAAAACTCACAAAGAGATAGATGAATTATGTTCTTTATTAAGTTGATTGGTCTTAACATTATAAAAAGTTAGAACACCCTACAAAAATTCAGGGAAAATGCATACAATTTTAAGTATGTTAGTTTTCCTTTTTAAAATATTATCTCTCTGTATCTTAATTTTTTTTCTCCTTATAATTTCAATTTGGGAAAGACCTCCCTAACAGGGCTTACTCTGATTAGAGTCAAGGTTCTTCAAGAACTGCAGAAAAGAAATCAGTATGGTAATCTGTCAGGGCCACCCAACTAAAGCCCTAAATATTGGAAGTCCTTCCTTCCAAGATAATGTTAAATATAACAGCACAGACACCAAATCAAAGTAAAAACTTGTTAATGTCATTCAAATGTTAAGAAATTGTTGTATGTTTCGTTTATTTAGTGTCATTCAAGTGTGGTGACTAAATCATAAATTAGATACACATACCGTACTCTTGAACAATTTTAACCTATCAATCCCAGTGGAAACTGATCTCATCTGTCCACTCCAAAAACAGATGTCAGCAAATTTTAATTTATTTCCATCCCCAAAGAGAAACATATCTAGCAATACAGGTAGTCCTCGACTTACAACCACAATCGAGCCCAGAATTCACGTTGCTAAGTGAGAAATTTGTTAAGTGAGTTTTGCCCCATTTTGACTTTTCTTACCACGTTTGTTAAGTGAAGCATTGCAGTTGTTAAATGAATATGGCTTCTCCATTGATTTTGCTTGCCAGGTCATAAAAGGTGATCACATGATCCTGGGACCCCGCAACTATCATAAATATGAGTCAGTTGCCAAGCATCTGAATTTTGATCATGTGACCATGGGGATGCTGCAAGGGTCGTAAGTGTGAAAAACAGTCGTAAGTCACTTTTTTCAGTGCCTTTGTAACTTTGAATGATCACTAAATGAATTGCTGTAAGTCAAGGATTACCTTTAGAAGAATTCCCAGTAGAAAATGACTGTCAATCCTTACCATCTTATAAAGTTCTTCCAGCTAAGCCAGAGAGGGCTTTTTCAAATGTTCCAAAACATGAATAAAGTTCAAAAAGTATAGACAAAAAAGCATGTATCTCCCAAATGTACCTCTTTTGAACCCTTTCTGTGTTGAAAAAGGAAATCTGAAGGGGAGTAAACATGAACAGAATCTATCATGCAGCTGTGTGTGTTTTATATATATATATATATATATATATATATATATATATATATATATATATATATATATATATATATATATATATATATATACACATACACACACACACACACACACACACACACACACACACACGTACAGAGAGGGAACCTTTTTCTTCAGAAAATCCCCCACTAATTTGCCAGCCCACTGCTCAAGCCTTCATCTTAAATAAAAACAATGTGTATATATTCTGATAGCAAACAGGCTGATTGTTTTGTATTCCTAGATAGAGTATGTCACAGAAGTGAGTACACCCCCTCACATTTTGTAAACGCTTAAGTGTATCTTTTCATGTGACAACACTGAAGAAATGACACTTGGCTACAATGTAAAGTAGTGAGTATTCAGCTTGTATAACAGTGTAAATGTGCCATCCCCTCAAAATAACGCAACACACAGCCAGCAAACCGTTTGTTTGCAGCAAATCATTTGCGGGCTTTTGCGGGCTTTCTTGTGCATCATCTTTAGAAGAGGCTTCCTTCTGGGACAACAGCACTGACAGGCTGACCCCCACCCCCACCCCTTCAACCACTGCAGCAATGCTGGCAGCACATCGTATGTCTATTTCCCAAAGCCAACCTCTGGATATGATGCTGAGCACCGGCACTCAACTTCTTTGGTCAACCATGGTGAGGCCTGTCCTGTATGGAACCTGTCCTGTTAAACCGCTGTATGGTCTTGGCCACCGTGCTGCAGCACAGTTTCAGGGTCTTGGCAATCTTCTTATAGCCTAGGCCAGTGATAGCTAACCTTTTTGTCATGTGCCAAAAGTGCGTGCATAATGCAATGTGTGCTCCCCTGCACATGCGTGTATGACCCCCCCATGAATGTGTCCCCTGCAAGGGGGTGGATATCGCAGGCTGCATGCGGGCATTGATGGCATGGCCAGTGCACATGCGCACTAAGAGGAGCTGCCCACTGGGTATGCGCACATCAGGAAATGAACTACCAGTTTCTGGCACATGCATGCGCACCGGCCAGCTAGTCTTCTGGTTACTGGCGCACATGTTTGTGTGACGATCAGCTGGCCGACTGATCTTCCAGTTTCAGACACTGCCACACGCATGAAGGCCAACTGATTATTGTGCATGCATGTGCACCAGTAACCAGAAGCCTAGCTGGCTGGTGCACATGCATGCACCAGAAACCCAGAAAAGGAATGTGCGACACCGCGCATGCCAGGCAACATGGCTCTGCATGCCACTTTGGGCACGTGTGCCATAGTTTTGCCATCATGGGCCTAGGCCATCTTTATGTAGAGCAACAATTCATTTTTTCAGATCCTCAGAGAGTTCATTGCCATGAAGTGCCATGTTAAACTTCCAGTGACCATTATGAGAGAGTAAGAGTAATAACACCAAATTTAACACACCTGAGACCTTGTAACACTAACATGTCACATGACACCAGGGAGGGAAAATGGCTAATTGGGCCCCATTTGGACATTATCACTTAGGGGTGTACTCACTTTTGTTGCCACCAGTTTAGACATTAATGGCTGTGTGTTGCGTTATTTTGAGGGGACAGCACATTTACACTGTTATACAAGCTGTATACTCACTACTTTACATTGTAGCCAAGTGTCATTTCTTCAGTGTTGTCACATGAAAAGATACACTTAAACGTTTACAAAATGTGAGGGGGTGTACTCACTTCCGTGACATACTATAAATCCCTTTTCATGGTTTGAAATAGTGTACTAGGTGCACCTCTTCCAAAGTTTAAGCCATTTTGAGCCATTTTTATACATGAAAATTATTTGCTAAATGTGTGTTCTGTAAATGATACTTTCCATTTAAAATTTAGGACGTTGCAGACTAAAAGACAGATTCAGCACAAATGTGTTTGCCTTTTTTGGAACCCATAGAAGGGCGTGTCTCTCTGATCCTGTGCTTACTTTGGAGTCCCTTGGGGAGCTGAAAGAAGTCCTATTGTTTAAACAACTGTAACCACAGCTAAGTGTGAGGTCAGAGAAATAGCCTGTCTTTTTCAGACTCAAAAGAAAGCCAGAGGCTTCTGCCAGAATAAGCATGCTTGCCAAGTGCAAGCAAAATTGAATATTCCTGCCAATTCATTTGGGATTTTATCTGTATTGTTCATAAATGTGAATGACCTAATAAGGACTGCCCCCTCTTTTAAAGTTTCAATTACAGATCCCAGCTGGAAATGTATCTTCTTCAGACACAGTTCCTCTTCTGATTTAACTCACTCTTGCAACAGATCAAGCACATAACTTACTCAGCTCATAGCTGAGCAAATGAATATTAATTCTATTGAAAACTAGGTTCCGCTCCTAATTTTTTTTGACAAAGTTGTCTTTGAAGCAGTTAACACTTCAATGAAAACAAACTCTCCTGAAAATAAAATATCTCAGTTCTGAGTTTAGTAAAATTATTTTCAAATATAGTTTGAAAAGCAGAACTAATTCTAAAAGTACCACATCTATTTTTTGCAACAAGGTGTTGTAATTGTTAAGCCTGTACATTCTCCAAAAATAATTTGAAATAAGTACTTTGGAATTTGCTACACCTCTTCAACAGCCTACCTTTTTTCTCCAGTGAGTCTATTAAAAGATGTGATAGCATTAATACTTTAACTCAATAATGTGATTTTTAAAGCAGTTGCATCCTTTTTTCAATCACGGAAATCTAAGAAAAAACAGTCTGCTTTATCAAATATATGATATGGCTCTCTAAGGGCTGAAGCACATTTTCCTAAGCATTTCTGAAACATGCATACTTCTAATTAAGAAGCAGCATTAATAATTATATCTTCTTTCTCAGATGATAGGAAGATGTAAGATAAATTAAAAAGGAATACTGAAAATGAAAAATGAAAAGCTCTTCTTCCTCTTTATTGACTGAGATAACTGTCATTTGCCAAGAATGTGGGGTAGCCCTCCTGTTGACCTCAGATTTGTTATATTGTATCTAATTCTAATCCAACGAAGGGACATATATTTTAAAAAGCTATCCACTTTCAGATACTAATAATGAAAATATATGAACACTTAATATGCATAGGATTATCAAAGCATCAATGCAGCATTGTTGGAAATCATCAGAATTAATACATAATCTCCCCAGATTATAAAAATCATAAAATTGCTAAGTAAATAAAATATTAGTATAATTTGTCTCACAGCACAATGTGTTATGCTATTTCTGCCTATATTTTTGTTTATTTCTATGGTGAATACTTTTTAACATAACATTATGGAAGCAAAAATATCTATCCTTCATAAAAAAAAAATATTTTCTCAGTTGTTTATTCTTTTTACAAAGGTAGATATGTTTTCTTCCATCATGTTATTTAATAAAGTGTTTGCCATAGAAATAAATAAAAATATAACCAATATTACAAGATAATAGCCAATTATAGAATAACTGTTTGGTGCTATCGTTAGGAATCAGGCTAGAAACCAGGCGGCTATAAATTCTAGTCCTGCCATAAGTACAAAGCCACTTGGACCAGTCACTCTCTCTCAGCCCTAGAAAAGAGGCAATGGCACTTTTGAAATCTTGCTAAGAAAACTACAGGGACTTGTCCAGACAATCACCTGGAGTCAACATTGATTAGATGGCACTCATAACCCTCAAATAACAGCTCAAACATTGCTAGTATATTAAAAGTATTGTCCTTTTTGTTGACTAAACCTCTCAGTGGCAACCAAATATAAAAGATCCTGCAGAGGAACATTTTAATGAAATTACTATATTTGTATGTAAAACAGCCGAAATTAAAGATAAAAAATGTGCGATAAAGAAATGAAGGTCTTGACTTCCGGATGGCGCCACCTTTCTCCCTGGGTGCTAATTTATGGCACTCCGCACTGGATATGGTAAACGCCGGTGAAAACAGCAACGAACAGCTGTTCCCGGCTTCAATTTCCCTCTCTGGTTGAAAGAGAGAGAAAGAGCAGGGGGGGGGAGAGTGGTAGATTCCCCTAGGGGCTTTGTTTTTGTTATGCAAAGTCCCGAAAGGTCGAATCCCATTGAATCCTCCCTTAATCTCCAGTATTCACTGCGCTCCTGCAAAAGCAGGAAAAGAGGAAGGTGTCCACTTCTGCTAACAATTGATTTCTTTTTGTGGATTTCTATAAGCAGACAGAAGAAGCATGAGTGAACAATTATTGGTTTGCAAGTATTTTTGATTTCCTGACTTCCACCTTTTTTAAAAAGAGAAATTTTCCCCCCCTTCTTTTAATTGTTTAAAATGGCGTTTGAGAGCAACTGAAAGCAGAGCGATAAATGAAAGGGAGCCTTGCTGCGGAATCGAAACTGAATGGAGATTTTATCTTATTGTGTTGGACTGTGGATTGTTGGATTATATTACGTTGTTTAAGTATTTCACAAGCAGGAACTTTGTCATGAAGGTACTTTCAGAAGAATGGATTCGTGACTTTATACAGGATTACACAGAAAGAATGTATTTAATTATTCAAAAATATGAATTGATAAAAAATGGGGACATTTTGGATGAGAGCTTGGAAGAAATTAACCAGTGCAATCAGGACTTGGAAAATGGAATGGAGGAGATACAAACAAAAGTGGATAAATATGAAGATATGATCGTGAATAAACAAGTTGATGTAAAGAAGTTTTCTTTAAATAGTTTGGATGAAATGCCTGAATTTGTGCTACAGGAGGCTGTCTCCCGAACCGAAAAAACTCACAGGGTTAATGCTTTTCAAGAGTTCTCTTTTTGGACTGATGGAATATACGGCAATAATTTGTGGATTCCTGGACATAAGGAACTACTAGGAAATATTGTGACTGACTTTTCAAAAGGAGTAATGAAGGAAAGACAGAGATTAATGCATCAAAAAAAATGGCAAGAGTATTATCCTTGAAACAAGTTTTTTTTGAAATATTAACAGACAAAAATATTAGTGTCCCGGAAAGACAATATGTGAGGAAGATTTGGAAGAAATGGGTTGATTATATGTTTTATATCTATCATAAAAGACTAGATATTTGGATCTATACTGGATTTTGACGAGGAAGGACTAAAGTTGAATAGATATTGTAATTTTCTGTATTGAAATTTTATAATGTGTTGCACTGAATTTTAAATAGAATATTCTCGAAAGATCTTATGTAAGAAAGACCTGGGGGGAAAATTATATGGTTATAGAAGCTATAAGGGAGATATTCTCTGAATTGGATTGGATTTTTATGCTTTAGCTGGTTTTAAATACTTTAGGATTAATTTGTTCTATTGATTTATATATTTTATTACTGTTAATTGTTAATTTTTAAAAAAATTTTTTGAAGGATTTTGGTTATGTTAGGAGGAAGTCAGAGTTAGAGAGGGAAAATTGGTATAATAGTTTTGGGGAAAAATTTTCTTAGCATATGTTTGTTTTATTTTTAACTATACCTTGTGCTTGTTCCGGGAAGTCAGGGGGGAGGGGGGAGGGTATTAGTGAAGGGAGGGGGGTTGGGGGGAAAGGGGGGATTTTTTTTTTGTAAAACTTTTTGAATAATAAAAAAAAAAGAAATGAAGGTCTTATTGCCTAAAGAAAGCATCACCAAGAGAACTGCTTTGATTTTGAAAGTGGTGAGTATCAGTAAATAATCCTTGAACATCATAGTTCCTTTTTTTCCAAGGACTGTGACTTTTCTGGTCATAGATTTTGAATGGGGTTTTGAAGTTACTATGGGTACTCCCATAAATGAACAAAAATGTAATTGATATGCTGATCATTTACAGATAATTCAACTCCTTCAGTCAATAATTCAAATTTTACCCCTAAATAACAAACTGATGGTTTCCAGAACACTCTGAATAATTGATGTGATGTAATTTTTTTTATTGTTTTATTTACAAGAATTTACAAATCAAAATGTTGATTGGTCCATCTGTGCTATCTACAATACCATCATCGGTGCCCATGCTTTCATTATCTGCAAGTGAGACTATACAGGGATCTAGATTGTCAGGTTAGTAAAGGAAGACTAGAGACTGGTAGCTTGACACTACAGAGCTTGGGTCAGAAAAGGAAAAATTCAAACTGAGACTTGAAGGATGATACAAATATGAAAAAAATATTTAGTTTTGTTCAAAAGAGGAAAAGAAAAGAATCATATACCAGCTGTTCAATGAAGTTGACTGGCACACTGGTAAGTAACAGCAAAGGAAAGTTAAATCTACTCATATCTGATTCACTCAAGTATGTAAACTGTGAATATCAGAAAACTATGGAGATCAAGATAAAGAAACAGAGATGTGATCCCATGGCTATAATTGGAGTGCTTGACTTGCAATTATGAGATTGCAGCAAATTGCAGTTATGTGATCACACTTTCCAATATTCCATGCCAGCTTCCCACAAGCAATGTCAATGTGGAAGCAGCAGGAAGTCAGGATCACAAAATCCTCACTCAACAATCCAAACAGTCCTTAACAATGGTAACCAGGGCTGCTGGGATTATTGTTGCTAAGCAAAATGGTCATTTGATGTGGCATTATCAATGTATCACTTAGCAAGAATAATTCAGAGTAATTCCAATCCCAATTGCCACTGTAACCCAAGGAGTACTTACATGTATTCAACCTGCTGCAGCAAAAATACTCTTCAATTACAAATGAATGTAACATCATAACAACTTTTAACATTAAGTTGAATCATTATGACTATTGATTTACATTTGTTTGAATAAAAAGAATCTAATCTGACCAATTTGGTTAAAAGTAGAAAAAACTGATGAATATTTAAAAGAGAATAAAAATCAGGTTCTTGGTAGGTAGAAACTTGCCCATGTATTCCTACATGATCCTTAAATAATATCCCAATTTACAATTATTTCTCTTATTTGCACTACACAATTGTTTCCAGATTTGAGGGTGATACAAGTATATTTTATGTTATTTTTTAAGGGATGTTAACTCTTCACTCACATTCTGGGTTTCAAAATACCTTTATTAAGCCATACTGGCAGCACAGAAGCTTCCAGCCTAATATGGCTTCCAAAGCTGTCTTGAGATGGGACGGTTGGCGATTGGAGCCTGTGATTGACTGCGTGAGGGGATGGTTTTGGGGGGTTTGATTCACTGAGGGAAAACCCAGACCTCTCAGATTTGGGTTTTTTCAGATGTGCCAGTTTATCTATCCTAGTAAATAGAACTTTGAAAGATGCTTGCTTCAGAGTTTTTACTTGGAGTTGGTTTTTTTTTTTTTCTGGGACATTGACATATACAAATGTGCAAAGTTTGACTTAGCTTGCTGTTCTACTGTTGCATGGTAATTTTTTGGATAACAGATTTTCTATAACAATTTATTTTCCTTTTGTTTGTAATGGAGGTTAAAGTCTATATAGGTAATCCTCAACTTATGACTCCAACTGGGAACAGAATTTCCATTGCTAAGCAAGATGGTTGTTAAATGAGTTGCACCCAATTTTATGACCTTTTTGCCATGATAGTTAAGCGAATCACTGCAGCCAAATGGGAAGGTCACAAAATGATTGCAGTGTCCACCTGATCCAGGGACACTGCAATAATTTTAAATAGATGCAGATTCCAAAGTGCTCAAATTTTGCTCTGCTGACAGTGGGGATGCTGTGAAAGTTATAAGTTTGAGGACCAGTCATAAGTCACTTTTTTCAGTGCTGTTGTAACTTCAAGGGTGACTAAACAAACGGTTGAAAGTTGAGGACTACCTGTAATAAAGAAAGTTCAGCTTCAAAGATATGTGTGTAAGTTGAGATCAATTATTTAATTTTTAGCACAGATCATGTAAGTTAAATGAATGTAACGGGTTTCTACTTATTAGGCTTCTCTCTTCATTTGATTCACTGTAATATTTTTATTCAATTGTTTTTACTAGGGATGTTATCTTGAATTACTCCGTTTATTATTGCCTTTTGAAAAGGAAATTCATTTGTTCCCTTTAGGTTGAAAGTATTCCCTTTAATTGGGAACCAATACAAATTGAATGGAATTTGAGGAATAGGAAATCCTACTAAAATTTTATTCTGTTACAGTAATCTCAGATATTGCAGGTACTTTACATACTATAAAACAAATACCTTTTGTTGCTATTGTCTAGTTTTTTAGACTATGGATGTAGAATGTTTCCTATATATCTGCCTACCCTGTCCATTCCTACCCCTGATTATATTTATTTATTAGACTAGTGTTGCTACTTTGTTCTTCAACTAATTTTTACAAAATGTTAATATAGTGTATCACATTAAAGCCAAAAATTAAAATAAATTTTCCCAGAAAAGGTCAACATTTGATCTGAATTAATTTTACCATACTACATTATGAAAGCTATGATTTTTATTAGTACAAAAACTACAACAATAATGCATAGCAGTTTTTAGCACAAGCTAGCAATTCTTTGAAAGTATTTAAATAATTGTAAAGGTTTTCAACCAGTTTTTAAAAGAAGTTAACAGTATTTCTTTTTCTAGTATGCTGAATTCTTACTTATTTCAAACATACACAGGACTGTTCGACTTACATCTATTTTTGACTAAAGTTGCATAAATACGCCCCTTTCCACGTCTACCAATGTAATTAACAGCAAGCTTTTGTTTTCTCTATTCAACATTTGCCGTAAACAGACCAAGGAGACCTATATTTTGCGGCTCTTAATTATGAATCCGAGTATGCTACATTACCGTACAAGCGTGTAACGCAGAGATTTGTGCAACGTATCCTAGACACTCAACACAAAGCCGGAGCATCGGTACCATCCTACTGAAGTCTGAAGACCGCTACTTGCAAACAGTTTCTCCCTAAACCTCTCCCGCTTCAAAGCACCCTCTTCCCGGCCGCTCGGAAGTTCCCCTCCAGGGACAATTTCGTATTTCCTTGGTCGGTCAGCCTTCCAAATCCCCCGCCAGCCAATCCAACCTACCAGGGCAAGAGGCGGGAGGCTTTCTTAGGCCTGGAGAATTTAGCAAAGAGCCTTCCGCGCCCAGTCTGGAACGGTTACATGATGCAATCTCCCTCGCAGGCCGAAAGGCAAGATTTTGGGCAAACCCCATCTTGCTTTCGGCCCGCATCCCAGAGACTCAGCGCCACAAGCGGGCAGCCTTCGACCTCGGGGGTCTCGTCAGGGCATTCAGAAGTAAGGCGGCCGTCAGAGGCTGCCTTTTGTCTCCGGGCTGGAAGGTTCCCGGGCAGCAGCTCCCCCCACCTCCTTTCTTGCTCGACCAGGACTTGAGGGAGCGGACGCGCTGAAGTCGGAGCGCGCAAGCCCTTACCTGGTGCCTGTCTCGCGCCGCTGCCGTAGCCCGGGACGAGGCAAAATGGAATAAAGGCAGCGCCGGGTCTCCCCGCCTCGGCAATATCACCCAGGGTCGGGGAGCGGGACCAAGCGGGTCCCCCCACCCCGAGTGAAAGCTGCATGAGCCAATGGCCAAGCTAAATTGAGGGAGGGGCGGGGCCGAGAGAACAAAGGAGGGAGGGGGCAGCCCTGAAGAAAAAGTGGTGGTGGGTCTTCGGTACAGCCCACCTCCATCCACACGGAGACTGGATACGCCCTCCAAGCGCTAGACGTTGCCTGGGATGCGGCCGCCGCGCCGCGCCCCCTCCTCAAGGCGAGGGGGGCTCCTAACCCCTACAACGGGCCCAGGAAGCCGGGAACGAGACACAAGCATGGCTTCGAAACTCAGGAAGTCCTGGCGTCTCCAGTGGTTTTCGCTTAGTTAGAAGCTGCTGCGCTGCCTTGACTTGCAGCATGATCCGAAACTGAGATGGGAGCCAGAAATTCAGCCAGAGTAAATGTTGGGAGAAGAGGTTGCCTTTCAGTCTCGCTGCTGAGATGACAGAAGTAATGTAAAAAATCGAGAAACTATTCCAAGTACTGATCGGCCGCCTCTCTATTTGTCCAAAGCTTCCAAACCTTTTCTCAGATGTGGGTTACATATCTGCCCCCTTTCACCTACACAACTTATCAAATCCCTCCTTGATTTAAATGTGTCCTAAATGAAGTAGCACCAGGATTTTCCTGCTTGCTCAAAGCCTCGTTTAGGCAGAAATGTTTGATTTTTATTTTATTTTATTTTTAAGAATTTTATGTTCTTGCCTGAGGAAGTTAGGTAAAACAAAGGATTTCTTCACTAGCAGCTGCTTTCTAGTTCCCCTACCCCGTTTACCCACCATCATTAAAAAACTACACCTTTTGATACATTTGTCTTTAGTGTGGAAATGGCTGGCTAAAGCCTTAGGGTAAGGAGGAATGGGCAAGGCTGTTCTGTTGCCATCAATGGAATAGCAACCTCTGCAATTCAGGTATGTATCTTCCAAAGATGCTGAGTGATAGTGAAGCATGAACCTCTAGTTCCTCCAATAGGTGTTGTCAATGTACATTCATGTTGTAAATTTCAGATGAAATATGACTTGCTATATCCTTAAAAAAAGTTAAAGAGTAGGGTATGAATCTAGTAAATTCCTTCACCCTCATCCTACAGATATTTGCCACTATTACATATTCAATAAATATATAAAATTGACTAGAAAGAAAGCTGGCATATGAAAGAGGAATTTATTATAAAAAGCATTATTTTGTATACTACAGAAAATACAACTATAATAAAAGTAAACATTTTGATAACCCATCAATAGTGGAGATTTTGGGGTGAAAAGAAAACGGAAGTTCTATCTTTGAGGCAGTGGTGAAATTCAATTTTTTTTACTACCAGTTCTGTGGCGTGGCTTGGTGGATGTGGTATGGCTTGGCGGGCATGGCTTGGTGGGCATGGTAGGGCAAGGATACTGGAAAATCTCCATTCCCACCCCACTCTGGGGCCAGCCAGAGGTGGCATTTGCCAATTCTCCGAACTACTCAAAATTTCTGCTACCGGTTCTCCAGAACCTGTCAGAACCTGCTGGATTTTACCCCTGCTTTGAGGCGAGGGGAAATCACAGAAATATGTATGATGTAATAGAGAGCTGAACAGTGAAGCAGGGCCTAAAGATGAAAAATTTAGATGTAAACAGTCACAAAGCTCTTCTAATCACACTTGAGAGAAGACTAATCCATACAATTACCTCACTATGTCATCATTCATCCTCCATTTCAAGACCACAGGTCTGGAAAACTTATACCAGGGTTAGCCTAACCCTAACCCTGACCCTGACTGCTCTTTAGAAGGCCAGATCCTGAAGATGAAACTGAAATACTTTGGCCACCTAATGAGAAAGAAGGACTCACTGGAGAAGAGCCTAATGCTGGGAAAGATTGAGGGCAAAAGAAGAAAGGGACGACAGAGAACGAGGTGGCTGGATGGAGTCACTGAAGCAGTAGGCATGAGTTTAAATGGACTCCAGAGGATGGTAGAGGACAGGAAGGCCTGGAGGAACGTTGTCCATGGGGTCGCGATGGGTCGGACATGACTTCGCAACTAACAACAACAACAAGCCTACAATAGAGGTGTCCTTGAGAATGGTTCTTGTCTTCCACAGCAAAAGTGGGGTTTTCTTCAAACATACACCTCAAGTCTCACAGGAGTTTAACCCCATATAGCCAATTGAACTGCTACTTTAAGTTTCTCATCCAATTCTCCTCTCCCAAGAGGCGATCTGGAAGAGGAAATTCCATGCAAATGGCTATTTCACTGAGTTATATGATTGGGAAAGTTATGCAGCCAAGCTTTCTTCCTGCTTTCCTTTTTCATTATTTTTCACCCTATGCTTGTGTGTGATGTGCATCTTCTCTTGAACAAAGGCAACAAGAGCATTGGATCATGCAAATTCATATCTACATCAAGAGACAATGATTGTTGGTCACCCAACCTTCAGTTGTCTGGAGATTCTCGGTCATCTATGTCATGGTTGTCCAAAAGATGCTTTTTCAAAAGGCAACTGGACTTCCTTTGTTTTTTCTCTTGAAGGCATTTGGCTTCTTATCTTCAGTTAATTGAAGGGGTATTTGTCAGAGAGGAACTGCTGGGATGACAATGAGACAGTGCTGGAGACAGTGCAGCTGTTGCCATGTGTCACCCCCCCTCACAGGCAACAACATATTTTAAATGGCAACAGTAGAAACAGTAGAAATATTAACCTTGTGCACTCGGGGCTGCTATGTTCAATGGGTGATTGTTGACCAATTATATGACTTTACTAGCTGGATCCCCGTGCTTTGCTACAAAACTATGTGATCGGGCTTGATAAATCAAGCTTGAATCCTCCCCTATCCTATCCCCTTCTCTCCCTCAGCTTTGCCCTACAGAAATATCTCCTATTCTACCCCCTTCTCTCCCTCAGGCTTTCTAGTCCCTTCTCTCCATGAAGCTTGCCCCACAGAAACATGTCCTATGCTAATCCCATTCTTTCCAGGGTTATTTTTAAGTTGGGAGGGGGAGTAGAATGTCTAACTAATTAGCATCAAAGCATATTATAATAATATAGGAAATACTAATGCTCTGATGGTCATTTTGAAAAATCCTTTCTTAGTGAGCACCTAGAAGCCAAGAGGAACATACGTGGCAAATTTCAAGATTGTAGGCTTTATGGTTCTGGAGATTTCATGATTAATGCGTGAGTGGTTTTCACTTTTATATATATATATAGATTGGTAGCAATTCGTAGATCCCAATCTGTGCCTGTTTAAAAACCTTATACTTCGGCTGTTGCAAACAGTGGAAGTGTTGGCAGTTTCAGCAATAAACTCCTTCAGCAATATAATTTGTTTCTCTTCTGTATGGTGAATAAAAAACTCCTCTCAGTGAAGGGCTACTGCCACTTCTTTCTACACAACTTTGCCAACCAGACATTGCTGCAAGATTGTTTATGTGTGAGATGAAAAAAGAATCACATGAGGAAAAGTGGGAGGAAGGGAACAAAGAAGTTTAAAGGCACCTTGCATTGCATGGGAGGAAAAGACAGAGATGGTGAATTCTGAAGCATTTTGATGACAGAAGTGCATAGCTTTCAATATGGGAGAACTCCAGGCAGTAATGTAGACAAATGCTTTGTCTGTTCCTCTAACTTCTGCCTGGTCCAATGCCATGATGAAAGTATCTCTCCTTGAAGAAGAACATGGTAAACACCCCAGTCCTGGATCCATCTGTGAGCACACAGATGTTTACTCCTTATGCATTGCGCAGATCTTAGCGTGTGATAAACTTATGTGTCCTTTTTAAACCTAATCTCTGATACTACAGACTGCCACTGTTGAACTGGTGGTGTTCTGTATCTGCATGAGTCTGATCCCAGCATGCAATAAAAGCTTATGTGTGAGCTTTTTATCCTGCCTGTTTTGATCCTGAGCAGTGAGTTGAGAGTGGTGACACCTGCTATTCTTCTTTGAGCAGTCATTGCTCATATGCACTACTGGTAGGTTCATGCAGAGAGGTGGTCATGCAACCAGCAATGTGTTGTTTTCTGAGCAAATACATACTTCTCACACATAGCTGCATCTAAGTGGAGAAGAGTGGCACTCCCTTTGTCCACCCCTAGAACCTATTTGGCTATTTTCAAAGTGCACTCATGCAATTATGACTGTTAAAATAACTGCTTCACTGGACCCTCCAGGTGGATCAACAGAACGGATTGTCAGAGTTTAGAGTTTTATCTGGGTTGCTTTATACACTTTGTTTTATTATAGTAATACAAGCTACCAAACCCCAGATATATTAACCGTCAGGAATTGCCTGGAGTGCAAACAGTTTATATGTACAATCCAGAATTACATTCCTGACAGAAATGCACCCTCTGCACTGAGATGAATTGTATTTCATGCTTTCAGAGTATGCATCACACACTTTCATACAACAGCTTTTTAACTTGCTTTCTTGTCTTTCAATCCTTGCCTCTAGCTGGCATTAAATACTTCTCCTGTCCTCCTCCTCCTCTTTGTTTTGCCCCTACAGAAGCACACTAATATAAGGCCAGGCGAGAATGACCCTCAACATCGCCCTTTTGCTTTCTGTATCGAAAGGAGGATGATATTTCAGGTCTTTTGATTCATGCTTCAGTACTGTAACTACAACTACTCTGATGCAGCATAAGGGGAGGGAAGTGTATAAACTGGGATAGCATAGCAACACATAGTCATGAGAACAGGACATGAAGGAGATAGATCAGCCAAGTAAAACACCTCCCAATGTGATCTCCCGCTAGCCACAGACGTCTTCCCTATGTCATGGAACCACAAGGACTGGTGTTTAAGTTACAGCCTCCCTGTCATGTTGTGTCCACTCCAGGAACATCTGCAAGAAGAACTCAGTTTCCTGTGTCTGCCAGATGTGACCCAACCCTAGCAGCCAGCATCCATGGGAACCTCAGAGCAGGATGAGTGTTGGTCTCTGGTAAATTGGCTGACAAAGGGGCACAGCAACCCCTGGTGAAACCCTTTTGTAACAGCAAGTAAAGATTATGAAGTGGATTGGAAGGGATTTATACAATCATTGTCTTATTTATCAAAAAATGTGAACTCCCATGTTTTTAAAGATGAAATCATAGGGAGAGGTATCTGTCTAATTGGATAGTCCTTGCATTTCTGAATTTATTGGTCCAGCATTGCAAAATGTTTGCGCTACAGTGCTCTAATGAAATCAAAAACATAGCTACTGCCAGCAAACATTCTTTTCATGGGTTGCAAATTGGTTGATAAACGTTTAAAGGTCTCAAGGATGTTTCTCATAAGCACAAAGAAAATTGAGTAGGTTGAGTTTGGGATCACAAAAAAGTTCACAAGTATAGCTGTTGTACTATTCTTTCTTTTCTTCCTTTAATCATATCAAATATCCTGTCTTAAATTATAATAGTAATACATATTTGGGAAAGAATACATCCTTTAAATAAATAAGGACTTGGAACTGCCAACCAATAATTTATGAGTCTGAAATCAATAAGTAAAAATAATAAATTGTTAATATGTTCTTATTGTATTGTCGTAAAAATAGTAGTTTTACTTCAGCTGCTACATGGTGCCCAGTTTAGGCCCATGTAACCCCTTAGATCCCTTAAAAAAAGTTAAGACCAATTTTCTCCAGAACATACTATTTTAAGTCCCCTGTTGTGCCTCAAACCCTTTTATTTAGAAGTTGTGGATTCTGCATCACTGAAGAGATTGGACAGCCATTTGTCTGAAATGATATAGGGTCTCCTGCTTTAGACTAGAAGACTTACAAGCAGGGGTGAAATTCATCAGGTTCTGACAGGTTCTGGAGAACCAGTAGCAGAAATTTTGAGTAGTTTGGAGAACTGGCAAATACCACCTCTGGCTGGCCCCAGAGTGGGTGGGAATGGAGATTTTACAATATCCTTCCCTTGGAGTGGGTGGGAATAGAATAGAATAGAATAGAATAGAATAGAATAGAATAGAATAGAATTATTATTATCCTTCCCCTGCCATGCCCACCAAGCCATGCCCACCAAGCCACGCTCACAGAACCGGAAGTAAAAAAAATTTGAATTCCACCACTGCTCTTAAGGTCTCTTCCAACTCTATTACAGTATTCTGTTACTCTGAATCCATTTGACAAAAGTTACTTATGTTTATACAGTAAAAGCCAAAGAGTCTTCATCTTTCTAATGGATTAAGCAAAGGCTTCTCTGTTTCATAAGTTACATCCTGCAAAGATGTATATAATGTATATAGGGAACCCTGTGCCGGCAACCTTTAATTAGAACTTTTAGCTAAATGTCTTCATTGCTGGGCCACTATGAAGGGACTTGATCAGTTAAACCAAGACATCTGGTAATAATTTTATTCCATAGAGAGATTAAAGGCCAGTATAATCTGGTAGGTACAAGGCCAGGCATTGTTGTTTACCTACATAGACAATAAAGCATCCACCCACTTGATTGAACAGTGGCTGCTTATGTCCCTATCTGATGTTGTGATCCCCACATAATTATAAGTACTTTTGCTAGGCCATCTAGAAGTTGCAGTGGATTGAGGATATGAAAATCCAAAATGAGCTAAGACAGACAAGGATTTACTGGTCTTTAACAAATCCCCTAAGATACTTGCCTGCAGACTATCTACACTCATTTATTCCAAATTTCTTTGGGCATTCACCACAGCCTGTTACAATTTTTTTTCCTCAGTAATTTTAGAGGGAAGGTATAATAATACATCAACTCCTCAAAGAATATGTTCTTGTAAAGTGGGGAAGTTGAAACAATTCAACATGGTCTTTTAAGTTAAGTTAGATACGATTAATTCAGCTCTATTTAAAAGTTGACAAGGTCACTAAGATGGATTTTATATCCATTATCTGTTAGAATCCCTAAAATGACATATGCAGTTGCAAAATTATTTCATAAACTGGATTTCTATTCAGTAGCAGGGTGCAAACTCCCTATAATCTTTTACACAGATGCCATAATTTCATAAATCCTCATATGGCAGAAAAAAGCAACAGCAGCAATATATTTTGATACTGCAGACAAAACTACCTGGTTCTTTTGATAAATCTAAAATTCTGGTCTTTGTTAAGAGAGCTACTCAACTGTCCTGAAGAGTGGAAGGGCACAAATTAGAGCAGATTACTGCATTTAAATACATTGGGATGGTATTCTATTCTAAAAGGTACCTGGAAAATGCACCAGAATAATGTAGTACACCTTGCTCTTAGAACTACAAGTGCTATTAATTGCTTACTTTATATAAGCAAATTAATCCCAGTGGTGTTAAAACTTTTTGAGGCCATACAACTGGCCCAAATTCTTTATTAGGCACAAGTAGGAATTTACGGGAAGAAGAATGCCTTGCAAACAGTACAAAAACATTTTTCAGATCAAACTTTGCTGTTCCCAATGGAACAGCAAATGCCCAGCTAAGACTTGACACAAGAATGCCTCCAATATGGCTAAGGACTGGGAAGAGGATTACAAACTACTGCCTGAAAACCCAATTCTTTCCAGTTGGACTGACCCTTTTAGTTTTAATAGAAATTTCTCCCTGGAAACAGGCTGTGGAGAAGAATTTGGCCTTATATTGGCCTTCCTGTGCCATTCCTAAGGGTTTTTAAAGGATATTATCAAGCCAAACAACTGCTCACTCAAATAATGAAGGGAAGAGAGTTTCAGGCTGAAGTTAATGGGCTGCCCCAATGTGACAGAAATTGAACAAATAAAGGCTCTTGGAAACCAGAAAGATATCTATAAAATCTAATTTTCTCCAAGCTGAGATATACAGCTAGCTAAATATTTATTTCCTGTTTACTGAGTTTCAGTAAAATTAAATGGAAGTCGTAGACATTTCTCTGTTTTTGAGACCTACAAGTTTGCTCTCATAATAAATTTAGGCTAACATATACAATATACAACATATAAGGAATGCTGAGATGTTATAATAAATAAAAAAGAATGGAGTTTTGAAGCTTTTTCTGTTTTCAGATTTACAGATGAAAACATATACATATTACAAAGACCTGTAAAGCATCTCATAAAATAGATTATATTCCACCAAAATTTGTGATGGCATTCAGGCCAAAAAAAGAACCACAGCCTTTGGGAACAGAGTAATACAAATTTCTTAAATTTCTTACAATTTCTTAAAAAGAAGGAGAAATGAAATAGCTAGGAAAGATTTGGAAATACTTAATTACATTATTTGTTCAGCAGATGATTAAAAAAAAATTAAATGAATATGATTATATCATTTGCTCAGCAGAGGGCAGCAGAATAACAGAATGAAAAACCACAAATTTGGAAAAAAAAAACGATTTAAATTATTTTCCATCAAATCCTGACCTGTTCAGTAAGGGTTAAATTGAATTATTGAATTTATAATATTATTCAGATATGATATATAGAAGATAGATAGATGATAGACAGACAGACAGACAGACAGACAGACAGACAGACAGACAGACAGACAGATAGATAGATAGATCATATTGAATCATTGGAATAAAACTTTAAGATGCTTTAATTCAATATGAAAAATAGCTTCATGTTTAAACACTGTATTCTAAACAAATCATTTTTGTGTGTGTAGATGATCCCTTGCCACCATTTTTATTCATTCTTAGGTCTTTAATTGTCCCAATCACTTTCTCTTCAATCCTGTTCTCATCAATCCATCTGTTAGCTAACAATATCGCACACACACCCACACACACACACACACACTCATTCAGAATGCTGCACAAATCTTCCCAAAATACATATTTGGTTCTTCCATTTTCACCATTTACTGGAGCATAACATAATCATGAATTCCAACTCCGCTATATTTGGTTGTTAGGGTTTTCTCCCGTGTAAAATTAGAAGTGTCTTGGCGACGTGGCGACGAAGTCTTATTCGTCATCTTCAGGATTCAGCTTCGTGCTTCTGGGAGCAATGTGTGATTGCAGCTGTTTCTTCCTTTTTAACTGCTAGTGGGGGTTTGAACTGATTGGGTGGGAGCTTGGCTGTGCTCTGATTGGATGGAGGTTTTTTTGTGCTCTGATTGGCTGGGGGTGTGTCCTGTTTGGGTGGGGGTTTGGTTGTGCTCAGATTAGTCTGAGTTGCAGGGGGATTTGAGCTGGTGAGCTGCATTGCTGTTGTTTGGCTTCGTGTTTGTGGTCGTGCTACATCTTCATAGTGGGTGTCTGTCTGCTGTATGTATGGATTGGAGGGGTTTGAAATGGCTAATGTTGCAGCTGCGGTCTGGCTTCTGGTCCTTGGTCGTGCTTCCTGATCAGTGTGGGTTTGGGTCTGCTTTCTGGGTGGATGTGTGGTGGTGACATCCTGTGTGGACCTCGTGAGTGTGGGTCTGGTGTCATTCCTCGTGTTAGGGACTCGTTTGTCAATAAGGGCGGTTTCCAAATGGCTGGTAGGCGGGAGGTATCATCTCGTTTGTTCATGCTGTGTGGGCGTTTTTCTATCTCAATGGCTTCTCTGATTATTCTGTTGTTAAAGTGTTCAGTTTTGGCGATAGTTCTGGTCTTTTAAAAGTCAATATCATGTCCTGTGACTTTAAAGTGTTGGACCAGGGAAGAAGTTGGTTCCTCTTTTTTGACTGAGTTCTTGTGTTCTTCAATGCGTGCACTTATTCTTCTGTTGGTTTGTCCGATGTATGTGGTGGGGCAGGCGGTGCATGGGATTTCATATACTCCTTGATTTTCTAACTCAATTTTGTCTTTGGGGTTTCTTAGGATGGTGGATATTTTTTGGTTTGTGCAGAATGCTGTCTTGATGTTATGTTTGTGGAGGATCTTGCTGATTCTGTCTGTGGTGCCTTTTATATATGGGAGGAGGGCTGTGCCGTTTTCTTGTTCTCTGTCTTGGATTTTAGTGGGGGTTCTTTTTGGATTAGTTTGGTAATCTTATTTCTCTGGAATCCATTGGATGTTAGTACGTTTGTGAGAGTGTGTAGTTCGGTTTTTCGTCAGCTAAGCGTTTTGTTCTAGAGATGAGTGTCTTGGCTACGGAGTTGATCTGTGCTGGGTGGTGGTGTGAGAGTGCGTGCAGATAGCGGTTTGTGTGTGTTTTCTTCTGGTAGATGGTGTGTCCTAGGGAGCCATTGGGTTTCTTGTAGACTAAGACATCTAGGAAGGGAAGTTGATTGTTAACTTCTGTTTCCATGGTGAACTGTATTTTGGGGTGTAGGCTATTGAGGTGTGTGAGGAAGTTGTCAAGTGTTTCTTTCCCATGTGGCCAGATTATGAAGGTGTCGTCTACGTATCTGAGCCAGAGTTTGGGTTTGTGATCACATTTTTCTAGTGCTTGGGTTTCAAAGTGTTCCATGTAGAGGTTGGCAATGACAGGTGAGAGGGGTGATCCCATAGGTGCTCCTTCTATTTGTTTGTATTTTTGTCCGTTATAGATGAAATATGTGTTGGATAGGCAGTGGTTGGTCAGATCTAGGATGTGCTTGGGGGGGTTATATTTGTCAAGGCTTCTTTGATTGGCACTTGGGTGAAGAGGGATATGACATCAAAGCTCACGAGTAGGTCGCTGAGCTGTAAGTTTTGTTTCTTTATGATATCTATGAACTGGAATGAGTTTTTTACGTGTGAGGTGATGGATTCTGCATAGGGCTGTAGTTGTTTGGCGAGAAATTTGGCTAGGTTTTGTAGAGGTGAGCCTATGGAGCTGACTATGGGTCTGAGTGGGGTTCCTTCTTTGTGTATCTTGGGGAGGCCGTAGAGCTTAGGGCATCTGGATGATTTCTCTCTGGGAATGATTCTTTGTTGGATTTCTTCGCTGATGGGGGAGGCTTTTATTTTGGATCTAGTGGTTTTTTCTACCAGCAGACAAGGGCAACGCCACGGTGGTTATGAACACATCTGATTACCAAACCAAGTTAACCAACCTACTCCAAGACCCTGCATACAAGCCCCTAAAAACAGACCCCACCACCTACCTAGAAAAAAACCACTAGATCCAAAATAAAAGCCTCCCCCATCAGCGAAGAAATCCAACAAAGAAGGAACCCCACTTGACAAACGAGTCCCTAACATGAGGAATGACACCAGACCCACACTCACGAGGTCCACACAGGATGTCACCACCACACATCCACCCAGAAAGCAGACCCAAACCCACACTGATCAGGAAGCACGACCAAGGACCAGAAGCCAGACTGCAGCTGCAACATTAGCCATTTCAAACCCCTCCAATCCATACATACAGCAGACAGACACCCACTATGAAGATGTAGCACGACCACAAACACGAAGCCAAACAACAGCAATGCAGCTCACCAGCTCAAATCCCCCTGCAACTCAGACTAATCTGAGCACAACCAAACCCCCACCCAAACAGGACACACCCCCATCCAATCAGAGCACAAAAAAACCTCCATCCAATCAGAGCACAGCCAAGCTCCCACCCAATCAGTTCAAACCCCCACTAGCAGTTAAAAAGGAAGAAACAGCTGCAATCACACATTGCTCCCAGAAGCACGAAGCTGAAGCCTGAAGATGACGAATAAGACTTCGTCGAAACGTCACCAAGACACTTCTAATTTTACACGGGAGAAAACCCGAACAACCAAAGACCTACATACAAACACCTGTGAAAACCTCAGAAAACAAATATATATATATATATATATATATATATATATATATATATATATATATCCCTTTTATTCATAATGAAACCTACTTTTCTTTTTCCACATACTGTATATTCATCAGTTTTACTACAGGATCAACTCACCTTCATTCAGATCTGTTAATCCTACCTCATTCTCCTAGATTCAGTAATACACATTTTTTTTCTTGATTGGTTAATTTATGTAACATGAGGGAAAAGCAGAAAGACATACATATTTTACATGTTACATAGAAGAAAATAAGATTTTGTGGGCTATCATAAACTAGCATAGATCTTCTTATACACATCCTAAACAGAATACTCTGCTAAGGGTAAGGATGGTGCTGTTCAGGTTTGACATATTTTCTAAAGTTTGTCCCAAGTATAACTAAAGCTCAAGTATTTTCAGATTATTCAATGGAAGCTAGAATATCTACTCTAGAACCTTCTTTGCAAACCAACATATTGTTGCCAATATCCCATCAACTAAGAGGCATATGCAATATACTGACAACACTCAGGATATGCGAAGCAAAGATCAAGAAATCTAAAATGTATCCGCCTCATTAAAATGCTTTTGTTCCAATTGGATAACTGTGAGCAGAGCTGTGTTCTTTCCAAAACCTCCTGCCAGTTATTTAATTAAAATTGAACGCTACATCTCCCCTGTGCTGCAATATATATTTCTTCACTTTTCTAATTTTTTAGATAGAACTGGATCCATGCCAGAGAGAAATTGCTCTGCAGCCTCAGCTTTCTTAAATGTTTTTAGAATGTCCTTACACCAAACACAAAATACAGCTGGCTATTTAGTCCAATCCTTTTGTTCTCTGAGGAGCTCTTTGGTGGGAAAGAAGATGTGCTTGGCCTCCAATAATGATATTTTGAAGTCTGCTCAGGTAAACTCTTCAGGTCTGCTCTTTCATAGTAAATCTCAAGTATTTGACATTAAGTGGATGACGGTATCTAAACAGGTAAGTTAAAATAATAGTTAGAAAAAGACAAGTATGTAGCAGCTTGTGTGGTTCTTGTTCCTTGCCTCTCCTCTCCTCCCCTCTCCTCTCCTCCCCTCTCCTCTCCTTTTCTTTCTCCTGTTATAGAAGAGAGAAGTGAATTGGTGGCAGCAAAAAAGGCTTGTTGAGAGCATGCTGTCTAGTTCCCCCTTCCTCTCAAACAAATCCTTTCTTCCATTGCTTCCTATGCTTCCTAGTCTGGAGTTTACAGATGTGACATTCCCTCTTGCTATCACTCCCTGTCTCCAAAAAGAATTCAGTAAAAATTGGAGCCCTTGAACAAAAGAGTAGAGAAACCCTGGATTCCAACCAGGTATGAATAAAGGGATAAATAAATTGGTTTTACAATCCACTCTTTGGATTAAAAAGCAGAGAAATTAATTCTGTCAACCGGGAAGCATTTGCTACCCTGACATATGTGTCTTGAAAGA